>NW_027204604.1:6687500-7322392 GCF_024711535.1 Dipodomys merriami
TCCCTTGCCAGGGTAACTTGGCTCTCAGCACAGCTGGATGCCTGACCCACCAGTCCCCAGAGCCTTCCACTCTCCTGTGTCAAGTTCATTATACCGGACACCTTCCATTTTGGAAATGCCAGCGAGAGAGCCTTATTCTGGATGTGGATTTGCTTTCCAAATCCACCAGGCTTTCGCCAACACCCAACATCATGCCAACATCATCCACTTTCTTCCTGTCTACAGACCTAACTCTGTAACAAATGGAGTGACAGAAGAGGCTATGTCTATAGGATCCACTGGACTCATTCATCATCCAGACATGGCCGGCGCTGCAGAATGCCATCAAATGTTCTGACGTGGCTTGAAAGGCATTATCTTATGAGGCAAGCATGCTGTCCCGCAGGATGAAGACTGTGGGCTCTGCACCGGCTTGCACATAGCCTAGATATGGAGTATCCAACGGGTGGAAGTGGCATCTCTCACTGGTGTCCATCTTAATCAACTCCTAAAATATCTTCTTCTTCCTGCAAATGTAGGTTGTGATTTTGGGGGAGGGGAGGGAGTCTTGTTACCCATCAAAGTGTCAACAGCAATTCCATCAAATCACAGCCGTATTGCCCAGCCAATCGGGACTCCTTTTGGGACTACATAAGCAAGTAAAGAGGGCTCATGGTATCAGCATGGAAGAGCGATCTTTACCACATGGGAGAAATAGAGTTACTCTTACCAAGTAGAGACAGGAAGGAGTAAAACCAGAACCCAAGGGTACCTAGCATGTCTCCAGATATTGTTGTGGTTCCAGTTCATTGGCAGAAGACAAGAGGCAATACACGGGGTACACAGACCCCTCAGGGGTGGATATTTGGGTCCTAGCACTGGGTTAAAACCCCCAAACGACACTGAAACTGTCACAAAGAGAACACAACATGGTGGGGAAATGCAGGACAAAGCCATAGACTTTTCCCAGTTCTCACCCAAATCAGTTCTAAAGAAATCAGTTCTAAAGCATTCACACATCATTTTTTATTTGTTGTATAGTATTTATAGATAATTTTAAAATAATACTCCTGTTTGTTCCCATGTCTTTCCCCCTCCCCCTGCTCCCATTATTTAATATAAAGCACACCCTTTGGGTGTGCTGGTACAGAACATCAACATTATGATAGAACTAAGGGTGATGTGGACACCACCACCACCCCCAGAGCACCTGGACTTGGAGCTGGTGATGGTTATTTATGAGTTGGGCCTGTTTAGGGGAGGAGAGTTAATGCTTCCATCAGTGTAATGTTGGTGTGCTTTCTTGACGATGCCTAACTGGTGGCACACAATTAAACACTGTATCTAATAAGATCTTAAATCCTCTTAAACCTCCTTTGTGGACAGACCTGGAAAGAAGCTATTCAGGGTCCTCTTCCTGAATATTCCCTATGCATTAACAGAACACAGCCTTCTATCCATCCTCCTTCAGAAAGCTACTATTACCACTACTTTTTTCAGTCGATTCTGATTGCTTTTAGTTGCTAAAAGTGGGTGTCAAGTTCTTCCCAAACTATCTCTATTTTCTCACTTCTGATTTTCTTCAATCCTGAATTTATACTCCCTAAAAATTTTTAAAAACCACAGACTTTGCCAACCCATGATGAAATCCAACCATGACTTCCCATTTGCCAAAATAAAACAGACCCTACTCTGTTATCTTTCTTGGCCTGACATATTACAACCCTACACTTCCTTCTTCACAAGACCAGTTGTTTCCTTCTCCATTTCTTAGCATTCCTGTTTAGTGACTGCTGGCTCATCTTTTTCTACCTACTCTTACCTCAAGTGTTAGTGTTCTTATCATTTTAATCTGCTAAATCATTTTAGTCTGCTAAAATAGAGGTTTAATCCTCCTCCTCATCATCATCAGAACTGCACTGGAAAAAGAGAGAGAGAGAGAAAGAAATACATGGGAAGAAAATTTTATTTTTACATCTCCAGGAGAGGATTAAAGAAAAAAAAGTGCTCCAACCCATATGCCCCTCAGTAGATGAATGGATCAAGAAAATGTGGTATATACACAATGGAATTCTATGCCTCCATCAGAAAGAATGACATTTCCCCATTTGTTAGGAAATGGAAAGGCTTGGAAAAAATTATATTAAGTGAAGTAAGCCAAGCCCAAAGAAACAAAGGTCCCATGGTTTCCCATATTTGCAATATCTAGTATATGTATGAGTCAAGCAGGAAAGGTCAAATAATGTGATGTTAGGAAAATGAACCCTTAGATAAGTATTTAAATGTTTTTTTCTTTCATGCATTTGTTTCTAACTCATTTATAAGATTATTTCTTTGTAGCTTTGTATGTCTCTCCCCCACAGTACAACCCCTGCTTTCACTATATTTGATGTCGGTATAATTTGTGGAGGAGATGGGGAAAAACAAGTCGGTTAAGGATACAGGTGGACCCGATGCAACTATGAGAAGTACAAGTTGTCATGTCAAAAACAAACTTTACAACTTTGGGGGGGGAGAGGATGGGGGGGCGGGATTGGGTGGGGAGGGTGGGGGGAGGCTGGGAAGGGATGTGAAGGGTAAACAAAGGAGGAGGCTGCAATGCTTGATAAGAAATGTACTCATTATCTTGCCCATGTAATTGTAACCCCTCTGTACAGTATGTTCACAAAAAATTAAAATTTAAATTTAAAAAAAAGTGCTCCTCTGCCCACCCACCCCCAAACCCGCCCCCCATTTTCATGGAGCTCTTTTTTTTTTTTTTTGCCAGTTGTGGGGCTTGAACTCAGGGCTTGGGCACTGTCTCTGAGCTTCTTTTGCTCAAGGTTAGCACTCCACCACTTGAGAGCCACAGTTCCACTTCGGGCTTTTTCTGTTTATGTAGTACTGAGGAATCGAACCCAGGGCTTCATGCATGTTAGGCAAGCACTCTACCACTAAGCCACATTCCCGGCCCGTGTTATGGAACTCTTAATGTTGTCTCAATTACAGAGAGTCACACTTGAGCTCTGACAGACAACCAGCCACCTCTACTTTTCCACCCCCATCAGGAAAGGAGTTAACACTTTCCTTGGAACTCAGAAACATCCTCACTATTTGATTAACCACAGCAAATGCATCCCATGGCAAGCCATCTCTACTGGCATCCCCAGACTTCTTAATTCTGCAGGGATCATTTCCTAGAATAACATAGCCCCTGACTGACTCATGCAAGATCTTGGATCACTCATTCACCTGGAGGTCTGGCCACTTTCATTAACACCAATCTACTGGCACTCAGCAGGCAGAGTCCCCACGATATTTTCCTTCATCTGAACCAGCATACCAGTTAAACACTGAATGGGCAACAGACATCCAAAGTGGAGACAGAGGTGCTTCTTTAAAGCAGCTGCTGTTCTACTAGAGGTGTTCATAGGAGTCACTTCTGGGAAGGCACAATGTTGCTCAATCCGGAGATCTTTGAAATGAAATCTCAGTTGTATATTTTCTTCCCTGTGACTCAAAGAGGTGTCCTTTATTCCTCTTATGCTCCTTGCTAACCTCACACTCAACTGCAACTGCGGCATGGGGACAAAAAAGAAAGCCTTCCATTCAAGCGAACAAAGGGACTGGGCATTAGTAGCTCAGATCTACAATCCTAGCTACTCAGGAGGCTGAGATCTGAGGATCACAGTTCCAAACCAGCCCAGCAAAAAGCTAGAAGTTGAGATGTATAGATTTAGTAGTAGAGCTCCATATTTAAACAAAAGGGCCAAGCAGGAACACAAGCTCCTGAGTTCAAGTCCTGTATTGGGGGGAATGAGGAAAGAGAGGAGAAAGAAGAGAGAGAGGAGGGAGAGAAGGAGGAAAGATGCTCGTGGTTTCTGAGGCTAGAGTCCATGGTCTTTTGGCCTCTTCGTGTTTGGTCCTGTGGAGACAGTACACTATGGAAAAGTGTGTGGCAGGAGAAATCTGCTCACCTAATGGTAGCTAGGAAACAGCCCATCTCCCAGTGGTCTCACTAGCTGGGGACCACATCTTCAACACATTAGCTTTTAAGAGCCATTCCAGATCCAAACTATAGCCCTCAAGCTTTATCCCCTAGAGCAGCATCTAGCTATAGTTACAACTCACCATTCCCTGAGCATACCAGAGTAACCCATGCCAGGAAGAACCTTGGGGCCGTGGGCTCAGCTCCTCCCTCAGCTCTGTCCACCTAGTATGTCACAGCCATCTGGTGCATCAATTCCCCTTTGAAACCTCTGTTTCCTGGGTTAGCAAGAAGGTGAATAATAGCACCTTCCTCTTTTGTGCCCTCTGTCCCTTGAGTCTATGCAGACATCTACTTCAGTCCTGTAAAATAAGAAACAAAGCCCATTTTCTTCATGTACCATTTCTCTAGAATGAAAACAAGGACTATATCCGACTCATCTTCAGATCCCTGAGGCCAAGTGCAAGAAATATCGGGAACTGGATGAATACTTACTGAATGGAGAAATGAGTATGACAGCACTCAGCTCAAATGCTACATAGTCAAGTACAAAAGGAATTCAATGCCAAGTATGGAAGGGGTTAATATACAAAACAATATTGTGCATCAGGAGGTGAATAACAATAGAACAAGGATACTGAAAAGATTACTAAGAAACTGATTATGTTTCCCAAATTATGACACTTTCTTATTTCTAAAAAGGAACTGTATCACTATCAATAATTACACTAAGATATAAAATAGGTCTGTGAAATGGGATGTGTGTCACCCAACAAATTATGAGCCCCAGGTTAATTGTTGAAAGATGACATGAACAATCACAAAAAATTAAGCTTTTCTATTTTCCAGGATGCCTCTTACACTGCTTTAAAGTTTTTCTAAGATACAATAGTGCTATTTCATATTCAGAAATGGACATTACTGGTTCCTCACTGAACAACTCACCAGTCCTTGTGGATAGACATGCAACTCTGCTCAAATGTCTGACTCCTTCCTCATACTGACTTGAAAGAAATACCTGGTTATCAGCTAATCATGGGAATCTTGTCAAGAATGACTGTAGCAAGGACATGTGACCCAGTTATGGCCATGAGTTACCCAGGGAGCTGCTGGGGATACTGTTTGAGAGACCGACCTTCCTCTTACAAAAGGGCACTGTTAAGACTTATACTTCTGACCACATAACAGACTATGCCCATGCAGGGAATTAATCCCGAGGAGAGAACAACTAAGAAAATCTGGATCAAATATTTAAAAGCATATTGTTAAATGTGTCCTTAAACTCTTTAGAAAATAACAAAATCTTTGGAGGCCAGGAACAACAAATTGCAAGCAGGAAGACTGGGAGGCATCAGTGCTTGTGAGTTCAGGCAACAACCTGTGGAACCCCCAACACAGGAGGTCACACTGGGATCTCACATGAATACAGTTCTCCAAAGGCAAAAATTCCTACTCCTGTGCATCCTCGCTCCCCAACACCTAAACTAGAAGTTAAAAATAGCATCAATTCAGTAATAACTCAATGCATCGGACATAAATAAGCGTGCCATTTAAATAATTAAATTAATATTTATCTCTGGATATATATGTATGTATATATATATATATATATTTGTTTTATATATATATATATATATATATAGCAAATACACACCCTAAAAAATTCCGAAAGCCAAAATGGCAAATAACATTAACTCAAAATCAAAACTCTTAAAGCAACCAAAGTCAAATGGAGACTCAGACTAACCCAGATTGAAAATCCCCCCCATATACTTCACATCATCTTTGGCGATAGAATATAAAATAGTTGTATGCAGTGTGTTTAAATTTTTTAAAGCACAGAAATGCAGTTTTGGTTCACTGATCAACAATGAACCAAAAATATTTATTAAAAAATGCACCATACCAAACATGGATATACCTTGTCTTCTTATTATGATTATTCCCTGTATAATAAGTAAAGCAACCGCTGACTTGGCACTTTCAGTACATTACGTATAGTCTAGAGATGCTTCACGGGTATAGGAAGATGAGTGTTGGCTATATGAAAATACCACATATTTTGTAGAAGGCCTTTGAAAATCTGTAGATTTTGGTACCCAAGGGAGTTCCTGAAACCAATTTCTCATAGATACCAAGGAATGACCACATATGCAGGAAAAGAAATAACAAAGAAAGACCTCGTGGGTACTAAAGAAAATGTCTAGAAAGAAAATGATCACTGGTAAATCAAAACACAAAAGTAAATCCAAAATTCTAAATTACACTAATCTTACCAAATACCATACAAGTCATATGACATATATATTTGAAAATTATTACAAATGGCTATTGAATACAATATATACACATTCAGTATACATCTATTCTAAGAGCCAAAAGACCTTAAGTGATTAATGTCATTTAGCAGTTAGTGATTTTATCATTAGTTATAATGCTGTGTCATAATTTTGAAATTATTTTATGTATAGTGTAGTGTAAGGCAGAGCAAATAAGTAAATTGATAATATAATTAGGAATTAAGATCCTCACTGATTTGAATGAAAAAAGACACAAACGGAAAATGAAAAAGACACTGAAATTCATGAAATTTGTGTTTAGCATGAACTTAAAATATCTATAAGTTGGGTGCTGGTGGCTTATGCCTGTAATTCTAGCTACTCAAGAGGCTGAGATGTGAGGATCACAGTTCAAAGCCAACTGGGGACAGGAAAGTCCATGAGGCTCTTAATCACCAGAAAACTGGAGTGGGTCAAAGTGATAAAGCAGTAACCTTGGGCAAAACAGTTGGGGGACAGTGCCCACAACTGACCAAAAAAATGCGTATGAACTCATGTCTGGTGAAAATAAAAATATTTCCTAGGTCAGTGTACCTCAAAGGCAGCAAGAAATAGCATCCAAATAAAAAAGTGGTAAAAGAAAGGAGCTTGAAAACTCCAAACATAGACACAATAGAGTATGGAAATGCTAATTACTTTGACTTGATCATGACACACTATACATGCATTGAAATGTAACACTGTACCCAGTGTGTACAATGATTACACGTTAGTCAACATTTTAAAAGAACCTTTTGTAGCCAAAGGAAATGCACAACGCTAGTTGTTTAAAAAAAAAAAAACTGTTTGGAAAGAAGAGACTGTTATCAAAATAGCTCAGCATTTTTTCAGTCCTAAAAAGTCTTCTCCCTTAGAAATGTCCTGATTAAGCATGGGTGACAGTCAGGACAATCAAGTTTAAAAAAAAAAAAACTATAAATCATCAAAAAGATAAGGAGACAGGCTTGTTCTTGTGACCTCAGCAGGGAGCAGCTTAATCTGCCCTGAAGATCACACACACACACACACACACACACACACACACACACACACACTCCTGCAGCTACAGGCTAGAGGTCAGACCTCAGGCAGAACTCAGCCAGCATGAGAGTTCTCCAAAAGAGCAAAACAAGGGAGGGAAGAGATGCAGTTCACATCGGAGCATGGTCTCTGCTGTTCTAGCCAGAGGAATAAAGAATGGTTTCTTCACAGAGAATCCTGCACTGGGGACTATGCCCTGCTGAGGAGACAAGACTTTCATTCCCCCTTGCTGGCAATGTGGAGACAAGGGTAGGTAAAAGAGGGAGACCCCAGCAGGGTGTACAAACACACACACAGACACACACAGACACACACAGACACACACAGACACACAGACACACAGACACACAGACACACAGACACACACAGACACACACACACACAGACACACACACACACACACACACACACACACACACACACACACACGCCATTTATCCTATCAACCAGACACTTTAGGAGGTACAGCCTTAATATGTATCCTTTCATTATACCTCAAAATCTTTCTGGAAGGGTAAGTTTCATTTGAAAAAAAGAAGAAGAAGAAAATTCTGATATCCAGGCAGATTTAATAAAGCATCAGAAGTTGCCCACTGTGGTTGGTGGAGCTGAGATCCAAACCTTGGTCTGTCTGACTCTGACGTGCATTCTCTTTCCTTTGAGACACAACAGGGGTCGGAATACCAATTCTGCAAAGGTATGTTTCACTTTAAGAACAGACATTCTATCATTTATTCAGTATAAAATCTTTATATGTTCCACATGTTAAGAATAAATGTACATTAAATCTTGTGATAGTCTAATACCCAGATTTCATAAGCCAGCAACGGTGGTGCGGCTATGGTTGGTGGAGCCTGCAGACCAACTCTATCCTGGAGTACTACCTCTTAGAATAGACCCCTGAGCAGTCTCAGCAACCTGGCTACACCATGAAGATGCATGCCCAGTGGGGCTCAGAAGATTCCAGAACAGGGAGAGTCACATAGCCTCAATTCCCAGGCTAAACAGCACAGCCCTCACCGCCCTCACCCACACCTCACACACGCATCACCTTTTTCACTAAGAGGAATAAGGCTTACAAACAACGCAGCATTGCTCAAAGGCCGGTCAGAGCAGAGAAGCTGAGCATTGGTGGATCACACGTGTGACCCTAGCTACTCAGAGAGCTGAGCTCTGAGGATGATAGTTCAAGGCCAGCCCAGGCAGAGAAGTCCCTGAGACTCTAATCTCCAATTAACCACCAAAAGGCCAGAAGTGAAGGGGTGGTTCATAAGGCAAAGTACCAGCCTTGAGGAAAAGAGCATAAGGCCTGAGTTTACGCCCCAGTTATGAGCACATAGGAAAACAACAACAACAGTTTGCTCAAGACAACTGTACTTCTGAGCACTGAGCAATCTGGCAACCACCTCCCCCCTGTCACCACTAGAACTTGTCCTGCTGATGGTGATTTCCACAGTTACCTAAGGTCCAGCAGGAGACGGCCCCCAGCAGGGGGGCACTACTGTAGATGGCGTGTATGTACATGAGGTGAACCATCAGCTCGGCCAGGCCCCACCAGCACAGCAGGCGGCCCAGGCCCCGGGCCAGGATGTAGAGGCTGTCCTTCGGGGAGCAGAGCTCAGGCTGCTGCATCTGAAGTAGAAACAACAGAGAAGGTATTAGGTTGCACCTCAGTTCCTAAAACTTCTAAGCCATCCGCTCAGCAGGGCTGTGAATCAGCTTCTCACATGCATGAATCCCTGGGTTCAATTCCTCAGTACCACATACACAGATAAAGCCGGAAGTGGCACTGTGGCTCAAGTGGTAGAGTGCTAGCCTTGAGCAAAAGAAGCTCAGGGACAGTGCCCAGGCCCTGAGTTCACGCTCCAGGACTGCCCCCCCCCCAAAAAAAATCAGATTTCACATTATTTCAGATTTTACAATTAGGGTTACTCAACCTGTTACTGAAAGTATACTCATTACATGTGGACAATGCAGACAAAAACTCCAGCTCTATTCAAGTACCCCAGCTGCATGGTCTCACCATACTGAATGATACACAGGTAATATACAATAACCTAAACATACAGTTCTAGAATCTACAAACAGTGGCATAGATAATAACTTCCTAATGGAACTCCAACAGCTCAGCAATTAAGAGCAAGGCTTAGCAAATGGAATTTGTCAATCTGCATTGACAAAATGGAATTCCATGACAAATTGAATTGCATCAAACTAAAAGTTTTCTGCACAGCAGAGGATATAGTAACTACACAGAAGAGACAGCCTACAGGGTGGGAGAAATCTCTGCCAACTATGTATCTGATAAAGGACTTAGAGCCAGAATGCAAAGGAGCTCAAAACACTAAACTCTGAACGTGTCAACTACCCATTTAATAAATGGACAGGCAAACTGAACAGAAAATCCTCAACACAAGTAGTGCAAATAACCAATAAAGAAACATGAAGAAATTCTCAACATCCCCAGCCACTGAGGAAATGCAAATCCAAAGACATTGAGATTCCATCTCACTCTGGTCAGAAGGGCCATCATTAAAAACATAAACAACCCTTCTTACATCACTTTTACAATAACAATAAAAAATAAAATAAAAATAAAAAGGTAAACAACAGATCCTTGAGAGGATATAGGAAAAAGAACCCTTAGACACAGTTGAAAGGAAGTTAAACTAGTATACCCATTAGGGAAGCCAGTGTGGAGATTCCTCAAAAAATTAAAAATGGAACTATCAAAAGCTAGTTCTAAGATCCAGTGATACCACTCTTGGGCAAACAGAGGAAGGAATGTAAGTCAGGTTACAATTTGCATTTGCACTTCCATGCTCACTGTAGCACTACTGACAATCGCAAAGCTATGAAAACATCCTGGGTTCCCGACAACTCATGATAAACCTACCTGTTTAATAGAAGAAAAAAAAACAGAAAGAACTCAACTATCCAACAGCCAGGGACTGGTTCAATGTATGAGTTCACTCTCATATTATAGAGTTGTGAAAACTATTTTGTTCATTGTGCATAAAATGACAGCTAGAAAAACATACACCAAAATGACAACAGTAGTTATCTTTGGATGGTATTATGTAGTTATTTTTTGGCAATTAAAATAGATCATTTTGAAACCAGTGCAAAGTACTGAAAGTTTACTATACTGCGAGAAGTGTGGCCCTCCCCGCTAAATGAGGCCAATGTATGAAAGTGTCTCCACTTCTTAAAAGAGGCCTGATGTCCGGGCTTTCTGCCTGGATGGCCAGCATCTAGCCTTTCCTTCATGATAGCGCCACCTCTGTATTTCCTTTCTTTCCCTTCCCTCCCCTCTCTTTAATCTTCTTAGCTATACAATGACTTTGTGATTCTTCATTCTCAACTCTTTTTTTGCTTCTCTAAAGCAAATTCACTTGGCCTAATGACCAATAGCAAATGAAGGAATAATTACCTAAACTAAACTACGGTCTCAGAGAGACCACAGTTTGTGTCCCTCCAAACCCAAAATAAAATCCTACTCCCCCCCCACACACACACACTTTACAGAGGGTTTGCTAGGGTACTATCAGAAAACGGGGTGTGTGAGAAGTTGATGAGATCATGAGCTCATAATGAGCTCTCAGAATTGCTATCAGCGCCCCCTGGGAAAGAGACTGACGAGAGCCATCTAGACCCTTCACCACATGAGGATACATGGAGAAAATGTCATTCTGCAAACCAAGTGCATCCTCACCAGCCATCAAATATACTTGTGTCTTGACCCTGGGCTTTCCAGCTTCCAGCAGTGTGAGAAACCCGCTTTTGCTGTATATAAGCCACTGGATTGATGGTATTTTGTTCTAATGGTTCAAAGATATGAACCCCTGTGCTGTCCATGAGTCTGTGGAAGCCCAAAAGAGTTCATTCACATCACAGCAACTCATAAGGCCAAGACATGAAGAAGCACCAAAATCACTCTAGATCACTCAACAGACCTTCCTTGGTACCTATACTGTTACAGAGAAGCAGTGTCTGAGCAAATGTGTTATTAGCCTTAAAAGTAATGCTGGAGCTGGGAAGGTGGCTCAGTGGTAGAGTGCTTGCCTTGCATGCATGAGGCCCTGGGTTTGATTCCTCAGCACCACATAAGCAGAAAAATCCAGAAGTGGCGCTGTGGATTTGAGCTGAAGAGCTGAGGGACAGCGCTCAGGCCCAGAGTTTAAGCTCCACAACTGACCAAAAAAAAAGTAATGCTGGCTGGAGATATTCTTCATACAACTCAGTATCTCTGGTTTCTAAAAACAAAAAAGCAGCTGTACATAGGCGCTGAAGGCTGCCGAGTATCAGCCTGCCCTGAGCTCAAGTCCCCTGAAGACCAGACCTGCATCTGAAGCCTCAGGTGTCATCAATGTACAGCCCCCAGCCTGGAGAGAAGGGATAACAGCTGAATCAGATTGGAAGGAAGCCCCAGATAAAGCCACACAACAGCTCTACTGAGCAATCAGCAAACATCTTCCCAGCCGCCTCTCAGCTCCAGGCAATCACACTTCAAGGTCAATTCAGGGGCCCTCCATGTCCTCCCCAAAATCTTGCAAAGCCTACAGCCACATGAACATCTGTGCTCAAGAATCACAAGCTGCGGATTGTGGCTGACTGACCTTCCCCAAAATGACTCACCTGCTTTCCACAGACCAGACCCTCCTTACCAAGCTTAATAAAGCATCCTTATGCATTGCCACAGGACCAAAAGGAGTAGACTTTCTCCCTCCTGTGCCCCTTTTTGAATCCTGAATGCCTCCTCATTCCAAGCAACAGAAATGGAGATTTCTTAATGATACAAAAGCACCCAGGAGACAAGAAAGAATCCAAATTTTATTCTATTTGCTTTTACCTTTAAAAAGATTTACTTGGCTTTCTGTAAAGTTGGGTCACTCAATATTACAGTCCACTTATGCCTTCAATCTTCTGGACTCTTTTTTGTTTAATAAGACAGCATTTGTCCCCCATGGACGCAGCAGGAAGACTAGACTGGCTGCACAAAGCTCATCTAATAAGCTGGCTGCTCTCTTGTCTGCATGCAAAGTACAGCATTTGAGATGCTTCCAACCCAGGGGACTGTCAACCTGAAGACCACTGGAAAGTGCCATCGTGGGAATTCTAAGTTCAGACTCAGCTAAAAAAAGAAAAGTACACATTAACTCATCTGCAAAGTGCACTTTGAAACGTATAATGTTTTAAAACCTCATTTCATGCAAATTGCACAAAAGGGACTATGGAAGCCTTGCTCTTTCAAAGACATGATTGAAGATGACAGTCCTCAAAGATGAAAGGTTCTTTGCTTTCACCTGTGAGTAATCCATATATTTCAGAAGAGCAAACAAAGGCCCTGTCCATAGCTAATTGCTCCATTGGAGCCTCTGTGCCCCTACCTGCCTGGGTTCTGTCTGCTGGGGCGAAGAGCCTGCTCGCCAGAGCCTTATTCCTTCCGAGAGGAATGAGGCAGCTTCTCTCCTTTCTGTGGTCATGGGTCACATCCCTGTGTGTAACAAATCCCTCTCTGCTCTGGTCCTCATCTGTCCCCAGCCCAGCCAAACACACCAAGGCTGGTGACACACCATTCTCTCCTGACAGATGTGGGGCCTGCAGCTGGGCGTGCTGTCACCTCTGATGTCTGGTCTGGTCTCCAGGTCTGCAGGGCCCACATGTGCATGTCCATCGGACCCGCCCTGTCCCTAACTCCTGACACAGGTGCATTCCTTACCCCCACCTACATCCCATGAGCCATACCTCCATCTTGTCAGTCCGTGAAGTAGTAACAACAGTCTCTCTCTCTGTCTCTCTTTTTCTCTGTCTCAGTGTGTGTCCCTGCCTCTCTCTGTCCCTGTCTCTCTAGGTCTCCTCTCTGTCTCTGTGTGTCTCTGTGTATCTCTCTGTGTGTGTCTGTATGTCTATGTGTCTGTGTGTGTGTCTGTCTGTCTGTCTCTCTCTCTCTCTCTCTCTCACCCACTCACTCTTCCCCTCTTGCTGGGTTGTTTGAGGGTGAAATGAGTGAGACCATGCACAGCTGGCTTGGAATAGGTGCTCAGTGGTAAGATTACAGTCAGAGCCAGGCAGAGGCTCACACCTGTAATTCCAGCTACTCAGGAGGACTAAGATCTGAGGATCAAGGTTTGAAGCCAGCCTGGGCAGAAATGTCAGTGAGATTCTTATGTCCAATTAATCACCAAAAAACAGGAAATGAGGTGAAGCTCAAGTGGCAGAGTGCCGGTCTTGAGCAAAAAAGGCAAGCAAGAGGCAAGGCCCTGAGTCGAAGCCCTGAGACCAGAGAACAAAAGGAAGGAAGGAAGCAAGGAAGCAAGGAAGCAAGGAAGGAAGGAAAAAAGAAGGAAGGAAGGGAGAGGGGGGAGAGAGGGAGGGAGAGAGGAAAGAGAGAAAGGAAAAGAAAAAGAAAGAGATAAAGAGAAATAAAGAGAAAGAGGAGAGGAAGAAAGAAAGAAAAAAGGAAGGAAGGAAGGAAGAAGGAAGGAGGGAGGGAGGGAGGAAAGGAGGGAGGGAGGGAAGGAGGGAGGAAGGGAAGGAGGAAGGAAGAAAGAAGGGGGAGGGAGGGAAGGAGGGAGGAAGGGAGGGAGGGACAGAGAAAGTAAAAGTCAGCATTGTTCCAGGTGCCCTGTAGAATCAGAACCCTCCCATACGTTTAACTGAGCTTCTGGGGCACCCAGCCCTTACCAGACATTCAGAAGCCAGGACCACCCACATCTAAGCAGCAATCTGGGCATCGTTTCAATCCAATGGGACCAATGCACTGGCCTATCTAGAGATCAAAGATGACCCCTGCTCAGAATCTTCTCTCTGTGCCCACCCACCAGGCTGGACACCCAAGGCCTAAGTTTGGGTCTAAATCTAGCTGTACAAGTGCTACAGTCTTTGGTCTAAAACAACCATAGCAGTAATTAATAGTCTATGCATGTGTCAAGCCACATTACCCATCTAAAACCATTTCATAACAAGCCCGGAGCTGGTGGCTCACATTCGGAATCCTAGCTACTCAGGAGGCTGAGATCTGAGGATTAAGGACCAAAGCCAGTCTGGCAGGAAAGTCCACAAGACTCTTACCTACAGGTAACTAGCAAAAAGCCAGAAATGGAGCTGTGGCTCAAGTGGTTGAGTGAAAAAAGCTAAAGGACAGTGCCTAGGCCCTGAGTTCAAACCCCAGTACCAGCACACACACACATACACACACACACACACACACACACACACATACACACACACACACACACACACACACACACACACACACACACATATGCACATACACATAATTCACCCTTACAACAATCATGTAAGGAAACAACTATTAGTCTACCCGTTCTACGGATAAGGAAATGAAGGCACCAAGTAACTCACCAAGAATTCTCAAGCCTAAGAAAAAGCAGGGATTCAAACCGAGGAGCTGGGCTGCAGAGCCTTTGGGAACACAGCCTTCAGCAAAGAAGGAACATAGTCTTCCTGCTCCCCCTACGTAAGTATGCAGCAGGCACTGCCTCCCAAGACCCTCCTGGACCTCCCCCCAGGCCTCTGAGTGTCCATAGAAGCATTGCAGAAAAATAACTAGAACTGCCCGGCACCCGTGGCTCACGCCTGTAATCCTAGCTACTCAGAAGGCTGAGATCTGAGGATTGTGGTTCAAAGCCAGCCCAGGCAGGAACGTCTGTGAGACTCTGATCTCCAATTAACCACCAGAAAACCAGAAGTGACGCTCTGGCTCAAGTTGTAGAGTGCTGTCCTTGAGTTGAAGAGCTGAGGGACAGCGCCCAGGCCCAGAGTTCAAGCCCTACAACTGACAACAAAAAGAAAAAAGAAAGAAAGAAATGGCTGCCAAAGTAAGGAATGAAGGTACTCCAACGGGTAACATTTTTACCTGTTTATAACTGGCATTTTCAAATTGTACAGTCCTTAAATTACTAAGGACCTCTCTGTCTCTCTTTCTCTCTCCTATCTGTCCTCCTGTTCTCTCTTTCTCTTTCTCCTTCTCTCTCTTTGTCTCTGTCTCTGTGTTTCTGTCTCTGTCTCTTTCTCCTCTTCCCTCTTTGCTCTCCTCCAATTCTGGGGCTTGAACTATCGCTGGGTACTATCCCTGAGACGTTTTTGCTCAAGGCTAATGCTCTACTATTTGAACCACAGGTCTACTTCCAGGTTTTTGGTGGTTAACTGGAGATATGTGTTTCACAGACTTTCTTGCCCAGGTTGGCTTCAAATACCATCCTCAGATCTCAGCCTCCGCAGTATCTAGGATTGACTACAGGCATGAGCCCCCAACACCTGGCTGGATACCTCTGCACTTCCCTCATCTTGCATAAGTAAATGTATTGAAACAAACCAACAAATGGGTGAAAGACCATTCTCTAAGAACGTGCCTCATCTCCTTTTCTCATCTAGTCTACAGTCCCAGCTGGGCCCTGCATTTTCCACAGTAGTGCTCTGCTGCCCCCTGGTGGTAAGGCCTCGCTCTCCTGCCTTGTGTTGTTTTTAAGTATTGGTTTAACAATTGAAGAATGATGAATTTCCATATCAACACTCCTGGTATGTGAAAGCCTTTCATTCATTCATTCATCATTCACTTGTTCATGGATCTAAGGCTTCATCCAGAGAAAACGTTGCTTACAAGTTCTTCTGCCCATCCTCAGCCTTTTCCTCCTAGGTGAGCTTAAATTTAACACCTCTCTTCTCACAGGTGATGAGCACCTCACCAACACCCTCGGACTGCCTGTTTTGATTTTTTTTAGGTTTTGAGGGATTTTTTTGACCTGTATCTCGCTGATCACTTCGGTTTCTAAGGCTGGCTTTTTAAAGCATATTCTCAGATCATTGAGAAAAAATTCCAGTTTGCCTTTCTAAATTCCCTGCTCTCAGCATCTGCTACATGTGGTCCTGAAAGATCTTAAGAAAGAGAAGAATATATGAATGGAGCTGGGCACTATAGTTATTCAACAGGCTGAGAGAAAAGGACGATGTTGAAAGCCAACCCAGGCAGCAAAAAATCCAGAGACTTATCTCTAATTAACCAGCAAAAAGCCCAAAGTGAAGGTTTGGCTCAAGTGGCAGAGTGCCAGCCTTGAGTGAAGAGGCCTTAAGCAAGAGCACAAAGTTCTTGAGTTCAAGCCTCAGTACTGTGCCCCAACGTGTATGCTCTCTCTCTGTGTCTCTCTCTGTGTCTCTCTAGAGAGACACAGAGAATGACAGCAACAGAGAGAATTAACCTGAAAGGTAGAAGATACTTCCTTATTTTTGCCTGACACATACTTAAGAAAACGAGCCCCCAAAGCTAAAGATTTAGGTGAGCCAAAATCTCAAAGTTTGCCTGTGTGGGGCAGACAAAGCGGTCCTAACAGGAGCCTCTGCTACTCCTGCTGGACCCTGCCAGGCAAAATCTGACAGGAGGAGATGAGAAGGAAAAACAATGATCATTCTGCATCATAATAAAGCACATATCCCATGGGGCAAAGCTCTTTATGGGTAAGGTGCAGTTAAGAAAATAATTTATTCCCTCCTATGGATTTATTCTGTTTCTCTGAAAATTACTATCCAGGCTGGAGAGCTGCTTAGTCCAAACATTAGAAAATCAGAAAGAATGCTGATTCCACATTTTTGTCTTAGACTAAATGCAGAGGGTCTGAACCCACCCCATACCGCACCTACCCCGTGACTACCCACCCAGGGAAGGGGCATGGTTCTCAGCCTCTGTCTCAGGTGAGGACTCACCTGGGGCCTGGCAAACATGGATGGGGAGGTCTGATTCCTTTAGTAGGCCTGAGATGCTGGGCCAGAGAGTCTCCATTTCAAGGAGTCTCAGGGCAAGACCCACAGGGTTGAGAACCACGGAATGAGACTGGCCAGCCTCACTAACCCACCATGTCTTCTACACTCTAACTTCAAACACAGCTTCAAACCCAATTTAACATTATTTTATGACAAAAGAAATGAGCCTATGTCCCCCTCAAACTGTAAGTGTATGAAACAGTATGCTATACCTCTATTTGCCCAGAACATCAATTTCCTGTAAAGATTTCCTTTTTTCTAAATTTTATTGTCAAGGTGATGTATAGAGAGGTTACAGTTACATTCATGAGGTAGTGAGTACATTTCTTGTCGAACTTATGTACAGATTTCTAAAGGGTAAAAAGTTCTATGTTTTCCAGAACAGTGTGATGACATTACATTATCATGCAAAACATACTTTTGAATTCACTGTATAACTTAGTAGAATTTTTAAGACAAAATAGGTGAGCCAGGCACTGGTGGCTCAGGCCTGTAATACTAGCTATGCAGGAGACTAAGGATCATGGTTGGAAGCCAGCCTGGGCAGACAAGTCTCATAGATTCCATCTCTAATTAACAAAAAGCTGAGCTGAGTTGTACTTCAAGTGGTAGTGCACCAGCAATGAGCAAGCCAACAGAGTGAGCACAAAGCCCTAGGTTCCAGCCTGGGTATTTTAACCAGCCAAAAAAAGTGATTTCTAAGAACCTTCCATCTCAGGAGGGGTATCTTTCATGTTGCTCCTGAAAGTGTGCAACATTGCTGCTGATCCTGTGCTTTGAACTACACTTTCAGGCATGTGCATACAAGTATATATGATGTGTGCACGCATGTGTGTGACCTACATGTGTCTGCACGCATTCTCTACCCCACCAAAATGGTGTTTGCTTCCGTGATCAGGAATAGAAACGTTCCTTAGGATCCACTGAGTGAGGTGTCCATTTCTGACACCTGAGATACATGAACGTAAACGTGGCCCTGGAGACAGCAAGTTGAAGGGGGAGAGGGAAGAGGAGAGATGTCTAAGGAAGAGGGAACGTGTGCTGGGGAACGTGTGCAGCTTAGCCTGGCATCTGACAAGGATGCAGTCCAGAGACAGCAGGCAGGAGCCCGGGGCCGGCAGTTCCCTGGCCTAAAATGCACTCTTGCCTTTGAACTATGAACTATTGCCTTCATTTCCTCGGTTTTCTCACCTTGGTCACCTAAGCAATCTGCAGAGTACAGCAGGATATTTCATAAGAAAACACTCCGCCAGATAGTTTCATCTGAATCTCTTCCTACTTTTTTTTGGGGGGGGGAGAGGGGCGGTCAGTCATGGAGCCTCAAGTCTGGGCCTGGGCGCTGTCCCTCAGCTCTTCAGCTCAAGGCTAGCACTCTACCACTTAAGCCACAGCACCACTTCCAGCTTTTTTCTGCTTATGTAGTGCTGAGGACTCGAACCCAGGGCCTCATGCATGCAAGGCAAGCACTCTACCACTGAGCCCACTTCCCAGCCCCTCTCTTCCTACTTTTGTAAATGACACTATCATAATTGAACTTCCTCTTTCTCTGGAACACTACTGCCCTGGACATCAACTCTTGAACCCCGGTGGCCACAGGGTACCAAGAATCAGGGTGGGCCCTCTCCAGCTGACAGAGAGACAGCATGACCTTGACTATGATGGCTTGCTCCTCTGGTGTGTTTCCCTTATCATGAAAGCTCAAGACCATTCATGGCTGTGTCTTCCATTTGTGGCAAACCTGAGTGGACTCTGGTCACATGGATATTCACAGCCAACAGCCAAGTTGTGTTTGATCTGCACAACTCCAACCCAGTCCCCAGCAGGTACTACCTGTTTGATGAACTCAGGGTAGTTGAGAATGGGCCCATTGTGGAAGACGGGATAATAGAAGATGTAGGCCAACATCCAGGGAAAGGAGTAGGAGGGGCCTGTGGTGGGCAGCTGTTGCCAGCAGAGCTCCAGGCTGAAGCTGGTGTAGAAGAGGCAGCGAACGGTCAGCGTGAACTGCAGCAAGTAGTACTCGTTTTCTGTCGTGTACCACCTCCTCTGCAAAAGCAAAGGGACGGGACAACCTGTGAATGGCAAGGAATGTTCAATCGCCATGAACATCGAAGACATCCCAACGGTAAACAAAGCAAGCCCTTCGGGCTGGGGGCATAGTTCGGTGGTAGAGGATATGCTCAGTTAACATACCTGAGGTCCAGAGTTCAATCCCCAAAGCATGGCACAAAACACAAAGTAAACAGTTCATGAGTATCGGGGGAGAGAGCGTCTCTAATATCGACTTCCCATTAGGTCTGACTCACACAATGAAAGTTTCCTGGTCATGCCTTTATATGATACATCCAGTGACTAACACCTCTATGTATTACGGGCTATATCCAATAATACTCCAACATCTCTTTCAAGCATTCTGATGCCTTAAGATGGCTTGCAAATGTCACGTGAGATTTCTCTCTTCAACATAATTTTCTTGTTGCTCTTTTGTTATTAAATCAGCTCTGCTTTAGTTGAATGCATGCTTACTCAAACTGTGGAGACTCAAGAGATCTCTGAAACAAAGGCCTTATTGATCTGCTACAGATGCTAGCCCGAAGTCAAAAGCCCAGTCCTGGGACAAGTTCTCTAAGACCTGACAGCACTGGACAATTGCTAAGACATCCTTAGGTCCTGTAGTTTTACCACACCTAAGGAGCCAGAGTTCGAATGGAAATTTAGAAGGAAACCTAAGTCATTTACATTCAGTCTACATTGACTACAGATGAGAGAATCAGGACAACAGGGCATGCTAAGTCCTGAGAGAGGAGGTGAGCTCACAAAAAAGAAGCTTTAAAGCTTCTTCATGTATGAACACCACTGAGGTTCTAACCCTGCACTGACTGGAGAGAGACTATCAAAACTAAATTGTTCAGGTCAAGGAATGTTAATAGAGTGATGTTATAAAAGGGAGACAGTCAGACAGACAGACACAGAACAATAGACTGGTCACTGTCATAAACTATTCAGAAAATGGTTGCTCCTGACAAACATAGAAGCAGCAGCTCTTAAGTGACCAGCACCCCAAGGAGATTTGCAGGACACTGCTCCCATCTGCTAAATAAATCTTTAGACCAATTAATTTTATTAGAGTTTATCTGAGAAAAAAAAAAAGAACAAACAACGCAATTCACAAAGTGTGAACCTCCAGAACCAGAGCGAGTCTTGAGAACTCCAGCCAACCATAAAGTGAGCAGACGGGAAAACAAGTTAATTGACTACATCCTAATCAAGCGGCCAATTGGTTACAGCTTAAGTAATTAACTGTGTACAGCTTAATTAGTTAATTGGCTGCAGGGCCTTCTATGGTCAAACAAAGCTCAGTTATTGTGATTAAACTTTTGTGTTGGTTGGATCTGCTGGGCCCAGTGCTAGCCTCCCCCACCCCCATTCAAACCCACACCCTCCCACAAAGCTTAATTAAGACATCCATCCCTTCCTTTAACCCCGTATCATCTCCACATATAAACTCTGAAAGAGTTTAGATTCCAGGCCAACAGCTGAGATGCACGGATCATACTAAGTGTTAAATCCTGTAAAGTGAGCATGAGGGGTCCGCAGGTGGCATACAGTCTAGCACCATCCCTCTGAAATACACAGAAAGGACCAACAAGCCAAAAGGAGCTAGAAAGGGTGATTCTAGAGAGACAGGAATAGCTGGGAGAGGCATGATGGTACACATCTATAATTCCAGCACACAGGAGGCTGAGTTAGGAGAACCAAAAAGTTCCAAGCCAGCCTGGGCTACACAGTGAGATCTTGTCTTTTAAAAAAGTCACAAATTAAATTAAATAAAGAAGCTGTACTTTGAAGAGGACAGGAGGATGGAGTGGATGGGGTGCTATGGGATTACGCAGGAACAGGGAGGGAAGCAGAGCTGACTGACTCTCCCAGTGCTTACAATCTCGCTCAGGCAGTGGCTTGAATGCCAGTCTCCCGCAGGACGGAGATGAGAATGCCAGAGGCCTATCCTGGGCACACGGCTCCCGATGTTGGCAGAGTTGGAACTCCTGGGCTGCCTCTTGCCAAGCTGACTGAGACTGAAGCCTGAAGGGCTCCACTGCCCTGCATCCCGAGCCACACAGAGCAGAGCTGAGTTCCTGAACTTCCCTTTCTGCTATGAGCCTCTCCCTGAAGGAGAGTCCCATAGATGGCTGACGGCTCCACACAGATGAATGCTCCTCTTCCCTGCAGCCACAGAATGAAAGGCTTCCCCAGCAGCAACCCTGCATGAAGCATGACTCTCTACCTTGCAAATCAACAGATGGATGACACTGGGACGCAACACAGACCACCGCAGGGGTCCTGCTCGGGCCTTAATGTGTGCATTCAGTGCTAAGTCATCCAAGCTACCAGAACCAGATCAGACAGCCCACAGCCATCCAGAGGACTCTGCCTAATGCCAGAAGGGATCTAAAAACCATCTACAGGAGCCAGAGAGCTCATTGCAGGAAGAGTCATACTGATGGTGGCCATCAACTCAGCCATACCTGCTGCTGAACATCAGTCCTTGGGATGCTGTTCTCTGTCAGCCAGCACCCTGCAGGCCAGATCTGGTGTGTATCCACTCACAGAATAAAATGCATTGCCCTATGACTAAGAAAATAAAGGTAAGAAGCAAGGGTCTGGAGGTTCATGCCTATAATCTAAGCTACTCTGGAGGCTGAGGTCTAAAAGACTGGTTTAAAGCCAGCCTGGACAAAAAAAAAGTCTATGAGACTCTCAAATTAGCCAGCGAAAAAAACTGTGCTAGGGGCATGGCTCAAATTGTAGAACACCAGCCAAGCAAACAGAGTGGAACATAAGGCCCTGGCTCAAGCCCCAGAACCAGGAAGAGGAAAGAGGGAGGGAGGGAGGAAAGAAGGAAGGAAGAAAGGAAGGAAGGAAGGAAGGAAGGAAGGAAGGAAGGAAGGAAGGAAGGAAGGAAGGAAGGAAGGAGAGAAGGGAGAGAGGGAGGCAGGGAAAGGAAAGGAAAGGAAGAAGGAAGGAAGAGAAAGAGAAAGAGAAAGAGGGAGAGGGAAAGGGAGAGGAAGAAGGAGGGAAGGAAGGAGGAAGGGAAAAGAAGTCGAAGAAGGTAAATTTCTTTTTTATTATCTTTAAGTAGTTGTATAACAGAGTTGCCATTCAACAATGCAGTACATGAATATAAAGCATCTTGATCAAGATGCATTATCAGGGCTGGGAAGGTGGCTCAGTGGTAGAGTGCTTGCCTTGCATGCATGAGGCCCTGGGTTTGATTCCTCAGCATCACATAAACAGAAAAGACCAGAAGTGGCACTGTGGCTCAAGTGGTAGAGCACTAGCCTTGAGTTGAAGAGCTGAGGGACTGCACCCAGGCCCAGAGTTCAAGCCTCATGACCAACAACAACAACAAAAATGCACTATCATACTTTCATCATTATTCCCCATACCAACCCAACCCTACCCTTTCCCTCAGTTTTCTTAATTTTGTAGGATATGCATTGAATTTTATGACTTGATTCTCCCCACTTCCTCTCTTCATTCATCTGCTCCCCCCCATACCCCTCTCCCTCTTTCAAGTGCTCGTTTCCTGGTGTTTATTTTGCTGTACTGTGACTTAGCCTTTCTAAGGAATTTCACCATTTGAATTCTCTGATGAATCTGCCATACTTTAGTTAATACAAGAAGGTAAACTTCAGCTTTACTAATGTAACCACAACCATATTGAAGTGTGGTTTGGCCTAATGTCTTCTTCCCTTAGCACAAACAATTGGTAAATATTTGAGTCTGTCAAGATGCTGTCGTTTCAAAAGAAAAACAAAAGAAACAAAAAACCAGAAGCTTGGATTGGGCCCTTTGGGCCAAAGCACATTATTTCCACTTTCTAAATATGAGGAGCTCCTATGACCACCTGTATCAGTAGATAATGAACAAATCTTTACATCAAGTAAGAAGGATAAAAATCACTTGCCTCACCTGTCTTGGAATTGCTGCGGGCAATAGATGACCTGAGATTATGTCCCGAGACCACCCCTTAAAACTTGTAGAACGCTTGTAGATGTGTTTTGGTTTTAATGAAATACAGAACTGTTCTTCTCTTTAACCCTCATTCCTCACTCTCCACTCACGACACCTGACACTCTCATGCCTACACAAGCTGGAAGCAAAAGTTCAGCCAACCCTAGACAACCTCACAGAGATCAGACAAGATTACAGGACACCGCAGGACCTTTTTATTTTTTTCAGTTGACCCTCTATTGCCTCTACCTGGAGCCCCATTGAGTATCTTGGATTGCTTCCTGTCTGAAAATAAAGACATCTACGGGCATCCAAGAGAAACTCAGTCTAAGTGTAAGAGGAAGACACTTACCTTCACTTCCTCCACACCTTGCAGCCTCAGGGTGGAGAGCAGGAGGAGAGAACAGAGCCAGGACAGGAGCAGTGACCGGAACTGGGCCACGCAGAAGGCGATGACGGTGTGGAGAAAAACCATGGCCACGCCTGGCGCCCCCAGCACGTACCAGCAGGCCCACATTCCATAGGCCGTGAGGATCCAGGGTCTGTGCTGTAGACAGAGAGAGGAGCAAAGCGGGGCAGGAGACAGAGAAAGAGGTGAATCCATGGGCATAGGGAAGAAGAGGATCTCTACTAACCCAATAACCAGGGAGGTCAGCACTCTGCACCTCCCAGAATCCTCCAGAATCCCCCAGAACCACCCAGAAGCAAGTCTCCCTTTCCTGCCTGCAGCCAGAGCTACTCAAACCACTGAGCCTCACAACAATGGGATGCCAGGCTGCATTCTCAACAGATATTACAGACCCCACAGACTGGAGAAACAACCCCAATCTGGACAGTCACACCCCACGGGCACCATCCTTCAGAGATGAAGGCAAGGGGAAGGCACCGTGCACACGGCTGAGGAGCCTCCATGAGAACAACGGGCCACCCACACTTAAGAGGAGCTTAAAAGCCGCTTTGGCAAGAAGCACCGGTGCCTTACTTAGGCCCACAGATGAATTAAAAGCAGGATAAAGGCTAGACACTGCGACATCACTTTGCGTCAGCGTCCCCTGACCAGAGTCATTCTCACCTACATTCACTTGGCAAATGACCTTGAGCTCCAGGAAAAACAGGCTTTGCCAAGAATCTTGTAACAGAAGGCCGGAGAGGATAAACACCCTTCAGACAGGCAATGCCTGCTTATCATCTTGTCGAAAAGGAAGAGAAGAGCCAACCTCTCAGATCAGACTGTCTACCAGGCCACTGTGTCAGGCCAGACAACAGTGACTTGTGCCTGCTCCCCTCAAGCCACAAAGCAAGAACAACTTCTCCAGGCCCTTCCAGAGACAAGATAATGGTCAGCCAAGCCCAACCTGTGACTGGAAGTGTTTTAACTACACATACCTTTTGCCCCTGGATCCCAGTTCCCTGCCTACTTTAAGCTAAAGCTTTCATCTTTATGCAAAGATGGCTGAAGGGGTACTGAAGTGCTGCTATATTCCCATAGATGGTATGTAATAAATCCCCTTCCTCTTCCCTTCACCGTGTCTTTCTTTGGCATTGGCAGTGAGTTGCCAGAACTGACATAGAGAACTCCTGGAGTTTGGACCTGGGATCTAAAATTCCAAATATAATACCCCAAAGGGCTCTCCAAAGTCTGGACCACAGATTCAAAGTTAAATATCTAGTGACAGTCTTTTAGTTTCTCTGGGTATTTGCGGGTAGGAAGAGGTCAGGTACTGACTGTATAGCCTAAGGCAAGCTACTGGATCTCCCAGTGCTTCCAATTCTTTATATATAAAATTGGAGTAAGAATTTTATGTGTAGTATATCTACTTCATGAGGTTATGAAGATAAAATACGCCACACCTATGAAATACTTAGAACAGGATAAACACACATCAGGGGCTCCTCAACACACTGGTAGTTATCCTTAAGAAAACACAACATCTCACAGACATGCATTTTACAATGTGTTTTGCAGAAATATATACAGAGTTGAGGAGTAGGGACTTCATGAATTTAGGTCCTCCTATAAAAACAAGATGTCTTGAGCCAGATGCTGGCAACTCACACCTGTTATCCTAACAAATCAAGAGGCTGAGATCTGAGGATCTTGGAACAAAGGATTCCCTAGCCTAGGCAGATAAATCTGAACATTGCTCATCTCCAATTAACAACAACAACAAAAGCCAAATGTGGAGATGTGGCTCACGTGGTAGAATGAAAAGCCTTGAATGAAAAAATCAAGTGAGAGAGTGAGACACTGAGTTCACACCCCACTACTGATACAAAAATAAATAAAAATAAAAATAAAGTCAAGCAAGGAAAGACAGCAGTGGAGTGGAAATTGTAAATCTCATCCTTAGAAGTTAACTCTCCCAAAATGTTGCTTCGGAACTGATTGTCCCCACATCTGCACTCCAGCCCAAAGAGAACTTGTTAAGTGCGAGACTATGTCAGCCACTTTTAAGTTCCAAGAAAACCAGAGAAATGTGACGTTCATCTTTTTACCATGTTTCCATCCTACTACCCACAGAAAACAACCACATAAATTTGCTTCACATTTTCCTCCACTGGCTCACCTCTGGGAAGAGGCCAATTTTCAGGAACAAGTTTGCCAAAGACTATTTTAGGACATCACTTTAACAAATGAAAAAGAAAGAAGGTTCTTTTTACTATGACCTACAGCATTGACTGCTGGAATTCTTTTCCATGCTTGCATGGTTACGTGCATATGCGAAGATGCAGTTACACTTTAAGTGCTATTTGATCCATTTGGAAAAAGCCTGTTCACTGGGATCCATTTGGAGTTTAACCACAGACGGAAGTTACCTCGACTTGGAAAACAGCTGGAAGAACCTTTAAGGAAATACTTCATAATGTTCCGTACAAGCCCTATTGGCATGAGAGATTCTGCGATGACTTTAATAATGGTTTCAAAAGCTACTCAGAAGACAAATGTGCTCCATATTCTCATTCCCTGCTGACTTCCTCCTGCCAAACAGAACAGGAAGACGGTCCTGGAGGAAGTTCTAAGACATGATAGAAATATTCTAACATTAACCCCATGCTCTCCACTAACCTTTATACCAGTCACTCATCTCCAGACTTGCAATGGGGAACTATACACCTCATGGTGGACAGGAAATGAAAAGATTTGAAGAACACAAAAAGAATCCCCTATGCAGAACTGTTGTGTGAATTACAATCCCCCAAAATTCTTTATGTGTCCACAAAAATACTACTAGAATCCAATCCCCAAAATGTCATTAAAATTCTGACATAGAAAGATCCATGACCTAAGCCTTGTCCTCAACTAGTATGACAGAAATGTGGTCCCCACCGTGAGGAAGCACATTTGTCTCTTTAGTATTCAATCGATACTCTTATACATGGTATAGCTTAGAACATACTACACTATCAATTGTAGCTGCTGTTGAAATATATATATATACATATATATACATATATATATATATGCAGTTGATAGATGTGTGTATATATATGTATGTGTGTAATGTGTTTTCCCCAAGAAAACTGGGGAGAAACACCCACTCTCTCCTAGAGTCCAAAAAAACTGCATTCTAGACAGCTATTCCGGAGCACAAAGAAAAACAAAAGGATATCATCTATCAAGGGATTTTTTGTCTGCTTAGCCAGATACAATGGAGAGAAAAGTCGGATTCTGGGAGAACCATCAGTGCAAGAGAGTGCTGTTCACCATGGCCTCACAGGGGACCAAGCTTCTCAGTCCTCTGTACACCGTGCCATGGGGAGCTGAGCATGTGGCAGGTGCCAATGCTGCAGCTTCTACAGCCAGGGATCCAGTGAAAACCACTCTGTAGTCAACAGAGTCCCACCCTCCACCCCCACACCAGGCTAGCCTTCTCAAAAGTTCACACAGGGGTATTTTTAGTTCTTAGGGCACAGAACAGTGCGTCTCAGGTGGTGTCAAGGCCACAGAAGTGTCCAAGAAAGGAGACAACCCAACCACACACAGCCCAATCCTAACAAACCCACAGCCTCCTCTCTCAGAGCTCTGGTTCTTCATTGAGTCCCGTCCCCCCAAAGCCCAGAGCATGAGTCCTGTCTGGAGGAAAGGCATTTAACCTCAATCAGTGAGCTCAGTGGAAAGTTTTACTACTTGTCAGGACCAAAAGGAAAAATAAAAGAAGAAACTATATGCTTTTGAAAGTAGCCTGCCTCTCAGTAGGGGAGGAAGTGTGAGCAAAGGGAGACCTGAGCTTAGATTTTAGATGCAGAGTGGTAGCATCTTTCAGGGATTCTGGTTATGCCAGCAAGAACCATTAAAGCCTGTCCCTCCCCAGCACTGGCCATGGCCTATGATGCCTCAGAGAACAGGGAAATAAAAGACAACTGTGACCCAAATCTTCCACCCTGAATAGGGACCAAAAACAACTCTCCAAATGAAGGCCACCTGGAACACCCAGGTGCTGAAAGGCCACAGCTAATGGGGCCAAAGCTGTGGTTTCTTCTTACAAGAAGGCCAAGAAGAGGTAGACAAAGAAAGCCCTGTGCGCCAGCCACAAGCAGATGTCACACCAATGAAGCCTATGGTCACACAGGAGATGAGACACACAACGAGGGAGCGGACTGGGAGCTCACTCTGCCTCATTCTGAGCAAAATGCAAAGAATCCATCCTGCAGACAATGGATAAGTCATGCTCTGCAGAGAAAAAGACACGGCCTCCTATCTGCCCATACCTGATATCAAGACACAGGAACTGAATTTCCTTCCAACCATAGCTCCAAAGCTTCCTTTGTAGGTGCCTGTCCTGACACCAGCATGGCCAATGTTGCATACTCGTTGGTCCCAAGCACCCATTGCAGCCAGCCCAGCCCCAACACCATCTCAGGCATAGCTGAATGACTGGTATCTGAATTCCCCTCTAACTTCTCACTGAACCGTGTGAGTCCCTATAAAGGAAGGGGTGCTATACCCTAATCCTTTCCACCAGAACCAGCTTGAAATAGCTTCAAAAGAAAGCATTTGCTGGATGACCGGACGTGGCCTCTGACCTTAAGAAGTGTGGAATTTCAAGACAATCACCTCCTTCCTTGAACACCATGGAGGTCCCTCCTCCAAGGAGCAAATGCCAGCAGACAACACCAACAGCCACCAAGCACTGGGCTCTCATCACATGAAAGCATAATCTTGAATGACACTGCTTATCACACATCCTCCACGATGCCAACAAGCCAGAGCACCATCCCCATTGCCTGACAGAGAGCCAGGCTCAAAGACATGAAGTCCCTTGCGTGAGTGTACAGATCTTTTGAGTAGCAAAATTATCATTCACCCAAGGGCTCTTAAATACTTCAAATACAGTCAGCCCTCCATATTTTGAAGGCTCCTTATCCATGGATTCAACCAAACATAAAAGAATTGCACCTATACTGAACATGCACAGACATTTTTTTTCTTATCATCATTCCCTGAACAGTACAACTATTTATTTAGCATCTGCACTGTATTAAGTCTTATAAGACCTTTATAGAATACTTAAATTATATGAGAAGATCTATGTAGGTTGTGGATACCTCCAACACCATTTTATGTAATAGGCAGATTTTGGAATTCTCGAGGAAGTCCCAAAACCAGTCCTCCTAAAGATTCTTAGTGCTACCTCCTCAGACAGAAGAAGGCTGAGTGAGCTCGAAGCAATAAGCAAACTAAATGGTGAGACATGGCCATACTGGGGAGCAACCATCCAACACATAACCACTTGGGGGCCACACATAAGCCATATCTAAGCCCCATTTAACACTGGACTTTGCACGTTTTAATGTACCATTCAGTTTGTACATTCCTGCGCTTTCTATACATGGAATCCCATCTGATTTCTTGTATTTGCACATGGTTATGACTCAGACATTCATCCATGCTGATCATTATAGGCTAGAAATCATTCTACTTCATGAGATAAATACTCTATAATTCATCCATTTTCATGTAATAGACATTTGAGTTGCTACTGAATCTTTCTATGATGAACACCACTGCAGTGAACATGCTAGTTCATATCCCCTGAAGAGTCTCCAGGGAGTAGGTCAGGATTAGCACTGGTGGCTGTGGGTGGGCACCTCTGATTTTACTAGGTAATACATTCCAGGGGAAAGGAAGCCAATTGATACTCCCTTGCTCTGGGTAAGATACCAATATTTGGTATCTTTAGGGTATTTTGGTTTGGTTTTGCCAAACTAGAAAAGTATCAATGATCGATTATGGTAGTTCTAGGATGTATTTGTTGATTATTAATGAATTTGAACATTTTTCCCCTAAACTTAGGGGTATTAAATCATTTGCCTGCCAGGTGCTGGTGGCTCATGCCTGTAATCCTAGCCTATAATCTCAGGAGGCTGAGATCTGAGACAGGATAGTCCATGAGACTCTGATCTTCAATAAACCACCAGAAAACTGGAAGTGGTGCTGTGGCTCAAGCGGTAGAGTGCGAGCCTTAAGCTGAAGAGCTGAGGCCTAGAGTTCAAGCTCCACGACCGACAAAAAAAAAAAATCATTTGCCTATGGGCAGAAGAGCTTTATGTTGGAAGAAAAATGCTAAATTTCTAGAAAATCGGAAACTTTGAAAAGAAAATTAAACAGTAATGTGTGGGAGGAAATAAACATTAAAATGATAGTTGAGGTAAATATACCCATTCCCAGTTTTGAAATAATTTTTAAATGTATTATTTATTATTAGGTCTGCTTAGAAAAGTTACATTAAATTTTTTAAATATATTCAGATCTGATAGCATCTAATATTTTATTAAGCTGCCACTTTAGAAAACAGGATCCAGAACTTGGATATAAAAAGTTGGATATAAAAAGGCAATCAATAGTTTATTTAAAGAAAGGTAGCACAATAGAAAGACTTCCTTCTTCCAGGATGAAAAGTAAGCTCAGAAATTAACAACCCTCAGAAGAGAGCTGAAAAATAAATGGCCCAAGTTATGTGCACATCTCTAGTGACATCTCATTCCTTAGTCTTACTTCCTGGTCTCTTGCCCCAGGGGCTTTTTGTTTCTCCACTTCCATAAGCCTTGGAAAGAACCAACATGTTTCTTGTGTTGACTTCCAAGTAAGTTCAGTTGCATTTTGTTTTCACTTGATACATTTCAGGCACAGACTTACTTTTTCACATTAGGAATTAACAGAAGCAAGAAGAAACTATCAGAGGATCCTGGACAAAAGCCAGCTCCTAGATACACAGCATCTTCCTGGCAAGTTCTCAGGTCCCGTGGGAGCTAATTCTGAGAAGAGGTCACAATTCAACCTTCTGTGAAATCACTTTGCAAATATCCACTTTTTTACACATGTATATATTTATCTTTATATTTATTCATATGTATATTTATACAAAAATACCAATAGTAGCAGCATGTTATATATCAATAGCAGAAACTACTTTTCCAGGTTGTGCAGTCATCTGAACAAAACTAGAGACATCTGGCATATTCCATTGATAAAAAGGAAAAAAAAGATTTAGGAAGAAAAAAAACCAAAACCCTAGAAAAATTCAAGATTCTGTTACTGTGGTGGTACTTGGTATCATTTCTTTTATTAGCTCCTCAATCATCATCTAAAAGGAAAACATTCTTGAGTAACACCATTAAAAACAGCTTTGATAAGCACAGTCACTACTACGTCGCAGAGGTATGATACAGTACTGTCCTATAACACTAGAGGATACAATTAAAAGGCATTACTGAGATTTGATTCTACTTTTCCAGCAGAGAACCCAAAGGATGGTATGACACAGCTCTGGAAAGAAATGCACTTTCAGGGCTGGGAAGGTGGCTCAGTGGTAGAGTGCTTGCCTTGCATACATGAGGCCCTGGGTTCGATTCCTCAGCACCACATAAGCAAAAAAAAAAAAAAAAAAAAAAGCCAGAAGTGGCAGTGTGGGTCAACTGGTAGAACACTAGCCTTAAGCTGAAGAGCTGAGGGACAGCGCCCAGGCCCAGAGTTCAAGCACCACAACAGACAAAAAAAAAAAAAAAATGCACTTTCTTAGATAGGATTTCCTTCCATCAGCAACATAGTCTAAGTATTCACTCTCTTCATGAACATCAGCTACAAACCATTTGAAAAGAAGGGATGGGGAGCAGGAAGAAAAAAGCAAATTTCTACTTCAATGAATCCATTACTGTCTCGCCCAGGCTGAGGTAAGAGAATAAAAAACACAACGGGAATTAGGCCCTCAAACAGCCACAGTAGCACACATGATTAAAATTATCCCTATATCCAAATAAAACTATTCCTGTTCTTCTAAACTTGTGAACAAAAAAAAAAAAAAACCACATAATTTGTCTCTACTGGATTGTTTGACCAGGGATGACCTTAGAGTAAACCTTTGGAAGTTACTGTCATGCTAAAATTATCATATTTTTCAATGGCTTAAACAAGAACCTGAATAAAGGATGAACATGTAAGACACCTCCATCTTAAATGTCCTGTCGACCACTGCCAACTTTTGTCAGGTTCTCAAGGCTAATACTTATGCTAAGAACTCTCTTTTCTTAAAGGGACATGCCACACGGACTCATACCTTCCTTACGAGCAGCATGGCCAACTGAGACACTGTCATATGCCCAAGGAAAAGCCACAGCAGCCTCTGCTTTCCCCATTCCATCCAGAAGCTCCATTCAAAATCAGTCGGGTCCTAAAAAAGATCAAAACAAGAACTGATATTATCAGAGGGACTTGAGTATATGTCTGAGATGGAACACAAACCCCACTTAATAGCACAGCTAGAAATGAGGCCTTGTGACGCTAACTTCTGTAACAATAGCATATAACCATTTCTATTCTTTCCTCCCAACACACCCAGAACTACTCCCTCCAGCTGGTCTGGTCTTCCCTGCCATTTCCCAAGCCCACTCTGTACTTTCTGCGTAGTTGTGTCTTCCCTAAAGTGGATTTCTCCAGGGTCCTACATGGGATAGAAAGTATCCTTATTCCATTTTGTAAAAGATGGAACAAGGCTGAAAGGCATCAACTGATTTCCCCAAGGTAACGGATGGTACGAGCACTGAACTGGAGATATCTCTGTTAGATACCAAAACTCGTTCTTTTCACTTCAATAAGAAGAGAAATGCAAGTTGGATATTAATGACATCACTTAAAGGTAAATCCTGTTCATTACTTTTAAGTAAGCAGCAGGGTAATTATATGGATAGAGAAATTAACAAATTTGCATATAGATTTATGGTGAAGGAATGAGAGGTACACCACCTGTCCCCTGGGTGAAGCCCTGTATCCATGGAGTGTTTTTTGCCTATATTGATATCAGACGCCATGGCTGTGTGTGGCTCTGGCTGGGGAAGGCAGGAGTGGACATCACGGCACCCGGAGACCCACATCTCACAGCCCTGCTTTCTCAGAAGTGCCAGACATGGTCAGGGCAGCCACGTTGAGCACAGAGAGCAGAAACACAGACAGGAGCCACCCTTAAGTGGGTAATGCAAGCTTAGCCAATTGAACAGCTTGGTACCGCCATGACTAAATCAGAATTTTCTAGCAGAATTGTGTGGGAGAGGAAGGAATCCTCCAATGACAACTGACAGGGAACATCTTACCAATCTCTGCAAATGCAACTTGTAGCCACTTAAATGGATTTAGAGGGAGGGAAAAAATGCTTTCTGAATCTGAGAATGAAGGGACAATTTCATACTAGTTACAAATGTTTGTTTTCCGGAGAATATACGTGTGTGTGTGTGTGTGTGTGTGTGTGTGTGTGTATGTGTGTGTACCCAATGTTGATTCATACCAGACTATAAGAACAGAGGAAGTAAGCCAAACAGCCAAATCTTAGAGATTTAGCATGGATTTACACAAACATACCACCAATCTATCTACATCCTAGCCATCATTACCTTGAACATGATGCATAACCTTCATCCCCAGCACCATCATCATCTTCGTCACTACTGAATGTTCTGAGTACCTACACATAAGAATTTACTGGACTCAATAAGTTAACAAACATGGTTGTTACTTCTGAGCCATGTGATCAGCAACCAGGCAACACTGAGAAGTCTGAGGTCTGGGGAATTGAGACTTTCTGGGCCTGGTGTTTTTCAACTGCCTCTCTCCCCTACACAGAGCAGTGTTTTATTCCAGACGATGTGGGAACCCATAAAAGAATTCTTCATCCTTAAGGACCTAGAAGTCTACAAGACCCACAATACCCACTCCACCTCATCCACAATTAAGATGATCTGAAAACCAAGAACAAAGGAGGGAAGGAGCAGCAAGGCAATCTCTCTACAGAGAGAGACCAGTCTTTCCTTATCCTACTATCACTGACCAAAGACACAACCTCAGAACAATCCTGAATATGGTGGGGTTTTTTGTTTAGTTCATGGATTTGATCATCTAGAGCCATTTTGGGTTCACAGAAGAACTGAGCACACAGTACTGAGTTCCCATACACCTCTCCTTTCACATGTACCCTCCTCCACTGGCATCATCCCCTACCATCCCCTACTAGTACCATTGTTCTAATTAGGATCAAACATCGTCACCCAGCATCCAAAGTTTACAGTAGGGCTCATAATTGGTCAGGACACTCATGAGTTTAGATAAATATAAATATATGTGTGTGTATATACATATATATATCTCAGTATCATACAGGTGGTTTTACTAATCTAAAAATCTTTCTTTTGCTCCACCTGCTCATATCTCTCTCCCTACCAGCTACCGCCTCAATAATTTTACCTCTTCCAGAATGTTCCATAGTTGGAATAAAATAGTTTTGTTTTTGAACTTCATGTTACAAAAGAGTTAACTGGGAGACTGGGAAAGCAAATCATTTGTCTGTAGTGAACCAAGGGCATAGCTGGGCATCAAAGAGGAAAAAGTTCCCTGAGATGTTTCTAATTGCACCAGCCCTTTTCCTTGGGGCCTCTGCCCCACACCACCACCTTCTAACTAAACTATCTCCAACCAAGAGGGTGTGTCACCAAGGCCCCTTAACCACGGAAGCCAGCCCAACCGCATGCACAAAGTAAGTGTTCAATGGACAGTACAATTTGAACGTCCATTCGGGTGTGGACCCTTCTCGCTTGCAGGCCCCAAACTTGACCACACTGTAAGCCACTCTCTTCAATTCTAGGACTTTTATTATAGTTAATTCACATGCCTATACTTTCTCTCTAGGAGAAAAAAAATGGTTCCCTAAGAGTAAGACCCTCCACTGAAATCTGTACTACAGATGCCATCTATTCAGAGAGCCTTTTAACTGGTGGGGCAGGAGAGGAAAGGAGTAAAAAAAAAAAAAAAAGCAAACAACTTAAGTCATTTAACTATCTGACTCTGAGACTCCTTGTTTGTAAAGTGAAGAGCTGAAGTAGCATGATGTCTAATATCCCTCCCAGTGAGTGCAAATAAGAGTGTCCAGCTAAAGGAGAGAAATACTAAGAGAGTACTGTGCTCATCCACTCTTGGATTGAGTCCTGGCTAAGAGAAAGGTGATGATTGCCCTAAAAGTTAAAAAAAAATCCCTGGCAAATGATGATTTAGGCTGTCAACTCACTGCTGTGTAAACATTTCCTCCTTCTAGCCCTGAATTCTAATCAGCCTTAAGCCTGTCCAGATCCACGCTCTTACTCAGACCCCTTGCTTGGGTACCACTCTCATGACAGGCAGACAGACCTGATTCTGGGTTTTCTCTTGTATTCCCTGCAGACAACTCTAAAGAAGCCACAGGCTTGAAGCCTATTTTCCAGCTGAAGACAATAAACCTGTGGCTAAAAAGCTGAGGTCAACTAAATTAAAATAGTGTACAAGTGCCAATGTCAGGCAAAATCCCAAAGCACCCATTAAAATGCCCCAAGTAGGGAAACTCACCCTGACCCACAACAGTTACGCCAAGTACATTACTCAACTGGATTCCCCACAATGCACCATGTCCTTTCTAGTGAGCACAGGTCAGAGTATGGCGCTACCATAGGTACAGTGGCACTATAGATCGTTCCTATTGGCTAGAAATCTCGACAATTACAGATTCTAGGAAAGGTCATAGAAGAGTTCTCACCCACAGCACACCAATGAATCATTAACCAAAAATATCCTGGAGTCTCTACAAGTCTTGTTTCTATCCATACCCTAGGCTAGACCCAATCTGAGGTACATTTTCTACCTAGTGAAACATTCCTTCCGCTCTGTCCCTTTTCACACCACCAAAGTAATCATTTTTTTTCATTGGTTGTGGGGCCTGAACTCTGGGCCTGGGCACTGTCCCTCAGCTCTTCAGTTCAAGGCTAGTGCTCTACCACTTAAGCCACAGTACCATTTCTGGTTTTCTGTGGTTTACTGGCAAGGAGTTTCATAGCTTTTCCTGCCCGAGCTGGCTTTGAACCGTGATCCTCAGATCTCAGCCAGCTGAGTAGCTAGGATTACAGGCGTGAGCCACCAGCGCCCCGCCATATCATGCCACCCAAGCCATCTGTTCACAGTGTGGATTCAGTGCCCCTTGCCTATGCTTCCATGTTATGCCACAGCTACCTCCAGGCTGGCCGCTTCCCACATTGTACTTTGGTACAGGTTACTGAGCTATGGATTCCTTCCTATTTGGTCTACACATATGTTTAGCATTGTGCCCGGCAATAATTCGGTATATAGTAGTCAACAAACCCTGTGTGAAAAGTAGAAAGATTACACAATGGTCTTATCCATTTTTAAGATACTGGTTTACATGCAATCTTCTAACATGGAAGAAATGATGTCATTGTAAGAATAACAAGCTGGGTGTCAGTGGCTCCTGCCTGTCACCTAGCTACTTAGGAGGCTGAGATCTGAGGATCACGATTTGAAGCTAGCTCTGGCAGGCAAGTCCTGTTAATCTCCAATTAACCACCAGAAAGCCAGAAGTGGCACTGTAGCTCAAAATGGCAGAGTGCTAGCCTTGAGCTAAAAAGCTCAGGGGCAGCGCCCCAGGCCCCGAATCCAAGTGGCAGGACCAACAACAACAAAGACAAAAAAGAACAAGCTAAAACATAGAAAACAATTGCAATAGTGCCTGGCATATATGAAACATAATGTATGTATGTCAGGTAAATATATGGGCAAACAACAAATATTTGCTGGAGGCAGATAGCTGTGGGTAAGAGAGTTGAGCTGTTCAAGCTCCCAACCCAGTCAAAAGAAAGGAAAGAAGTATAGTGAATATATGGTTGAACAAAGGGGAATATCACATTCAATAAAGCTATCACAATAAAGCTATCTGCAATGTCGCAGAAAAGCAGCCATCTTAACCTTTCCTCAAGACCATGTATCTGCATTGGCTCTGCTGCCAATGGGCTCCGCCATTACTACTCCACTCTTCCCTACAAGACTTTCTATACATCTGATGTTACAAACTCAAGAACTACATATCCCAGAATTCCTTGCAGCTCATGTGTCTGCGAATGGCCAAGCTTCTGGAAGAATGGTGTCTATGCTGGGGATTCCAGGGTCTTCTTGCTTCTTACTGTGGCAGCATTTGGGAATGTACCCTAGCACCAGGTTCCCAAGCCAAGATCTGTGTGAATAGAGTGCAGCTTGATTTGCCTCGTGACTCTGGAAACTCACTTCTTGTTACTCCTGAAGCCCTTTCAATTATCCTGATATATCTGTAAATCCTTGCAATCATTTTCTTTGTTTTTAAAATGATGGATAGATTCTATTGTTGACTGCAATGAAGCCATAATTAACACACTATAGGAAAAATATTTCTTCTGATTGGAATTCAGCTCTAACTTTTCATAATAATTCACACTGAAGAATATTATTCTGAAACAAATCTATCCCATGAAGCAAACACCAGCTAGGGAAATCCAATGAATGGATAATGCAGGCAATGAGTGTTTATGACAGACACTTTCAAAAAACACTTTTCTTTTTGTACTTTAAGACAAAATAGAAAATGACATACTAACCAGTCTGTATTTTTCATTATGCATTTTATTCATGTCTTTCCATGGAAAAACAGCAGGGAAATGAATGTATTTTCCACCTTCCTTACCCTCATAGCTAACACATTGCAAAAAACACAACATAGCACAAATACTAGACATTTTGTGTAAACACATCACAAATAGCATTACTTGCTTATTGTGTACTTGGAGATGATACTGAATTCCTAATACCACTGAGTAAACATTTCTCTGTGATCAGAGAGAACCTTTATAAGGTTCTTGAAGTTATAAGAGTTTCCCTGCACATTCAAAGACAGCAAGCTCACCTTAATGCCCTAAAAATTCCCAGACAAGGAACACAAAAGAAGACTAATTCTGCAGAAATTCTGCACAGAAGGGACACTGCTCTCTGGATGAACTCGAGCGGATGATTCATCGAGCAATTACTGGAAGAGTTTTCTTTTTCTTTCAACAGCTGTTTTGCTACTTCTAAACTAATGTGAGCTAAATCATCTGCGTGCTCACAATTTCCAGAGACCACGGTCTCTCCCAACCAAAATTCCTTAAAGATCAAATGGCCCCACTCATAAAACTTATTTTTTTTTCTATAAATAGCAAAGTCTATGCTGGTACATCTTTCGCATGCTGCACAGGTGAGGTCTTCTGTGACCAGGCTGGGAACAGCACCACGAGAACCAGCACAGACAGTACCATGTGTGCACCGTAGCGCCTCTGCATGGCCAGTGAGTCCAGTGGTAGAGGGAAAATGTTTTATGAAAGAGAAGTATCTTGAGAGGGCTTCATCAAATGATGAGGTCCTAATTAAGGTAGGCAAAGTCTTTGAAAAGCTTCAACCCGACTGCCATCCTAAACCGTGCAGCATCCTTTCATTATATCTCCCTCTCCCCACCTACGTCTCTGAAGTCACTCTAGGTTACGCATGGCTACAGAGATACTCGGTTTCACGTGGATAGACTTCACATGGGTAGACTTGTCTCCCCTTCATCCTAAAAGTAACAGAGAAGAAATCTAGATTCATCCATTTTCTACTACTGAGAAAATAGGCCTAAGACTGGGTGCTTCATAAAGAAAATAGGTTTACAGTTTTATTTAGGCCAGAGTTCTGGATATTCAACATCACTGTGCTAGTTTGGGTGAGGACATTGTGGTGGATATCATCATGGCAGAAGAATATGCCAGAGAAAGAGAGACAGACAGACAGATAGACAGAGAAATCATATGATAATGCAGGAAGCCAAAACAAGTCCAGATCCCAGAAAACCAATTCAATCCCTACTGTGGGCTCACCCCAGTGATTGAACAACCTCCCACAAGGGTCTACTCTGACAGCTCATACCACCTTTTAATCAGCACACTGGGCACCAACTATAGTCAAGTCATAGTCATACCATGGAAGGATCAAGTGTTACAAAGAAACATTAAATGCCACCATGAAATCCAAGGGCACAAAATATATTCTCTTCCCCACACTTCTCAGACTGGAAAAACACTAGCCATGTTTCCTACAAGTATATAGAGGAAAAAGGGAGCAATGAGTCCAGCTGATAAATAAGTCAGAGATTATGATTAAAAAATGTAAAAGACAGGACTAACCAGAAAACAAGTTACACAAACATATGACTTCTGTCTACAAGGTATGTTCATAAATCATGCAGCCCATTAATGTCAGCTCTTCAGCATACCACAAAGAGAAAGATGTCACAATAAAAACCAAGAATAAAAGTATCTCCAGCCCTTTGGGCACCACACCCTCTAACGCGGCCCTCATTCTCAGAGAATCTGGGTTGTCCTCAGAAAGTCTTTGCACACTCACAAAAGCTACTAATACACTAGTCAACTAGGATACCAGATGGAGCCCCAAAATGGTGGAGGTGCCCAGAACAGAAGGCCAATTTTAAATAGCATGATAAAATAGAAAGAAAGAAATGCAAAGTTAAGGGTTTTGTCATCCATCTAGGGAAATAAGGGAGAATTCATCGTGCTAGTTACCACCTTTCTCCTTGAATGTTACCTGCTGAATGAAGGGGGAAGCAGGAATGGGAAGTGATGGGAAAGTTCTCCCACATGCCTCCTTTGCCCATCAGCTGCCCAAGCTATTCAAGAGACCCGACCTCCAACAGCATTTCTGGGCATGCCCAGTGCTATGGCTTGGAGATGATGTAAATGAGTGTGGCAATGTTGAGAAATGCCTGAACATATAAAATATGAGCCCTAGGAGGACGTAGCTAGGTCCCGGCAGGTATCACCTTCCCAAGAGGTTAACAGAGGTTCTCACAGAAGCCTGATTAGTTCTCTGGAGAGCGGGTTATTATGGCACACAGCTCTCTATCTCATGGCCTGGCCTCTCCTGCATACAGCCAGTTCCCACTACATTTCTTCAACGTGCTGGGATGCAGCTAAAGGTGGAGCTACCAGTCTTGTACTTACGTCCCCTAAAACCCTCAAACTGTTCTTTCCCAAGACTAAGCTTGGGGTATTTTGTTAAAACATCAGGAAGCAGATGAATACAGTCAGCCTTCTTGGGATGCTGAAGGAGTAGGGAGGCTGGGCAGAACAAATGGGAACTAGACCGAGGAGTTGCTCATCTTCAGAATGCATTGTCCTCTCTTTCCTCTGACTGCTTCAACCATCTCACTTCAGAAATGAATTGTGTGTTGATAAATAGTTATCTTTGTTGTTATGCCTAAAGCTCACTTTAACTCAATTCGACATGCTGGCTTCTGATTCTGGACAAGATCCAGAAGGCACATTTCTCTCTCTCTCTCCCACTAAGGAACAGCTCAAATCCATGGGTGCTGTATAATAGCAGACACCATCTGACTCAAAGGTGGAAGGAGAGCACTGTTTGGCTAAGGGGTCCAGGACTGCAGGAACAGCAGCAAGCAAAATCAATGCAACAACTGACTGGATGGGATTAGCAGCAGAGGCACGTGACCAGGGAAGACACTGTTAACTGAGAGCGCAACAGAAATTACTGTTTGAACCACAGGGAGAAAAAAGGACCCCAAACAAGAAACTTCTGAGAACTATGGTACAACAGCAAAAGATCTAATAGATGTGTTACTGAATTTTCTAGAAAGAATAAGAGGAGGAAAAAGGTGGTGCTAAAAAGCTCTGTAAAGAAATAATGGCAAAACAAAAGTTTCCAAATTTAGCAAAATTCATATAAACATACAGATTCTGGAAGCTGCAGGAATCCCAACCAAATTAAACACATTCATTAAAAGAATGACGATGAGCCGGGCGCTGGTGGCTCACGCCTGTAATCCTAGCTACTCAGGAGGCTGAGATCTGAGGATCGCGGTTCAAAGCCAGCCCGGGCAGGAGAGACCGTGAGACTCCTATCTCCAATAAACCACCAGAAAACCGGAAGTGGCGCTGTAGCTCAAGTGGTAGAGCGCTCACCTTGAGCTGAAGAGCTGAGGGACAACGCCCAGGCCCAGAGTTCAAGCCTCACTGCTAACAAAACAAACAAACAAACAAACAAAGATAATGACGATGAAAAGGGTGGTATGGATAAAGACACATAGTAAATTGTCACGTTGAGTTGAAAACCTCTTTATGCAACTACCTAAACATAACAAAAGATATTTTTTAAAAATTTTTAAAGAAAGACAAAAACCCAACATCAGTGGTTCATGCCTGTAATCCTAGATAGTCAGGAGGCTGAGATCTGAGGACTCTTGATCAAAGCCAGCTCAGGCAGGAAAGTCCAATTAACTACTAAAAATCCAGACATTGAGGTGGAGCTCAAAGTAGTAGAGTGCTAACCTTAAGTACAAAAGACAGTGCCCAGGCCCAGAGTACAAGCCCTAGAACTAGCACTCATGTACATGTGTGCATACACACATATGCATGCACACATGCACACACACAAAGACAAAAATGAGTAGAATGGATGGTTAAGAAATGATTCATTGCTATGGTATCTGTAAGGCCTTCACTTCAATGTAACAGTAGGGGAAGGCTGAAGTAAAGGATGGACAATGATATACTACATATACATTGATCAAAACAAAAAGGAAAGACTGTGCTGAAATCAGATGAAGTAGACTTTAGAGAAAGGAAACTGCCTGGGTTGAAAATAATCAGTACATAATAACAGAGGAGACAATTTGCACATAGTTAAGAATCCTAGCAATGTGAATAACCTACAGAAAAACTGTACACATGTGTAGTTGGGGATGAGGAAGGGAGACAATCTGTCTGTGAATGGCACCCATGTCCAGTGACTGGATTTAAGAGCTCCTTATAATTACTTAAGATTCAACCATAGAGAAGGATGAAATCATGTTCTTTGCAGAAAAAAATGAATAGAACCTGAAATCGTGTTACACCCAAATACACCAGACTGAGAAAGACAAAATATCACAGGTTCTCTCTCATATGCAGAATCTAGACTCCTCCCCTCCCCCCCAAAAAAAAGAATGATGAGAACTGGTCAGGGGATAGGAAGCATGGAAAGAAGGAAGGGGAAGTTGATGGGGGAATGAATACTTCTTATATGTGTTTGAAAATAGAATCATGGAACTCATTAAAATATTATTAAAAAAGCATAAAACGGCAGAAAACAAAAAGGCAATATCGGGGCTAAATTTGATCAAAAGTACAACATGTATGGGAATATTTCAATGAAAGTCCAATTCATATATACACACTGATAAAATCCCCTATTGGGAAACCAGATTGAGATCCATAGAATTTCTCTGCTCTATTGTTGCAACTTTCCATAAGAACATCCTTATTTCAATATAAATACCTTTTTTTTGGGGGGGGGGTCTGGTTGTGGGGCCTGAACTCTGGGCCTGGGCGCTGTCCCTCAGCTCTTCAGCTCAAGGCTAGCACTCTACCACTTGAGCCACAGCACCACTTCTGGCTTTTTTCTTTTTGCTTATGTGGTGCTGAGGAATCGAACCCAGGGCCTCATGCATGCAAGGCAAGCGCTCTACCACTGAGCCACCTTCCCAGCCCTAAAATACCTTTTTTTAAAAGCAACAGGAATATTACTTGAAGTCTTAAGATACAAAAAGGCTACCAGTTTCCATGGTTCAACCACAAGGCTTAGAACTCAGCAACACAGACCTCTCTTCGCCCCCTGGTGGTGGCTCAGTGCACTCACTGCCAACGCTGCGGCGTTTGTGGAATCTCAAAGTGGATGACTCAGGCTTTTCATTTGCATACCCATAGTCCCCTGTAAATCTTTTCAAACTTAGTTGTAAAATTTTTCCTTCAAACTCAATATATTTCCCATGATGAGAAGTTTATTTATTGAATCCCAGATACAAACAACTTTACTTAGAAAGCAGCTTCTCAAGATTTAAAACAAAAAAAACACCATGTGTGGAGTAGGAGTTGCAGTTACTGGCATAAGGAATTACACACCACCCAGAGCATACTCTGGTTTCTCTTCAGATCGCATAAATCTTTCGCCTTTTACTAAAGATTTCCGTGGAGAGGAACAAACCTGAGTTTTCAGTCAATTTTTTGAGGCCTTGTTTTCTTGCAAGGCTAATTATAAGGTTACAAAGTGAGATGTTACTACTTCTGAGCTTTTAGCACTTAGTTCTTTGCACTCACAAACACCGTGTGTCCAAACAAGGCTCTATTGTACAATAAAGTCTTCTAGACACTGCCTTGTACTGCTTTATTAAGTATGCAGTATGCTTCTAATGTAGAGGACTTTACCTAGGTTACTCCATGAAGTCTGGCAGCAGAATCATAACAGGCAAACTTTCAACCACCTCAAACTGTCTAGAAGCTACTGTCAAGTCCAACCAAGGTTCCAGCATCCTGCCCCCTTGCCATTTCCTTCCTCCAAACCACCATCAGCCTGCAGCCCTCCCCGCCACCTGCCATCTCCCCTGTGTCTCATGATCTGACTCTTACCTTTAACTGCTGCTTCTAATTTCTTTCCCGCAGACTTATCAACTGTCATGTCACCATTTTAAGAGGTAATAACCTTTTTTAAAATGCTGGCAGGCACCACTTTCAGGGAGCTGTACTGAGAGAAGAAAATGTCCCCTCCCCCCCTTCCACTTGCCCAAGCCTCCCTTCAAATGTCAGCTCCAAAGTGAAGAATTCACCTCGCCCTATTTTGAAATAAACTCTGTCCCCTTCTCTCTGAATGCAGCTTGCTGGAGCACTTGTATGGGGCCTGGGTGTTTACCCGTCCATTTCATTTTACCTCCTGGAAGTTCCTAACATTGAGAGTACCCACGCAAGGAACTGCAAAAAACCTATACTCCAGCTGTGGCTGTAACTTCAAAGAATCCTAATGCTAGAAATAGACATTTTAAAGCCAAGCACTGCAGCTCATGCCTGTAATCCTAGCGACTCTGAAGACCAAGGTTTATTCAAAGCTAGCCCAGAAAGAAAAGTCTATAGGACTCCTCTCTCTAATGAACCATCCAAAAGCCAGGGTTGAAGTTGGTAGAGCACCAGAGCAAAAAAAAAAAAAAAAAAAAAAAAAAAAAAAAAAGCTAAGGAACAGCACCCAGGCCCTGAGCTTAAACCCCAGTAGCTGCACAAATAAGTAAATATTTTACCAATAAAAGGAGTGGTGTTCAACATGGGATCTGTTAAATATTTTCTCAGACTGTAGCACACTCATAACAGTAAAGCAAATAAGTCTGAGCCCAGCCCCCAAACCTGCAGAGAGAACAACCCCAAGTCAGACATTCCCTTTGGCCTATGTTGCTTCACTTAAGAAGATTCTGTTCCCAACCACCCTAGAAGAGTAGCTCTTCAGTGGGCAGAAATAAACCTTCCTACAATGCTTGCTAGAAAATCCTGAAAGAGGCAACATACCCAAGAAAGAGAGGAAGAAAGAGAGGAAGGGAGGGAGGGAGGGAAAGGAAAAGAAAGAAAAAGAAAGGAAGAAATAAGAAAGAGAAAGAAAGAAAGAAAGAAAGAAAGAAAGAAAGAAAGAAAGAAAGAAAGAAAGAAAGAAAGAAAGACGACGACGGAGGAGGAAGGAAGGAAGGAAGGAAGGAAGGAAGGAAGGAAGGAAGGAAGGAAGGAAGGGGAAGGGAAGGAAGGAAAGAAGGAAGGGAGAGAGAAAGAGGGAGAGAGGGGAGGGAGGAAGAAAGGAAAAAGAAAGAAAGAAAGAAAGAAAGAAAGAAAGAAAGAAAGAAAGAAAGAAAGAAAGAAAGAAAGAAAGAAAGAAAACGACGAGGGAGGAGGAGGAGGAGGGAAGGAAGGAAGGAAGGAAGGAAGGAGAAGAGAAGGAAGGAAAGAAGGAAGGGAGAAAGAAAGAGGGAGAGAGGGGAGGGAGAAAGAAAGGAAAAAGAAAGAAAGAAAGAAAGTAAGAAAGAAGGAAAGAAAGAAAGAAAGAAAGAAAGGAAGGAAGGAAGGAAGGAAGGAAGGAAGGAAGGAAGGAAGGAAGGAAGGAAGGAAGGGAAAGAGAAAGAGAAGGAGGGAGGGGGAAGGATAAATGAAAAGAAAGAAAGTGAGAGAGACAAATGGGGGAGGGAGGGAGGGAGGGAAAGGAAAAGAAAGAGGAAGGAAGAAAAGGAAAAGAAAGGAATAAAGAATGAAAAGGAAGGAAGTAAAGGCAAAGAAATAAGAAAGGAAGGAAGAGAAAGAAGAAGAGAAAGAGGGAAGGAGGGGGGAAAGGAAGGAAGGGGAAAGAAAGAAAGGAAAGAAGGAAAGGAGGGAGGAAGGGAGGGAGGGAGGGAAGGAGAGAAAGACAGCCAGGGATGAAAGTGCTCCTGACTGGGGCTATGATTCTTCAGACGATGGAGGCGAGGCCCCGCCCTGCTCCCTTTCCCTGTTCTGAAGGAAGCTTCGCTTGGGTCACCATCTCCTAATACAGCCGTCTCTACTGCCCATCCTGCCAGTTTCTGGAGCTCCTGGCAGGCCAGCCTCCACCTCCTAGAAGGCAATGTACACTTGCTCGGGTCCAGTCAGTCCCTTCCTGTGACAATAAATGTCAGCCTAGCCTTTCCTTCCATACATGCGTTCTCCCACCTCACATTCAACGAAATCCCCACCTGCTCTGTTCCAGGCAGAGAAGATACAGAGATGAGCGAGCATCTCCCAGCCCTGCTGGTGAGACTCTGAGCCTGTGGAGGGCTGGTGGGGGGCGGCTGGGGGAGTGGGGGGAGGGAGGATAATACCAGAGGACGCAGTATGATCTGAAGCGCTGGGTCACAACCTGCACTGACACAAAGGGTCCCCCCCACCCTAGGCCCCCCACCCCCGGCTTCGTGGGTTGAAATTTAATCTCCACTGTGAGGTATTAAGAGGTGGAAATTAATCCAGCGATGGCGGTTAGAGGTCCTGTCTTGGGGAATAATTAGGATTAAATGAGGTAATTAGGGGAGCGCTCCCAGGACTGAATCCCGGTGGCTTTATAAGAAGCGAGGCCAGGCAGAGACAGATGAACACACACATGCGCACTGGCCCTGGCACCTGATGCCCTGTGCAACCCTGGCGCCCTGCCAGCAATGAGGTCATCACCACACAAGGCCCCGCCATTTTGCACATCACAGCTGTGCCCACAAAACAATCGCTTTATAAAACGCCTTGCCTACGGTATTTTGTTCTAGTCGTGAAAAATACACTAACATAGCTTTGTGTCGTTTAGATCAAACTGTGGCAGCTTCACATGATCTTTATTGTTAGTCTGTCCCCACTAGGAGAGAGACAGAGAGAGAGAAAGACAGACAGAAAGACACACAAAGAGTAAGAGGAATACCTTATCTAACACAGAACACTGACATAACAAACTGTTGCCGGTCCATCCCAAACAGCACTATTTACTACTTACAAAATAGTAAAATCAGATTTGAAACATGAAAAGCTTTATCATTTATCTACTTTGTACCTTCTTTAATCCTCCAAAAAGAGTGCTGGTCTCCAACTCAAACTCTTGGTCCAGTTCCTCTTCATGTTCTGACAAGAAAAACAATCTGCATGAATTGTAAGTCTAAACAAAACTGGATCACTTCAGCACAAAAGCCCGAAAAGAAATCCAAGGCACGCCAGGAAAATAGCCTGTGGAGTGGATGGCAGGCGGCAAACCTGCTACTTGCCTGTCTTCCTGCTTCTCTCTGACCTAAGTCTTACTGACTTTTCTGTCAGGGACTGGGTTTGAACCACGACCCTCAAATCTCAGCATCTACAGTCGCTAGGATTATAGGCGGGTAGCACCAGCTTAAGTGGTGAAAATATTTTACACAGACCATGCACACATTGACAGCGACTGTGGCTGCTTTTGTATAACAAAATGGAATCAAATCATGGAGAAAAGTATGTGTATTGGTATACAATATATCTGCCTTTTCTCTATTTTACAGTACTGGAAATTGAACTCAAGGACTTGCACATGCCAGGCAACTGCTCTACCACTTGAGCAACAACCTCAATCCTACAAAAGCTTTCAAATAAAGGATATAACAAAGTCTTCATCCAAAAGCATCTTTTTTTTGGGGGGGTGAGGGGGTCTAGTCGTGGGGTCTGAACTCTGGGCCTGGGCACTGTCCCTCAGCTCTTCAGCTCAAGGCTAGCGCTCTACCCCTTGAGCCACAGCACCACTTCCGGCTTTTTTCTTTTTGCTTATGTGGTGCTGAGGAATCGAACCCAGGGCCTCAAGCATGCAAGGCAAGCGCTCTACCACTGAGCCACCTTCCCAGCCCCCAAAAAGCATCTTAATGGTGTACAATGAAGCACAGTAGGAGATACTAGGAATGAAGCAAGGTAAGACTAGCATGATGAAGGAGAAGATGCACATACCACCAAGAGGAAACTAAAAGAGTACATACCCGATACAGTAAGTAATGGGTGATATGGGGTTAATTCTCAGGCCTGGGCCACACAGTGCATAGTATAAAGTGTGTATGGGATAAGACAAAGGAAAATCAACACCTGTCAGCTCCAAACCTAAGAGCTATATCCCCCGAATTATCCCCTGAAAAGCAAGGGGGAGGGGTAGTGTCATGAAAACATGATCACAACACGACCCTGGTTTCAGAGTAGAATGGAGAGACAAAGTGACCCACACCAGAGGCAAGCAGTAGCCCCAGTCTCAGTCCCCATTCAGGAAGGGGAGGGGGAAACCCTCCCAGCCCTAAGTGTGTATGCAGCCGCAATAAAGCTGGCATTGGAAGCCCAGACTTCCTGAAGCTGGACTGCAGCTCCCCCTAGTGGGAAAAATGTGCTTGCTGCCTCCTACAGCCGGAAAGAAGGGCAAAGTTCAGCCAAGTGTCCATCTGGGGACCTAAGGGCCAATGTCCTTCCTCAGCTGGAAAAGCTCTCCAGTGCACCTGGGAAACTCAGAACGAGATCCTGCTCAGCACTGTCTACTACAGATCCAATCAATACACACACACACTTATTACTTTCTAAAAGTAACGAAGGGAAAAAAAATATAAGTGAAATATATTTTCTTATATTTTATTTCACTGAAATTTTGATTCCCAGAACCATGCCCCTCCCCCAAGCCTCAGTGAAATAAAATACAGGAAGGTTTAGTTCATTCTCATTTTTTTCCTTCTTTGTTTGTATATTCCTTCCCCGCCCCCTTACTGATTCTTTGTAATACAAAGTACATAGCATCTTTTCTGTACCTGTCCACTTAGGTCAGCCACATTTTAAATGTGGGGACAGTAGTCCCACTATTGGATAGCATAGTTCTAGACAAAAAAAAAAAAAATCCTAGCTGGGCGTCTGTGGCTCACACCTGTAATCCTAGCTACTCAGGAGGCTGCAAACTGAGGATCGAGGTTCTCAAAGCCAGCCCAGGCTGGAAAGTCCATGAGACTTTTATCTCCAATTAACCATCAGAAAACTGGAAGTGGTGCTGTGGCTCAAGTGGTAGAGCACTTACCTTGAACTGAACAGCTGAGGGACAGCACCCAGGGCCAGAGTTCAAGTCCCATGACTGACCAAAAAAAAAATCCTCCTTCACATTTTTAACAATGTTTGTGTAAGTGTGCATGTCAGTCCTGAGACTTAACTCAAGGCCTGGACTCTATCACTTGAGCCACAGCTCCACTTTTGGCTCTGTGTGTGTGTGTGTGTGTGTGTGTGTGTGTGTGTGTGTGTGTGTGTGTGTGTGTGGACTAATTGGAAATAAAAGTGTCACAAACTTTCTTGCCTAGGCTGGCTTCAAACCACAATCCTTAGATCTCAGCCTCCTGAGTAGACAGGATTACAACCACCAGCACCCAGATGCAGCTTTGACCATTCTTACAAATCATCTTTGCCTGCTGTCTTGGTACAACTGCTACAGACGGGACATAAACCTGTAACTGCAATATTCATAAACCCTTGGGATATCAATTGCCTTCAAGATTAAAACTGGATGAAAATTCACAGCCACAGAAATTAGTTGATACGGAATTGAAGCTGAGCACCTGCCACACAGCCATCTTCCCAGAAATTGTGACAGTCCTCGCACCTCTCTGCCCAGGCAGGGAGCCTGGAATCCCCTTCAGGCCACACAGGGAAGACCCTGGGGCTGTGGAGCGCCAGCTATTCTTTCTCTAGTGCCCGGATTCCATTCCCCAAATTTCAGCACTCAGCAAAACTGCCTGAGCGTATAGAAATGAAGTCATTCCCATGGATGAATCCTGATCATTAGTCAGCTGTTGATTTTTCCCCACCTCCAACCAAAGGACAAAGCAGGTCCTTATCTTACCTACTTAACAAGAAATTTCCATTTAATCACTGCCAATGATTAAAGGTGGCAAACCATTTACTTAAAGTTTCTAACTACAACATTTTGATGGGAAATTAGTTCTGGGGTGGGGGTAACTACAGTCTAATAATAATCAGGATACAAGGATCTCACGTTTGCACATGCGTGTGCACACACACACACACACACACACACACACACACACACACACACACACACACACACCTGGTCTGATACAAGCCTTTGTGGGGAAGAGTACATCCAATTGCAGAATGAGAGGCCCATTGTTTCTGCATTTGAAAACCTCCAATCGGCCCCAACTGATTCCCAAAGAACAGCAGGAGTCTATCTAGAAAGACCTTGAACACATTCACATACATCCACTTTATAGTTCCTCCTCTAGGAATCCTTCTGAGAAAAAAACAACCAGGCACGGTACAACAGCACAAGTACATTCCTTACAAAACAAGTGAACTTAAGTCTTCAACTCGTGAAGCTAGAATAATAAAGAAACAGAGCAAACTGCAGGAACAATAAGGGACGAAATAATAAGATGCAGGCAGAAATCAATGAATCAGAGAACAAAAAGAAACAATTGAGAAATCTAACAAAAGTCAAAGCTGAAACGATGATTGAGATCACTGGCACAGTTGATCCAAGAAAGAAATAAGCATAAGGGAGGGAGAAGTAGAGAAACAGAACAAAGGAGGGGGGGGAGGGAGGAGGGAGAGAATAGAAGTAAAATCTACAATAAGCATGGAGGGAAGCAGAGCATCGAAAGTGAACAAAATTAAATAGAGAGGGGTGGGCACAGTGGCACATGCTTGTAACACTAGATACTCAATAGGTAAAGATCAAGAGGATTGTGTTTTGAAGTTAGCCTGGGCAAAAAAGTTAGTGAGACTATCTCAAGCCAGATATAGTGGTGTGTATCTATAATCCCAGCTGTGCAAGAGGTAGAGGTAGGAGGGTAATGGTCTGAGGCTGGCCCAGGCAAAGCCCATGAAATCCTATCTGGAAAATAACTGAAGTAATAAAGGGCTCTGGACATGGCTCAAGTGGTAAAGTGGCTGCCTACTTAGCACGAGGCCCTGAGTTCAAACCCCTGTACTGCCAGAAAGAAAAAATATACACACTCAAACACACACATGAAAAGATAACTACATAAAGCAACAAGTAAATGAAAAACATGTGCACCACAATATCCTAACCAATTGAAATGCTATATGAAAGGAGAAAGTCCTAGAAAGCTACAAATGGTCAGACAGGTACAAGAAGAAACAGAAGATTTTAATATGAACCAGCAGGTGGTAAACTGATGCTCTCACAATGGCCTCCGATCCCCGGTGGTGTTGTGTTAAAAACTGTGTTAAACTGAGTAGATCCACTTTGAAGGCAGAGATAGTCACGCTTTCCAAGTTTATTAAATGGGGATGGGAATGTGGCTCCGTGGTAGAGGGTTTGCCTACCACGCATGAAGCCCTGGGTTTGATTCCTCAGTATCACAGACACAGAAAAAGGCAGAAGTGGCACTGGGGCTCAAGTGGTAGAGTGCCAGCCTTGAGCAAAAGAAGCTCAGAGACAGTGTCCAGGCCCTGAGTTCAAGCCCCAGGAAGGACTGGCAAAAAAAATATACAAACTACTTGGTTCATCATCTTTCCTTATGTTCAAGTAAGCAGAGACATGAAGACTTTTTTTTTCTTTTTCTTTTCGCTTTTACATTATTCCTGGGGTTTGTCAGGGCCTGCGCACTCTCCTTTATCTTTTTCTCTCAAGACTTCCTCTATCACCCCAGCCATACCTCCATGTCTGGCTTTTTGCTGGACAGCTGGAGAAAAGAAACTCAGAGTGTTTCCTTCTTGGGTTGGCTTTGGACTGTGATCCTCAGATCTCAGGCTCCAGAGTAGGTAGCTAGGATTACAGGGTTGAGCCCCTAGCACCCAGCTCAAGACACCTTTCTACCTCTATTAACCCCCAGGCAGTAGAATCCAGCCTTCAGCAGCCACAATGCTATAGAGCAGGTAGCAACACAGCTGCCACTCCCAGCCACATCCACAGGAGGCCTACTCACAGGGTTGCGAGGGACAAAGTACTATTTTGTTCAATCCCTGCTGTGAACTTTGTTGATAGATCCCACCCGACAAAGTTCAAATCAGTCAGCTGTCCCTGATGGAATTCTGCAACTGGGGATGGTGGGAAGAGGGGACAGGATGCTGCCTTGGGAAGAAAAGCCAAGCAAACGCTCATCAGAGGCACTGTGCTTAGCCACACTGTGAGCTTTCTAGTATGTTCTAGGCACAGCATTTGGCTCTGGCGTAAATGCCTGATGGAAGTTCACAGAAGAGACCATTTTCTCAGTGACCTACTTCTTTCATGTAGGTAAGTAGCACTTTTTCTAGGAGGAAGTGAGACACGGATCCCAGAAGCTCCACACGAACGGTGAAGCACAATTTTGGCAAAGAGAGGAAATCCGGCTTCCATGAGCTGAGCCGGTGAAAGGCTTAGAAGCAGCTATTTCCTGAGAGTCTCCTGAGAAACACTTTGGCACTGACCATGGAAGGAAAATCACAGGAATTAAAAAAAAAAAAAAAAGGAAGAAGCCTCAGGCTAAGGAATATTCCATCCTTCGCCAAATACCACCACAGCATCTGGGCCATCTGAGGAGCAGGAAAATCTGGAACTCTCCTCAGAGGGTCCTCCAGCCCAGCAATTACCACGGTACTGGAAGAAATAAAAGTACTGGCTCAGCAGAAAGAAACTTTTCCCACTTAAAAGTTTAATAGTAAAAGAGACAAAGGAATTTCATGTTTAAAACAAGCTGTGTTTGGGAAATACCATTAAATATGAGTGAGAGATAGGAAGACGTATCAAGACCTGGATTCGACTTCTGCTTCACTGCTTCATTCCATGAGTGATCTTGGACAAGTAACATTTTTCAGCCTCACTGAGATGACACCTGCCAGGTCCTGCTGCCTCACGCTTGTAATCCCAGCTACTCAAGAGGCCAAGATATGAGGATCGCAGTTCCAACCCAGCCCCCAGAACACTTTTGCCTCCAATCAACCAACAAAAAGTCAGAAATGAAGGTGTGGCTCAAATGGTAGAGTATCAGTTTTGAGATTTTTTTTTAAAGCCAAGCAAAAAACACCAGGCCCTGACTTCAAGCCCCAATACCAGCACACACATACACAGGAAGATGCCATCATGTGGCAGAGAGATTTCAGATTCAGCATCATTGATACCTTCTCTTCCTATAAATGCAATGGGTCAGCCTAAAAAGGAGGGCAGAGTTTCCTCCCTTGGAATCTCTACTGGCCCCGTGATTTGCTTTGACTAATACATGAAGCAGAAGTGACCCAGGCAAGCAACTCCCCCAGGCTGGGCTTTGAGCAATTCCTAACCCTTCGGGGCACTTGCTTCTTGGAAGAAGTTTTACTTGTGAGACACATGAGCCATGTGGAGATACCACTTTAGAGAGAACCACACTACTCACAGCCTCCAGTGCAGCTCCCAGCACAGACTGCACCAAGTGCCAACCGTGCAAGTGAACCATCTTGGATGCTTTAGCTCCATCCAGCCACCAGAGAAGTGCAGCCCCAGCTGACAACTCGGGAAGCAGAACTGCCAGCTGAGCTGGGTCCAGAGACATGAAAAGCAAAACACCACAGAACGAAGCCCATTCACACAATTCCTCCCAGCAACCGGCTGAGGAAGAAAAATGATCAATAGGTGCAAAACGAGCATTTGATACAATCCACACCCATTTGGATGGTTCCTTCTATGTGTCAACCTGACTGGGTTATAGGGTGCCCAGCTTAAATATTATTTCTGGGTGTGTCTATAAGGGGGATTAGATGCAATTAGCTAGCACTGGAATCAGCAGACTGAGCAAGGTATTGCTCTCTCCAATGCAGGAAGACTTTGCCCAATCTTTTGAAGAGTTGCATGGAACAAACAGTAGAGAGAAGAATTAGCTCCTTGTTTTTCCAACCTCATTACTTGAATCGGATCATCTCATTCCATCTTCTCCTGTCCTCACCTGGGATTTATACAATCTGATATCCTGCTTTTCAGACCTTCAGAGTCAGACTGAATTATATCAGTATCTTTCCTGGGCTGTCCTAGCCTCATAATTGTATGAGCCCATTCTTCATAAATTTCTTTCTTTCCTATTTTTTTTGCCAGTCCTGGGACTTGAACTCAGGGCCTAGGCACTGTTCCTGAGCCTCTTTGTGCTCAAGGGTAGCACAGCACCACTTCCAGCTTTTTCTGAGTACTTTATTGGTGATAAGAGTCGCATAGACTTTTCTGCCTGAGTAGCTAGGATTACAGATGTGAGCCCTTGGCACCCAGCCTTAAGGATGGAGTTTAGCCCCAATACAAAAGACATGATGTATGAAGTAAAGAATTAATAAGCTAGTTTAAAAAAAATCTGCTAGACAATCATCTCCAAAATAACTACAAAAAAAAGCAGAGCTGAAAATGTGGCTCAAGTGATGGAACCCAGGCTAAGAAAGCATAAGGTCTCAGTTCAAATCCCAGTACTGAAAAAGAAAATAAATCATTGTCAAAAAATGTAAATGCAAGCCACAAACTAGGGGGGAAAAGCACTCATAAAAGATGTATCTGAAGCCGGGCGCTGGTGGCTCACGCCTGTAATCCTAGCTACTCAGGAGGCTGAGATCTGAGGATCGCGGTTCAAAGCCAGCCCGGGCAGGAGAGACTGTGAGACTCCTATCTCCAATAAACCACCAGAAAACCGGAAGTGGCGCTGTAGCTCAAGTGGTAGAGCGCTCGCCTTGAGCTGAAGAGCTGAGGGACAGCGCCCAGGCCCAGAGTTCAAACCCCACGACCGACAAAAAAAAAAAAAAAAAGATGTATCTGAAGCTATAATCCCAGTTACTGAGAAGACAGAGATCTGAGGATCCAAGTTCGAAGCCAACTCAGGCCAAAAAAGAAAAAAAAAAAGTCTGTGAAACTCTTATTTCCAAATAAGCAGCAGATATGGAAACGAGAGACTTTCCATTTTTTTATGATTTTGGTTTTTGATGATTCTGTCTTCTTTACACTATGAATGGTGTATTCCAGTGTGCATCTTCGGAAGGGGTGGAGGAGGAGGAGGTACAGACTCACGGGGAAAAGGGTGAAAAGGTGCAGCAGTGGAGCTCACCGGAGGCCAACAAAAGTGAACGATACAACTCGTGGGTAAAGCCGGGAGGGAGGTGGGAGAGAGTGAGGGAACAGAAGACACTGTATAAAAGGAAACAAACTCATTACCTGACTCACGTAATTGTAATCCCTCTGAACATCACTCTATAATAACAATAAATTAATAATAAAGATTTTTAAAGCCACAAGTGGAGGTGGGATTCAAGTGGTACAGCATCAGTTTTGAAGAAAAAAGCTAAGCCAGAGAACGAGGCCCTGAGTTCAAACCCTAGCATTGACATGCAGGCATGTGGCCCTTCTACCACACACACACACACACACACACACACACACACACACACACACACACACACACACACACACACACACACACACACACACGTATCTCATAAAACACTGTTACTCAAAACATACAAAGAACACGTAAACCTAGGGGCTGGGAAGATGGCTCAGTGGTAGAGCGCTTGCCTTGCATGCCTGAGACCCTGGGTTTAATTCCTCAGCACCACATAAGCAAAAAGAAAAAACCTGGAAGTGGTGCTGTGGCTCAAGTGGTAGAGCGCTAGCCTTGAGCTGAAGAGCTGAGGGACAGCGCCCAAGCCCAGAGTTCAGGCCCTATGACTGGACCCCGCCACCCCCCCCCCCCCGCAAAAAAAAAAAAAAAGAGAGACTTGCGAGGACTTTTTGCCGGGCGCTAGTGGCTCACGCCTGTAATCCTAGCTACTCAGGAGGCTGAGATCTGAGGATTGAGGTTCAAAGCCAGCCCTGGCAGGAGAGACCATGAGACTCCTATCTCCAATAAACCACCAGAAAACCGGAAGTGGTGCTGTAGCTCAAGTGGTAGAGCGCTCGCCTTGAGCTGAAGAGCTGAGGGACAGCGCCCAGGCCCAGAGTTCAAGCCCCACGACCAACCAAAAAAAAAAAAAAGAACACGTAAACCTAGACAATAACAAAATGAATCACCCAATTAAAAAATGATCCAAACAAAAATAAAAACAAAAAGATACCTAAACAAAAAAAGACATAAATAAACATATAAAAGATGCTTCACATCCTATGCCATTAGAGAAACGTAAAGATCTTTCATTATGGAGTACCAAGAAGACAACACTCTATACCTATGAGAGAAAGAGAGTGGTCCCTCACCAGAACTCTAGTGACACCCCTTGCTAATAAGCATGTGGACTAGTGGGAATTTTCACGCTTTCTCACGCAAAAATGGGACAGCCGTGATGTTCAGACAGTTAGATGATTTCACACACAAATAAGCTCTCTTACCCTATGATCAAGCAACTGCACCCCTTCCTATTTACCCAAATGCATGGAACACGAGACATACAAAAACCTGATCACAAATGTTTGTAGCGGCCGTATCCATCATTGCCAGTAGTTGGAAGCAGCTGACATGTCTTTCAACAGGTGAGAAAAACAACTTAACAGTAGTCCATCCAGACAACAAACCAGAATTCAGAAATGAACTCTCACATCATGACAGAAATACAACTTTAAAACCTTTGAGGAGCCTTCAGTGCCTGTTTCTAAATGAAGGGAGCTACGTAATAAATGCTTTCCACTGTGTGATGCCAGAAAAGACGAAGTCTGGAGCAGATGGGTAGACGCTGTGGTTGTCAGGCGCCAGGAGCTCCCTCCTGTCTCCAACACCTTCAGGTTGGCTCCATATGCCTGAGACAGGCTGGGAGAGAATGAATCAAAGAGAAACACCAGAGTTTGCTTTAAATTCTGAATGCAAGTTCTTCTGCGGTCTCCAACAGCCGTGGACTCCAATACCTCTGGTATGGGTGACAGCAGGGGGCGTGGCTCTGGGGCACCTCATGTGCCCCCAGGCCCTGGTTGTCATCTAAAGAGCGTGGGCACTCATGCATGTGTGTGTGAACACACACACACACACACACACACACACACACACACACACACACACACACACAGAGGCAGTAACTATTGCGGGAAATCAAGCATTGAGAGAACATGGCCTAGACGCGGGTCACTGATTCAAACGATCCAATTATGCGGGGAAGCAAAGCAGGCCCAAGCCCCGCTGGCTCTCGAGCACCCCCCCCCCTCCCATCTACCTCTGGTCACAATCTGTTCACTTCCTTCCTTGACAGGAGATCAGAAAAGCTGAGGTCCTTACCTCTGGACACTTTGTAAACTTCATAGAAAGAATAGAAGTGGAAGCCCAGTGAAGCGAGCAGGTGAAGAGACAGCTCCCACCGGGACAGCATCGCTGCTTCCCACAGTGGCTCCCCGGGCCCTCGTCAGCGGTGCCTGGGAAGAGAAGCAGAGAAAGCACGTGAAGCTACCCATGAGACTCTATACAGAAGCCCCTTAACATCGCTGAGTTCATTGTCACTCCTGGGACAGCCTTCGTTGTACAAGATGACAAAGACAGAACCCCAACTGAACTTCCTCCCCTAGCTGCCCACACACACACACACACACACACACACACACACACACACACACACACACACACACACACACACACAGAGCTGTCTCTTTTCCTAGGCATGTCCATGGCACACCCACCTCTCTGCTTGTGGAATGAAACCTTAGGGAGATGGGACCCTGAGTATAAGTCCCCAGCAGGTAGCAGTTGTCTGGAATGTAGCCAGAAGAGATGCCAGGTATGCCATGGGCTACAGCCACAATGTGTTCCTGATCTCAGCCTTCCACACAGCTGGAATGACAGGCTCGTGCCACTGCTATTGATTGAGAAAAGGTCTCTTGAACTTCTCTGCCCTGGCTGATCTTGAATTACAATCCTTCCCATCTCGGCATTCCAATCTAGCTAGAATCATAAACCGTCCTTGGGGGCCACTTAACAGTCTTCTGCCTAGTGACTCCCCTTCGATCTACTGACCCCTGGGGGAATCGGAGACAGTCGCGTCACACCTGCCCAAGGTCACCTCCACTCAACAATAACATCAACACACAGGCACCACACATCCCCTGAACAGATTTTTTTTACACCTCTTTTCCCAACTCTTGCCCGCTTTTTCCAAGAAAAATCACTCCCCATCCACCCAGACTGGCTTTTTTCTGTTCATTTCAGCCATATACCCAGAAAGCCAATCAGAGTAGATATATGTCTTAAAGGTTTAATGACCCCACAGTACAAAAAAAAAGAGGAAAACTATACCTTTAAAATTATAACTAGAAGTTTTTAAATGTCAAAAACCCTAAAAGGTCTTGGAAACCCCCCAAAAGTTTCCAATTCTATTTGTCATTCTCCACAGGAGCCTGTTTCATTTATTTTTTACCACTTTGAGCCATAGCGCCACTTCCAACTTTTCCTGAGTAGTTTATTGGACATAAGAGTCTCACAACTTTTCTGCCCAGGCTGGCTTTGAACTGTGATCCTCAAATCTCAGCCTCCTGAGAAGCTAGGATTACAGGCGTGAATCAACAGTGCCCAGCTAAGCCTGTTGTTCTACAGGCAAAGCTACCAAGATGAAATCAGCGAGGCTATTCCTCAAGTGTACACAAAATTCTTCCTGTGTATTTTACACACAGATTCAGTCTTACAACTACATGGGCACTAAGTAGAATCAGAGGGAAGAACGTCACTTTGTGGTGGGGTGTGTATGTGTGTGCGCACACACATGTGAGCACAAGCTAGTACCAGGGCTTAAACTCAGGGTCTAGGCACTGACCCTTAGCATTAGCTCAAGACCAGCACTCTACTACTTGAGCTCCAGCCCTACTTTAGGCTTTTGACTGGTTCATTAGAGATAAGAGTCTCATTAACTTTCCTGTCCAGACTGGGTTCAAACCATGATTCTCAGATCTCAGCCTCCTTATGTACTAGGATTACAGACACGAGCCACCAACACACAGCTTCCTACTCTGAACTCTTGATAGGAGCCCTAAGCGGGCTAGCCCCACTTACAAACACCCGCTGGAGGTGTTTACAGCAGTAGCTCCCAGCATTAAACTACCAATACTAGTGGGTCAATTCTCCACATCCTCAACTAAGATTCTCCCCTCTCTCGTTTCGCACTGGTTAGTAAAAGCTGTACCTAAGCTGAAAATGAACCATACATTTATTTCCTTATGGAATCATCATCATGATCTTTTTAGGGTATCCATATTTAACACAAGAGAAAACTGACGTTCAGAAAGATTAAGAAACCTGCCCAAAGTCACACCGCTGGCAAACAGCAGAGCTTAGATTCACAGCCACCATGTCTAACTCCAGAGCCCTTCTTCAGGCCGCCTTGATATTCCTTTTTATTCTTTTCTGACAGGAATGGGGATTGAACTCAGGGCCTCACATTGTAGGCCAGGTGCTCTACCACTTGAGCCACATTTCCCCACTATTTGTGTTCATTATTACAGTTTTATTGGCACCATTTCGTTGTGCAAAGGGGTTTCATTTTCACGTGTCCATATACACAAACAACGTACCTGGATCAGCTTCACCCCTACGTCACTCCCCCTCCTTCCCTAACCAATCTCAACAAGCCTCATTGCTCCATTTTCACACATGTACAGAGGACCACAGTTACCTCCTTCATCCTCTCCAGCATGCGCCTCCCTCCCATGAGGACTTCTATCCCTGAAAAGACCCATTTCACGTTCCTGTCATTCATTATTGCTCGAGTACACTCATCACTCAAAGGGGGTTCACCATGGTATTTCACGCAGAGGCATGTTTTCATCAGCTTGGTTTCCTTCTTGACTCTCAACTTCAGAAACTATACTCCAACCATAGAAGTCTTAAGACTCATTTCTTCAACCCACAAATATCAATGCACCACACTGAAACCAGAACTGGGCTATTTGTGCAGCCAAACCATGAAGCTTTCTGATGTGGGCTTCCCACCAAGAGGGTGCTTCTGGAAATTCTCATGCCTGAATCCCTGTGACTAGGTTGCAGACGTGACTGAGTGAGAGCATTCCCATAATGGACATTATCCTGGATTATCTGGGTGGACCCTTACAAGAGGAAGGAAAGAGCCCGGTGCTGGTGGCTCACACCTGTAATCCTAGCTACTCAGGAAGCTGAGATCTAAGATTCAAGGTTCAAAGCCAGCCCAGGTAGGAAACTCTACAAGACTCTTATCTCCAATTAATCACCAGGAAACCGGAAACGGAGATGTGATACGAAGTGGTAAAATGCTAGCCTTGAGCAAGAAAGCTCGAGGAGAGTGATCAGGTCTTGAGTTCAAACCCCATGGCTGACAGAGAGGGGAGTGGTGTCAGAAACAGAGAGGAGTTGTGCTTTGGGAATGGATAAAACAATCACAAGTGACTGTAAAAGAAATCCAGGAACTGGAAAAGGAAACAATAGAAACATTCCTTCCCAGATCTTCTGGAAGAAATGAGACTTGCCAATCCAAGTTAGACTTCTGATCTCCAGAATCACAAAACCACAGATTTCCTGGTGTCCACAGAGCAGGGCTATAATACTCCTGTGAACACACATGGACATCTGTGCCCACCCAACTCCTTTACATAAAAAATAAGTGCAGGATCAATATGCATTACCTATAGCTTCCCACATACTTTAAGTACCAAATACAATGAAAATCGTTTTTATATTGTATTATTTAGACAATAATGATGCAAGGGAGGGAAAGCGCATGCAATTTTTGTTTCCAATATTTTTCAAGCCACAGTTGGATTACATCCCACGGAAATGGAGAGCCAGCTACCTGTGGCAAGCCACAAAATGTGAACTGATTCGTTACAGATGCAACAGAAAATGAATGTCATCCTTACCTTTTAGTCCAGGGCCTCGTGAGAGGAAAGCACCCAACTGAAAGGACTGATCGAAAACAGATTGCATTTTAATCCAATTGTGATAAACTTCAAACACTCAAATTGGAAGAAAAGTAAATCTGAAAGCAAAATGTCACGCCCAGCATTCGCGTTAGCATTTGGCTTCGTGCTTGCACTACCATCGAGCTCACGATCAAACACGACGCTAAGTCTTTTTATATGAACTGCTGCAGCCTCCCCCCAAAGACGTCGATTTTATAAACCCTTACCTCAACAAAACTACTGATCGGATCTGTCATTCTTTTTCCTTAAAAATTCTCAACCTCTTTTAAAGACTTTTCAGTCACCAAGAATCAGGTCCACTATCTCTTAAACTCCCGGGTCAGGGGTCATCTGAATGAACTGGGTTTTTTCTTCCCAATAGCATAACATTTAGGTAAAATTTTTATTAAAATATAGTCAAGAGAAAACAAATGAAGGTTTTTAAGAAGTGGAGTCATCCAAGTAATTACCACAAGTATCTCAGAAGCCCCTTCTCTCTTGGCTTACTCACTATCGACCCAAAGTGGCCACCATTATTTATTTAGTTCTGCTTGGTTTTACATTTCAGATGGGTGGAATCACAAAGCACCTATACTTTATGGATTTCTAATTGTGCCCAGCTTTCCATGTAGAACACTGGACCATGTGCTTATGAGCGGTAGTAATCTGTTCATCTTTGGTAACATAAAGTATCTCATTATATAAACAAGTTACTTAGGCATTTTCCCACGTTATCCCTAATGAACAAGTGGATTGTTTCTAGCTAGGAGCTATCATGAACCTCAGTGTTCAGAATATTCTTTGACATGACTTCTGCTGTACCTACGCATGTCTTACCAGAATGTCTATGAATAGGAGAGCTGGGTCACAGGGGATGCGTTTGGCCAGCTTTAGCAAAAGATACAGCAAGCCAGATTTCCTACCAGTCATGCTAACTTGTATACCTCCTGGAAATGTGCAGGAGTTCCACTTTATCCACACCCTAACCTGTACTTACCACTGACCTTCTCTTTAATCTTAGCCATTCTGGTAAACACACATGATACCTCATGGTAACTTTTAATTTCCAATTCCCTAATCCCATATGAGGTTTGCCCACATTTTCATATTTAGTAGAAATTCAGAGATCCTCTTTGATGAAGGCCCACTTAACCATTTTCTATAGTGCTACCCACCTTTTCCTAGCTTAAGGATATTCTTTCTAAAGGCCGGGCTTGGGTTCTTGATCTGGATATACTGATTGTAAAACCTTCCTCTATTCTGTAACTTGCCTTATCTTTATGTAATCTTCAGATGGACATAAGCTCATACCTATATATTTCTTTACAAGTAGTACTTTTGGTGTCCTTAAAGTCATAAAGATATTTTACTTTGCTTTCTTCTAGAAGTTGGCTTTGCCTTTCACAGGTAAGTGTATGGTAAATCTTGATTTGTTTCTGAATATAGGATGAGGTAAATGACCAAGATTCATACTGACCATGTGGATTTCCAATTGATCTAGCATCATTTGCTAAAAAAGTCCAGCCTTTCTCACCACAGTGCAGTGTCAGCACCGTCACAAACCAAGATGCCACCTGTTATAATCCTGTTTATGGATTCTCAGTCCCAAACCTCAAGCCTCATAACAATACACACTGAATAATTTCATACTGCTCTAGTCATTGAAGTCCCCCAATTTGCTCTCGTTAGGCTCTATAGAATTTCCCCAAATAAAGTTCAGAATCAGCTAACCAACCTTCCTTTTGGTGATGGCAGCACTGAGGTATGAAGTTGGCACCTCACACTTGGTAGATAGATACTTTACTACTTGAGCCACTCCCCCAGCCCTGTTTTGCTTTATTTTTCTGGTTGGGTCTTGGAATTTTACCCAGGGTCAATCTCAGACTGTGATCATCTTACCTATGGCCTTCCCAGCAAGTGGGAAGGCAGGTACACCCCTGCCTGGCTTATCAATTGAGATGGAGTCTTGGCAACGTTTTGCCCAGGTTGACCTCAAACACTGATCCTCCCAATGTCTACTTTTCAAGTAACTGGGGTTACAGGTGAGAGCCACCATATCCAGCCTCAATTTCTATTTTTGAAAAACACCTTCCTGGGATTGTCATGCACTGAGTCAATAAATTTGTTTGCCAAGCAATGTAAATCCTCCATCATCATGAATAAACACTGAGTTTTATCAAATATTTCTCTCCTTTAATCTCTGTGAAGGGTTAATTGCACTTATTGGTTTTCTAATGTTTAACCAAGTTTACGTTTGTGGAATAAATCCAAGTTGGTCAGGCTTTATTGCCCTTTTTATAGTTTGCTAGATTTGATTTACCAAATATTATTTTAAGACATTTACATCTTTTATTTTGCACAGTCCTAGAGCCTGAACTCAGGGCTCCCAATTGCAAATGACTGTGGCCAGCAAGAACTAAGAAGAAAAACAACCTCCACGCCAATTATAACCAAAAAACCCAGCCCTCCACTCCTGCAAGATGCACACAGGTAGAATTCAGGGGGACTGTGGGCTCAGACATTTTTTCCTCATCCATCTTTATTTTAATCTCTAACTGAATCTCAATGGATTCTTAATGTGGACAATGAACTGCAGCATGAGCAGTTCTGGTGATTCTGTCGTCAATAAAAACCACAGAGACTTTCATATCATAGCAAAATATCATCTGCACAGGCTCCAGCACTTTGCAGTGACGGAAGTTCATTGCTTTCGGCATGGAATTTTGCTTCTTACTACATTAAGCAGCATATCGTATTCACAAAATTAAGGGAGTCTAATACCATTGTGCTAACATTGCTCCAATATACTTTTTTTTCCATAATGGGGATCAAATCCAGAGTGTCAGAGAATACTAGACAAATGCTCACCAGGCCACTGGTGGCTCACACCTGTAATCCTTGCTACTCAGGAGGCTGAGATCTGAGGATCACAGGTCAAAGCCGGCCTGGGCATTGAAGTTCATGAGACACCTTATCTCCAATTAACCAACAACAGGAAGTGACACTGTGGCTAAAGTGGTAGAGTGCTTACCTTGAGCAAAAGAGTTCAGGGACAGCACCCAATCCCTGAGTTCAAGCTCCATGACCAACATTAAAAAAAATTTTTTTTTTAAAGGAGGATTGCAGTTCAAAGCTAGCAGGGGCAAGAAAGGCTGTGAAACTCTTATCTCCAATAAACCACCAGAAAGCTAAAGTGGCACTGTGGTTCAAATGGTAGAGTGCTAGCCTTGAGCTGAAGACCTGAGGGACAGCGCCCAGGCCCAGAGTTCAAACCCATGACCAACAAAACAACAAACAAAAAACAACAAGTTCTACTGAGCTTTATCTAAGCCCATTTTTACACTGCCTTTTGAAACACTGACTCCAAAGAAGTCCATAGCACAACACACACACACAGAGTTAAGAACCCTTACAAAGAACCCTGAATCTCACCCAAGCAGGGAAGTCCAATGCACCATTGAAGGAGCACTTTCCCACTGGTCGGGCCTAGAAGCAGGAAAACCAAGGCGGGCTAATGCTGGATGCCATCTACAGAGTCCATCTTCCCACACATACATGATGGTTTCACCCCAGACTGTGGCCTTCACCCTAGACTGGTCCAGCCCTGATACTTCTTAAAACAGAAGTCCAGTAAAGACCAGATAAAGCTCAGGCTTTTTAATCCAAAGAGAGATTTTAAACCCTGTCCTGAACATGTGAGTCTGTAGGGTGGGCTCTCCCTACAAGCCTTTTTTTTTTAATTAAAGAAAGAGATAACCCCATCTATCCTTCCCACTTCCAGTCAGCTTTAGAAAGAACCTATCTGGAGCCTCTGACAAGTTCCATCCCCGGAAGCTACCAATGACCACTCCTCTCTCCGGCCAGAACTGTTCTAACACAGCATCTGGAAAGGGGGGAAAGAGGAAGAGAGAATAATCAATATAAGATGGTCCATGAAGAATAAAAGGGAAATCTGGATATGGTAGTGTACACCTATAATACCAGCTACTCAAGACCCCAACTTTAAGGATCCCTTAGGGTAGTCATACTATCAGATACTCCAGTCTTGGTTGGAGGGCAGCTGGTACAGACCTATTTCAGCAAATAAGCCAAGTGGGATGGCCGAAGCCTGTCATCCTGGCTACACAGAAGTTACACAGGTAGAAAGATTGCACAAAAAATCTAGACCAGAGCCCAGCCAAAGGAAGTAACTAAAGCACAACAAAGGGAGACTGGGAGCATGGTTTCAGTGGTAGAGTGCCAGCCCAGCAAATCCGAGGCCCTGAGTTCAAATTGCAACATTAGAAAGTTCTTCAAGGCCAGCTGGAAACAGAGCTATCTCTTCAGGGAAACTTTCCCTCTCCTGTGTTGGTTCTCATGGCGCTCAACTGCCCTGAAGGAGGAGCTTGGCTCTGAGAGTAAGTGAGTGAATGAATGAATGAATGAATGAATGAAGCATTCACAGTGAGCACCACCTCGTGGACAGCAAACCACGGAGGATGGGGATCTGCAGGTCAGCCCTGACAGAGAAAGAGCATCATCGGATCACAGCAAAGGCGCATCGCGGCCACCCCAGTGCCCCGGTGATGCTGGGGGGAAGAGCTTTGCCGCCACGAGACGGTGGTCCGCTGAGGGTCACACCGGGGCCAGAAAAGGGAAACTGAGTCCACAGAGCAGCAAGCAAGAGGAAGCCCTGGGCTCTGGGGTCTCTGCAGCGGTTAGGCCGCGCCTCCGACAGGCTTGCGATCCCGCGCGGCGGGGCCGGAAACCGGGGGCCGAGCCGGGAGAGGGGCCCGGGAGGGGGGATCCGGGGCCCGGGGACGCGAACGGGGTCCGGGCCCGGAGCCCGGGCGCGCGCGGGCCCCGCCGCCTTTGTATCTCCCGTCGGGATCGCGCACTCCCTGGCCCCGCCCCCGGGCGCGCGCCCGGGGCCTGGGGCGGGAGCGGAAAGCGGCAGAGCTTTCCTTGGATTGGTTCACTTTCCCAACAGGGTAAAAGCAAAGCCGAGAAGTCAGCTCCTAACCTCCCCCAGAACCCCTACGGTCACCAGCTACCAACCTCCGGGCTGTCCCGGGCGGCGCCACGACTCCCCAACACCCCTCGGTCTGCACTTCCGAGTCCTCCGCGCGCGGGCTGGGCCGACACCGCCCTGGGGATCGGCCCCGCGCGCGCCCTCCCCGCCGCCGGTCCCGCGCGCGCCCTCCCCGCCGCCCTGCCCGCGCGCCCTCCCCTCCGTGCCCGCGCGCGCCCCCGCCGTCCTCCCCGCCGCGCCCCCGCCGCCCTGCCCGCGCGCGCCCTCCCCTCCGTGCCCGCGCGCGCCCCCGCCGCCCTGCCCGCGCGCCCTCCCCTCCGTGCCCGCGCGCGCCCTCCCCTCCGTGCCCGCGCGCGCCCGCCGCCGCCCTGCCCGCGCGCCCTCCCCTCCGTGCCCGCGCGCGCCCCCGCCGCCCTGCCCGCGCGCCCTCCCCTCCGTGCCCGCGCGCGCCCCGCCGCCCTGCCCGCGCGCGCCCTCCCCTCCGTGCCCGCGCGCGCCCTCCCCGCCGCCGGTCCCGCGCCGTTCTGCAGCCCCCCCCCCTGTAGCCCCCCGCCGTGTGCGCGCTCCGGTCCGGCCCGGGGAGTCGGGAACCTGGGCGCTCCTAGGCCACGCTGCAGGGAGCGGGAATGGGGTCCGGGGGGTGCGGGAGGGCCCTCCCCAAGAGGTCGGCCCGCCTGGATCCCGATTTAAGAGCTGTGCCTAGCCGGGCAGAAGTCACCTGAAACCCCAGTTGGTGGTCCCCCGCGTCGCTTAGGCCCCAGGAGGGAACGGGAGCGCGCTTGGCAGGCCCGGGCGGCTTGGTCGGCGGAGGCGAGCTTGCTGGACGCACTGAGCCCCCCCGGGAGCCTCGCTGTCCCCCCTCTGGGTCTAGACAGCAGCTAACTTCGTGGATGGGAAAGCAGTGTGCAGAGGATCACTCCTGCAAATGGAGAGGGTAGATCTGGAGTGCGTGGTCCAGGGTCATGTCTCAAAGGGAGGTGAATAGGACAGGGCTTTTATTTGGAATCTGATGCCTGGGGCCTCCAGCGGCCAGCCAGGCATCAACCTGCCAAAGTTCCAGAGATCGGGAAGAGCCCAATCACCTGGGCTCTCATTCACACACACACACACACACACACACACACACACACACACACACACACACACACACACACACACCTTTCAGGGATTCTTCCTCCAACAAAAGTGATGAATCTCCACGAGAGGGATGTTTCCCAAGGTCCATGATGAGTTACACGTGGCTAACTCTGCGTGCCTCAGGAAGCAGGAAAAACAGAGACCATGCTTACCACATTTCATCCAGCAATCATGGGACTGGAATGGGTCAGGAGTTCTTTATCGGACTGCAAACACTCTCTGGGAACCGAATTTGAGGCCAGGAGAGAAATGGTCTTGCACATTTGCTGCCGCAGACTCATCCTCCTGCCTCAGCCTCCAGAGAATTGGGGTTGTAGAAGCCAGTAGGAAAACAGAATGGGAACTGCATAGCTGGTATTTCACATTCCCAGCCCCTACCACCTATTACTGGACAGTTCAATAAGCAGGTATTAGTAAACTAGCCGCAAGTTGAACAAGTAAAAGTGCAGGTGCCAGGCACCGATGGCTCACGCCTGTAATGCTAGCTACTCAGGAGGCTGAGATCTGAGGATCGCGGTTCAAAGCCAGCCTGGGCAGGAAAGTCAGTGAGACTCTTATCTCCAATTACCAGAAGTGGCACTGCGGCTCAAGTTAGTAGAGCACTGGCCTTGAACTGAAGAGATCGGGGACAACGCCCAGGCCCAGAGTTCAAGTCCTGCGGTGGACCAAAAAAAAAAAAAAGTGCAGGGTTCCAATTAAAAATGAATTTCAAGCCAATGTCAAGCCTATACTCCTAGCTACTCAGGAGGTTGAGATCTAAGAATCCATTTAGAGCCAAGCCCCTCCCCTCCCCCACTCCCCCAGCAGACAAATCTGAAAGGCTCTCATCTTCAATTAACCTGCAAAGGGCCAGAACTAGTGACAGGGCTCAAGTGGTCGAGTACCAGCCATGAACAACAACAACAACAAATTTAAAATAAACAATCATACAGTTTATCTAAAATCCAAATTTAACTGGGCAGAAGAGGGAGGAGAAGGAAGCCAAGGGAAGATTTCCCTCCCTCTTCTCAATGTACCACACACAGACCCTCGAAGATCCATACTTGCCTTGGAGAGTCAAGCGTCTGGGACTCACCTGACCTGAAGTCGCAGCCACCCATTGGGCATGGGTCAGATCTGAGCAGAACTGCCCAGTACTAGGGAGAGACCTACCTGGAAGTGGGAAGCAAACCAGAATACTGCAAATTGAATAAAACTGATGATAATTGAGAGTGAAAAGAGAATCAATTTGCGCTTCAGTTGGTGTGTCTTTAAAAGCAAAAATATCAAGATGAATATGTAAAGGCCAGTCATTCGCAACCAGCCACATTTCATAGCCTTATTTTAATTGTAAGTCACTAATCAGGTGTCTAGCTTGGGTGTCTGGCCTCTCAGTTCCTGGGGTCTAAGTGTCCCAGCAAGTAAGCCAGGCCTCCTGTCCCAGAAGACAGCGGTGAGCCCCGAGCAACAACTCTCCAGGCTTTAGACTGAGGCTTTGAGGGGATTAACCAGGCCAAACTCTCCAGGTCAGTCCAGATTCAAGCACAGAAATTCTGTTCATTCAACAGAGACACACATGGCTGTTAGACCAGAAAGGCAGCAAGACAAAGGGCTGCATTTCTAAGCTAAGATTGCACCTCCAGAGCCATTCTGTAGGACTCAAAGACCTTTGGAAAGAGCCCCACCACCTGGAACAGACTCTTGTCTGCTCCGCCTACAGAGACTGGCCCTGACATTATGGAGAGTTTTCCTAATCAACACGGAATCAGCAATCACCCAGATCCCAGGAACCCATCAAATATATACAAAATAACTAGCAAGTAATATATGCACGATGATAATAAAGGATAGTTCAAACAACCCATAAGTTACTGCTGAACATGGACTCAGTGTAAATTAAGGCAGAACACAATCCAGTGGCTTCTCTTCCAAAGAAGCCTTCTCTAGTCACGGAGACAAAATGAATCCCAGCTCAGAGGCTCTCTGTTCTATCCTTTGTCATAACGCTGTGTTACTCTCTCCTGTGTTCTGTAGCGCTGACAATTCTCTGAACTTCTCTTGCCTGGTCACATACTATGAATGCCATTATTGGCTGCCTGCAGGGCAATCCATTCGAAGATTGTCAAAGTGTTGGACACTGGTGGCTCACACCTATAATCCTAGCTACTCTGGAGGCTGAGATCTGAGGATAGCGGTTCAAAGCCAGCCTAGGCAGCAAAGTCCATGAGTTGCTCATCTCCAATTAGTTATCAGAAAACCAGAAGTAGTGCTGTGGCTCAAACTGGTAGAGTAACTAGCCTTGAGTGAAAGAGGTTAGGGACAGTACCCAGGTCCTGAGTTCAAGCCCCATGTCTGGCAGAAAAATAAAGCGTCTCATAGACTTTGCTGCCCAGACTGGCTTTGAACCACAATCCTCAGATCTCACCCACCCAAAAGTAGCTAGGTTTATACATGTGAGCCACCAGCATGTGGCTTAGTTGCCTTTTTAATCAAATGGGAATAGCATGTCCTAAGAGTAACCAAAATATGTCTCTGTGGTTCCTTAAACCCATCAGTGTATTATTATTCTACCACAGTCTATTCTCATTGTTCCCAGAGAGAAAGTCAGTAAGACTGAGAGCTTAAAAATCTGTTGAATGTCTAAATGGATTTATTTTAAACTCATAGTAGAGACAACAGCTTGAAAGACAAGACTTCTCATTTCTTCCCAGTGCTGTACATTTTGAGACAACACAAAACACGCGTGTGCTCTTTTCCCTCATTTTTGGCCTGGCGCCCCGCACCCATCCTTCTGAAGGGAATTAACCACTCAAGACAAGCGAGGGGCTGAAACCTACTATGGGGTCATAAAACAGATTTATTGGGATAAAATACCCAAGTCTGTTGCAAGGCACTCATAAATTATATTTCTTCACGAAGCTGCTGCCTGCCTGTGCCGTAGGCATGTACTATCATGGAAAATAACGTGCTTCTTTGCCATGCCTTTTTTTTTTGGGTGGTACCAGAGTTTGATTTCAGGACCTTGCACTTTCCACGTAGGTGCTCTACCACTTGACCCATACCCTCGGCCCTTTATTTATTTTTTGTTGGTCATGGGGCTTGAACTCTGGGCCTGGGCGCTGTCCCTCAGCTCTTCAGCTCAAGGCTAGTGCTCTACCACTTGAGCCACAGCGCCACTTCCGGTTTTCTGGGGGGTTATTGGAGATAGGAGTCTCACGGACTTTCCTGTCTGGGCTGCTTTGAACTGAGATCCTCAGATCTCAGCCTCCTGAGTAGCTAGGATTATAGGCATGAACCACCAATGCCTGGCTCCTTGGCCCTTTGTTGCTCTAGTTATTTTTCAGAATAGGTTCTTACATTTTCAGCCCCCAGAGCCAGCCTCAGACAGTTACCCTCCTACCCATACCTTCTGGATAAGGGGATTATAATGTACATCACTAGACCCAGCTTGTTTTTTCTACTTAACTGTTTTCCTATGCTGGACTTCAACTGTATACCATCTTCCCAATCTCTGTCTCCCAAGTAGCTAGGATTACAGGCATGAGCTACTATGCCCATCCTGAAAAAAGAAATGTGTTTTCTACTGTGGTCACAGCCAAGCAAATCTGTGCAAGGCTTGATGGCAGAGGCTACCTGTCACTATAGTTCCTGGGTGAACTTCTGCGTGTGAGGCTGTTGGAAGAGCCAGATATTCATGGCCTCTGGGGACTGCACAGAGCCTGAGGCACATTAACAGGTGAGGGAAAGATCTGAACATTGTCTATGGCCACATAAGGGACTCTGAATAAGCCAAAAGCTCTGAAGGAGCTGGAGTCTGGATAGTTAGGATGGGGGCATGGGGAGGTGTTGTCAGAAACAAGGACATCAGAAGTTATGGCTGTCCCAGGAAGTGAGGGAAGCCAGCCACTAGTGGACTGGATGTCACTACGGAGTGGGTGAGAATATCACTATACAGTGGGTTATTGCTTTCTCCCCAAGCCAGCATGATCCATTTTCCCCATCAGCTACACACACACACACACACACACACACACACACACACACAGCCTCTGCAGCTACAGAGAACCAAAGACTATTCAGGAACAAGGAGAAGGAAACTCCTGATTAACCACTCCTTAAAAAAAAAAAAAAAAAAAAGGAGGGAGCACTTTAAAAATAGAATTAACTGGTTTTATCTTGAAGTAGGGAAACAAAACCACCAAGCAGACATTGGGGGTTCAGTCAAGGATCTGAGGTCAGGTCTAAGAAAATAGACAGGCTTGCATGCCAGGCTGTGGCTGTAGAAAACATCAAAGCTGATGTATTATTAATGAGACCTTTGGAGCTGGCAGTTTGAAACGCACAGGCGGTCTCCACAAGGGCCATTTCCATGGAATGGTTAGGACCCAAGCCAGCTGCGAATGAGGTCAGGATGGAGTGGTCAGAAGGAGCCGCTCTGTGGAAACACTGGCAAGGAGGGCAGGCATGGATACGGTATAGATAGAAGGCTTAAGGGCAAGTTATATTTGTTTTATGTGCCAAGTTGAAAATATATAGGCAGAATTTGTAAGCACACCAAAGGGCTCAGAGCGATCTTTTAGTAAAAGCAGGAGCCAATGTACATTGGAAATGTGTGTGTGTGTGTGCGCGCGCACATGTGCACGCGCACCCACAGAAAGTCTTGAACTCAAGGCCTGGGCTCTGTCCCTTAGCTTTTTCCTCTCAAGACTGGTGTTCTACCCGCTTGAGCCACAGCTCCACTTCTGGCTTTCTGGTGGTTAACTAGACGTAAGAGTCTCATGGACTTTCTTGCCCGTGCTGGCTCTAAACCATGATCCTCAGATCTCAGCCTCCTGAGTAGCTAGGATAACAGATCGGAGATGTTTTTACCTCAGGTGAGAATGAGTCTGATTAGCAAAAGAAAGGCAATATCATACCATGGGAGCTGAGAAGGGGGTGGGAGGGATGATCCCAAAGTGTCTCTCAGCATCTCCACAGGACCTGAGAGAGTCAAGAACCCCGTGGAAAGGTTCCAGGTCCCTCCTCATTCATGATTACCGCTCCAGTCCCTCTTGATTTCTATCCCACTGCTCAGTGGAGCTGACTTGCCCAGCTCTGTTCCCTGACCATGGCTATCTGGGGATCATCTTCTTCTGTGTTTCCCACAATCACTCCAGTTTCCTGGTCCCATGGGACAGCCCGACACAGTAACTCAAGTGGAGAGATGAGAATCGAGGCAAAAGCTCTTGGCTATGAGAGCCTCTTACATCTAGGCTTTCCCAGGGAAACAAGGGCTGTCTGTCTCCCTCTGGCACTTTCCCCAGCTCTCCCACACCCTCCCAATGTCAAAGGCATCTCTGAGAAGGAGGCCATGACATCATTTCCTTTGGGGTCATCCAGCCTCACCCAAGCCGCCTTTGGCCACTGTCTCCTGAGGAAGTGGCCAGCTGGGACTCATCTCAGAGGCTGTGAGGATGTGGACCATCTTCACTTACCTACCTTCCAAGAGCTCCTTTAGAATATAGGTTGCCTGCAGGGATACAGAGCGACCACTAGGTGGCCTCCTGAGACCTTGTTTGTTACTGTAGGTGATGGCAGAGACCAGACCCTTCAGGACCAACTGTGTTGTTTGGGAGTTTTGTTTTTTTTTTTTTTCTTCCAGGAGGCATTAATGGGGAGGCAAAGTTTAAGAGGAAACCAGGTGCTAAAATATCCCCATTTGCAACTCAGGTAAGCCAGAGGGGTTTGTCTTTCATGCTTGGGATGGAAGAAGCTTGAGACAACAAGGAGCCGAATTCCCTCGATACTGCTAATTATTTTTAGCTCATCAGATAGTTATTTAGGAAAGAAAGTGAATCAGAAATGAGGCTGTTGCAAGAGATCTCAACTCCTCCCAGGGCTGATTCATGTTCACTTTCATTCATAATCACAAATGGGATGCCTGCCTGCCAGGTCCCACATCCTAGGCTCAGAAGATGTAACCATGAATAGCACAGACAACACTCATGTGCTTCGTGGAATTAATGTCTTAGAATAATGCTTATACATTTTTTTTGGAATTCACAGGCAACTTCTCCAGTGTGGACAATTCTCTATTTCTATGACAATTCTCTTCCTTCCCCCTGTCCTTCATGTGTGGGGTAATAAGACCCAGTTAATGCTCACATTTATAATTCTTGCTACTCAGGAAGCTCAGGTCTAAGGATCATGGTTTGAGACTAGTTTGGGCCAGAAAGTCCATGAGATTCTTTTCTCCAATTAACTACCAAACAAACAAACAAAAAACTGCAAGTGGAGTTGTGGCTCATGTGGGAGAGTGCTAGCCCTGAGCAAAAGAAAAATAGCTAAGACAAAGAGTGCAGGCCCTGAGTTCAAACCCCAGTACCAGAACAACAAAAGATCCAGTTAACCCACCAAAATTGGCTAACACACACATTTCCGGAAGTAAGGTTGTGTGTGTGTGTGTGTGTGTGTGTGTGTGTGTGTGTGTGTGTGTGTGTGTGTGTGTGTGTTTTCTAGTACATGACCATTTTTAAATGACGTTGTGGAATTGACAAACCTCTCTTCTCTGACCATCACCTTCCTCTTCATCATCTGAGAGTCAGAACATACCATCTGCAAGCTGGGCTACTCCTAGGGCAGAAAGCTCATTGGACACACTGGAGATCAGAGACTGAAATGCACAATTGGAAACTAAGAAGGAGAAGTGTTCCAAAATCCAGGAATCCAAGAAGAATGTGGGAAAAAAAACCAAACAAACAACTCAGCCTATAAAGGTGTGGCATTTCTAAGCACTGCCAAATTTCTTTCTCCAGCCAAACCAAACATGACACAATGGAAGCTAGCTTCCATAGCAAGGAAGTATAAATGCTGGACCGTGGAAATCATGGCTGAGTCTGGGATGTGTTTGACGAGGTCTGCAGAAAGGTGGGGTACACCTTGTACCACGAGCAGGCTCATGAGGCACACATGTAAGAACTAGTTCGGAAAAAGGCGGTTCTGCTTGTGTGTAATCATACTCCAACCTGGAAGTCCCTTTGTGGTAATCTAATCCATCCTTTCATTGGACCCATGCAGAACTCAGGCATGCCAAGGAGAGTGCATTACCCAAGAGCCCGGAGTCAAAACAGACAACAGTGAGACTAGAACCGAATATTGTGACATCCAATTCACAACCCCAGGTAATGTTACCTGCTTTTAAAATTTTATTTATTTATTTTTTTTTTGGGTCTGGTCGTGGGGCCTGAACTCTGGGCCTGGGCGCTGTCCCTCAGGTCTTCAGCTCAAGGCTAGCGCTCTACCACTTGAGCCACAGCGCCACTTCCGGCTTTTTTTTTTTTTTTTTTTTGCTTATGTGGTGCTGAGGAATCGAACCCAGGGCCTTGAGCATGCAAGGCAAGCGCTCTACCACTGAGCCACCTTCCCAGCCCCTGCTTTTAAAAAAAATTTACAGGATTTTTCTTATTTGAATTCACTAGCTATTTCCCTTCTATGTTATGCAGGTTAAGTGGTGCTCACCTGTCTCTCACTGTAACCTAGAAAGAGATAGAGAACCTGTGACCATGAGCTTCTTTGAAGAAAAAAAAAAAGTCTTTGCAGATGGAATTAAGAAGTTCAGGAGCTTGAGAGGAGACTGGGCTTGCTTAGCTGGGTTCTAAATTCCATGCCATAAGAAGAAAGGACAGAAGAGGAGAGAAGGGGAGGGGATAGGAGGGGAGGAGAGGAGAGGAAAGGAGAGAGGGAAGAGAAGGGAAGGGGACAGGAGGGGAGAGGAGGGGATGGGGAGGGAAGGGATAGGAGGTGAGGAGAGGGGAAAGAGAAGGGAAGAGGAAGGAGAAGGGAAGGGAAGGAGAAGGGAAGAGGAAAGAAGGGAAAGGAAGGGGAGGGGAGAAGCGGAGAGGGGAGAAGAGAAGGGGAGAGGAGAAGAAAGAAAAGGCAATGTAAAGCTACAGACCAAAGTAATGTGTACACAAACCAAGAATTGCCAACAGAGAAAATGGAATGGGAAGGGCTATGGAATGGATTCCTCCTCAGAGCTTAAACAAATAAATAATTTTTAAAAACTAACCCTGCCAGCACCTTGATTTTAGATTTCTGGCTTCCATAGCTATGAGAAAATAAGTTTCTGTTGTTTTAAGTTATCAAATCTGTGGAACTTGGTTCTAGGAGCCGCAGGAAACTCACCCACATGCATTAGTTCTCAGTTTTCTTGTCCATCCCTCCTTTACCTTGGAGAGAGTTCCTTTATCACAGTTATGAGAGGCTATTGCTACTGGCAGGAGAAAGTTGGCTTAGGGATGATCCTTTGGGCAGAATTCAAAACGTGACACTCAGCCACTAAGTGAAAGTAGCCTGGACAAGTGCTCGGGAAGGAAGTCTCCATGTCCTAAAGATGTCTACAGAACAGAACACAGCAAACCTTCTCTAGCCTAGGGGTAGTGTGTGCTCTTCGCTGGCTTTTGTCCAGTAATAGGAGAGGCTAGGGTAGAACGGATCATGCGTTTATCACCCTGCTCTATAGATTCTTGATGCTCAACTGAATTTAAAAACAGAATGTTAAGTAATATTATAAGGCAAATCAATTGCACAAAGGCAGTGCCCTCAAGAACATGTTTTTCCTCTCATGTGGTTGTTGGCAAATATCTGGAGTGGGAAATGGGACCATCCTTTGGAGGCTTTTTGTCTTTGTGTTTCTCCATGGTGCAGAAATAAAGACACAACTTTACTTTGTTCCCCAGAGGAAAGAACAATAATAAAAAAAAAATGCAATCCACTCAAGACTAGTCGGAGTTGCTTGGAAGAGCCAGGAAATAGCTTTTGTGGTCCATTTGTTTGTTGTTGTTTGTGTTGCTTCATAGTTTTCCAAGAAATCTAGTCAACGCAGTGGCTGCCCTTTGAGTGACGTTCATTCCAAGGGCTCAAGGATGCCTTCGGCTGGAAGTATCTTACCTTGAGCACATTGCTCTACCTGGCCTCAGGGCTTCCCCAGAGTGGAACTCCAAGACATGGCTTAAAGGTTAGGGGACTAGGACTGGGAATGTGATTTAGTGGTAGAGTGCTTGCCTAGCATGCATGAAGCCCTGGGTTCGATTCCTCAATACACAGAAAAGGCTGGAAGTGGCACTGTGGCTCAAGTGGTAGAGTGCTAGCCTTGAGCAAAAGAAGCTCAGGGACTGTGCAAGGCCCAGAACGGGCAAAAAAAAAAAAAAAAAAAAAAGATTAGGGGAATATAGGGTATGGGCACCAATGGAAGGTAGGGGGAGAGAGAATAAAGAAGATAAAGAGAGGCAAATACGTCTAGGGACTCGTCAATGTGAACTCTTTGTACAACTAATTGATGTTAATAAGAAATCAATGCTTAAAAAAAAGATTGGAGGGCTGGGAAGGTGGCTCAGTGGTAGAGCGCTTGCCTTGCATGCCTGAGGCCCTGGGTTCGATTCCTCAGCACCACATAAGCAAAAAGAAAAAAGCCGGAAATGGCGCTGTGGCTCAAGTGGTAGAGCACTAGCCTTGAGCTGAAGAGCTGAGGGACAGTGCCCAGGCCCAGAGTTCAGGCCCCACGACCGGACCAAAAAAAAAGATTGGAGTTGTTGCTCCTAGAAGATCCTGGGCTTTCTACCACCATTTAAACCACACAGTCACCATTTCACCTATTTTACTTCCAGTGAGAAAGATTTCAAGCCAGGTACTCGTGGCTCATGCCTGTAATCCTACTACTTAGGAGGCTGAGATCTGAGGATCAAGGTTCAAATCCAGTCCGGGCAGGAAAGTCCATGAGACTCTAATCTCCAATAAAGTACCAAAAAGCAAGAAGTGGAGCTGTGGTTCAAGTGGTAGAGTGCTAGCCGTGAGCAAAAACAGCTCCAAGACAGTGCCCACGTGTGAGTTCAAACCCTAGGACTGGCAAAAGGAAGAAAGGAAAGAAAGAGAGAAAGAAAGAGAAAGAAAGGAAGGAAGGAAGGAAGGAAGGAAGGAAGGAAGGAAGGAAGGAAGGAAGGAAGGGAAAGAAAGAAAGAAAGAAAGAAAGAAAGAAAGAAAGAAAGAAAGAAAGAAAGAAAGAAGAGAGAGAGAAAGAGAGAAAGGAAGGAAGGCAGGCTTCAGAACTCACACAAAAAAGAGCTTAATAGCAAGGAAAGTCTTGAACACCATACTTTTACATTCCTTTGACTAAGACTAGAGATTGTACGTAGTATATTCTTAGTGAAGTATACATTAATTTCCATGTAGAACCCAGCCAAAAGAGGATTTCAAGTTGCAATAACTTTTTATTAATGGATGAGGTCAAAGTAAGTGATTTATTTCCAAAATACATTGAAAACAACAAAGCAATTATAATAGTACATTGTTGGAAATACTGTTTTATTTTTGTGTGTGTATATACCAGAAATGAACAAACATAAATCTCAATGTGGACATTTACATTAGTTCTAACTATTGGAAATAAGCAAAATAGTGAAAGATGATGAGTACATTTGTTATTACCTATATTTCAAAGCTACAACTGATTATGTAGATCTATTTAACAGTTGTCAACTAATTTTCCAAGCCAAAAAAAAAAATAGCCAGCCCATAAATTGTTTCTGAATGCATTTTGACTACAAGAGATTATTGTTGGTTCAAAGAAGAGGAGATTAAAGCTCCATTAATAAATAAAAACCATCTGAATGTCGTTAACAGCTTTGCATGTCACTAACCTAACACTTCATAACACACTGATCAACAAGTATTTGCCTCCAGGCAGAAGGTCTCAATGAAAATAGCTTTGAAAATAGGCATAACTAAAGACTGGACCGATGGTTTTTCTAGATGGCAAGTTGATGTTCATTCAGAAGAGCTCCGACCCATTTGTGTGTAACTGTGTCTGTCCAGAGGGGCCCAGTTCCGGGGTACAGCATTCTTTTTAGAGGGTATCAAGGCTAGCCAGAGCAACCCAGCCAGATCAATACATTTGAAAAAGACCTTGTCATATATTTATCAAATCCCCTGTGACCTAAGCATCTGAGGAAAGAGGGGGGAAAAAAAAGGCTTCTAGAATGTTCTTGGGATTTTACTTTGAAGTTTTTGAAAGGTAAAGTTCTGGGAAAGCCTCCTCAGTTGATAAAGTATTCTTTATTTTCTTTGGCACTGGTCAAGGCCATCAGGAGCTATTCCAAAGCAGGGGTTCACATTGCCTAGAATTCCAGGTGAAAGCCAGTTGCACTGGAAAGTGGGAAAAGGGAAAGTCAAGAATCAGAGCTTATGGACCAGACACAGCCCTCCCCAAGGCCGCCACAGACAAGTCCAAGGGACGTGGTAGAATGGCCGTCTGTTTCCAAGCAAGCCAAGCGATCCAGGAGGGTCTGAGCAGAAGGGGCCAAATGGGAATCCAGTTTCATGAGTTCTTGGCAGTAGCAGCGCTCCCTCTTAGGGGTAGACTGAAATGCTAACAGGAACCAGCCAGCTCCTTGTGAGGCGTGAGACTGGGATCAGACCCAAGTCCTGGGAAACTGAACTGGCAGCAACCAGCCAGGCGGCTGGAACACAGACTAGGCCTACCTCAATGCCGAAGAAGAGGACAGAAAGGCCTAAAGCAGACAGCCTGGCTACTGGCACACACACACACACACACACACACACACACACACACACACACACACACACACACACACACACACACACACACGCCTGGAAACCAGCGTCCATGCTGTGTTCACAATGCTCCAATCTCAGGCAAAGGCCCACAGCAGAGGAGCTTCACATGCAAATCAAGATGTGGGAGAAATACACCTCCAAGCCAGGCTTCCCTGCATAGCCTATTCTAAGCTGAGGAGCCAGGAGGATGGAACTGAAGCCAGGGGGATGGAACTGGGGCAGGAAGATTACAGGCTATAGGTGAGGAGAATCCTAGAAAATCCTTATTTGGGGACAGCTATTCACAGATTATGTGTTGTTCTTGGTAGAACACAATCCAAGCCTCCAATTCGGCATCTATATCTTGAAGACATGCTTTCACTGAGAGGCTAAGCTCCTCACTCCTCTAGCTGAATAGATACGAGTTAATTCTACAGTCAGCAGAGCTAAGCAACAGAATCCGCTGAAGAATGCTTGAACCTTGTGGAAATGCTTGAGAAGTAGTCCTAGCTTTCCCATCTCCCTCCATAAGTGGACCGCATCTTTGCTTTTGTGCATTTTCCACAGAGTCTGGGAACCCGGCCCAAAAAAAAAAAATGTTGAAAAGAAGGTCTTTTCTAATGGAAAACAAATCCAGGTTCACATTCAGACAACGCTCAATGGAAATGTGCAAAAATCACAACACTGTTTGGCTCTCAACTTTTTTGTTCATCTTAAAAATAATAATAATAATCAAACATCCAGAAGTTGCTCCAAGTCCTGACACTAAAAGCAAGTACCTTTTGTTGTCTGGAATCACTTTTCACCATGCCACATAACCCCCTGGAAACTTAGCCAAAAAGAAAAAAAATCGCTTTCAACTTACTATTTGCAGCTGTTTGGAATTCTACATTGCCGCTTCACTGGGTCCCACAGCCTAACTGGATGAGCTATACAGTAAACACACGGAACTCTGCCAGCCCTGGCATCTAACAGCACCATGATTTGCAAACATGTTGAATTGCTATTTTATTCAATAAATGGGACTTCACAATAGAAAATAGATTTGGGAGTTCCATCAAACTTGTTGATCTTGCTGCAGAGGTTATGGGAAGCTATTGTGTCTTGGTTGTGAAGAAATCTGCCTGACGAAGGAGTAGGCAGTTGCTGCCATTCTCCTAGCCTAATACGAAGTGCTTCGAATATATTCACGCATACTCACTCACTCTGCGTGGGGCTTGGCACTCTCTTTGGCTAACCAGGTGTGGTGTGCACACCTGCGATGCCAGAATAAGACAAGAGGATGAAGAGTTCAAGGCTTGGGCTACGCCGTGAGATCCTGTCCCCTTTCTAACCCCATAGTTTGGATGAGTTAAGCCTAATTATCTCCTCATCCCCTAATCTCAGGGGACTGAGACATTTGTGTGTGTGTGTGTGTGTGTGTGTGTGTGTGTGTGTGTGTGCACGTGCGCACGCGTGTGTGCCAGAACTAGGGCTTGAACTCAAGGGCCTGGCTCTGTCACTTCCCTTTTTTGTTCAAGGCTGGCATGCTACCACTTGAGCCACAGCTCTCTAACTTTTGGGTGCCTCATTGGCAGTAAGAGTCTCATGGATTTTCCTGCTCAGACTGGCTTCGATCTGGGATGCTCAGATCTCAGGCCTTTGAGTGGCTAGGATTACTTTTGTGAGCTACTGCAGGGGCAGTCTGCAGGCACCCAGCACGCTGAGACATGTGACTTATCGATGTCACTCTTCAGTACATTTTCTATGAAAATGCTATACACATGCTAACAGGATTTGCTGGAAAGCCCATATGTATAACCAGTGTACATATGGACGGTGGATGCATAGATGTATGTGTATGTGTTTGTATACATGTGTTTGGTTCCTTATGTCAGGGCTGTACCTTCTCCATCAGCTGGGAGCTCTCCCAGGGCAGGGCAGCTGGCTGGATCTCCTCCCTCAGAGATTTTCTAGAAGATGCTCTGCCTCTTCCATCCTAAGACTGGAGCTTGCCCATCCTGATGAGGAAGGCCTGGAGGAAGAGGAAATACTTTCCTCAGTGCCTGAAGAGAGGCTAGCAAACACACAGCAGAACAACCCAGGGGGAAGAAGAAAACTCTCTCTCTCTCTCTCAAAAAAAAAAAAGATCTGCCCACATAATAGCTGCACTTAACTTTGCCAGCTTTTTCTGTCTGAGTGAATGGGTGTGGTCATTAGAAGAAGACTGCCCCTCCCTTCCCCCCCCCCCCATAGGATCTGCTATTTGGTGGAAAGGGAAATTGTAAGAGAAAGTGTCTCATTTCTGCAGTTTGAAAGCAGGTAATCTCTGTAGTCTGGGTGTCTATTTACACCGCTTTTCAGCAATAAAGGGTAACATTACCTTAATAACCTGCTCATCTGAGGCAGGGAGGATACTTAAGCCATCAGAGAAAAAAGGCATTTACACTGATGAGCCACTTTCCCCAAACAGGGTAAGATCGACACCATTCGCCCAGGAGATTTCTTCTTCTCCTTTTTCTTCCTCCTCCTCCTCCTCCTCCTCCTCCTCCTCCTCCTCCTCCTCCTCCTCCTCCTCCTCCTCCTCTTCCTCCTCCTCCTCCTCCTTTTCCTCCTCCTCTTCCCCCTCCCCCTCCTCCTCTTCCTTCTCCTCCTCCTCCTCCTCTTCTCTTCTTCTTCTTCTTCTTCTTCTTCTTCTTCTTCTTCTTCTTCTTCTTCTTCTTCTTCTTCTTCTTCTTCTTCTTCTTCTTCTTCTTCTTCTTCTTCTCCTTCTTCTTCTCCTTCTCCTCCTCCTTCTCCTTCTTCTCCTTCTTCTCCTTCTTCTTTCTAAAAATACTACCTGTTTTTGAAATGTGATCTAAGCCATAGACACCATCTCCCCCACCCCCACTCCTTCTGCTCTACCTGACTCCCCACCCCCACCCTTGTCAAAGTTGGGGTGTGTGGGGGGGGCTAAGTGTAGCACCAGGACTTTGAAAGAAGCAAGTTCTACAAGTTAAAAAAAAAAAAAAAAGACAGCAAAGTAATTGTGAGGCAGAAAATGGTTTAGTAATTTGATCTCTGGACTTCCCAAATGCACCTCTGAGAGCCAGCCAGCACTCAGTCAGTGGGGGACCAGCAGGTCTGCTTCCCAGACTGGAGTAGGAAAATGTTGGTTTCCTCAGCTTTTTCCCCCTACCCCACTCCCAACACACACACACACACACACACACACACACACACACACACACACACACACACACACACACACACACACAGTGTGTGTGTGTGAGTACCAGAACTGGGGTTGGAATTCAGGGCTTTACACTTTCATTTGTCCTTTTTTTGTTCAAGGCTGGTACTCTACCACTTGAGCCACACCTCCTCTTCCAATTTTTGCTGGTTAGAGTGGAGCTAAGAGCCTCATAGACTTGTCTGCCCTGGCTGGTTTTGAACCATCATTCTCAGATCTCACTCTCCTGAGTAGCTAAAGATTACAAATGTAAACCCCCAGTACCTGGCTAACCCTCAGCCTTTTATTCTTTTCACAAGACCTCAAGGCATTTCTGACCTATCGGCTGCACTTAGATAGGAAATAGAAGCATTTATTTCAAAAGTGCTCCCCCTTTTTTTGACACCTGTTTAAAAGCTACAAGATGACAAGCCACGCCCACTCTCCCCTCCCTCAGCCACTGGGCTTTGTTCTGGATTCCTACCAGCTTGGAAACCTTGTCTCAACTTGCGTTTAAAAAGGATCTGAGGTAGACTCAGAGAAGAATTTTCTTTTTCATAGATACAGCCTGAGGCATACAATTTTTTTTTTTCATCAACAACTGGTACAACTCAAGAGCTTAGCCCTACGCTAAATGCTGTAGCGGGACCTGCGAGTTGGCACACACAGAAAATGCACTGACTCAGACTCTGCTCAATCAAAATATGATCGTTTTGACCTATAAAGAAAGGATTGAGTCTTTACACACACACACACACACACACACACACACACACACACACACACACACCTTTGTCTTTAATCTGTTTTTTAAAAGGTGAATTGAAAGGGTAGGCTAGATCAGAGAGGGTACTTTCAATCAATCTACTTTGCATGCTTCTAAATAGTGTAAAGATATGACTAGGGTAGAAATGGATCTGCTGGGTACTGCCTTGTGTATTCATTCACCAGCTTGTGTGAATGAATGAATCAGCCACCTCTAGGAAACCACACGAACAGTTCACTCAGATGTGATGATGAGGGCTAGTGGTATGGCTCAGTGGCAAAACACTAGGCAGTGCTAGGCCCTGCTTTTTTCATGCCCTAGCAATAAATAAATAAATAAATAGATGAAGGTGATCATGAAGCTAAAAGTACTTGGGATAGTTGTATATGTTGTGCCTTCTAAATTCCTGCATGTTCAGAGGTTTCAGTCTAGTGACTTGGCCTTGTGGCTTTGGACCTGTGGCAAGGCAGTACATCATGACAGGAGAACATGGTAGAGGAACCCTGTTCACTTCATGGAAGTTAGGAAGCAGAGAGTTAGATCGCGCCCAGTGACCTAACTTAACTGCCTTCCACTAAGCTAAAAGTTCCATCACATCTCAATAACATCCAGTGGGGGACCAAGTCTTTTATACATGAGTTTATGGGGACGAGGTATGAATGCAAAACCTGGCTTACTCATTTACTGTCTAAGAAACTTTACTGCATCCACTTCACCATTCAGAGTCTGAGCCTTGTCTTTTGTTGTAAGGAGGTTCCTCATTTCCAAAGATTAAATGGAATACCACCTGCCAAAATATAAAGTGGTATACAAATGAATTTTAGTAGGTTGTAAGATTGTATGTGTGTGTGTGCGCTCATGTGTGAATGCACGTGTGCATGCATGCTGGTACCAGGGCTTGAACTGTCTCCTTGCTTTTCTTGCTCAAGGTTAGTGCTCTGCCACTTAAGCTATAGCTATAGCTCTACTACTTGAGCTATTTGTCAGTCATGGGGCTTAAACTCTGGGCTTGGGCACTGTCCCTGTGCTCTTCAGCTCAATGCGAGTGCTCTACCCCTTGAGCCACAGCTCCACTTCCAATTTTCTAGTGGTTTATTGGAGATAAGAGTCTCACAGACTTTCCTACTCGGGCTGGCTTTGAACCGTGATCCTCAGATCTCAGCCTCCTGAGTAGCTAGGATTACAGGCATGAGCCACCAGGGCTCAGCAACACTTGTACATTTTTTACTGGTTAGTTACAGATAAGTGTCTCACAGACTTTCCTGCCCAGGCTTGGCTTCAAATGGCAGTGTTCAGATATCAGCCTCCTTGATAGCTAGCATTGCAGGCCACCAATGCTTGCCATTAATTTTTTTTTTAATAAGAAGGAAACGAAGGAGCGGGGGGGGGGGGGGGGTGGGGGGGGGAGGGGAGAGATCCAGTCTAGAACCCTACCTCAAGTAATTTTTTTTTTTTGGCCGGTCATGGGGCCTAAACTCTGGGCCTGGGCACTATCCCTTAGCTCTTCAGCTCAAGGCTAACGCTCTACCACTTGAGCCACAGCCCCACTTCCGGCTTTTTCTGCTTATGTGGTGCTGAGGAATCGAACCCAGAGCCTCATGCAATGCGAGGCAAGCGCTCTACCACTGAGCCACCTTCCCAGCCCCCAAGGTAATGTTTTAGCCCCACAAAGTAGCATCCCATGGGTTTACTGCCTCTCCCTAGGGAACAGGCCTCTGGGGAAAACGTGACCACAGAAGCCTTTGACTTCAGACACAAGAGGATCTTTCCAGTGCTAGAAAACATAGGTGTTATATTCAAATAAGGAAAAGTACTCCACAAACCTCTGTCTCACGCATCCCTGGTTGCTGGGGCCCCTTGCCCACCTCCCTGGTGTGGCCCTGTCAGAGACCAGGGTGTTGATAGGAGAGTCTTCTTGAAGGGAGAAGCATCTTTCTGGGTTTTAATGAGATCATTTATTGTCTTTTTGCTCTGACGAGGATGGTAAATGTGACGGGTGAAATATAAAGAATAATTAGTCCCAGAGGTGAATTCATCCCCTACAATACGTCTTTTCTTCCCTCTTAGCCTGCTGAAAAGTTTACTGCTTCCAGATGCATCTGGTTTCAACAGTAAGAAGAACCAACTCCTTTGGAGTTGCAAACTTGTCAGGGAAAAGCTGGTTTCTGGGAAGAAGAAAAAAAAAAAAAAGCAGAGTGAGCAGGGAAAAGGCCACGGTAAAGCATGTGGGCCTCATGGGGCGCCGTGACCCCAGGAGTAGGGAGAGGAAGGCCTAGGTCAGTCCCCACTGCAGTAGCAACTTCTCGGTAATTAGCTGTTAAGGAATCTGGCAGTCCCTGAAGGAGCCGGTGAGGAATGCTTTCTTCAGATCTTACCAGTCAGTGCCCTGGCACAGCCCAGCTGGGGACTTCCTGCTTCCCCAGAGCTCGGGACAGGCCTCCACCCCTGTCTGAAGAGGCCGCTGCTGGAGCACACGCCAGTCTTTGATAAACACCAGCACCTCCCACAGCAGAAATAGAAGCTTTTGCGTTCCTGCCAGTGGCTTGGTACTTGGAGAATCCGAAGAGCTATGAGCCCTCATAGCTGAGTGACCCAGCCTGATGAGTCCAGATGGAAGAAAAGCTAACTATCTTGCTAGAAAGCTACATTTGCTCTCATACCTATTCTCTTCCTGAGGTTCTCTGAAGCTGAAGAGTCCTGATAGGAGGCGGGAAGGAAATGGGAGGCAAGGCCAACAATTCCAGACAGATGTGGGCCTCAGGGGGGGGGCCTGGACCAGGGAGAGAGCCAAGGTGAGGAGTACAAGGAGCTGGGAACACCTCTGACAGGAAACATCAGAATCCAAGCAACAACGTAGAGGTAGAGGTCTGTCATGAAGAGGGAAGAGGAAAAGAACTGAGAGGGGAAGTTGGGCCTCAGTCTACCTCCTGGGTATGAGCAGAGGGAATGGATAGGAATGGCTAGTGTTACAGGAAGTCTGGTCCCCCCAGACCCTGCAGAGAGAGGTAGAATTGCACTCTCCACTCAGGGAATGGAGGAACAAAGGCAGGGATGGAGCTTGTGATAGCTAGGACTCTCCTCTTCCCCCACCCCCAGTATGTCCAGTAGTCTCTTGGTGGGGCTTATTGCACCTAGGTAACTCTTGGTTATTGGTTGAGGTCCCCTCACAACCAGATTCTGAGCTGGGTGTACTTACCCACAGTGCTGAAGACTCGCCGTCTTTTTGTAGCCTGTGAAAATGTTTAAATTTCTTTTAGAAACAGAAGAATGCAATTTAAAAAATCTAAATATTGCTGGGTGCCTGTGGCTCACACCTGTAATCCTAGCTACTAAGGAGACTGAGATCTGAGGATCACGGTTCAAAGCCAGCCAGGGCAGGAACATCTGTGAGACTCTTATCTCTAATTAACTACCAGAAAACTGGAAGTGGTGCTGTGGCTCAAAGTGGTAGAGGGCTTGCCTAGAGCTGAAGAGCTCAGGGACAGCACCTAAGCCCAGAGTTCAAGCCCCATGACTGACCAAAATAAGATAAAATAAATCCAAAATGCATTAGTATATTTATACTTCTACCAATAGTTATAAAACATATCATTGGGCCAGGCATCGATCCAAAATAATCCCTTAACTACTCAGGAAGCTAATACCTAAAGATCATGGTTCAAAGCTAGCCTGGGCAGCAAAGTCAGTAAGACTCTTATCTCCAATTAACCACCAAAAAAGCTGGAAGGAGGAAGTAGTACAGAGACTCAACGCGGTAGAGTGCTAGCCTGGAGGGGAAAAGCTCAAGGACAAGCCCTGAGTTCAAACCTCATAATCAACAACAACAACAACAACAAAGCTGGAAGAAGAGCTGTGACTCTAGCCTAGAGCAAAAAAAAAAAAAAAATACCCAGGAACTACACCAAGCCTTGAGTTCTGGGACCAGCACACACAGACATAAAATACATTTTGGAGGAGAGTGCTGGGTGTGTACTCAGTCTTAACTTTGTACTCTATCACTTGACCATCTGACCTATGCCCCAGTTCTCTTGCTTTTGCTTTGTTTTTATTATTGTTGTTGTTTTTCCAGCTAAGGTTTCACACTTTTACCTGGCTGGCCCTCTATGGAGATCCTCCTACCCCTGCTTCCTGAGTAGCTGGTATTACAGTGTGGACATCTATACCCAACATTGCTTTTGATGAAGGACTCACAGCTACAGAAGCAAAAGGACTTATAACCCAAGTGAGAATTGTATGAGAACTGTGCCTTATTCCCATTATAGGAGGCCTCATACCAGTCCTTTTGTGGTACCCATGGAACAAGTTACAGAGACTGAGGTTCCATCATTTAAGTCACTTGCTCAAGGCCCCTACTAGAGGGCTTTGGAGCCAGCAGTGACGCACATCTGACTCCACAGCTCTGGCTCTTCCTAGTGTTCTGTGAAGCTGGAAGGGTTTGGAAGGGTGGCAGGCAGAAAATGTTTGGTGGGGAGAATGCCTCCTGTCCTGGCAATCTCATCCTTCACCAGTGGGAGCAGGGAAGGCCCCAGAGCTCTGGCAGCTCTGGTAGCTCATCTGCAAACAGCCGTCACGGTACACATCTCTGTGGACTCTTGGAGCAGCTCCATTGGCCTCAGCCAGATGCGTGTTTGTGGCTTTCCTCCTTGGCTCCTTTCCCCGGGTTTTCATTCCTTTTATTCTGAGATGGAGCCCGTGGTGGACACCCAGAAGTCAGTGGGGACTCCAAAAGGAAGTGAAGGCCAGGGAAGGGGGCCAGGAAGGGGGGGGGACAGCCTAGAGAACACAACATTCAATCCTTTATTATTCACATGTGGCCTGACCGCTGGTGGACTGGCTCCAGGAAAATCTGAACACTCTCCCCCCCCCCCCCCCGCCCCCAGCTGAGTCTCCTAGCAGCTATCCAGGTCAAGACATCCTCCACCCCAGCCAGACTTCGTGTTTTTTTTGTTTTTTGGGTTTTTTTTTTCATATCATAGCTGCAGAAGCACTAAAAGTATGGCTGTGTAGACTTGGCCCTAGTAGTCCTGGCTGCACAGGGAACTTGAGATTTGTGACCTTGAAGAGAAAAAAAGAAAGAAAGAAAGAAAAAAGGCCTAACCCTGCTTGGTTTTCAGTTCTATCATCTGGAAGAGAAAAGAAGAAAAGAAGGCGCTGCTGGAGGTGAATGATCTTTCGGGGGTCTAGTAATGAAATAAACAGAAAGCCCGTAATTCTAAGTTAAGGGATGTAGAAAGAAACAACTGTTGCTTGCCAAAGCAGACTCTGATCCCTCCAATCCCAGGTCACCAGGCCCCCTCTTGGCAGGGGTCTTATTGAAGGCCATCTGGATGCAGCCCCGTGGAAGTAGGCATTAGTACGTGCAGCCAGCTTTGGTGGACAATGCTGCAGAGCGGTGGGCTTGCCCTTCTGGAGGGCCATGGTGAAGCTGGAGGCTGTCCTGGCTCATCCTGCTAGCATGGGGGGGCCAAATGGCCCATCTGCCTCAAGGTCAGGGCCACACTTCCTGCAGCATGTGTCCAGTCCGGTCCTGAGCCCTGATCCTTGGCCAGACACATGGGCAGAGATCAGTGCCTCTGGGTGTCCCGTCCAGTGCCCAGGCCTGACTCTGGATCCCTGCCCCCACCCCTGCGGGCCTTCTTTTCTTTCCCCAGTGGTTAGAGGAGCTGAAATCCGATCACAGACTGTCTGGAGCTGGTCTCAGTCCCAGGCAGCTCTGGCTCCCAGTGCTGGGGGCCATTCCTGCTGAAGAACCCAGGCTGGACCCGGCAGGGGGTGGGAGGTCCAAAACCTTGCCTAGAAGCCTCTTTGTCTCCACGAGTGAGGGGCTGACAAAGTCGAGAATGAATTAATTGCAGGGGCGGGAAGATAGAGTCAACCCCCTCCCCCAGGGTAAGCCGAATGACACCTGACAGCTCAGGAGAGACTCTCCCCCCCCCACAAGCCCCCATGACTGGGGGGGATGGTCCTGCTAATCCCCATAGCAAGAGGAAGCTAATTACTGCAGCCAGAGAAGGCAGGATAAAAGTGAGCGGGGACCTACACCCACCAGGCCTAGAGTCATGCTATTTGCTGCTAAATTAAAATAATTATATTACCTAATACAGAAACCACGTGAAGAACTCCGGCTCTCTGTTCCATCTAGGCGCTTCTGATGGGTTAAAGGCAACATCTTGGTTTAATTCCCTCTCTCCCCACCCCCCCCAACCAACTACAAATGTCAGAAATAAATGATCGAAACCAGATGTGAGATTGTGGGTGCACATTTTCAGGCAGTTCTGTGCTCACAGATGCCTTGTATTAATAATGTACAGTTGTGACAGGAAATATGGTTTAGAGTCCTGGAAAAACATGAAAGCTAATTCCATTACCCCTTTTCATGGTACCTACTTCTTCTCAAATGCTCAACTGGTTTGGATTACAGTGAAATTCTAGAGGAAAAAAAAAATGATTTGGTTGGCGATGGTAACTTAGCTCTGTTTGCCAGCTTCTCCCTTAGAGCAGCACCCACTTTCTCAGACACCTGCAAAGACCTACACTCTGCGTGCAAATAACCAGAGATGGAACATCTGGACCAGGGGACGGGATCACTCCTCACAGGAGGTGCCTTTAAATGCTCCCTCTTTCCTGTTCCGAAGGACTCAGTAGAGACCTCCACCTCCCCTTGCCAGGGATCCCAGCTTCGTCGTGTCTTGCCCTGGGACAGGCCCTTTAAACCTGGCCTCTCCCTCACACTTCACTTGGAGCCAAAGTAAAAACAATAAAACACTTTTATGCTCGGAAGAACCAGATAAATCCTAGTAATTGATCTCGGGAGAGGGATTATTAAGGGGCTAAGTGCAATGCTTTCCAGAACTGGGGGTGTAATAAGCATGAAGCCAAACAAATGCACAATTTGTTATCTGTATTTCATCACTTGATGCTTTGCAAGCAACTGGCTTGAAAATGGCTTTTCTCCTGAAGGAAAGAAGGTACTAAAATAGCTGTGCCACACCCATTGACAGCTAGGCTCTGTTGCTGAAATCTGTCTGCGCTCACCATGCCTCTCACAGGCAGGTACACGGGGGAAGATCAGAATGTTCTTAAGGACTTATTCTCTTCCACCATATGCCAGTGTCCGAAGCAAATAGAGAAACATCTGTTCGGGTCTCCCCACCCCTCCAGCCCTCTTACTCTATACCTAGGAAGCAACTACCAGGTAACCAGCAAGGACCTCTGACTGACCTAAATCTGTAAAATCAGAAAGACTTTCCTTAGCCTAGACAAAGAGCTGTGGAAGAAAAGCTAGCCACCAGTTCAGCTGACAGGGATAAAAGACCAGAGCACCTAAGAGAATTGGCTGATATTTATTGAGAGCTTATTATGTGCCAGGCTTGTTCCTGTCGGCTCTTGTGCCTGTGTCATATTACCCTAACAATACCTGGTCAGGTAGCTGCAATGTAATTGCTTTTTTGTTTTGTTTTGTGTCAGGCTAGAGCACTGTCTTTGAGCTTTCTTGCTCAAGGCTAGTGCTCTAGCACTTGGGCCACAGCTCTACTTCCAGCTTTTCTGGAGGGGTGGGGAGGCTGTAATTGGATATAAAAGACTTGCAGATCTTCCTGCCCGGGCTGGCTATGGACCATGATCTTCATCCTCTCCTGAGTGGCTAGGATTACAGGCATGAGCAACTGGCACTTGGCTGTAAAACAATTGTATCTCTGCTCTATAGAAAAGAAAACTGGGGTTTAGGGATGCCACAGTTAGTGGAAAAATTAATATTCAAAATTAAGTCTGTCTGGTTTTAAAGATGATATATATTTTTAAACAACCCTTGATTCACCTTGATAAAGATGGAAAGTGTATTTTTCATTATAGGTAAATTCATTAGTGTGTGTGTGTGTGTGTGTGTGTGTGTGTGTGTGTGTGTGTGTATGCTGATTCTGGGACTTGAACTCAGGGCCTTGTATTCTTGTTTTTTTCACTCACAATTGGTGCTCTACTGCTTGAGCCACACATCCACTTGTGGCTTTTTAACTGGTTAATTGGAACTTGCATTTGTCCAGGCTAGCTTTGAACTGTAATCTTCAGATCTCAGCCTCCTGAGTAGTTAGGATTACAGGTGTGAGCCACCAGTGCCTGACTCAGACTCTGTTGTTCTTTTAAACAAACTTCTTTTTTTCAGACAGGGTTTGCAATTAATATCTAAAACATATTAACACAAAGTGCCCCATAGAAATTTCATGTTAACAATGCTGTTAGAACAAGGCATAGAAGAAGCTATTAAGGATGAAGAATCAAAAGTCCTGACTTTCAGACTTAGCTTTAGTCCTCAACAGCCATAAAAATTAAAGCATTTAGTCTCTTAGGCTGCAGTTTCTTCAACTTTAAGGTGGCCATGATAATACTTGCACAATTTGTAAAACTCACAGTAATAATGACTATTTGAATTTTTATGAAAACACTTGGAAAATAGCTATGTAACCTTGAGCACATTATTTTACCTTTCTGATCTTCATTTGTCTTAACCTGTGAGAGTGAATTTAAAAACAACCTACTCTATCTCCTGCTTGGAAACGCTGCGTTTCAAGGATGGGCATTATTGTATCCATGGCTCAAAGGAGCAAAAGCCAGGAAAAAGGACTGCCTTCTAAGAGGGACTAATCCACAGAATGGAATTGTCCACGGCCAACATTAAAAACGAAACAAAAGGGCTGGGAAGGTGGCTCAGTGGTAGAGCGCTTGCCTTGCATGCATGAGGCCCTGGGTTTGATTCCTCAGCACCACATTAGCAGAAAAAGCTGGAAGTGGTGCTCTGGCTCAAAGTGGCAGAGTGCTAGCCTTGGGCTGAAGAGCTGAGGGACAGCACCCAGGCCCAGAGCTCAGGCCCCACAACCAACAAAAAAAAAAGAAAGAAGGAAAGAAGGAAAGAAGGAAAGGAAGGAAGGAAGGAAGGAAGGAAGGAAGGAAAACAGAGTGGCACCAGATAGTTTGGAGGGATTTCTATGAGGTTCTGAGCAAGAAGAGTAAGATGTAAGAAAAGGTGCATAAATGATCATCCACTTGTAAAATAATGAGCAACATTGTCCTGGAATGTGTACAGGTATGTATTCTATGTAGACTTACAAAGAGAAGAGTGTAGAAAAATACAGCCCACATTAATGGCATTAAGGTAGGTAGAAAATAGAAGTAGGAACTGACCATAATAAGAGAGAACTAAAAAAGAAAGAGAAAGAGAGAGAGAGAAAAGAAAGCAAGAAAGAAAGAAAAGAAAGAAAGAAAGAAAAAAGAAATAGAGACACAGTGTGGTGGTGCATACCTGTAATCCTAGGTACTCAGCAGGTAGAGGTAGGAAGACCCAGGTCTCAAGCAAAATTGGGATACCCAGTCTGAAAAAGCAAAATGTTCTCTGAGGTGTGGCTACAATAAGACTGTACGGCTAGCAATGAGGCCCTGACTTCAAGTCCCAATACCACAAGAGGAAGGAAGGAAGGAAGGAAGGAAGGAAGGAAGGAAGGAAGGAAGGAAGGAAGGAGGGAGGGAGGGAGGGAGGGAGGGAGGGAGGGAGGGAGGGAGGGAGAGAGAGAGGGGAATGGGGATGGGAATGCCTTTATAAATAATGTTACAAAACCAAATAATTTTAATGAATAGCTTTATAACTTAATCCAATGTCTAGCTGTGAGAGATTACTTGCATACATAAGCATCATCCTACTGTCCCTCCCATCAGAAGTTGGCTGCATATTAACAAAAGCCCCGAGACAGAAAGTTTTCTAACATAGGATACCCTCCCTGTCCTTTAATCCTGTCTGGACCATATATTTGCATATGCAACCCTTTTCTCAACAAAAGAACTTTCCAAGCACCTACCCAAGCAGTTCAATTGTAGCCAACAAATGCCTTTTGCAGATGCTGACACTAAGAAGACTGGGAGGGAGTCAAGCTCAACCCGCTTGATGCTTGTAGTGGGGGGAGATGGAGGGGGAAGATCAGTAAGTAAATTGCAAGGACAATGGTGGTACAGACTGTGAATTAAAATAGCATAAGAACTAGGAGGGAAGGAAGGAGGGAAGATGGAGGTGGGGGGGAGGGAACCCAGCACTATGGCAAAGCAGGTCAGAGAGGATGTCAGCAGAGGTGATATCAGACAGAGAGCTGCATGGAAGGACTTGAAAATGAAGGGTGCGAGGCGCTGTCATGCCTGAGAGAGAGACGTGACCTGATTTGTCTCACCCCTCCCTTGGCCAATCATCTGGTTCAAACTACCACAGCCTCTCTCATCCGGCGCCTCCTCAGACCTGCCTCTCTAGCCCATCTCCCAGTCTCTTTCTGTTTCTGGCTTTCAGTGGTGGCTGTTCCACACCGGCAGCCTGAGTGATCCTTTTCAAATGCAAATGAGATCGTGTTAGAACACTAACCCAGCTTCTTCGAGCATGTCTTCACTCAGCAGCATTCAGTCTTCACTTGGCCTTGCAAGAGCCTCAGGGCTACTGCCTCAGTGACCTCCACTCTCCAGCCTTCTTGCTGTTCCCTGCACAGGTGGAGCACACAGCTTCCCGGGCCTGGGCTGTCCTCGATGCCGGTAGCTCCCCTAAGTGGACCATGATTCATCCAAGCTGGCTATGGATTTAGAAATTGTTCTTGACTTTCCTCTCTTATTGCCGGTCTATTGATAAGTCCTGAAAGGACTTCTCTTCTGAAGACTTCTCTTCGGAAGGCTACTTCTTCCCAACTGTGCCAATGACCAAGTCCAGCCACCATGGTTCTCACCTGGACAACCACAGCCTCCAAACTTGACATCCTGCATTCCACAGTGCATTCTTCATCGCATAGCCCGAGGGATCAAGAAAGAAAGAAAGAAAGAAAGAAGGAAGGGAGGGAGGGAGGGAGGGAGGGAGGGAATGAGGGAGGGAGGGAATGAGGGAGGGAGGGAGGGAGGGAGGGAAGCTTTATAAAATATTTAAAACTTACATATTGAAGCTGGACTCTTGTGTTTTATACTTGTAGTCCTAACCACTCAGGAACCTGAGATCTGAAGGATCATGGTTCAAAGCCAGTCTGAGTAGAAAATTTGCTTGACTATCGCAAACAAAGAAAAAAAACAACCCTTAGCAGCAAAAACCAGAGCTGGGGGGATGGTTCAGTGGAAGAGTACTAGCCAAACAAGCAAGCTAAGAAAAGTATAGGGCCCCAAATTCAAACCCCAGTACCAGAAAAAAGAAAAACAATTACACATTAAGCTATGTACTAGAATCTATTTTCATTGCGGGAGATTCAGCAGTAAGCAAAATAGAAAATACCCCTCCCCTATTAAAGAAATGGAAGATAGGGAAGCAAAGTAAAGAATTCTGTTTCATAAGTGCTAAAATAAGCAGCCAATTGGCTGATATTATTTTTTAAAAAATGGTACGTGCATATAACAACAGCCACTGACTGTCTCTTTAAAAGTCAATTGTAGCCTGATGCTGGTAGCTCACACCTGTAATTCTAGCTACTTAGAGACTGAGATCTGGGGATCAAAGCCAGCCTGGGCAAGAAAAATCCATGAGATTCTTATTTCCATTTATACACACACATGCATGCACATGCATACACATACACCCTCACACATACACACAAAGCCAAAAGTAGAGCTGTGGCTCAAGTAACCTTAAGCACAAAAGCTCAGGGACAGTGCCCAGGCCCTGAATTCAAACACTAATACTAACACACACACACACACGCACACACACACACACACAACAATAAAAAAAAACACAGAGTCAACTGTAATAGTGGCATAACCCTAGCACTCAGGAGTCTGAGGTACAAGAATCTCAAGTTCAAGACCTTGTCTTTCCAAGTTCTGCATTCAGGATGCTCTTCCCCCGCCCCCTCCCCCAGCACCCCCCACCCTGAACTGGAGTGCTCTGCACCCAGTTGGTATCACACTACAGACAACAGTATGGGAGTTATGCCCAACACCTAGTTTGGAATGATAAAATATCCAGACATTTTAGAAGATGAAAAACATATAATTCTTTGCAAATGCATATAAACAACACACGCCTATTTGAAAAAGATGCTCATGAAGCAAGCTTTTCAGTAAGGCATGTGGGCAAGGCTACGTGTCTCCTCTTCTGTGTTGGTCGCAGAGGAGATGCAAGGCCAACATCTGTACAAAACTGGGCAATTTTACCTGGGCTGTTTGCCCGAAACACCTGGAAGGCAAGATTTTTGGTTATTCATTTGACCTCAGTGTCTAGTCAAGATTTGTGGGAGAAATACAACTTTTTTCTTTTCTTTTCTTTTCTTTTTTTTTGTTGGTCATGGGCTTGAACTCTGGGCCCGGGTGCTGTCCCTGAGCTCTTCAGCTCAAGGTGAGCACTCTACCACTTGAGCCACAGTGCCACTTCTAGCTTTCTGGTGGCTTGTTGGAGATAAAAGTCTCACAAGCTTTCCTGCCTAGGCTGGCTTTGAACCGTAATCCTCAGATCTCAGCCTCCTGAGTAGCTAGGATTGCAGGCATAAGCCACTGGCACCCAGCTTAAATAAAACATTTTGAGGACATGTTTTAAGATCTAAGCCCGCGGGCGCCGGTGGCTCACGCCTGTAATCCTAGCTACTCAGAAGGCTGAGAGCTGAGGATCACGGTTCAAAGCCAGCCCGGGCAGGATAGCGCCCAAGCCCAGAGTTCAAGCCCCACGACAAAAAAAAAAAAACAAAAAAAACAAAAAAAAAAAACAACAAGATCTAAGCCCTCTGACCAATTGAAATTACTATTGGCAAAACAAAACAAACCAAAGCAAAGCCTTTCTAGCTTCTCATGGATATTTCAGCAAAGATGACTGCCATCTTTCCACAGCCAAATACTAGAATTTTCTCCACTCTCCCAGCAGTGTTTTGTTCCAAAGTCTTCTGATTACAAAGAGGTTGGAAATCATTATAGTTGTTTTAAATATCAGAAATTAGGTCCCTACAGAATTGTTGGTACACTTCTGAAACCTTAGATCTAGCTGGGCCCTATTGGAATGACCCTCAATACAACAGCAGAACCATAACTGGTTGGGTGGATCTGAAGCTGGTGAATGAAAACATCCATGTGGACACAGCCATAGCTGGATGTAAGGAACCAAGATCTGTCATCATTACCACCTTTTTGTTGTTGGTGGTGGAGGGGCTTGAACTCAGGGCCTGGGCACTGTTCCTGAGCTCTTTTGCTTAAGGCTAGCACTCTACCACTTTGAGCCATAGCTCCACTTCTGATTTTCGGGTGGTTAATTGGAGATAAGAGTCTCACAGACTTTCCTGCCTGAGGTGGTTTTGAATTGTGATCCTTAGATCTCAGCCGCCTGAGTAGCCAGGATTACAGACTAGCCCCATTTCTGTCCAGCCATGTTTACTGCTAGATCCAGGATGGCTCTAGGCAGGACCCTGTGGGAGGCTGCTCCAAGCTGCTTGGTTCTCTGGTGAAAGTTCAGCAGCCAAAGCCTCAGAAAGAGGGGCTTTTGTGCAAACGTATCAGTACATTGAAGTGTCACAACCTAATTCTCATCGAGAAGCAAGTCACTCTAGAAACACAAAGCTTAGGTTACCAGCCTCTGTGAATCCTAAGAGAAACCATACTTGGGAAGGTGGAAGAGATGCTGAGAGCCTATCAGATGCAACCTCTGCCATCCTATTGTCCACTAGTGCTCACACAGCTAACACAAAGCATTGGTCAGCTGCCAGTTTAAAGACAGACGTCTCTGCAGCATCCCTATTATGAGAGCACTGAACTCTTCCAGGAACAGCCACCCACTTGAAGGTGAAAAGGAAATACAACTCATTTAACCCAGAACTACACCCATCTTTATGGAAGCTGGGAGAAGAAAGTGCGAAACACATTAGTTGGAGAAAGGATGACGGAGACTTTCCTATTTTAAATAGGCAATTTATACTTCAAATTGGCTTTGTCTAGGGTCATACCAAATGTCCTTCATCTGGGCAGTGTATGAGATTGAAGAAGAGAGACTCAGTTGTCCCTGGGCTGGACGCTGGGGCTGGGTTGGGGGTGAGGAAGTAAGACTCATTTCTTCTTCATAGGGTCCTTTAGTAGTCTGGCTTGGTGAACTGCTCTGCACTATAATGTGGTTCTAATTAAACACAAAGCATGACAAAACATGTTAGATTTAAAAAATCGAGCCTGGTAGGGTGGCTCTAACCTATACTCTTAGCTATTTGGGAAGCAGAGATGGAGTGATGGCAGTTCAAAGCCAGCCCAGGCATAAGGAGTTGTCGAGACTCCATTCCAACAAGTAGCACATGCCTGTGATCCTAGCTAAAGAGCAAGCACATGGCTGGGTACAGTGGTACCCACCTGTCATCCCAATGATAGGGGAAACACCAGTAGGAGAATCACAGCCCAGGCCAATCAGGGCATAAAATGAGACTCTACTTTGATAATAACTGATGCAAAATACAAGGCTAAAAGCATAGACTAAGATTGCCTGCTTAGCAATTGTGAGGCCCTGAGTTCACTCTCCAGTAATGGAGAAAAAGAAAGGAAAGAAAGGGAAGGGAAGGGAAGGGAAGGGAAAGGAACAAGGAAACAGCGAGGGCCGGAGGATATAGGAGTTGGAAGATTCTGGGGGCACACCTGGAAGGACATCACTCAAACAACTATGGCATTACTTGTGTTTGGGGTAGAAAGGGGGCAAAGGCAGTGTGTGTACAATAAAAGAACTTCTTTTTTTTTTTTTTTATACAAGAACTTCTTATCAGCTAGCCTCTCAAGAACCAGACCTAGGAAGGGAGACCCCAAACCTGCTTGAAAGACCCCAAACCTGCTTACTTGCTTCTTAGCGAGGCTGCTACCAACACCCTCCCCAGACCACAGAATCCGTTCTGAGGTAGGGTTCACGTTAAGAGCCACTCCAGGGCACTCCAGGACATTCCAAAGATGGAAGGAGCCTGGGGGAAAACTGTGACTTAATTCAATGACCAAATGTGATCTAATCAGAAGGCAATACAGAGATAACATGAAAGAGTAAACAGAATTAGATTCTCCGGAAAGCCTGGGGGGTGAGCCTTCCTTCACTGTGCCCTGCAAAGCTCAGCAGCCTGGAACACAGAGATGCACCCTCGTACCAGGGCTCCACTCTGCCCACCCGGCCCGCCCCAGTGTCCACTGCAGTGACTTGTGGCTCTGAAGCCATCATGGAAGAGCCAGCAGCTGTCCCCGAGACCTCCTGGGTCACGGATTGGCTGGCTTTCGGCTGGCTTCGGTAATCTCAAGGACTTCTCTGTCCCCATTTACGTTTGCGGTGGGTTTCTGGCATCAAGGTTGTCATCAGAATGAGTGGACAGAGTTTCTCCTCATCTGTGCTTCATCTCCAACATGGAGGAAATCAAACTACACGGTTCAAGGGTTCATGAGATGGAATTTATCCCTATGAGATTAGAGCAGAAACTGGCACGTGATAGGTGCTGAGTGAACATTCATTTGGATGGATTCTTTTTGGAAGTTGGAGGTCACAGATTGCATAAGGGTAGGCCACGGCGGAGAATTGAACACGGAGTGGGAAGGGAGACTGGTGGAGGAAATGATAGAAGCCGCAGAGAGTGCTGGGGAAGCTTTGGCCATGGATGATGGTAGCAAATTGTTAGAGGAGGAACAGACAGTGAAATGGAGCCTACAAGAGGTGAGAGGAATAGGAGTGGGAAATGTGTCTGGGACTGATATGGGCTATAGAAGACACATAGAGCTACTATGCCGAAGGCCAGAATCACAGCGCTCAAAACACATTGATCTTATGTAAGAATCTGGGTAGACAGGTGGCCGTGGCTCACACCTGTAATCCTAGCCACTCAAGGAGGCTAAAATCTGAGGATCATGATTCAAAGCTAGTCCAAGCAGGAAAGTACACAAAACTCTTATCTCCAATTAATGAGGGGGAAAAAAACAACCTAGAAGTAGAGAGTGGTACAGTGGCTCAAGTGTTAAGAGCTAGCCTTGAGCACTCAGGCCTTGAATTCAAGCCCCTGGACCTGTACAGGAGAGGAGAGGAGAGGAGAGGGGAGGAGAGGGGAGGAGAGGATAGGAGAGGGGAGGGGAGGGGAGGGGAGGGGAGGGGGGAGGAGACTCAGTATAAATGGTGTTGGGCTGATAGGAGGTTTTGTGGTATTGAAGATCTAGCCTTGTATCTTGTAACAGAATCAGGTGTCTCACTCTGAGCTCTACCATTCTCAGCATATGGCTTCACCTCCCATACCTCCAGCTCTCCGCAGCAGGAAGAGAAGAAAGGTAATCTTGGTCACAAGCTTTTCCTAAAGGAATGGCCTACAGGATGCATGTACCACATCTGCTCTTGTCTCTTTGGCCAAGACTCTTTGGCTACATGTCCCTAGAGCTACAAAAGAGGCTGGGAAGCCTGGTGCCAGTGACTCATGCCTGTAATCCTAACTACTGAGGAGGCTGAGAGCTGAGGATCACAATTCAAAGCAGTCAGGGCAGGAATGGCTGTGAGACTGATCTCCAATTAACCACCAGAAAACTGGAAGTGGCCCTGTGGTTCAAAGGGCCACTTGAGCCAAAGAAATCAAAGATAGTACCCAGACTCTGAGTTCAAGCCTTATGATCGGCTAACTAAACAAATAAGGCTGGGAACATACTTTTTATAGCTGGATCATCGTGTGCCCAACTAAATCCCCATGATTCTTCTTCTTTTTTTTTTTTTTTTTTTTGGGTCCAGTCATGGGGCCTGAACTCTGGGCCTGGGCGCTGTCCCTCAGCTCTTCATCTCAAGGCTAGCATTCTACCACTTGAGCTACAGTGCCACTTCCAGCTTTTTTTCTTTTTGCTTATGTGGTGCTGAGGAATCGAACCCAGGGCCTCAGGCATGCAAGGCAAGCGCTCTACCACTGAGCCAATTTCCCAGCCCCATCCCCATGATTCTTTATTAAAGAAAAATAGGGAAAAGAGGAAATTAAGAGCAACCAATTGTATCTTCTCTACACTAACGCATATTTTTGGGCTCCAAATGAAATTGTAATGATCCCCCCAAAATCAAGATGATATAGTATTGCTTGTGACCAATATTCAGAAAGGCAAACTGTATAAAGAACTGGAAAACTAGAACCTTCCTACAATAATCCCACAACTATCAACCAAAGCCTTATCAATGTTGATGGAAAAATGAATTGTCGATTTCCTCCTCAGGAAAAAATAAAAAGTTTTGAAGACAAGTCAAGTAACTATGAAATAAACGCTCTTCTCTTGATTGATTCCATACTTTGCCACTGAAATTTGTGGGAAGGGGTTATTATAGGACAGAACATGCCAAGCTTTTAAAGTTTGACAAAGAATACCCACTTAAATTATTGTTAGATTCTGAGATCGGCTCTGAAGGTGAGAAAGGAGTTTGGGGGCTAGAGCCAGATGCTAGTGCTGATTTCAACGGCTGAGCAAGGTCTGGAAGCAAGCTACCCTTCCCATCCTAGGTTCTGGCTGCTTTCTCTGCCATTGTTCAATGCCCAGGACATGCATTTGCAGTATGTTGAAGTGTTTCCTTTTGCCCCCAGCCCTTTCTGGAGAGAACTGACAAACAAATAAACCACAGGATGGATCTCCTGTTTAGGACATAAAAATGAGCCCATCTCTTTTGCCTTTCTCCTCTCCTGAAAAAGGTACAAAGTATCCAGGGAGGAGGTACTGGGATCAGTGGGGTTTTTGGTTTTGTTTTTTGTTTTGTGTTGTTTTACAGTTGCCCAGTTTTGAGCTGAGAAGAAAGCTAGAAAAGGGAAAAGAAACAAAGGAGAGAGAAAGACATGCTCTTATCCATTTGACCTCCTCTGGTATCAGAATCCCCTTTGACAGACTAGTGATGCCTATTGACCAGCCTCCTTTTCTGAATAGCTTTTTCAAACACATAAAGTAAAACAGATTACTCAGGAAAACAATCACAATAGATCCTTGGTTGCTGCAAGTATATGGTTCACAGACACCTCTACTGGGGAAGGGAAAAGGGAGGGACGAAAAAGAGGAGAGGAGAGAGAGGAGGGGGGAGAGGAAAAGAGAGCAGGGGAGGGGAAGAGAGGAGAGGAGGAAAAAGGGAGAAGGGAGAGGAAAAGAGGGGACAGTAGGGGAAGGGAGGGGTAGGGAAGGGAAGGAGGGAAGACGAGAGGTTGGGAAGGAAGAGCAGGGAAGAAGGGAGGAGGAGGAGAGGAAGAAGAAAGAAAGAGAGAAAGGAAGGAAGGAGGGAGGGAGGAAAGGAGGAAGGAGAAAGGGAAGAAGGAAAATAACAACAACAACAACAACAAAAATCTCTGGTAGGCTCCCGCTAACACCAGCCACCCCTGTGCTTGCCCCAGCCAGACTGTGCTAATAGAATTCAGAAGGTAATACAATCCTCCGTCTGAATTCCTGGAGGAGCCTGGCCAGGGGCTGCTGGCAGCTGGCAGGAGGCCGGAGGTAGAGAGGACTCTGATAAGATCAAGTGCCCACAGGCTTCTATCTCCCCCGGGCTGCCTCTTTAAGCTTGGCCTCAGCCTAGGTTTACAACTTTCCCCCAACTGTCTGTCTGGCTTCCTGGAGAGAGGAAAGTTCAAGTCCAGAGAGCCTCAGGAATGGAGCCTAATCAGACCCACATGTGGACAGCACCTCTGTCCTTGGCTCTTGCTCTCGCTGTTCCATCCACACAGGCAGGAGACAAGAGCAACCTCCTAGAGAAGGACCTTTCCCAAGGGGAGAGATGGGAGGGGAAGGCATCAGGGTCCTCTTCCGTGCCTGGCATTTGGGGATCTCCTCTCTCACCTTACAGTGGAACTTGGATGCAAGTTCCTTGGGAAGGAGGCTTTTTTACTCTCCCAGAATGAAGTGGACAGGCCATTTGGATAAGTGGACAAACAAGCAAACAAACAAAAAAACCCCAAGATCCCTGCTCCTCTTGGCATCCCAGGTTCCCTACCTAGAACTCCCTGTCCTGGGGCAGAAACTGTGATCCTCAGATCTCAGCCTCTTGAGTAGCTAGGCCTGAGCAACCAGCACCTGGTCTACTATACATTCATTGTCATTGGACTTAGCACTCGTGTTGTAGCTCACACCTGAACAGCAAATGTAACATACATTGTCCTTTGTAGGGCTCAGCCCAGCCTTCTTGTGCTTAGAAATGCACGTGCTTCCACACTAAGTAGGTTGGGACCATTTTAAACAGAGAAATCAACAAAAAGGGAAAATGACAAGAAAATGGCCTTAAATAGTCTACAAGAAGACACTTGCCTTTGGAATGGGAGTAAGCGAGGAAGGCATTGCTGGCCTTGTTCGGTCTCAGCTAGGAACAGGATAGTGGGTGAATCCACTTTTTACTGCTGTTTATTTGATCATGTCCAAATGTAATCATTTGTCTTTTATTTAAACAGCACTCTAAACATTCACACGGTGAGAACAAAAGAGGATATTCTTAGGAGAGGATCGAGGGAGCTCAATAGCTATGTCATGTGATCATATAAGATGATGCTTATTGAAATGAACTTCGAGAAATGAAACAAGGTTTTGTTTTTTTTTCTTTTTTAAACTGTACTGCTTGCGCTTCTCCCCCAACCCCCTTAGGCTTATTCCCTTTTGTCACTGTTTTTTATTTCTGTACCCTTTGTCTTGTATGTAAACTTATCTGATTTGGGAAGGGGAAGCACAGAAACAGTAGGACAAAAGGTGAACCAATTGAGCAATGATACTCACTAAACACTATGTTGGAAATGAACTATACAACTTTGGGAGGATGGGGGAAGCAGGAGAGGAAAAATGGGGAGAAAATGAGGGAAGGAAGGTAACACTTAATGTAACTGTAACCCCTCTGTACATCACCTTCAAGCTAAAATTTAAAAAAAAAAATTTTTACTGCTCTTGGCATGTTCACAGATGATCCTTAACACACTGCAGATATTTATTTGGAAGCTACAGATATGTTTTAGTGAGTAAACAAGTTTGAAAACATAGAGTTCACAGATAATAAGAACTGACTTACATGATCCCATTTACTTTTCCCAACTATTCCAATTAACAGGTATCTTCGTTATTCCCATTTAAAAGATGGGAAAACAGAGGACCAGTGGGTTCAATGATACAGCTGACAAATGCTACTTCATATTTTTCCCACAGCAACCTTAAGACATTTCATTTGAAGAAAACTGCCTGTGCCCTCCTCCTAGCTTCCCTCAGATGCTCACGCATGCACACGCACACACACGCACATGCACACGCACACACACACACAGACACACACACACCAGATATAAGGTCAACATTGAATCCTTTAGAAATTATATGAAAAATTAAGTAGATGTCCTTTGTTTCTTGAGTCCTGTTTCCTTTGTCATATCTCCTTGTATTTTGGATTTAACATCCATATATCAGGAAGACCATGTGCTGTCTGTCTCTCTGATCTTGTCTTACCTTGCTCAAAAATGATTTGCTCTAGTTCCATTCATTTCCCTGCAAATGCCATTATTTTTATCCTTTCTAATGGCTGAATAGTATTCCATTGTATATAGGTACTACAATTTTTGGATCCATTCATCTGTAGTGGGGCATCTGGCTTGTTTCCATACCTTGGCTGTTGTGAATTTGTCTCTGCTGTTTTCTTTGAAGTGGAGATGCTGAGACAAACTAGAACCATCTTGGCCACATGGTGGATCCAGAAATTGGATTCAACTGGTGCCATCTTGTCTTCATGGTAGAGGAAGTTAAAGTCCCACCTCCCAGGTGATGGGCGCTCCTGAATTCCTAGAGGGAGGGGCAGAGAGTTGGATAATAGGTTACTGGACCTGTCAGTCCTATGCCTTGAACTTGAGAGACTCTTGAGTTTCCCACGACTCTGTCCCTGCCCCTGACTATTTAGGTGCAGACCAGCTCAGCTGCCATCACGCCATGCCTCATGTTCCTTTGTCTTCTGTTTCTCCTCTCCTTTGTCTTCTGTTTCTCCTCTGTTCACCATGGCATCCCACTTCAGCTCTCTACTGGGGTTGATCTGGTTTGTTGGTATTGTTTTCTGCTCTTTCTTTCCTCTCCTGCTCTCATGGCTCAGTTTTCTGACAGTGCTCACTGTATTCGCTGGGCTGCATGTCTTTCAGACAGGAGTCCACCTGCAGCCATTAGCTCTCCAGTAAAGACTACCACTTTGACCTCTCTGTTTCCTCATGACTGAGATAGCTTACAACACTGTTAGCCCAAAACTAAGCTGTGCTCAGGGTCACTAGGAAAATGTAGGAAGAGTCTCAACCTAGCAATCCTCTTTGGAGATTACCTTTGCCTTGGGGACACATAGAATCAGGCATGGGCTAGCCCACAGATCAGAACATCCATGATGACTGAGATGGGAACTTCTTCATAGACACAGAGTTTAGCAGTGGGATAGAGGAAGAGGTACTGGAATAGCCTATGGCAAACTCAATATGGCCAGAAGCTGCTGGGCTGTATGCTCAACATGGAAGAGTCTGTGAGGGTGAAGAGGGCAGCAGGGCAGCTGGCTGAGATTTGGAGGCTGGAGGTGCACAAGACAGCATTTTTCAGTCCCCTCCACATAACACTGAGGGATCAAAAAATTCACCCAGATTCCCTGTCAATCATACTGGGCCTCTATGACTTCCTGGACCAAAGGAGCCCATGCAGATACCTGGCTTGATAAAGTTCTGTATTCATCCCTCAGACCCAGAGCTGCCTTTACCTCTCCAATGCATTTGTTACTCTCCCCAGCCCCATTTATTCCTCAGCCTGCTCCAGTATGGCCTCTGCTCTCTTTGTCAATCCAGTAAAGCCATATTCATGAAGGCTATCAACGACTTTCATGACCCCACCCACAGCACATTTTTTCAGTCTTCAAGTAACTGGATATTCAGAATAGAATGTAGTTATCATGATGTCAGCATAGTCTGGCATGCTATAAATAATGAATGAATGAATGGTTTCTGTAATACATTGGTCTCATTTTCCTTCTATTCCTTGTCTGAGTTTTCCCTGTCTCCTTCATAGACTTTTCATTATCCTGCCATAAGGTCATTCCAGGCCTTCGTTCCAGGCTCTTTGCTCATCTATCCAGATGCCCCCTCCCCCCACCAAGTTATGGTGGAGTTATATCCTGACAATTTTATCCTAAGTTGAAAATATTATAAGCTGGAAGTGCATTTCCTATATCTAACCTACTGAACATTATAGTTTAGGCTACCCAAAATGTGCTCAGAACATTTTCATTAGCCTATGTCTGGGCAAACTTATTTAATGCAAATCCTACTTTACAATTCTCTTGAATAGTTTTTGAAGATACAGAAGGTGAAAAAGAGAACAGTTCTAGGAATATGATCTCCCACCATTGGAAAGCAAAATCCTAAGTCAAAGCATCTGAAGCTGGGGGCTTTTTTCCTTGGGAGATCTTATTAGCAGATTATACTGTCTGAGGATGGTTAGTTTTTCCCATCCTTAGAATGTAACTGATACTCATTCACCAAGGGGCAGAGTCTAAATTCCCCCACCTTGAATCTTGGTGTTTACTTGGTGTTTACTTCCTTGGCCAAGGAAGTATGATAGACATGACCTTCAATGTTAGGTTCTATAAAGAATCACAGTTTCCACTTAGTTCTCTTTCTTGACACTTGCACTTTTAGAACCAGTCTGTCCAGCCATGGGGAAACCCAGGCCGCATAAAGAGGTCCCATGTGGGTATTGCAGCCAGCAATTCTAGCTAAAGTCTCAGCCAACATCAACAGCAGAGAGTTCCAGCTCCCAGCCATCAAGTTTCCCAGCTGAGGTCTCAGACACTGTAGAACAAAGTCATTCGCTGTATATTCTGTCCAAAGTCCCAGTGTATCCAAACCATAGGAGATAGCAGTGGTTACTTTCAAGTCCCTAAGTGTTGAGATAATTTATCACTCAGGATTTGACAATCACTATGCTGGCTGTATGTTGGTATCTCCTACTTTAAAATTTCCAACCCAGTCTTCTCCTTTGATGTCTAGATCCACATGTCCTAGTGCCTGCTCATTTCTCTGCTTGGATGCTTCAAAGAAACTGTGACCTCCATCACATCCAAAACTGAGCTCTGATTTTTCCCCCATGTGTCCAAACCTTTTCTACTGCTTTCTTTTTTGGTAACTGGCTCCATCTTCCTAACTATTTCTCAATAAAGAAATGTAGGTATTCTCCTCTATCCTTCCCTTCCTTCTATCAACACACTCAACCAGTCTTCTCTCTTCCATGTCTTTCACATACCACCACCTCTCTTCATTCTCCCTCTCATCCAAAAAACTGTCCTCACCTGCCTCTCTACCTGCACAAGTTTCTTACCTCCCCAGGTATGGCTTAATTCTCTCTGATTTGTTCTTCTCACTGTAACCAAAGCAAACCTTCTCCAGAACACTTACGTGACTTTTTTTTTTTTAACTTTTAAGATCACGATCAAAGTCTTTACCATGTACAAGAAGGCCCGGTGAGATCTAGTCCTTGTCTCCCCTCTCAAAATCTGGAGCCTTCTCCTAGGCAACATTTTAAGATATCAGCTCTGCATTATACTGGCCTGTGTCAGTTCTTCAACTGAGCCACACTCCTTACATAGAAGGACAACCATAGCTGTGGTCTCCCACAGAGACATCTGGTTCTGAACTTTCTTTTCTTTTCTTTTCCTTTTCCTTTCTTTCTCTCTCTCTCTCTCTTTCTTTCTCTCTCTCTCTCTTTCTTTTTCTCTCTCTCTTTCTTTCTTTCTTTTCTCCTTCCTTCCTTCCTTCCTTCCTTCCTTCCTTCCTTCCTTCCTTCCTTCCTTCCTTCCTTCCTTCCTTTCTTTCTTTCTTTCTTTCTTTCTTTCTTTCTTTCTTTCTTTCTTTCTTTCTTTCTTTCTTTTTCTTTCGTCAGTCATGGGACTTGAACTCTGGGCCTGGGTGCTGTCCCTGAGCTCTTTTTTTGCTCAAGACTAGTGCTCTACCATTTTGAGCCCCAGTACCACTTCCAGTTAACTGGAGATAAGGGTCTCATGGACTTTCTGCCTAGGCTGGCTTTGAACTGAGATCCTCAGATCTCAGCCTCCTGAGTAGCTAAGATTACAGGTTTGAGCTACCAGCACCCGGCTGTCCTGTCTTTCATTTAGTCAAATTTTATTCATTTTCTAGATCTTAGCTCAGCCGAAGAACCCCCCTCTTGATTCCCCTACCCCTGTGTAAGGGCTTTTGTTGCATGCTGTCATAATTCAGCCAGCTTGTATTTGTAGTTTTATCTCTGTTTATAACTCTGTATCAACTGTGAGAATATTTGATTAATGTCTGACAAAACTAAAAGATTTGGGGTAGGTTATCCCATGGCCAGGCCTCCAGCACCATGAAAAAGCATTCTGAAGATTTTTTTTTTGAGGAGTGTGGCTGTAGAGCAGGTAACTGAACAGTAAGTGCTTGCATGGCATGTGCAGAAGAAGGGGGAAGGGCAGACATATCTCAGTTTTGTGAGCTCAATCTAGATCTACAAATCTAGATCTATCTATCTATCTATCTATCTATCTATCTATCTATCTATCTATCTATCTACCACCCATATCTATAGATATAACTAGCTCTATCTATAGAGCTATTGATCTATATCTTTCCCTCTATATAGAGATTGATATAGATATATAGAGATAGATATGTAGATATAGCTAGATCTAGATCTATGGTTAGATAGATAGATCTATATTTATTGATCTATCTATATCTATCCATATGTAGATATATAAATGTAATTTCAGATTTCAAATTCTCTACCCCATTGTCATTGTGGGAACTGGGATAAAGGATCTTGATTAAACTAATAGTGATAGCTTGGCACTGGTGGCTCATGCCTATAATTCTAGCTACTTAGCTAACTGAGATCTGAGACCTGCAGTTTAAACCCAGCCTAAGCAGCAAAGTCCATGAGGCTCTTACCTCCAATTTACCAGCAAAGAGCTGGAAGTAGAAGTATGGCTCAAGTGGTAGAGCACCACCCCAGCTCCACCCTCCGCTTTTAGCAGATCTGGCCACTTGCCATGGGAGTTGGTGACAATGCCTCCAGTTTTGTGCTCCTGCTCTAACTGTGCCAGTCAGTGTTCTGTTACTATAACAAAATGCTAGAGATGCTCAACTGATAAAGAAGAAATGTTTACATCTAGCTTCAGTGGATGGTCTGTTGGCTGCTTGCTTTCAAGTCTGTGATGAGACAAGCAAGCACATCATGGTAGAGAGTGTGAAGAGACCTAAATATGTTCACAACTGTAGTTTTAGCCCAGCCTGACTTCAGTGACACAGGTTCAAAAGTTTTAAGTAGAGTTTTCTTCTTGTCTTTTCTGCTCCCCTCCTGCCATTCGAAGAACTCAAGAATACCTTTTCAGGTCCAAGTGACTAGAGGAATGTAGGACCATTCAGGACAGCAAGACATATACTTCTAGATACTAACACTATTATGACAGGAAAAAAGTGGATCCAGGACCACCAACTGGCCTGAAGGCATGCTTCAGTATGTATATCCACAGCCCAAACTCAGGCTTTCCCTTAAAAACCCATCCTCACCTGGGCACTGGTAGCTCATGCCTGTAATCCTCACTACTCAGGAGGCTGAGATCTGAGGATTGTGGTTCGAAGCCAGCCCAGGCAGGAAAGTCTGTGGGACTCTTATCTCAGTTAAATCCAGAAGTGGCACTGTGGCTCAAGTGGTAGATGTTAACCTTGGGCAAAAGGAGCTCAGAGACAGCTACCAGAGTTCAAACTCCAGCACCAAAAAAATAAATAAAAAGAAAGAACCACCCTCCACCTTCCCCTGAGTGGCTATATAAAGAGGAAGAGGGGTGACAACCTTTGAGACTGAGAACTTTGTTCTCTTTATTTTGCCTGGAAAAATTAGTAAACCTGTACTTCCTTTTGTCTAAAACCCTGCTCTCATGATATGAGAACTGGCGTTGAATTCAGAGGATCAAACTTCTGCATCAATGGCTGAAACAAAGAGAGGGGAAGAGGAAGGGCAGGGATCCTAAAATAGCCTTTGATAGCATGACCCCACCATTGTCCAAATTACCTCCTTCTAGGCTCCATTGGAAGGGTACTTTCCACCCCCTTCCAATAGCACTTGACATGGAGATCGGGTGTTTACCACCCTGGCTTCTAGGGAATGCCACATTCTAGACCACAGCACAGTCACAGCTCCGCGCTCTCCACATTAATCAGGATGAGGCCAATAGGAAGTTTCCCTCAGCCAGTTGGTGGGGGCTGACCACTGTCATCCTAGCTACTTGGGAGGCTGACACCTGAGATCTGAGGATCACAGTGCTAAACTAGCCTAGATAGGAAAGTCTAGGAGACGTACTTTTAATTAACCAGCAAAATAGCAGAAAGTGGAGCTGTGGTTCAAGTGGTAGAATGCAAGCCCTAGGTGAAAAAACTAAGAGACAGAGGCCTAGGCCCTGAGTTTAAACCTTCAAGCCCCAATACCAGCACACACACACACACACACACACACACACACACACACACACACACACACACACACACACACACACACACACACACACACACACACACACACACACACACATTTCCCTCAAACCTCTATCAAGGCTCATTCTCTATCCTTCCATTCCTGCCTCTCTAATTCCATCCATCCATTCCTCTGCCCATTCAGTCTCCAATGCCTAGTTTCATACTTATTATGTGCCAGGAACTACAGGACCTACTTGATACTAGAACTTGTCCTTCAAAAGCATACAGTCTAGCTAAGAGACAGTTCCATAAGCCAGTGAGAAGTTCTACCCGTGTTTCAGATCTCCAGCCTCCTAAGAAAATACTGTGTTTTCACACCTTGTGAAGCCCTCCCACTAATCAGGTATTCAAGATGAAGGCAATCTGTGGCATTTATTCACGGAGCAGGTCCAGAAGGACAGTATCTGCTGATGTGATTAGATTCCGTTCCAGTAACTGGATGCACTTGGGAGAAGTGGGAAGGCCTCAGCTTGACTGTGTTAAGTCAGACTTTTCTTCCCCTCTGAACTTTTCTCCAACTGGTCTGAATTAGCGAGGTCTAACTGTTTCTATTTAAAGAAAAAGGCAACAAGATCTTAGGGCTGTGCCTCTACAATTCTTGCCAAGACACACAGACACATAGACACACACACATACATATTGCCACTGCCACCACCACCACCACCACCACCATCAGCTCCATCATCCACACACTCTGCCCCTTAGGACATGGACACACAGTGACATACGCTGTCAGGCAGGAAAGAAAAAAATAAACAGAAATTGGGCATCCATTCAAACAGGGCTGGATGGACTCAGCAGGCAGGCCCAGGGAGACAGGGGTTTGGGGGAAGAAACGGCTCCAAGTATAACAGCAAAGGTCTCGCCTGAAGATTTTGGATTTCCTCTTTGCTTCTTTCAAAGAATGAATCTCTGGTTCTCTTTGGCGCAGGGAGCAGCCTTTGTGGGGTGTGGCCTTGAGTTCCCTCTCTCTCTCTGCACAGTAACTCTATTGTTTAGAAATTGCAGCCAATTTATGGAAAGAGGTGGAATGTTTATGTAACTGACTCTGCTTTAGACAAGACGTTTGAAAGGAAGGGGGGAAAAAATGATGAGTGGAAGGGGGCCAGTCCAAACAGGGTTTTTCTTCCTTTCTGGACACAGATGTTGGAAAAAAGGAGGCAAGGGAAGGAGGGAGGGAGGGAGAGAAGAAAAGTCACGGACAGAGAAGCAATGCCAAAGTCCAAGCTGGCCTGAGACAGCCAGAGTCTGTCTTTATAGCCAGAGGCTGAGAGCCTTGGAGCAGAACCTCCATTTTTGGAAGCTGTAGTTTTAATGAAATAGGTCAACCCCACCAGGGTAGCTCTGGTGTGGGGTCTGGAACTCATTACCCTAACATGGGTGGGGTGAGGCTGGCCAGTGGGGGAGTAGTTCCCCTGGTGAGCAGAAGGGGGGGTGTGGGGGCCTGGGATGAAGGACTGTCTTTACTGCTTTCCCCAAAGCCAGGCCTCAGGCAGCTGGAGCTGCCAGGAGAGCCAGACCACAGATGGAGAATGTGCTTCATTAAGCAAGAGTCCGCTCTGCAGCCTGGAGGCCCAGGCAGACTGGAAAAAATCAGCACTGCTTTGAGGGGGAGTAGCTGGGACAAATCTCTCCCCACCACCCAGCCTAACTGGAGGCTCATTAGAAGACCATGCCTCATACCTATACTTTCCCTTGAATCTCAGAAACTGTGGACAAAGGTATAGCAAGGAGCAGACACAATGGATGCCCTCCACATTACAGGATACATGCTCTAGGTGGTCCCCCTCCCCTGCTGTATGATAGGAAGAGGCAATATTTTACCCTTAAGGACTGCTAGTTTGATGAAGAAGTCCTAATCTTATTCTTAGGATACCTCTTCCCCACTCCTGCCCAGTCTGATGGGAGAGACTGGGATATTGTAAATGAAGCCATCATCAAACGCATCACGCTGGCATAAAAATGGGCCCCAGAGAGTCTCATGCAAAGGCAGGGTGTCACACACAGTGGACTGGAGCTGGGGTTGGCCCCTAAGGTTTGGGACCTCAGCATGGATGTGGATATTTGTGTGTCTGTGCCTTGTACATTCTTCACTCTTACAGGTAGGCCATAAGAGCACATGTCTCCAAGATAAATCATCTGACAGCTCAGTGTTCCCCCAAGGGACTCAAATCCAGCCACTGGAACTGCTGGGTCAGGCTGCAGGGACATCTCTGTCAGCATATCCTAGAGGCCAGACACTGTCAGACAACCATGTAATTTGTCATCCAAACAGGAACGTTTTGGAGAAGCAAAGGGGTATTATCTCTCTCTCTGTGTGTGTGTGTGTGTGTGTGTGTGTGTGTGTGTGTGTATGTGTGTGTGTGTGTGTGTGCATGCCAATACGAAGGCTTGAACTCAGGGCCTGGGCATTGTCCCTTAGCTTTTTCTTTTTCCACTCAAGGCTGGCACTCTTCCATTTGAGCCATAGGTCTACTTCCAGCATTTTGGTGGTTAATTGGAGAAAAGAATCTCACTGAATTTTCTGCTCAGGCTGACTTTGAACTATAATCCTTATATCTCAAGCTTCTCTAGCAGCTAGGATTATAGACATGAGCCATCAGTGCCTGGTAGGGAAAGAGATATTTTTAATCACTATGCAGAGTCCACAGGCATAACAGCCTGTCCCAGAACATTGAGCCACCCTCCCTTCCTACGATCTAGAAAGACCTGTGTATAGGCTGTGAAAACCCAAAGGTTTAGCTTCAAATATTCTCCTCAGTGCCTCGATTCTACATGAAGGTTTTCCATTTATCTGGAATAGCCCTGTTCATGCCGGTGGGGCCCAGAAGAATAGATTATGGTATGCAAAACATGTGCTTATACGTAGTTTGGAAGTAGATGTGTGTGTATGAGAGAGAGAGAGAGAGAGAGAGAGAGAGAGAGAGAGAGAGAGAGAGAGAGAGAGAGAGAGAGAGAGAGCCAGCCTATGAATTTATGAATTTAAGTTTATTCAAATGAAAATAAGAGGCTTCGAACACCAGCAAGTCTCTCTTTAGACTATGTCCCCAGCATCTCTGGAGATCCTATGATGTATGCAGGTCATCAACTACTTCCCAAATCTTTTCAATACGTTCTCAGCATTTTGATAGTTCTTCAGAATATGCATCCCCCGCTTTCCCAATGAAAAGTAAAATAAAGTTACCTACATTTTCCTTTCCTGCAGAGATGCCAGCCTCACCAATCCAGCCCCTCTTGACTCAGAGCAGAGTTACCAGGGCACAGCTGGAGTGGGTCATCTTGTTTTGCTGGCGTCCATCACAGAAGGCACAGTGTGGGCTGAAGCTGGCAGCTCCCTGCTCCCAACCAGGCTGGTGGCAGCTCCCCTGGCAGCTGATCTGCGGTGTGGCTCTGGGACTCATCTTAGCAGCTCAGCCTGGAGTCATTTTCTCAGTCCTCTCAGTATCCTTAATAAATCCCTTCATGCTCAAACCAGATGGGTGGATTTCAGCTTTATATGTTTGCTTTCTTTTACAAAGAAGAATCCAAGCTGGCAGCTGGTAGCTCATGCCTGTAATTCTAGCTACTCAAGAGGCTGAGGTCTAAGAATCACAGTTCAAAGCCAACCTGGGCAGGAAGGTCTATGAGACTCTTACCTCCAGTTACCCAGTTAAAAGTAAAAAGGTTGGGGCTGGGAAGGTGGCTCAGTGGTAGAGCGCTTGCCTTGCATGCTCGAGGCTCTGGGTTCGATTCCTCAGCCCCACATAAGCAAAAAGAAAAAAGCCGGAAGTGGCGCTGTGGCTCAAGTGGTAGAGTGCTAGCCTTGAGCTGAAGAGCTGAAGGACAGCGCCCAGGCCCAGAGTTCAGGCCCCACGACCGGACCCAAAAAAAAAAAAAAAAAAGTAAAAAGGTTGCCCAGGATTACACTAGCCTCAGAGTAGAAGTGGCTCAAGCGGCAGAGGCCCAGCTTTGAGTGAGAAAGCTAAGGGCCAGAATCTAGGCCCTGAGTTCAAGCCCCAGTACAGGAAGGAGAGAGAGAGAGGAGAGACAGAGAGAGAGGGGGAGAGAGAGAGAGAGAGAGAGAGAGAGAGAGAGAGCCGCACTTGGTGGCAGAGTGTTTGCCTAGCATGCATGAAGCCATGAAGCCTGGGGTTCAGTTTCTCAGTACCACATAAACAGAAAAGGCCAGTAGTGGAGATGTGGCTCAAGTGGTAGAGTGTTAGCCTTGAGCAAAAGAAGCTCAGGAACAGTGCCCAGACTCTGAGTTCAAGTGCTAGGACTAAGTAGAAAGAAATCAAGAAAGCAAGAAATAAAGGAGGGAGGGAGGAAGGTGGGAGGGAGGGCAGGAAGGAAGGAAGGAAGGAAGGAAGGAAGGAAGGAAGGAAGGAAGGAAGGAAGGAAGGAAGAAAAAGAAAGAAAGAGAGTCCCTGATCAATTCAGATGATTCAGGGCCAAAGGTTGAGGAGACCCTTGTATGTAACAAGCATCCATGGTAGCAGATGGAGAAATGTAGTCCTAAGGAAATGAAAAGAGAACTCTATCCACAGCTCTGACCTTTCCTCCTTTCCTCCTCTTCCAGCAATCTCCTCGGCTCCATCACATTTCCTGTCCCTGCCTCCCCTCCCATCCCTTAACCAGTAGGAAGGACAAGGGGATAGTTGTCTCTTGTTTGGGAAAGTGAAATGATGTCTAGAGAGGGCAGGTAGAATAGAGACACCTCCACTATTCATCATCTTGATCCCTCCAGGAGGGGCTTGGTGCTTCTAAAACTTCCAAGAAGCTCTCTCCATGAGAAGCTGGAAGGATCTTAGGTAGAAATATACAGGACTTCTTAGTGAAAAAGTCTGGCAGACTCAGTCCCACTTCTGCTCTGAGGCTGGTGTAATTCTGGGCAAACCACACACACACACACACACACACACACACACACACACACACACATACACACACACACACACACACACCGGCATGGGGTGAGGGTGGGGGCTCCAGTTCCTCGCATGCTTAATGAAGATGTTAGAGCCAAGTGCTAGTGGCTTTACAATCTGAGCTACTCAGAAAGCTGGGATTTGAGGATCAAAGTTTGAAGCCACTCTATGCAGAAAGGTCTGTGAGACTCTATGTCCAATTAGCTAGTAAAACATCTGGACTGGAGGTGTGGTTCCAGTGGTAGAGTGCTAGCTGTGCGTGGAAAAAGTTGAACCAAGGGGCCAGGTCCTGAGTTCAAGCCTCAATACTGGCCCCAAATTAGAAGAATTTTAAAAATAAAAGTGTTACACTAGAACACTAATTCTGAACCACCTGGGTATCGTACACTCCCAGTGCAAGTCAGATTCTCTTTCCCTTTCCCCATCATCAAAAATGGCATGCATAATATTTTCTATAAAGCTTCAATATTTTTTTAACTTCAGTGTTTTAAATACATGTTTTTAGTAAGAGGATTCAAAGTTGTTGTTGTTTAAATACATGTTTTTAGTAAGAGGATTCAAAGTTGTTGTTTCACAGATCTGTGACCTTTAAATGATTGGAACCCCTCTCTAAGGTCCCTTGGAGCAATGATTCTGGAAAATTATGCTAGAAAATCCTGCCTGCTAATCTTGGGTCTGCCCCTCTAACAGAGGCTTTCCTTTCACGGAGCCTCGGTTTTCTCACTTGTAAAATCAGGACAATGATACGTGCCCCAATAACCCCAGCCTAGAACACTGGTAGCTCATGTGCGCCTGTAATTCTAGTTATTCAGAATTATACCGTAATGAAGGTGAAAGGTCTTGGTAAGCTGTGAAGTGTTCTTATTCATGCAAGAGACCAGTTGCCAGCTCTGTTTCCCTTTTCTAAAGCCGAGAGATGGCACCTGGCTGGACTTGGCAGAAACCCTAGTACACTCGAGGGCCTCACGGAGGCCTTGTCACTTATTGTGCCAGTACTGGGGCTTGAACTCAGGGCCTCATGCTTTTGCTTAGATCTTTGCTTTTTCATTGGGGGCTGCCACCCCATCCCTTGAGCCACTGCTCCACTTCTGTTTTTTTGCTGGTTACTTGGAACGAAGAGTCTCATGGACTTTCATACCCAGGCTGGCTTTGAACCATAACCATCAGGTGTCAGCCTCCTGAGTAGCTAGGATTACTAGGGTAAGCTACCAGTGCCAGACCTAGACCCCAGTTTCTTAACAAATGGAACTAATCGGTATTCCTCTCCCTGTCACCAGCATCTCCGAAGCCACCTCATGCTCCACTGTTCCAGTTCCAGGAAGTGGACATTGCATCTGTGCGCTCAGCGGTGGCCCCCTCCAGTCAGGACACCTTGTCTAGGGCAGGGGAGTGTTCCTTCATCCCCTCCCCTCCCCCCTATTCCACAGGTAGCCGGATGTAGTCAGGGAGGAAGGGAACCGCCATCGGCTCCAGCCTGGGGCCCTCCCCAGAACATTCCTGTCTCTCAACCCACCCATCTCAAGTTCAGGTTAAGAACATGTGAACTCAGGACTCACTCCCCGTTGGAAGGATGTCAGGTGTGGGACATGCCGAGACAGGCCGCTGCTACCTGCTTAGGGGCTGCTGACAGCCACATCTGATCACACCCACCTGGGAAGGGCTGTGGCCGTCACCAGCAGGTCTGCCTTTGTGGCAGCAGGCACGGTATCAAAGGAGCTAGAGGGGCACGGTGGCTCAGGATGACTGGGCCAGGCAGCTCTCCTTCCTGCCAGTAGTTTCCCCAGACAAGACTTTACTCGCCACCCACATTCTTCTCTGGTAACAAAGGATTAAAGACTCTGTGCTCTCTGCTCCTAAAATGCACGCACCCTCCCCTCCCCTGCCTGCCCAGGCCTGGCACGCCTCACTCTAGAATGGCCTCACCCCTGGCAGCAGGACTGTTGCAGGAAGGCCTAGATCAGGGCTGGCTCATCCCTAGACTCTGGTCCTTTGGATCTGGGGGAGGCAGTCATTGGGAGTGATGGCCGTTTCTATGGCCTTTCTGTGCTCCCATGGCCTTGAATTAGAGGAATGGGAGGGGACAGGAGTCCCAATAAGCAAGTGCATGGTGTTTTGAGGGCAGGGAGGGAAGGTTGTGCCTGGGAGCTAGACAGTTACTACCTAATTTCCTGTGTACAGAATGGCTATGATCTGCATCCACCTCAGCTCTGTTGTACTCACTGGCCACACACAAGTACAGAGTGTGTGGAACGTGCCCTGACCTGATTGGTATGTGCTGTAAGTGAATAATACACACTGGATTTCAGACATGGTGCACAACAGAAAAAAAATGTACAAAAAAATTCTCATTCAAAAGTTTTATATTGGTGACATGTGGAAGTGAAAATATCTCATCTATATTAGGGTAAATACCATATATCATTAAAATTAATTTCACCTGTTTATTTGAATGTCTTTTTTCTCTCTCTCTCTCTCTCTGTGTGTGTGTGTGTGTGTGTGTGTGTGTGTGTGTGTGTGTGTGTGTGTGTGTGTGTGTGTGTGTGTGTGTGTGTACCAGCCCTGGGGCTCAGGGCCTGAGCAGTCCCTGAGTTGTTTTTGTTTTTGTTTTTTCCTCAAAGCTAGCAGTCTACCACTTGAGCCACAGCTCCACTTTTTGGCTTTTTAGTGATTAATTAGGGTCTCACAGACTTTCCTCCCAGACACAATCCTCAGCCTCCTGAGCAGCTAGAATTACAGTATAGGCATATGTGTGCCATGGTGTCTGGATTTTTTTTTTCTTTCTTTCCTTATTATTTATTTTGTTTGTTTTGTTTTAGTACTGGTGCTTAAACTCAGGGGTTGTCCCTTAGCTTAGCTCAACCATGAGTCACAGCCCCACTTCCAGATTGTTTTTGCTGGTTAATGGGAGATAAGAATCTCATGGACTGTCCGCTTCAGCTAGCTTTGAACCATGATCCTCCGATCTCAACTTCCTGAGTAGCTCGGATTAGAGGCATGAGACACTGGCAACCAGCACTGCATATCTTTTTTTTTGAGCGGGGAGAGAAGGGTCCGGTCCTGGGCCTGAACTCTGGGCCTGGGTGCTGTCCCTCAGCTCTTCAGCTCAAGGCTAGCACTCTACCACTTGAGCCACAGTACCACTTCTGCTTGTGTGGTGCTGAGGAATCGAACCTAGGGCCTCATGCATGCAAGGCAAGCGCTCTACCACTGAGCCACCTTCCCAGCCCCTCTTTTTTTTTTTTTTTTTTAAAGTAAGATTAGGAAATCTAAAATCATGTCCATAGTTGAAATTGTATTTCTATTTAACAGTGCTGGCTGGCTGGCCTAACAAAAACAGAAACTCATCCAAGGGGTCAACAATGCAGGAAAGGTGAGCTAGAAGCAGAACTCCCAGACTTCACTCTGATGCTCCATTCCCTCAGGACAAGCACCCCCAGACTCCTGAAGTTCGGTTTGATGAATTGGTGGCTTGTAGTATATGTGTGGGGTCCCTCTACAGGACCTTCACTGCTGGACCCCCAGAAGTTTCAGGGATCAGGGGCTGGCGGTGGAACGTGTTTCTTCCTGCTGGGAGAGCTTGTCACAGCCTCTGAGCTTAGAGAAGAGAGATACCCCCTTGCAATGCAGGGCATGTTCTATTATTTATTAACCCCGAGGAGGCCTGCCCACGCTGGCCTTCCAGCTGGTTAATTGGATTTCATGACAACTTTTTTAAAAGGAATGTTCTGAGGAGCAGCGTTGTGTCCTGCCCCAGGGGTCCTGTGCGGTTTCCTCTGTCTCCTTGAAAGTAACGTGGGGCTTTAATCATACATGTCAGGGTAGCTCCAGTCCCTGTGGAAGCTGTGGTGGGGCTGACAAAGTCACAGATGCTCAGGGATAGGAACTAAGTCCCTTTCTTGGCTGCGATGGGGGAAATAACCACGGTGCTTGATAATGTGAGGCTCTGCTGGTTAATTTGTGCAGGCTTCTGCTTCCATTACAGCTCCTGGTAGGTAGGTGAGTGTGGCTGCTGCTGATCGGCATCCCAAAGTCACAGGTTTGCATTCTGGTGAGGAAGGAAATAAGGTCTGGGGATAATTGCTGTGATCAAGGCCTCTACTTAAGCAGTTACTGGGAGAACAGGCAGCTAAACACTAGTACAGTAGGTCTTGTTCCTCCTCTGTGGTCAGTTAAGGTTGTATCTAGAGGATGCTGGGAGGTAGTAGTGTGCGGCGGGTGTGTGTGTGTGTGTGTGTGGAGGGGACAGGAGAATTGTTGGTGCTGTAATAGGATGTGTTTTTAAACTGAGGGATTCCCACCAGAATGGGTTCATTACAGGGAGGCCCATTGAGGATGGAGGCTGGGAACTCAATAAAGGCAAGGAGCTGAGCTCCTTTCTGATGCCTTTCCTATGTGTGCTTCGGCATATAAACTACAAGTGTACGAACTCCAGAGAAGAGGCCTATCTTAAGGATTTGTAGAGGACCCTGGAGAGAAAGGCATCCCCTGGCTCCTAGATCCTCTTGTGATGTGGGGGAGGCAGAATTCAGATCCCTAGGGAATGGCATTCCTGGGGACTGGTCTGCCTGGTGGAAGCAGGACAATGATCAGGAGCTATTCACGTTCTGTGCCTGGTGCCGCGTCGCGCGTCTCCCGTGCACTATCTACTCACACATCCCAACAACTTAGCTGTATCTGCATCACCATTGCCATGAGCTTCATTCCACTCACCAGGACCCCAAAGGTGACAGAAGTGAACACATTTTCTTCAGGTCCCGGCTATCTGAGCAGCCAGGATTGTAACTAAGGTCTGTGATCCCAAAGCACACACTTCATTCCCACTTTCTAAAAAGCCAGCTCGCTCTTCCCCAATCTATGATTCTAGTATTTCCATCGCGGAACAAGCTATAATGGCCCTGGAAGGCTTCATACCAAGGGTGGAGCCTGAAGTCTGCCTCGAGGGGAGGTGACATGAAGGGCAGGAAGAGGGGATCCTAGGCTAAGTGAACAGCAAGGGGTGAGGATGAGGCGCTGGTCAGCATGAAAGGACATGAAAAGGACAGATGGGGCAGGGGCAAAGTTTCCCCCAAGGGAGCAGAAGGGAGGGTTGGGTAAGTAACCTGAACTGAGGGCTGGAGGCCATTGAAAGTAAGGCCTTGGAGGTTCCATGAGTCCAGAGGTGAATGCACCTGTCAAGATGGCTGGGGCGGGCACTGCAGTAGAGGGCAGGAGTGAGGCCTGGCAGGATGGAGCCGGAAGTGCAGTGGTAGAGGTGTGATGGCAGTGTCTATCTCCCTGTATAAAGATGTAGAAGGAGGGTGATGACTCACTGGGAGAGTGGGGGGCTGGGAGGAGCATGAGTTGGGGTGACCCTGAGATCCCAGCTGGAGATGTGGATAGAGGAACCCTCCCTGTAGGGGGTCCCTAGAAGGTTAGAGGCTCCCCCAAGCCAGGGGCTCCAACTCACAACACTGGGCACTTGCTCCCCACAAGCCTGGCTTGGGGGATGAGTGCCCCTTCCTGGCGCCTCTCTGCTTGCTCTGCAGAGAAGCTGAGACATTTCCCATTTCTCCAGCCTCTTGTTGCTCTAATTTTATGATTGTATGAAAATAAGGTTCCCAAATTGCCTTTAATTAGCTTTAATAAGACAGCCTTTTTGCTAATTAAAACGATTATTAAGAAACCATTTATTGAGAATGAACACAGTTGTTAGAACCTACGAGAATTGTGAACTCTTAATAACAACAGAAGCCACCATCCACCCATTAGACCGGCAGCTCACCAGACCGTCTCAGAATTCAGCCTGATGCTCAGGCAGGGGCCCAGCATAGGGTTTCAACCCCCCAACACCTCTGGGGTCAGATGCTACCTGAATACTTCTTTCCCCCATTAGAGTTTGAAGCACGTGGCCTCTAAGCACTCTGGTCTAGCAGGAAGCTGGCTTTGTGCTCTGGGAGCAAGGCTGAGCAGACTGGAGGCGGTGAAACCTCCAGACATTTCATTTCTCTGTGTCTTCTGTGAGATGATGGGGATGATGGGACCTGGGCCGGGCGTGCTCATAAATAAGCCCAGGCTCCTCTGGAAGCTGGTCGTGTTCAGGTGCTTGATGGTTCCTTGTATTCTGGAAAGGCAGCCCTGTGGATAGTGGGGGAAAACTTGGCGGTTATTGGCGCCTGGCAGCTCATTTCGATTCTCTCCTCCCTTCCTCCCTCCCTCAGCCAGCAAGGCACTGTTGTCGCCAAGTGGGTGAAGAGGCTCACAGACACCTGGCTCCCTCAAGCAGGAAGCCGCTGAGAGGGGCGCAGTCAAGGCACCCGGAGCCAGGCAGAGACACCGAGGTGCTGCCCCGGGGTCCCCAACTGCAGCGTTTCCTCCTGCTTCCCTCCTTCCTAACCCAGCCCGGGGCTGCGCAGCTGCCGACAGCTCCAGCGTGACATGACAGCGAGCGGCTGGTGCTGTCATCTTTCCTTCCTGTGGGGAGGGCCTGGGAGCTGGAGACTGGAGGGAGCTGGGCCCAGCATCCCGGGGGGGGGGGGGCTTGCTAAACTCTAGCGCCCAGGATCCAGGTGCCCACGGTGGCTAGAGAAGATAGATGCCCTGGGCATTTTGTAGACTCTTGGTCTGGGCTGTGTCTGCCTTCTTGGGCTGTGGGTCCCGCAGCATCCTGATCTCCCCCACCCCCACGTGCCCACCGACCCCAGCGTCCTCTCAGAGGCCTGTTCAGATGGAGATGTGGCAGCATTCTAAATCGAGTGTGGTGGGGGGGTCGGGAGGGGGAGGGAAGGCTGGGGGGGGGTTGGGGATTCTTGGTGACACTTCACTGAGCCTTCTCTTCCTACCCGCTGCTTGTAAAGGCTGCTGGCAGACACCGAGGTGAAATCGCTGTCACACGCACTTGACCTTTAGGCCAGGGAAGGTGAAGGACCAGCTTCGAAGGCCCCAGTCCCAGGCGCAGCGGCCCGGCTGCGCTCCGCGGCGCTCGCTCGCTCGAGGCCAAGGTCAGAGCCGGGTATTCCGGGTCACTCGGGACTTAAACGCCCACGCTGGGGGTGCAGCGGGCTTTGGCGTGGGGCCGTCCGTGGGCCCCGTCCACGCTCACGCTCCTCTGGGGAGGGAGGCAGCAGCGGGGGTCTGAGACGCAGCCAGGGTGGAGAACAGGTGACGATGGTTCCGGAAAGCCATGAACAAAAGAGGGCTTCCAGGGCGCGGGGGGGGGGGGGGAGTGGGGGTGATGGGGGAGGGCAGGGGCGAGTCCCCCAGGGACCGGGTGACACGCGCGGGCACACACACACACACTCATAAGTGCATTCTCACCCACACCCACGCGCGCGCGCGCGCACTGCGGAACCCCGGGACCCGAGCCGAGCGTGTCCGCCGCAGGCTGGGACCCCGCGGCGGCAGCAGCGCAGAGGGGGGTCTCGGCGGTCTCCAGCGAGGCATTTCGGGGTGCGCTGAGGCTCGGGGACCGCGCGACTTCTCCGAAAGCCCCCAGGGGCTCTCTGCGGAGCCTCCCCCCGCCCCCCGCCCCTGCCGGGGCGGCGAGGCGCTCGGCGCGGGCTCTTTGTTATGCTAATTCCCCCTCGCAGCTGGTGCCAGCTGCCTGCGCCGCACAATGAGCGCCCCGAGCCCTCCGCAGCCAGAGTGGGGGCGGGGCGGGGGTGGGGACACCTTGCCCCCCCACCGTGTGCGGAGGGGGGGAGGATCCCGGGCTGGCCCCCGTACCCAGCTTTCCACCCTGTCTTCCCTCTCCCCTCCCCATCGTCCCCCTCCCAGGCTGGCAGGGCTGCGCCTCCCCTTCTCCCCCTTCCCCCCCGGGGGGACCCTGCGGGACCTCCTCCGGTCGCCCCGGCTGCCCCCCCCCTGTCCTCTAGGTGCCCGGGGCCAGGATGAAAACGCAAAAGGCTCCTTCGCGGCCCTGCGGATGAAAGAGAAGCAAGAATCTCCTGGACCACACAGCTAACCCCCCCCATCACCACCACCCCCCCCATCACCCACCCCCCCAGCAAATAAGGCGAGAGGAAGAACAGGCCGGCTACAGATGTGGAGGGTAGCCTCCGGGGATCCCCAAATTAAAACTCGTGCCGGGGAAGCGCTTGGACCACCACCAAATGACACTAATTGGGTTATGGGAATACAATCTTGGCTGGTATGACAAAAAAAAAAAAAGGAAAAAGAAAAGGCAGCCATAGTCACAGCTGCAAGGACTATCTTAATAAAAAAAGAAGAAGAAGGGGGAAAGTGGTCTATTTTATGACACATAAACGTGAAGGCGAAGAGGGTGCTCGGATCACCCCCGCCTGCGTGGCGCGGGCGGGCGGCTGGCTCGAAGGCGAGGACGATCTTGCGCCAGGAAGAGCAGCTTTGTGCCTGGCTGGCTCCGGATGTGTGGAGCTAATGGGCTGGGGGGGAGGGGGAGATGGGGAGAGAGCACTCCAGCGGGAGGATTGCTTAGAGTTGAGGATGAGAAGGGCTAAGCCTATCTAGAGGAATGTACTGCAGACAATAGGTTGGCAGGCTCATGCAGAAAAAAAAAGCCAATCTGAACAGAATAAACTCATAGGTGTGTGTGTGTGTGTGTGTGTGTGTGTGTGTGTGTGTGTGTGTGTGTGTGTGTGTGTGTGTGTGTGTGTACTTGAACTCAGGGCCTGGGCTCTGTTCTTTAGCTTTTTCATTCCAGAGCCACGGCTTCTTTCACAGCTTTCCCCCACCCCCACCCCCATCCCCTAGTTGATCGTGGCGATTGAACTCAGGGCCTGGGCCCTGCCACTGAGCTACCATTCTACCACTTTGAGCCACAGAGCCACTTCTGGGTTTGTTGTTTTTGAGGTGGTGGTGGTGGTGGTGGTCATTAATTGGAGCTAAGGAATTTCTGCCCTGGCTTGCTTCACAACCTCCATCCTCAGATCTCAGCCTCCTGAGTAACTAGGATTACAGGCTTGATTTTCTTTTTTTATGGTTATTTGGAGATGAACCTCAGGGACTTTCCTGTCCAGGCTGGCTTTGAACTGCCATCCTCCTATCACAGCATGAAACACCAATGCCTGGCTAATCTTTATTTAAAAATAAAATAAAATAAAAATCCAGAAGCAGTTTGTGTCTTTTGGGGGAGGAAAGGGCATCTTGGAAAAAGAAATGGAATCAGGCAGAATAAATTCAAGCAAAGATCAAGAAAGATTCCTGGTTGTTAATCACAAATGTTAGGATCAGAAGAGAGCAATCTTAGAGGTCCTTTGAGTCTAGCTTCTTCATTTGACCAATGGACAATGCAGATACAGAGAGATTAAGGGCTGTTGATGATTAGGCAGTCCATGGGTGACATAGCTGGACACAGATTCATCTCCTAACTTCTAATCCAATACTCTTACCACTAACTTGGTTTTAGTTGTGTGGTTAAGAAACAGCAGTCATTTTGAGCAGTCCAATAGACTCTAAGACAATAAGTAAAATGTTTGTGAAAGAAACTTTTAAAAATAACTTTAAAAAATTAGAATGAGGACTTGGAAGTTGGCTCAGTGGTAGGGTGCTTGCCTCCCATGCATGAGGACCTGAGTTCGATTCCACAGCACCACATAAGCAGAAAAAAAGCTGGAAGTGGCGCTGTGGCTCAAGTGGTAGGGCACCAGCCTTGAGCTGAAGAGCTGAGGGACAGTGCTCAGGTCCAGAGTTCAGCCCCCATGACCTACCCCCTGCCTCCCCCAAAAATAGAATGATTGAGTTAGAGGTTGTTTGATCTGCAGTAAGAATAAGAATTGGAAATGATTAATTCTTACAAATTCTATCTCGGGCTGGGAAGGTGGCTCAGTAGTAGAGTGCTTGCCTTGCATGCATGAGGCCCTGGGTTCGATTCCTTAGCACCACAAAGAAAAAGCCAGAAATGATTCTGTGGCTCAAGTAGTAGAGTGCTAGCTTTAAGCTGAAGAGCTGAGGGACAGTGCCCAGGTGCAGAGTTCAAGCCTCACAACCCACACACATACAAAAAAAAAAAAAAAAAAAAAGGCAACAATAAAAGGCAGGAGGGGAGTAATACAAGTTTGAAAGAATGATAACCATCTCCTTGTTGGTCTGCTGTTTAAATTTAGGTCTTATAAGTGGAAATTGTATTCCACTTATTTGAACTTGAAGTGTTGGGGGCAGGGGAGGGGAGTGCAGTCAAGAGGAGGAGAGTAGACCAATGAAGAGGAAGGGTGGGAGAATACAGTCATAACACTATTCAATGTGCATAAGTGAACATGGGACTAGGAAGGTTGAGGGAAAGGGTGGGGTTGGGAGAGATGGGGAAGAATGATGAAAGAGTGTTGACATTGATCCAAATGTACTGCACTCACAAACTAGCATGTTGAATTGACACCCTTTGTAGAAGTAAAGATTTAAAACAAAAAGCAAAAGAGTATCCTAATTATTGTATCATGTTATAAGTTTTATAAAGTTATGAGTATCTAGAAATCTGCTGTCGTTTCCATTATTAGCTATAGAAGCACAAGAAATGGTTTAGAGTTTGACTTCACCAAAAATTTTAACTTAATACCATATAATTTGTTTTTCTACATTAAAAACTAGGTCTAAGAGAACCAGCTCATAGGTTTGAATTTTGACAAACCTGGGATGAGTCCTGTTAGTGACTGTTTTTTTAAGAACCCTTTTCCTTTGTAAAAAAGACCTCTCATTCCCTTCCCACAGCCATTGTTCTAGAAGATTCTCCCTTCAAAGTAAATTGTACTCATTAAGGACAATGTTTTCATTTTCCTAGTTTCGTCTCAGATTGTGATGTTAACCTAGAGCTGATTTAATTCCAGCCAAAGGTAAAGAAATTAGATATGGGTTTGCCTGTGCAGCTACTTGAAGGAAACTTGCAATAAACTTTTTGGAACATTAAGCATATCTCAGGTACACCAGTGATGACTTCTGGAACTGTCTAAAAGCTCTGGGAGCCCAGAGTTGATGCCAGCCTTGTTTAATTTCAAGCTTGCTGAATAGAGCCCAGGAGACTCAATCCTTTCTGCCAAAGAAGATCTGAATACCACCAGGGCCTACCTGCAGGGCCTCCAGAGACTGAGCGAAGTCCCCGAGAGTCACCCTTACTGCACTCCATGAATGTGCATGTACACGCGCATGTGCACACGTGCATGCGTGCACACACATACACACACAGAGGTTGAGTTGCTTGTCCAATATGAAAGCCTCTAATTCTGATAACCTATGACATAGACACCATGAGCCAATCCACTGTACATCAAAGAAATCAAGCCAGTAGGAGGTGTAATCTTGTTGGCCAAGGCCAAGGAAGGATGGGTATGTGACTGAGCTGGGATTACCTCCAGCCATCGGGACTCCAAACCCATATTGTTAGCCTTTCCTTATATCTCACAAGAAACCTACTGTGTCTGGACTAAACAGGAGAGAGATGCCCTGAGCCAATGCCTGTATCTAGTCACCAAGATGCTTGATGGCATTTATGGACTTGGAGAACAATGAGAAACTCTCCCAGCTTTCAGGAATGACAAGTCATGTATCAGATCCTGCAAACATACAAAGAAAATCTTTTAGCTGTTCTTTTTTTCCCTTGTCTTCATAAAGAGGCTTGGCAAAGGAAAAAAGAAAAAACAAAAACGTCTTTCCTTTTTAGTTTTAGACAGCTCCAGAAATTGGATTCAATGGGCACTATTGGCTCACATTTGTAATTCTAGCTATTCAGGAGGCTGAGATCGGGATGATCCTGTTTCAGTGCTGGCCTCTGCAGAAAACTCTGCTATACTTGGCAAAAAGCCAGGGCAGAGGCATGGCTCCAGTGGTAGAGCACCAGCTGAGTGAGCAACCAAGTGAAACAAAGTCAACACAGAGGGCATCTGTAAAAAACAGGTCTAAAAGGATCAGATCCAATTCATGAGAGAGAAGATCATGGAGGGAAAGACACAGCTGTTTCCATAAAACCAGGTAGATGGAGGCAGTGTCTACTAAAAGCCAGGCTAGTCTGAGTAGTTCAGGCCAAAGAGTACAACTATCTCTTTCCCCTAAAAGTTCTTATTATTTTGGGGGAAAATCACAATTTATACCTCTGCAGATTTTTTTCTGTATGTATGGTTCCCTCCAATTATGACCTTTCATGAAATGTTTGTTATTTTAGGTTGAGTACAATGGCTCATGATTATCATCCCAGATACTTGGGAAGCGGAGATCAAGAGGGTTATGGTTTGAGGTCAGTCTTGGGCAAAACATTTAACAAGATTCCATGACTCCATTTCAACAAATAAATCAAGTGATAGTATTCACCTGTAGTTGCCAGCTCCACAGTAACCATGGATAGAAGGATTTTGGCCTGATGCTGGCCCCAGGCAAAATATAGAAGACCTTATCTGAAAACTAACTAGTGCACAAGGTCTGGTCTAAGGGCATGGGCTGAAAAGGTCAAGTTCTTTAGTAGCAAGTATAAAAGGTCCTAGAGATCAAATCCCAGTACCGCCAAGATTCCTTGTCCTTTTTAAATCAAGAGAGTAGCTACAAAATGGGGAACTTTCATAAGATATGATTAATACATCTCTGTATTTTCTGTCAGTTTCAATTGTGGTCAAATAGCAGGTGTTTCCAGGCAGTGAATAAGTAGTTTGCATTTTTAAAATTAACAAACACCACTAAGGGGAGAAGAAGGAGGAGGAGAAGAAGAAAAAAATAAAACACCATCCACAGCCCACCAGAGTACTGTTTACCAAAGATGAAGCAGCTCCTGGCGATGGTTTGCAAACACCACCAGACTAGCTAGTGTAAATTCCCTGCGTTTAGTCATCCCTCTTCAGCCTGTCATAGATACTGAAGGGAAATGCAGAAACAGGAAATTACAGACTATTTTAAACAGCATGTTTTATTAACCTCACTTGCTGATGCACTTTATGGCAGGATGCGAGATTCAAGTGTTCATAAGTTACATCTTTGCAAGTACTTTTCCTAAGTGAGTTCTACCAGCGAAAATATGGCATGTACCCAGGGCTGGAAGCAATCTCTAAACTAGTAACTGTTTCACCCCAGGTCATGTAGCTATATCACATAAAACAGAGGTTTTAGCAGCGTCAAGAGAACATGCCTTGCTGATGTAACTCTAAACAACAAAGCCATCTTGTAGCAACTTAAAAGAAACAACAACAGGCTTTAATGCATTTATTTTAAAGCACAGAATAAGAATAACAGCAACCTTAAAAGGAATTACTAGAAACTATACATTATGTCTTCTTCCTTTAAAAAAAAAAAAGACATAGTGATTTTATTCTTCTTTTCATGGGTTAGCTCTGTATCTAGTTTAAACCAGACTGAATCCTTGTCCTTGAAAAGGCCTAGTAAAAATCGGCAGGGATGGGTGATAAGCTTAATTATAAATAAAATGGCTGCAAATGTATGGGACTGTCATAAACATGGATGTGAACAATCAATTATTTCTTCGTGTTTCCTGCTCTCAATGTTTGAGACATAAATGCCTGACTGTATAACATAGGAATCTTTGCATTCCTGTCTAATAATTTCTGTGGGGTTGGTGTCTCTACATGCTCATGTTTTCCTCAAGTCCTGTGTGCTCTCCTCTGGACACACAGAAAGGCAGTCACCAAGTGCAGCTAGATTCAGGTTTGTAACTTGGAGAGTGGAAGCCATGCCTGATGGAGTTAGTGAGCTCTAAATATACTTCCATTCCTTTCAGCTTTTGTTTAACAAAATACCATGTAATGGTTCAGATTTCTATTGCCTTAAAAGATCACTCCAAAGATTAGTGATTATTCTAATTACTGATCTGTTGTCAGATAGTGACTTCTGCTAGTTTTAAATCTTTCTACTTTCCTCTCATAGATCCTGACCCTAGAACTCTTTCAAGGTGAGGTATAAGAAAAGGATTAGCTGAGCAGTGGCTGGTGCTTCACACCTGTAATTGTAGCTATTCAGGAAGCTGAGATCTGAGGATTGTGGTTCAAAGTCAACCTGTGCAGGAAAGTCCATAAGATTTTTTTTGGGGGGGGTCCGGTCGTGGGGCCTGAACTCTGGGCCTGGGCACTGTTCCTCAGCTCTTCAGCTCAAGGCTAGCACTCTACCACTTGAGCCACAGCGCCACTTCCAGCTTTTTTCTTTTTGCTTATGTGGTGCTGAGGAATCAAACCCAGGGCCTCATGCATGCAAGGCAAGCGCTCTACCACTGAGCCACCTTCCCAGCCCCAGTCCATAAAATTTTTTATCTCCAATTAACCACCTGAAAACTGGAAGTGATGCTGCGGCTCAAAGTGGTATAGTGCTAGTCTTGAGTGCAAAAATGCAGAGACAGTACCCAGGCCTCAAGTTCAAGTCCCATGACAGACAGACCAAAAAAAAAAAAAAATAGAATAGGGTTAGTTAGCTGCCAGTGGCTCATGCCTTTAATCTAGCTACTCAGGAGGTTGAGATCTGAGGTCAGTCTGGGCAGTCTTCCCCGGCAGACTCATCTGACAGACTCTTATCTCTGATTAGCCAGCAAAAGCCCCAAGTGTTAGTATGGCTCAAGTGGTACAGCCCAGCTTTGAGTAGAAAAAGCCAACTGAGAATGTAGAGACCCGAGTTCAAGTTCTAGTACCTGCACCAAAAGAGAAAAAAAAAAACAACACAGGATTTTTAAGAGCTGAAGCAAGCCGGGCGCTGGTGGCTCACGCCTGTAATCCTAGCTACTCAGGAGGCTGAGATCTGAGGATCGCGGTTCAAAGCCAGCCCAGGCAGGAGAGACCGTGAGACTCCTATCTCCAATAAACCACCAGAAAACTGGAAGTGGCGCTGTAGCTCAAGAGGTAGAGCACTCGCCTTGAGCTGAAGAGCTGAGGGACAGCGCCCAGGCCCAGAGTTCAAGCCCCACGACCGACAAAAAAAAAAAAAAAAAAAAGAGCTGAAGCATAAGATATTGTTCTTTTAAAGTGCTTTTGCCAGACCACGTTGTTCAACTACCTACTTTCAGAAAGGAAGGACCAGAGACAAGAGACAAAGGCTTTGGTTAAGGACATGCAGCTACATAACCCTGGGGAAGGGCAGACAGAGGCAGCCCAGGGTGGAGAGCACCCCAGCCTTTCCAAATCTGTCCTGGGCAATTCAGGTCATGAATTTATCTTACCGCAAAGGAGTGTTGGCTCCTTGGGGAAAAATCTAATTTCCTGTCACATGAGTAGAAATGGCAATGCCACCCAGGGGCCCTGGAGGTCTCAGGCTAGCACCAAGCAAATGTTGATCATTTGGGTGAATGTTTAGGGACTGTTTTGGTAAAGCAATTTCTTTTAGTATGCTGGAAATACTGTGAAGAGAAAATAACTGGCAATAACAGATTTTTTATGCGGATGGATTCAAGTCTTAACTCAAGCTGTGAGAAACAATTCTAGAAGGTCTTATTGAGCAGAAGCATGAGCTTCTCAGGAGTAAAAAGTAGATTTGGGAGGCTGAGACCAGCCTGATTTACAATGTAAGACCTTGATTCAATAAAACAGTACTTTTTTTAAAAAGAGAAAATTAGCAACTCTATCATGTTCCTGCTTTGGCCAGGAAGAATACGAGATGCCCGGACCTCTTAAAAACAAAAGGATGAGACATATTTTTTTCATATTTAAATCTCCATGTAGTTATCATGCTTATAGTAACAATGCTGCAGTTGACAAATGAATTATCCTCCAAGTAGCTTTCCCCTTATCAAGTAAGTTTTAGCTTCTGAGAATAAAGTTAGTATGGCATTATATGAGCTACTTCTAGTAATAATTATAGTTGTTCTGTCCATTTATACAGGGGCCATCTCCTTAACTAACAATACATTTCCTAAGGGACTTGTGAAGGGTTCAATACTTACAGCTTCATGCTAAAAAAGGTTTTCAGAAACTTCCCCCACACAAACATCTTTACATTCTTTAAGATAGACCCTTATTTAATCAGATCATTTAGGAGCATTGTGCTTCTTAAGCAACAAAAGACAAACCTACAGTCTAAACGAAGACCATTTGGAAACACTGGCCTCTCAAAGAGTCTTATTTTGAAAATTCCTTTGTAGTCCCTATTTACTAACTTCTGGATATTTTGAATGTTTCCCATTCACCCTCCCCCCCCCCCCCCCCAGCAGAGACAGAATTATAGAAAAGAGAAATCTAGCTAAAATGAAATGTAAAAAAAAAAAACCTTAATGAATTTTGATCATTTTAATAAATATATATCAAGAAAACCTCACTTTATTACAACACATTCATATACAGGCATCTATTGTCTAAATTTTCAACATCAAATGTTTATCAAATATTGAAAATAAAGGACAAAACATTACTAGACTATTTAGCTATAACACAAGAACATGTTTTAAAAATTGGTCCTTGCGGACAATTGTCCAAATGATCCTACTCATACACTGTATGAATGAGACCCATATTTAATATTAATAGCCATAATAAGAACAAAGCTTTATCTTGGAGAAACTGGGAGGTCTTACCTACTTCCTCCGTTTGGCATTTGGTTCCTGTGAAGTATTGTTACAGAGGCCCAAGTCAATTAGTGATCTTGGCAATGGGAATTAGTTTAGTGGAAGGAGTTGGCTGGAGTGAACAGAAGAAAGGTGGTCAGAGCCCTTACTCTGACACTCTTTCAAAATGGAGGAGAATATTGGCCAAATACATACATAGTCACTATTCCACCCCAAGTCCCATTTCTCCAAAATAACTTTTCAAAAACTAAGCATCTTTACATTCTTTAAGATAAAACCTTATGGATCACCACATCATTTCTTAACATTGTGCTTCTTAATCAACAGCAAAAAGTCATATATAAAAAACCACATGCTTTTATAATCTAAACGAGTGAAATGATGCAAAAAACAGATTAAAGGATAATGCATGCCACGGGGTTCATGAACTTCATTGGACAAGAGAAAACAAAAGCAAAACAAAACAATCCCAAACCCAAAAAACCCAAACCCCAGCAACAGACCAGACTGTTACCACAGAAACTCTCAAGCAGCTAGTGCTGGATCCTAATAGCTCTCGCTCTATTGTCTCCTCTAAGCCCTCTTCCCAATGTCAAACCCAAAGCAACTGGGCATAAAAAAGAAAAGAAGAATAGAGATGTTGAATCAAAAGTCGAACACAATAGTTCAAAGTTAACAGTTTCCAAACCATACAGATCCACCCTGTGATTTTTGTTTGTGTGTATATATGTGTGTTTTTCTTTTCCTCTTTGTTAAATCCCTGCTGTAACTCTGATTTATCCTTAATTTTCACATTGGCAAAAATTAAGAGAAAGTAAGGCACCAAAAATCGCCCTGTATACCACCTCACTAAAAGCTTCATCACCCGTAAGCTACAGTGAAGTCAGGAATTCCCAGGGAATACCCCTCTCCAAGACTGTTGATTGCTCCCCTAAACAGGTGTTTTATTATGTCCCATCCTACTTTCCTCTGTCACAGAGAGACTGTCAGATACAAATACTTAATAGCGCTGCGAAGCCATTTCATCTAGCTCTCTGTCTTCAGTCTTTTATTTAGAAAAAAAAATACTGCATCATAATTGAAGAAGCAGACCATCTTTTGCTGGTTATCTTGATTTGCTTACCAAAGAATGACTTAATTAATTGGCAAATGTATTGAACTTTCTTATCTAATGACAGGCTTCTTGGGAGACAATGAAAAATATCACAAGGTCACATAATCCCCCAATCTAGTCTACTGACTTTTTTGTTTTTGGTAAGAAAACTAAGATATACTTTTAAGCATTGCGTCAACTGTTTTCTTGGTAAAAAGAAAAAAAAAATCACCACATTTCTAAGTAGCTCGCTGATGCCTACTACAGATGTTTTCTGCAATCTGTTCTCCAGGCATTAAAACGACATGGCATGTTCATGGCATAATTTCATCAGTTGTACAAAACTATAAAATCCATTCAAAATAAAATTTATGAGAGCTAATTGATCGTGCTGTGCATGCTTCAAAGTTTTGGCGAGAAGATGGCTCATATTTTATTTCCTTTGCTACAGCACAGCTTGTTACTTGACGAAGGCTCCTTTTTCCTTAAAGACTTTTTCCAAGACTCGCTCACATTGTTTTTTTCATTATATCCAGTCTCAAAGTAATCATAAAATTGGCCTTTGCATTCAAAATCAAGGTCATTTCCCACAGGTTCATGGCTGAGGGGGTCACCATCTCTGTTGGTCTCGTGATTTGCTTTCTCATCATTTAATTTGGCCTTTTCCTGGACACCAAGCGACCTGACATTAGTGACAAAGATTTCATTGGCAGGTATCTGGCCATCACTTTTGTAAATAGGTGCACTGCCCACGTGGAAATCCACCTGGTGGGAACAGCTCGGCAAAGGCAGAGGGGGAGAGGAGGAAGAGGAAGATGAGGAGGAAGAGGAAGAGGAGGCAGCGGTGGAGGTACTTCCAACACTAGCATTTACAGAAAGAGGCAAATTTAGGTAGTGACCACCACATTCTTGGTAAAAGCAGCAGGCATGGAACTTTTCGCACTCCTCTTTGGCCATCCGTGGTCGTTTCCGGTAAGGACAGTCTTGAGCCATGAACCACTCTTGGGCGGAGGCGCCATTGAAAGAGCAGGCAGGGAAGCACCAGTTGTTCTGCATGAGGATCTCTCCATGGATCCTTTTCATCAGGTTGTTGATGAGGACAGATCTTCGGAGGTACACCTCAGGATCATCAATAAACTTGAGCTTTTCTAAGGACATATAAAGGATGTGGGCTCGCTCCTCAAAAATGGAGATCGTCTAAAAGTGGAAAAAAAAAAAAGGAAGAGAAAGCTTAGGAGATGGACAACATCAAAATCTCACCACTTGGGCTGGGAAGTTGGCTCAGTGGTAGAGCGCTTGCCTTGAGCTGAAGAGCTGAGGGACAGCGCCCAGGCCCAGAGTTCAGGCCCCACGACCGGACCCAAAAAAAAAAAATCTCACCACTTGTCAGGTGCCAGTGGCTCACACCTGTAATCCTAGCTACTTAGGAGGCTGAGATCTGAGGATTGCGGTTCAAAGCCAGCCTAGGGAAGGAAAGTTCGTGAGACTCTTATCTCCAATTACTCACCAGAAAATCAGAAGTGGAGCTATGGCACAAAGTGGTATAGTGTTAGCCTTGAGCAGAAAAGCTCAGGGACAAAGCCCAGGCTGAGTCCAAGCCTCATGACTCCCCTGCCCCGCCAAACAACCAACAAAAAACCCTCCAAACCCTCACCACTGTGTGTGTTATTCTTGGCCATGTCTGGCTCCTGTTGTTCCTCCTCTTTGTCCCCTCATGGTCCGTTAAGGAGGCTGACTCCAGTACCAAGGATAATCCCCAACCTGTCCTGGCACAGTGGTGTGGCCAAGAACCAGAGAATTTTCAAGTCATAGTGCTGTCAGTACTGGAACTTGAACTCAGGATCTGGGTGCTGTCCCTTAGCTTTTGTATTCAAGGGTAGTGCTTTATTACTTGTGGCACAGCTCCATTTCTGGCTTTTCTGGTGGTTAATTCAGGCTAAGAGTCTCACAGACCTTCCTGATTGGCTTTGAACTGCAATCCTTGGAGCTCTGCCTTCTGAGTAGCTAGGATTACAAGCATGAGCCACCAGTGCCTAGCTTATTTGTACTTTTTGAAAATGTGTGTGTAGGGGCTGGGAAGCTGGCTCAGTGCTTGCCTCCCATGCATAAAGCCCTGGGTTTGATTCCTCAGCACCATGTAAACAGAAAAAGCTGGAAGTGGTGCTGTGGCTCAAGTGGTAGAGCGCTAGCCTTGAGCTGAATTGCTGAGGGACAGTGCCCAGGCCCAGAGGTCAAGACCACAATGGACAAAAATAAGTAAATAAATGAAGTGTGTGTAAGCAAATATGCAAACATTGCAAAGCAATAAGTAAAAGATGCCAAGATGTAGGTCCTAATGCGTGCACTTCCAAGTGTGGTCTAGCCATTAAGGAACAAAATATTTAGCTTTCACTTCTTTCCTCTTAGTCCTCTGAGATTCCTATGTGCAATTATCCTTGCTTAAGAAAAGGACAGCAATCATTAATGAGGCTTAGACCCAGACAGGATCTACCAGTTGAAGGACCAGAGAAGACTTCCTTTTGGAGCTGGGCAGGAGAAGGGACATAGAGAAGATTATGAGAGGACTCACTCCTGGGCTGTGTGATATCCACACTGGGGAATGGTTGTTGCAAACCCAGTAGCAGCTAGAAAAAGGCTACAGCCACCACACAGCAGCCACAGGGCTGCTATGCGCAGCTCTTCCAAGTCATTAAAAACAACAACAACAACAATCATGGCATATCCTAAGGAGCTGTGAATTCAACCAGACCAGCCAAATGCAGGGACAGAAAATACACATGCAAGAAGCTCAGTACTTAGCAACACATGTTGAAATCTTTTTATGAGCAGGGACAAAAATTGCCATCTAAAGGGATGAGGATGGGGTCTGGGGGCAAGAGGCAACCATAGTCTGGGGAATATACCTTCTTTGATAAAAATCAGCTGGTTGAAGAAGGCTACAAAAAAAATAGAACTAATATTTCAAAAGCTTACATGCTCAGTTCATAATCCCATTAATTTACCCCATCATGTGTTTTCTTACTATATAGATCCTCTCTCTCAAAAAAAAGTGAGCTCTGGTCTCTTCTTGGGAATGAATTCAGTTTCAACAAACCAAGCTCATGGAATGATGTACAATGAAGTACATGCTATACTGAACACACTCCATCAAGGAATGGTGAGCCTACCACTAACGGGTAAGGACAAGCCATGGGTGGCTGCCCCAATCAGGCACACACAGAAGTAGTCGTGGCCATTGAGAGCTCAGACTGGAGAGAGAATGGCAGAAGAGAACAAGAGCATTTCTTACATGTGAATGTGTAGGGTAACCAGAGCCCTCCATGCAACTTGAAAAAAATTAAATCGTAAGTACAAAAGACCTTCACTGCACTCTATAATTTTGTCATTTCTGGGGAGAGGATCTCTTTTGGACTCTCTCTTCAAGTACTCGTGAAAAATAATACAGGATGGAAAAAAAAAGTGACAACCATTCATATGGCCCTCCAGAGAAGTGGTTCATTTTCATTGCTTGGGTGGAACAATTTAATTTCTGGAAATGGATCAAGCAACTGTTACTAAATAGTTTAAACTCTTAATAAAAATAATGACTTAAAAAAAACATACTTTATGGCTACAGCTGCTGAGTGGTGGGTGGAAATCCTCTTCCTCCACATATTTCCTCTTAAAGTATGAGATCTTGGATGTTGTTAAAGGATTTGAAATTCCCCTGTAATGGGATCCTGTGGTAATAAATCAGATATGACAAATGACATGCGGTTTGCCAGAGGTTCTCCAAACAAAATACTTTCATTTCCTTTCCTTCTAGAAGATAGTTGGCTCTCTCTTTGTCTGTACATGTGCTGATTAAAAATAAACATTTCTCTTTAATAGTTGCTATCACATGGAATTCTGTGAGCTAGGGCAGGCAAGACTTCTAGGCGATTTATTGGAAAAATGACATCATTCTGCATTTACTTAAATAATCAGACTCTTTAATTCTATGCACATGCAAACTTCAGAAAGGGGAAGAGTGGAGTAAGTGTGAAATAATACCAGTCTTCTGAATTGTTTCATTAATTAAAACACTTAACGCCACTGTTTAAATATATACATCTTTATCTAGAACCACTGGTAATCAAACCACTTTCTGTGTTATTGGCTGTAGCTTAGTAAACAAATGGTTATCTGCACACTGGAGTTATGACATTTCTTCTTTTAAAATACAAATTTAAATATTTAAAATTTAAATTTGGGGGTAATTAAACTCCTTTTCACTCTTGAAAATGGAACATGTCAACCATGATCTGTTTTTTTTTAGACGCAAATCGCTCTTAATCCTTTTTTTTTTTTTTTTTTGGCAAAACAGAGTTCCCTGAATCTTGCTTGATATTTTAGTTTTTTAAAAGAAAAAAAAATATATCAATCAAAGCCAATTGTCTTCATAAAGAGAAGAGACACCTGGTTGTAACCTCTGTGCCGATCATTTCATGTGATCATCTTGGGATAAAGATTTCATTGTGAGCACAAGAGGCCTGTGTAGCTCAGAAAACCACATCGTTCCCCAGGATAAAATACCAGAATCCACACTCTTGACTTTCAGTACTTGGATTGGCTCTGTTCAAAACACAGCCCCATGATTCTCAGGCAAGCCGAAGCCCTGGGAGCTGCAGGTTGGAATGTAATTTAAATACCACTTCTGGTCCTCTCCCAGGAGCCAGGGCTGGCTTAGGATGACTGTACAGACAGCCCTGAAGCATTAATAGCTCTCGGCTCAGAGAGGCGCCTGAAATACCACCTCCCCACCAGTGTGGCCACAGAGAGCAGTAGGGTCAAGAGCTCTACCTGCCAGTGGGGGGCCGGCTCCCCGATCTCCCTGCAAAGGAGCCTGCGCTGGCCCTGGGGGGCTGGGGCCTCGGTAGCTGTCAGCTTCCCATAGTGTTTGGTACCCGGTAATTTCGGCAGCTCCTTCCGAGACAATGGGCTCGCAGAATCTATTCATGGACAGAACCAGAGTCATCTCTGACAGCCTCAGATCTGTGGGAATAAAAAAAAAGAAAGGGAAAACAGCCCTGATCAAGAGCCAGCCAGGGGTTGACCTTGACATTTTCATCTCTTTGGCTTTGGGAAACTTTTACTTCCAGGTCTTGCCCTTCATCCCCAACCATCAGATTCCCTACCCCCCCCCCCAGCGCCTCCCCCCCCCCCCCTGCAAGAAAACCTGAGCAAACTCTTGCTGCTATTAGCTCATCCTCTGTGTTCAGCAGTCTGCATTTCAGAGGCGGATCTTTAAAACCCCACTCCTTATTGTTCTCACATTCCCCTCAGCCCTCTTCCAGACAGCTGCTTTGCCTTCTAAACACATTTTCCTCCTGACCTTCCCAGCAGAAAATGTACCACTAAAAGGCAGGGCCAAAACCCTTGCTCTTCTTTTCTATTAATAAGGCAAAATCAATTTTCTACTCAATCCCCTGGGAGTCTCCTTTGATGAAATCTGCTAATCAATCAAGGCAAAAGGGTGGGGGAGGCAGAAATCTCCACCTTAATCCCAACTGATGCTCTGGGGTTCAGGTTCAGTCTGTGCCGCTGTCCCTGTCTTCTCTACAACACGCTGGGGGCTCCCTCCACTTTCTCCTCCCAGAGGGAAGCAGACAGAGAGACACTTGGTAGTTGTTTCCACCAGCCCTGATCGGCCTGAACTGGATCTGCCTCCAGTCAAAACACTGCTAGATGAAGACAGAAAATTGGCTCCAGTTTCCAGCCGTGAGTTGCAGTCCCACAGGAGCCAAGCACAACATCAACCGAGCAGGCAGAATATTAAACAGGAGCCAGGGCTCTGGGGCCAGAGGCAGCCAGAAACTCTTTAAACTGCAAAGCCCAGACGCAGGCAGGAACTTTCCAAGAGGCCACACATCACTGCCCTTCTCTCCAGTTCACGCCCTTCCCCTTGGGTCTGCAGGGAGATGAGGTGTCTCTACAGTCATGCTGCCGGTCCTGCTCCCCCTTAGGTGATGGAAGACACTGCCAGAAGGGCTAAATGTTTTCAGTTGGTCCTTCATGAGGTTCAAGGTAGGGCCAAGGGCAAGTGCAAGGGAGAAGAGTCTGCTATCAAAGCTTTAAAAAGACAAGCCTGGCACTGGTGGCTCACTCCCAACTCAGAAGGCTGAGATCTGAGGGTCACAGTTGAAGCCAACCAGGACAGGAAAGTCTGTGAAACTCTTATCTCCAATTAACCACCAAAAAGACCTAAGTGGAGGTATGGCTTGAGTGGAAAAATATCAGTCTTGGGTAAAAAAAAAAAGCTCAAGGACAGCAGTCAGGCCCTGAGTTCAAGCCCAGGCAGACAGAAAGACAGACGACAGACACACACAATAGATAAGCAAAAAGACCCACAGACCAGGGGTGACAGCAGATCAGACACAGTGCCTTGCTAACTGCCAATTCCTTTAGGAGACCCACGTCGCTACTCTCACTTTGGGTTTGAAGAACTGTTGCAAAGTTGATGCCAGGCTTGCTTTCTGAAGATTGTCTTTCAAACATACACTTGAGGGTCTAGTTGGCTCTTTCTTTTCCAAATTAGATAGCTTGTAATGTTATGGAGAAAGGATGACTCTATCATTGCTTGGAGTAAACTATTATTCCTTACCAGCTATTGCCAGGGTCCACTTCCAAGTAAAAGGAGGAAAAACATCAGGATAACAAGGAATGGCCTCATTAAAGAGATAAAGTCCTTCTGACAGAGCAGCTCTTGGCAGCAAAGGCCCTTTCATTAGGCTTCTCTCTGCCCTCTCAGCTTCAGTCCCAATGCCACTGAAGACAGAGAAAGGCTCCAGGTCAGTGGGTAGAATGAGGATCTAGTTGATGTGGGCTACTAAACCTAACGTCCCTTTTCTTTTAAGATGCCCTCCAAAGAGACATCGGATAACCATATTGTAAGTGGGGGAGGGGAGGAGGAGTGTTTTAGCTAATTCTTATCAGGAAATGTGAGATATGCCATTTCTTTTTCTCTTTGAGTCTTCAAAAAAAAAAAAAAAAGAATTCACTTGCATTGATTCGACAAACTCAGCCATTCTGTCTAGCATCCTTCAAATTCTGTATCCAAGCGAAGTATCAGAGCTCATGATACTTTATTCCACGAAGACTCTTAGGAAATGGTCCAATCTTTCAACCTATTCTAAGAGACAATCATATCAGGAAATGCTATTGCTAAGAGCAAATCATAGCTTTTTTTTTTTTTTAAATTAGAAACCAGAAGTTCTTTGATAGAGGACAACAGTATTTCCCAGCTGTAAATTTACAACTCACTTTGATGGTGAATTCTGTGAAGATCCAAGCCTTTTTAAAAATGTCATTGTATGTACGTGAAGACAGGTGGACAAAGCCATGACCCTTAGTCTCCAGTCACAATTACCTTTGCTTAATAGGACGTTAATGAGGCCTGTGCTGTTTTATGTTAGTCAGTTGTTTATATTTTAATGACTTGGGGGAGGGTGGCCTTGCTGGTTGTTAAGAATTCCAGTGTTTCTATTTGTTAGTATTGTTTTTAGCATATAAAATACCACCATTATGCATTTGAACTTGAAAGGTGGCCTAATAGTTTTTATATTGGTTGTTTCTTTGGTTTACAACATCTAATTTCAGTAAGTTCTTACACACACACACACACACACACACACCTTCTTTCTTTTTTGAATCGGAAACTGTTACACACTAAACCCTAAAAGAGAAAGGCTGAGTTCTGCAAGTGATTTATATAAGCCTGAATAAAACATGAATGAACTAGGATTATTTGGGAGCGAAAGGAGGAGATTTTGCAACTGAGTCTTCCTAGTCTATCTGAATTACTCTGGGATATTAATAAACGAAGAAGGCAAGTTTAATGTTGAAGAAACACTGAACTATACAGCACTAGGCACTCAAGGTTTAATGCACATCTTTATTTGTAGTCTATGTAGGGAGCCAAACTCAGTATTCTCTGCATGTGATTTACATTACAATCCTGCTATGGTATTCAGAAACTCAAGTCTACAAATTTACATGCTGTTAATATTAAATATAGCCACTATATATACATATGTGTGTGTGCGTGTGCTTTTTCCCTTAGCGTCAGAAGTGTGTGAATTCAAAAGGAGCTGATAAAGTGTGTTTTGTCTGCATACTGGTCAAAATAAGGAAGTCCTAACCTACTATGTTCTGGCTCCTGTGTCTTTTGTCATGCAAGTGGATATAGTAGCAAGACTGACTCAAGGGTCCTCAGCAGGCTGAAGGCTGGACATCAAGGCATTTATCTCTATACAATTTTGGTTTTGCATATGAGTTAGGCTTGCTCTTCCCATGGAGCCATTATGATGTTAATAGTTGCGGTTGACACCAGGCAAACATTCAGTAGCACCTTCACTTTAGCTCCTGGTCATGGTTTTAACGGGCCTCCTCCTACTTGTCACTGGCAATTAGAGAACATCTTTAGAGCATTAGAGCAGTCAGAGAAAAGATTCCGAGCCTGGAAAACAGGTAATTCAAAGGCTGGCATTTCCAGAGCAGCTCAGGTGCACTGGACTGTCCCACCCAGGTGGACTTAAGCCCCTGTCCTCGACATTGTCCCTACAAGCTCTCAACAACTTGTCTGCTGGTGGTGGCAGAAGGGATCAGATATCAGGACAAAATCTCCCAACCCTTCCAAAGAGGCAGGTGTGGCTTTTGTGCAGGTCTCTGTAGCCCTCCTGACTGCCTGGATCATCCCCTGTGGAGTCTCACAGCCAAGAGCCTTTGGCTAGGTCTCAAGAGCGGGGAATGGGGGTTGTGGCCCAGACCAGGTGGGCGGGAAGTGTGTGTGTGTTGGGGGGGAGGTTAGGGGCAGTCTGAGGGGCCAATCTGGCCAGCGGGTGGCACCCACCGAGTCGCCCTGGACAGACCCTAGGGGGGTTCACTCCACAGCCCAAGCCCCTTTTCCTGGCAGTGGGCAGTGCCGGTCTGGGCTTGTGGCTGCAGGAGAAAGTAAACAACCCAAGTGTCTGGGAACAAAGGCAAGTTGTATTCCAAGGTGCCAGAGCCCAGTACCTCTCCTGCAGAATTAAGTGCTATCATTATTCTTTCTGGCTCCTTCCTTTCTTCTTCTTCTCTCTTCCTTTTATATATACATAAAAAAATTAAACCAAGTTTCCTTCTAAGGGAAATAAACACACCAAAGGTAGGATTCCAAGGGAATGACTCAGGACGGTTGGCAAGGCTAGCGATGCTGGCCGGGACTCGCCGCCACTCCGCCCGCCACGGATGCCTGCCGGGTCTCGGGGCTGCTACCCCCCCCCCCCCACGCCGCCCTCCCCGGCTGCCCAGCGCCCGGCGCGCGGCGGGGACCCGGCGGACGCCCCCCCCCCCCGCCCCTCACCCGGGCCGCTTCGCCTGCGGCCGCAGTCCCACCCTCGGGAAAGTTGCTGGGTCCGGGGGAGGGGCAGGGGGCCGCGGCCTGGGCCCGCGAGGAGGTGAGCTGAGGACAGACGAGCCGCCGCCGCCCGCAGCGCGGCTCGGCAGCGCGGGAGGAGGGCGCGGGGGCGGAGGTGGCGGGGACCGGAGGTGTCAGCTCCGGCTCCCGCTGGAGATCGCGCGCTCCTGACACCCGTAACCCCTCCCTCCCCACCTGCCAACGCCGCGGTGCCCAGCCCGGGGTGTCCCCCCCCCCCCCGCCACACCCGACCGAGCTCCGGACGAAGGGCCGAGCCGCCCCCCCCCCCCCCGAGCCCCGAGGTCTCCTCGGAGCAGCTGTCCCCAACCTCGGCATGGCTCCTGCGCGCGCGGGCGGGAGCCGGAGCGGCCCGGGGGACACCGGGGCTCCCGCCCCGATGAAGGGAGCCGCGGTGGTCGCCAGCCCCGGGGAGAAGCCCGCATCCTCCCCCGCGACCGGCCGGGCGCGGACCCCGGTGCAAGCCCCTGGGATTGGGGGACGCGCGGGAGGCCGCGTGGCGCGGGTGTGTGTGTGCGCGCGCGCGGGCAGGAGCACCCCCCCTCCTCCCCGGAGACCCGGCCTCGCCCTCCGCCCGCCCGCCCGTCCGCCCCCCGCGCCCGGCCCGGCCCGGCTCTTACCGCGGGGGTCAGCGGGGAGGCGGCGGCCGCCGCGCAGGGGCTGCCGCGGGTCCGCGGTGCGCTCGGCGCCAGCCCGGCCGCCCGGTGCGCGCTCGTGCGGGTGGCGATCCCGGTCCCCGCGGCCCGGTCGGTGGTGTCCGCAGACGCGCGCGCGCGGCGGGCGAGGGTCCCGGGCAGGTCCCGCCGCCGCGACCCGGGCGCTGCGCCGCCGTCGCTGCAGACGGTTATGGTAATGAGCGGCGGTGTCTAGCGAGCGGCGTGCGAAACCCGTCAATCCTGTTTGCCATTTCCCCGTGGATTTCCGAGGAGAGGTTCTGCAGGATGCCCCCGGGGCGAGGGGGGGGGAACACGACGAGCGCCCGCCCTCCTGCCTCCCTCCCTTCCTCCGCTCCTCAGGCTGCACACGGGGCGCCTTCCCCTCACCCCCCACCCCAGCCCGCCCCCTGCCTCCTTCCCTCCTTCCCGCCCTCCCTCCTCCGTCTCCTCCCCTTCCCGCCCGGTGCCCGGGGACACGCGGGCGCAGCTCCAGCCCGCAAACCCAGACCCCACGCGCTCTGGGGTTCCCGCCCTCGCCCTGGGGGGTTCGGTTCCACCCACTCATGTATTCGCTCTGCAACCTTCTGAGATGTCTCTCCTTTAAAAAAATATTCTTTTTGGGGTTTAGTTTTGTTGTTGTGTGTGCGTGTGATTAAAAAAAAAAAAAAAACAATCTGTGCCTTTCCCACCCTTTGCAAAAGACTTTCTTCTGCGGTGCCTCGGCGAACGGAGATGAGAAACAGATGTCAGCGCAGGGCCCGGCAGTCAGCCTCCGCGGCGCCCCCGCCCGCCCGCCCGCCCGCGCTCCGCCCCGAGCCGCCGCCGAGGGAAGGGACGAAATCAATAAAAAGAAGCACCGTGGTCCTGCTGCAACTTGAATGGGCAACTCTTTCTGGGTGGGGGAGCCCCAGGGAAAATCCTCCAGGAAATGAAAACAAAAGTCAGACACGAAAAGTAGTACAGGCGGTGGTCCTTGGTCCATGATTGAAGCCTCAGAATCATACCGTTTTTGCAGAGTGTGGTGTTTCTCCTCTGTTGGACTCTATTGGGTTTTTTTCCCTTCCTTCCTTTCTCTTTTTAAACATTCATCCTTCATTGGTGTCTAGGGACCCCTCCAGAGTCGAGATGGGTCATTTCAGGTGTAATGAACGCAGAGGCTTGGAAGGTACAGACCTAATAAAATCAGGGGGAGGCACCTGCCCAAAAGTGTTACAAAGACTATCATGTTTGTTTACTGCTACGACGCCAGATGTGCTAAATATAACACTTCTTTAAAACAGTGCTCCTCCGACTGTGAAAAACCCAACCTCTGGCTGCCTGTCTCCCCAGGACTCCAGGAGACAACACAGACTGAAAATCCGGGCAGGAAAGAAACAAGTTCAAGGATGAGGATTAGCATCTGCAAATTGAACTCTATCTAATTTGCATGTTTATTTCTTAGAATTGTAATTAAATTTGTGTAATAAATGTTTTCCATTTCATTTGTACACTTAAAATTTGGGTGATTGACATGCAGTTAAGTGAATTTCCTTTTCCTTTTTCTTTTTTTTTTTTTAAAGCCAATGTGATTTATTCAATAAAGCAGCAAACAAATAGTAAAACATAATTAGAACTAATCTGATTTGAAGGTGTTTTGTCGCACTTTGTACATTAAAGACACTCAGAGGTTTTAAGGGGTAGTAGGAAGTCAAGAGAAGACAATTATGCTGAAAACAGACTAACCCAATAAACTTACCAGGAGCATTATTTCAGTTTTTCCAGGAGATGTTCCCGGATTGCATGCCTAAAATTGGGAACAGGGTATCCATCTTGGCTTCATTCTAAGCCATATTAAATTGCACTGGCTAGTGCCTGGCGTAGGCCATTATATGATGATTTAAGAATTGTAAAGATACCCTTTCCCTCCCACTAGCAATCAATGATTTTCATATATCTAGGTTAAGGGTAGGGTATCATTGCTATTGGGGGAGGGGAAGAGGGCAAGGAAAGACTCACGAACATTTAAAGCAAAGTCAGTACTTGAAAAGCTAAGTCAGTATCTAAAACTGCGTCTCGTCTAACTCAAATAAATAATGAAATGTGAGGGCTTGGAGGCATGGCTTATTATTGTTTTTATCTCCCTATATTAAAGTTTTATAGCATTTAAAGGACTATGGGGAAATCCCCACACACACTTGGCTGTGTCAAAATACATAAAACCCAAAGCAGCAAATTAAGCATAAAATTGAGAAATAACATGAGACTAAAAATCAGCATGGGCTGCACTAGTATCTTTGGAGCTTCGCATCTGAGAAATGAGCCTTCTGGGAAATTGGCATTGCCTTGGGTGGAAAAGACTCTTAGCTTTAATGATACAACAAAATGACATCACAACACAAGAATCAAAACATTGTACTTCACAGCACCCTTCGAGGTTCTGAACATGAACCGACCCTGCCCTGTTCACAGATGTTCAGTTAGCCTATTTTACTGTCAGCTTTCCCTGCTATACTCTTCTAATATTAAACTGTCGTTTCTGAGAGTCACTGCCCAACTGTTGGCAATGTGAATGTGGAGAAAAGATAGTCATTTAAAAAGTTGGTAAGTTGGGGCTGGGAAGGTGGCTCAGTGGTAGAGCGCTTGCCTTGCATGCATGAGGCCCTGGGTTGGATTCCTCAGCACCACATAAGCAAAAAGAAAAAAAGCCGGAAGTGGCGCTGTGGCTCAAGTGGTAGAGCACTAGCCTTGAGCTGAAGAGCTGAGGGACAGCGCCCAGGCCCACGACCAGACCGGACCCCCCCCCCAAAAAAAGTAAGTTGTCATTTATCACCAATGGAATATTTGGAATGGGTGAGTACTATTTATGAGTGTCAATATTCAGCTGAGAACGATGATGTCATCACATTGTGTGTGTGTGTGTGTGTGTGTGTGTGTGTGTGTGTGAGCGTGTACATATGTGAGGTCCTAAGATAAAAGTTTGATTATAAAAGTTGAAATAGTTTGAGTTGCAAATTCACTGAAAGCATCGACTGTTTTTCTTCAATTAACAGAGTGTCAGACTTAAAATTGCTGAAACTCCATTTCACAAAGTCTTTTCTCATTTGAAAGGGAGATCTTGCAAGTCAAATCTGACTTACATTGCTCTGAACACAATGCCCGTATTGGATTAATTTTTTTAATTCTAAATTACTGGCTTTACAAACACACAAAAAGGAGCTGGAAATGTGGCTTAGTGGTGCACTGCTTGCCTACCATGCATGAAGCCCTGGGTTTGATTCTTCATACCACATACACAGAAAAAGCCAGAAGTAGTGCTGTGGCTCAAATGGTAGAGTGCTACCCTTGAGCAAAAGAAGCTCAGGGACAGTGCCCAGGCCCTGAGTTCAAGGCCCAGGACTGGCAACACACACACACTTCAGTTCTTCAGTTTGACTTTCTAATCCATTGATACACTGGAACTTCTTGTCAAGGTTATCGATAACTTTCACATTGCTAGGTCCACGGTCATTTCTTGGTTCTCATCTTATTGGACCAACTACTGAAAGCAGCATTTGAACCAGCTGCTCTGTCCTTTTAGCCTGGTTTACAGGACAACACATACTGTCTGTCCCCTCTTCCCCTGGCTCTTTTTTCTGTCTCCTTTGCTGGGTGGGTCAGTCTCTCCTCCTCAGAGCCCCCCACCCCACCCCAGTGTTGGACTTCCTCAAGCTCAAACCTTGAAACTTTTCTCATAGCCACTCTCTCTGAATCTCATCGAGTCTCTCATCTTCACATACTGTCTAAACTCTGATGACTCTCAAATTGACATCTCCAGCCTAGACTCAGTCTGACTTGCAGACTCCATTTAGGTGTCTAGTCAGTATCAGATGTTTATAGATCTAAAACTCCATGCCTGATAGTCTCTGCTTTTTCCATCTGTATTACCATTAATAAACTATCACTATTTTTCTAGTTGCCCAGGCAAAAATCTTGCCAGTCAGCTTTGACTCTTCCTTGATGCCCTATATCTAACACAACAGAAAGTCCTTATGGCTCCAACTCTAACCTTTTCTAGACTCTGATCATTTCTTAGCATCACTACTAAGGGTACCCTTGTCCAATCCATCACCACCCTATTTCGCTTGGGATACCGCAACAGCCTCCTTGCTTCAGTTAAATCTTGGCTTCACAGCCACTGCTGTCTATTTTTGGTAAGACTCTTCCTAAGGATCTCCATTTCACTTGAAGTAAATGCTGGAACTTGCAGCAGACTGAAAAGCATTCCTTCATTTCACCAAGCTCCAAATCACTCCAGCCGTTTTCTTGTTGTTCGCCCGACATGCTAGATTTTGCTCACCCCAGGACATTTCCATTGGCAGCTCCTTCTGCATTCTGCAGTCAATGTTCTTTCCTCAGATAACTGAATGGAAATCCTTTCCGCCACTCTCCACTGGAAATTACTCATCTTAAAACTTGGCTTCTACCTTGTCATTCTCCAGTTCAAAATCTTTAGTGTGCTCAATGCTTGTTGAATTGAAATCAAGTTCTTCTTGCTTTTTAGCATATATTTTAATCTGGCTTTGTCTGCTGTCTACTTTCACATACCTTCTAGAAAACGAGAACATCCATCCTTCACTAAAAATGTCCTTTGCTTTCCCACGTATGTGCCTTTCCTCGTTTGTTTCCACCATCTGAAATACTCATCACTCATTCCCTGTTCCCACCCAGTGATGCTACCTATCTTCAAGGTCAACTTCAGATTTTGTTTTCTTAAAAAAATCCCTTTCTGGCTTCCATCACCAACCACCAAGACGCGATTGATCATCCCACCATTGAACTTCTGTGGTATCCAGTATGCCCTAAACTACTAAATAGGTCCATTATTTCTATGCTTGTCTTTGACGATTTTGTAAGTCTAAGGGGAAAAAATGTCTTATTTCTCCTTCCCCACAGTGTTGTGCCAAGCTCAATTCTTGAATTATGTACATATGCAATGTACATCATTGCTGCAGTGTGTCTGAGTGAGTTTTGTAGACAGATGAGAAAGGGGAGGAGTTCTTGGTAAAAGTAGCTTAGCCAAAGAGTGACAAGGGTCAACTCCACATACTTAGTAATTTGTCTAAGACTGTGGTTTCAGACAAGTATATGGGCAGTGATGGAGAAAGGAGGGACTATGTTGGGGAGAGGAGGACTGATTCAGAGTGTGGCCTTACCTGATGGCGTATTGTGCAGGAGAGTCTCAGCATGATACCTTTGGATGCTAAGGATCTTGGGATAATTTCTGGGTCTTTGAATGCTGCAGGCAGATGTAGAGCATTGGGGAAGAAAATTCTAGAAGGGGTAAACAAATTTGGAATTAAAAAAAAAACAAACATACAATTGCTTGTTTCACATTCTACGTACACTAGAGAAGCTTCATTTTATCCTTGTTCAGTTTCTGCAGCAATATGAAACAAGTCAGCCAACTGCTCAATCAACACGTATTTATTGAGTGCTTTTTCTCTGCTAGGTGTTAAAGACAAAGGGTAAATTTAAAAAGGCAAAAATTGTCAGGTAATGGTGGCTCACACCTGTGATCCTAACTACTCAGGAGGCTGAGACCTGAGGACCATGGTTCAAAGCCAGCCTAGGAAAGAAAGTCCACAAGATTCTTATCTCCAATTAAACACACACACACACACACACACACACACACACACACACACACACAGAGAGAGAGAGAGAGAGAGAGAGAGAGAGAGAGAGAGAGAGTGCTATGGTTCAAGTGGTAGGGCATTATTCTTGAGCTAATAACCCCAAGGACAGAACCCAAGTCCTGAGTTCAAGCCCCAGGACTGGCACAGGAAAAAAAAAACAAACCCTGGTATTCACTTTGTAGGAGAGAAGTAAATAAACTACACACCTAAGACCTAGCATCTATTGAGCAATCCTCAAGATAAAAATAAAGCAAGATATAGAGATGGGGCATTAGAATTGAAAGCCAAATGGTGAGTGTTAAGTAGATGATATTTGAACAAAGATGTGGTGAAGATGAACACTGAGTGCATTACAGGATTTAGGACTAGAGAATGACACAGTAGATAGCAAGCTTTAGGATGAGCGATGGCCAGTGGAGAATAGTGCTGGGAATACCAGATAGGAAGCTCTTTTGGCAGCCTAGGGAGGGACTCTATGGTTTTGCATTAGGGTTGTGACCTTGGAATGAGAGGGAGGCTGGTATAAGGTGCCACAGAGTGGGAATCTTCAGGCTACAGTTATTGTAGGGAAGAGAAGAGTGCAGAGTAAGGCTGATATTCCTGGCTGAGTTACTGTGTGCCTAAGTAAACCCACACAAATGAGAAGGAACAGGCTGGAAGGAATATATATGCTGGCTCTGGGGATGGTATGGCCCTGCTGAGAAAGCATATGAGAGCATATTATAAAAATTTAAGATTAAGCCAAGCACCGGTGGCTCATGCCTGTAATCCTGGCTACTCAGGAGACAGACTGAGGATCACTGTTCAAAGCCAGCCTGAGCAGAAAAGTCCTCGTGAGGTGAGACTCCAATTTACCAGTCAAAAATCCAGAAGTGGAACTGTGGCTCCAAGTGGTAGAACTCTAACCTTGAGTGAAAAATCTCATGGACAGCACCCCTGTCCTGAGTTCAAGCTGTAATAACTGTAAAAGTTATTTCTCTATAGACTGAAATTAAAGTCTTAAGACTTACTGAAATGATTGAAGGTACTTTGAGAGTATTCAAGAGTGAAAGACGCATCACACCTTAATGAATATCATAAATGTATTTATTCTCAGTACACAAAGACCTTTTTGGGTTAAGCTTAAAAGAAGTACTTGAGGGTGGGGTGGTAGAGTTTGGGTAGCAGGCAATCTCTACAGAGGACATGTTAGCAGAACCTAGAAGTAATTATGTGCTGTTCTTCTTCATGGTGCTGAATTTACTTATGTATCATCACAAGTGGAAAGTGATTTATTTCATCAGATAATCCTGAAATAATCCCTGAAAAGATGTAAATCATAGGCGTATCATAATACTTCAGAAACTTTCATCAAAACCCCTAATTAATAATTAATTAATTGATGGCATGATTTCAGATGTAATACAACTCAATAAAGTAATATTTCTGAATAGAAATAGTGCTTTGCTCAGGGTACTATTTTGTGGACCTACAATAGTAAATAGGTAGGAATGGTTTACAATAAATATTCCAGTTAATTGTACAATGATGTTCTTTAATGTACTCCATCACTTTTTCAACTAATAATTTCTATGGAAATTCTTTTTTTTTAATTTTATTGTAAAGATGCTGTACAGAGGGTTCTATGGAAATTCTTCATGGAAATCCTTTAGATTCTATTAATATTGTATAATAGGTAAAAGGCTGCCTTATATTCAATGTACATTATGTAAAAATGGAACTATATAATGTGAGGATGGGAGGGGCAAATGGGGGAGGAGGATGGAAAAGGGTGACATCAATCAAGATGTGTTGTGTTCAGCCTGATTTATGGAATTGTAACCTCATTGTACAACTACTTCTTAGTAAAAATATTTTTTAAAAAGGGTGTGGTAACCAGGAATCCATCAGCATTGTTTACTCTCAACATTTCAGGGGAAAGATGGGTCAGAAGTGAAGCATGTCATTCAACCTAGAGAGCCAGAGATGAGATAGAAGGGCACTCTGATGTGTGTGTGGGGGGAGGGGAGGGGACTCACAGAGGGCTCCAGGGACGAAGGCGCTGGATGAACCAGAGTCCATGATAAGCTTAAAAAAAAATCTCCATAGCTGGGAAGAAGGCTGTGCTATTGTCAGAAGCACAGAGTATGGAATCTTGTGTACTGGGGAGGGGAAGGGGAATAACAAAGTGCTGAAGCAAGGGCACAGGATGACATGACCCATTGCAACAATGAGACTCACAGACACTATGTTGGAAATGAACCTTACAACTTTGGGGGGGGGAGGAGTGGGGGAGGTGGAGGTGGAAAGGGATAGAAGGATAAAAACAAAGGAGGGGTAACAATGCTCCACAAGAAATGTACTCATTACCTTATTCATGTAACTGTAACCCCTCTGTACAGCAACTTTACAATAAAATTAAAATTTTTTAAAAGATAAAATAAGGGGCTGAGAAGGTGGCTCAGTGGTAGAGCCCTTGCCTTGCATGCATGAGGCCCTGGGTTCGATTCCTCAGCACCACATAAGCAAAAAGAAAAAAGCCGGAAGTGGCGCTGTGGCTCAGGTGGTAGAATGCTATCCTTGAACTGAAGAGCTGAGGGACAGCACCCAGGCCCAGAGTTCAGGCCCCACGACCAGACCCCCCCCCCAAAAAAAAAACCAAAAAAACAAGATAAAATAAAAAATAAAAAAGGGTTACCTGAACAAAAGGTGGTATGTGTGTGTGTGTGTGTGTGTGTGTGTGTGTGTGTGTGTGTGTGATTATGTGTGCACACATACATTGGAGGGAAAATAGGCCTAAACATTTTACATAATAAACTGAGATACAAATAAAAATTAATAAGAATAGTGATATGGGTGTTTGCTGAGAATATCTTTTTTGTTGTTGTTTCAATTTCCCTTTTGCTTTTCTAGGCAGTTATTTCACCCCTTGTCCTTATCTTTAATTTAGAAAGGAGGATTTATTCAGTGTTCTCTCTCTCTCCTCTCTCTCTCTCTCTCTCTCTCTCTCTCTCTCTCTCTCTCTCTCTCTCTCTCTCTCTCTCTCTCTCTCTCTCTCTCTCTCTTCTCTCTCCCTTTCTTTGTTCTGGTCCTAGGGCTTGGCTTGGGTGCTGTCCCTGATCTATTGTACTCAATGCTAGAACTCTACCACTTAAGTCACAGCTCCACTTCTAGTTTTTTTTTTTTTTTTAAACTGGAGATAAGAGTCCCATGGTCTTTCTTGCCCTACTGGCTTTAAGCTGCAACCTGAGTTCTCAGCTTCTTTTAGTAGCTAGGATTACCAGTGGGAGCCACCAGTGCCCAGCTTCAGCTTTTTCTTGACCAAAACCCTAAACATTCAAATCTACACTGCCTATAGCACCAGCTTTGAGATCCAAATTACCAAATAAAAGGGTGCCATGTTTGAGCTAAAACTGGAAGACAGAGGTCGGAGAGGCTGTGCATGTGTATCGGTCAGGGGGAATGTGCAGAGCACAACATTATTCAGAACTAAGCAGAACTCTTGCTGTGTAGTAGGGGAAGGCTTCTAAAATGATCAGTTTGTCATCTTGCTAACAAAAGAGATATGAGCCAAAGGAAATGGGATTCTAACCTAGGGCGATCTTTGGAGAAAGTGTATCTACTCATAACTTCATTCTCTCCTCTGTGCCTCACTGGTACATTGAAACAGATGGATTCGACCTTTCATGAGGTTTGAGCAGAGTGGGTAAATGATATGTGAGGCTATCACAAACAGCCTGTATTAATTAAGTGACTAATAATTGCACATCGTTAATCCAGCATAGATCTTTCAGGAGCTCGAGAATTTGTTCATCAATGCTATTCCCTTGACCTTATACATACACAATTTCTACATATCCTTTACACCTTCATGTATAGCTTTTATACTTTTACCTTTTTTTAATAAAAGTAAAATTAAAGCCTCATAGAAAGCTTGGGTGGCTGATAAGAATATATTCCAATTAAGTAATAATTTGAAGTACATAAAAAGTATAGAGATTTGAATGCAGTACTGATTATATCCTCACATATAGAATTTAAGCAGTCTGCTCTTTCTTTACTGAAATAATTACTACTGGGTTTAGGCGAAATGTGTCCACTTTTCATAAACATATTCGATTTAAGCCAAACAAGTTATAATAGAGACCTATGATAAGTAAATCTGTGTGAAGAAGACATAAGTCCCCATATAGGATCAAAATATGAGAAATGTAGCATTTGCTAATCATTCTTTCCCTTTAGGCCTTAGCCCTACCCTAGAACTCTTGTTATACCATCCATGGGTTCAATGCAGGTGGCGTGAACTGACCTTTTCAATAACTCATATCAGGAAAGTAAATCATGTGCCAGAATGAAGTTGTAGTGGGGGGATACCCAGAAACAAATTCCTTCCTGAACATTCCTTTATATTCTGATCTTAGGAATAATATAAAGTGTCAAAGTTTGTAACAAAAACTGCTTATGCTATCAGGGAGATACGTTAATTTTCCACAATGTAAAGAGGAAAAAAAAAAGCATGAAATTGGGGGGTGGGAAAGTGGAAGGGAGGAGGGGTGGAAAGAAGGAGGGAGAGAAGACAGAGAGAGAAGAGACAACCTGCAGCAGACATCACCTGAGTGGGAAATCACATATCCTGCACACACATGCACAGAATTCATCTCTGACAATTTAATTGTTTAATGGTAGGACTAACAAGGAATCCTTTTTAAAGTAATGGCATATAAAGGCTTCCTAGTGAAGTTAATATTCCTGCTGCATTTGATGGGTGTTTCCATTTGTGCAGTTCTGCCCTAACAGACTCCGGGTGCTTGGTGGGGGGAAGCAGGAGGGGCGGTGGTGTCTGTGTTCCAGGGCAGGATGTGGAGAATGCTTTAGCCTGTGACCTTCACCACTGGAACAATAAATCTGAGGCCTCCACTGGCATCAGATGGTTGCTCATATGGGTTGCAAAGCCTTGGCTTGCAGTCCTAAAGATCTCATCTTCCTAGCCTGCAGGGTGGGTGGGTTTTTTTTTCTTTTCATTTTTAGCACAAAGTCTTTGCTTGCTTGCATAGTTGTCTGTTTTCTCTTAGTGAACTAAACTCAGGGTCTGGCAGCCATTTGTGCTGAGATTGAAAGACTCCAGTGTGACCGGACTTCTAGATAAGGACATGCACAAAGCCTCGGATCCTAGAGTATGAATTCTCATCATGAGCGGTGCATATTTCTTGGGGTTCAACCTTGCTCCTAGGCCTTTAATTAGATCGCTGAGTGTAGGTAGCTGCCTCATACAACAGTGTACTTAACAATGTGTATATAGCCTTTGGAAGAACAGCCATCTCAAGAAACATACAGAGTTCTCAAATCATGTTCAGTGAAGTAATATATACATAAACACTTCAGAACGGAATCCAAGTGTACACATGTATATTAACCAAAATATGGTAAATTCAAGGGAGAACTCAAATGATGTACTTTCTTAGAAAGGCTACAGTTACAGTCTAACAAAATAAGCATCAGGAACTTGAAAGTGGGGGAGGGGTGAGATCAACAAGAGGCAGGCAGGGGTGGGGGGGTGGGGAGGGGGATAGAGGGGAGGGGGGTGACAAATGAAGAGAGGAAGGGGGGAAAATGCAGTTATAAGATTCAAGGCATATCCTACCAAATTAAGAAAATTGAGGGAAGGTATTGGTGGGAAAGATGAAGGGTGACAACTGGTCAAGAGGTATTATTCATCTCGGTATATAGAGGTATGATATTCGTATACTACTTTGTTGAATGGCAAGTACTTTGTACCACTACTTACGGGTAAAAATAAAATTAAAACAAAACAAAAAGCCTGCAGGCACTCACAGTGGCCATTCTTTATTCTAATTACTTGACTCTGGAGATGGGGTTTCACTGCCTGCATCTAAGAACTCCAGTGAAAGTTGTTTGGACCCAATGAAGAATTGCTGTGCTTCCAATCCAGAGGCCTTGAGCCTTTAGCCATGAGCTATCAGCCAGCTGTGTGGCAACCTCTCGCAGAGACACAGTCTGCACCTTTCAGTCAAGGAAAAGGCTTAGTAGGCAGAGTTGGAAAACGACAGACTATTTTTAACACCAGCTTTCGATCCCACAGCCTCTGGTTCTTACTCCTATTAGCATTACTTATTCATAGACTTTTATTCCCAAATATCATTACCCTTTACAGTAATAGGCTCAGCAATGCAACCACTTAAAACCAAACAAACAAATGCAGAGATCTCAGTCCTGCATACAGACACATGCTCTCCGCTCCTGCCAGCCCCCAGACCTCTTCTCTCTCTCCGCCTACCTGGAGGAGAAGTGGTTCTTAGCAGTGTCAGAGCAGCAGCAACACTGCTTCTGGAGTGTCAGAGAGACAAAGGGGCCTGGCGGTGGGGATGTCTAAGGCGGTCACAAATCCGAGAGAATCAAGGGAGCAAAAGGAGGGCAGGAAAAGATCCTGAGATGGGCAGTATGCATCTTTAAACTCAGTTTCCTCAGGGGAACATCTTCTAAGACACATTTAATTTACAGTGGCTTGAAGTGGGATCAGTAATGATTCCCTGCTTATTAACCATTGTACTGAGGTCCTACTGTGCACCAGATGCTTTCCATACCTTTTGATTTGCACAACTTTCCTCTCTGTCTCTCTGTCTCTCTCTCTCTTTCTCGCTCTCTCTCTCTCCTTCCTTCCCCTCCTCTCATTCTGCAGTTTCAGATGATCTTTTATAGATCTCATGCTCCAATTTACACAACTTTAAGGAGTAGAATAATGATCCCCTTTTTACAGCCATGGAGACTGAGGCATAGAAAGGCTAAAAGACTTGTCCAAAGTTGTATGCCTTAGTTAGTTTCCAGGGAGCTAGAGTGTGAGACGGGTAAGCTAGAGTGTAAGCCAGAGCTTAGATCTTTCAGGACTTCACAAAACAGTGCTCATAACCACTACAGTTTTTTTTTTCATACTGCCACTTGCCATGAGACTGTTTTGTATTTTATTCAATCATTTGACTCTCCACTTGTATGCTTATTTATTTAGCACTTTACTCAAGATATTTAGGATAGTATGAATGCTTTGGAAATCATATCTAGGCCGTTTGTATATTTGCTGATTGATTAGGTTAAAAACATTGCATGTCAAGAATTCAGAATTTGTTCGTTATAGAGTCCCCTTGCTTTTTTTTAATCTTTAAGAGCAGGAATTGTACTTATAAATGTCGAATTGAAATTCTTTTGTACAGTTTCTTAAAATAATTTATTATATTTTTGTTGTTGTGCCAGTCCTGGAGCTTGAACTCAGTGCCTGGATGCTATCCCTGAGCTTCTTTTGCTCAAGGCTAATGCTCTACCACTTGAGCTATAGTGCCATTTCTGGCTAGTACTCAATTGGAGGTACGAGTCTCACAGACTTTACTGCTCAGGTTGGCTTTGAACCTCAAGCCTTAGATCTCAGCCTCCCGAGTAGCTAGGGTTACATATGTGAACCACCAGCACCAGCCAAAAAATAAATTACAAAAAATAAATAAAAATTATTACTGCAAAAACAAACTTGAAAGTAGGCTTGCCAGGAACTCACCTGTGGCTTGGCCTATAGGGCAAAGAGTAGACTAACCAGTCTCCTCAGATCTCTTGTAGACTTTCTATGCTTCTATAAAAGAATAGATTATTACACAAAGTCCTTCCAGCAAAGGATTAGATTGTCATACATAGTGGAACTTATCTTCTCCTTGGTCATAGTCCTTAATTATAAAACGTACAAAAGTGTTTTTAGTAGAGGGAAAAAGAGTAACTTTACCCTAGAGTAACATGACTGGGTCCCTAGAGTAACATGACTGGGTGGTTAAGGCCAACATGTACAGTCGTACCTCACCTTGACAGTATGTGTGCTTGATATGACATACTTGGAGAGAGTGGCTTTTTGCATTTGTGGCACTTACCTCTTTACCTTTATAAAAACCCATAACACATTCTCATCCCTTGAAAAAATATCAGACAAATCCTAGTTGAGGGAAATTCAACAAAATAGCTGACTGTCTCTCTCTAAAACTTTCAAATCATCAAAAAAAAAAAAAAACAAGGAAGAGTAAGTCTATGCAAATGTGTTAGCACACACACATATATACTGAAAGCCAATATGATCATAATAGATAGCTTTTTCTTGAATTAACGGAATTTTCCCCCTTACTATTCTCTGGGTTTTATGAATCCTAGCTGTTTAAGAGGCAGAGATCTGAGGATCTTGGTTTGAAGCCAGCCTGGGCAGGAAAGTCCACAAGACTCTTGTCTCCAATTAAGCACCAAAAAGCTGGAAGTGGAGTTGTGGCTCAAGTGGTAGAGTGTTAGCCTTGAGCAAAAAGTTCAAGGACAGCATCCAGGCCCTGAGTTCAAGCCCCAGGACTGGGAGAAAAATAAAGTATATTGAAATACATTTTCTTGAGAGGGATTTGGAAGGCTTCTATAGGAGATTCCCATGGAAGCACCCAGCACGGCGAAGGTTAAGAAGTTCTGCAGAGAGAAAAGAACACTTAACCGAGTCATAAGTTACTGCTTCCCATCCCACTCACCTCGACAATCCTCATTTATTTAGCAATGCCAACTCCATAAGGAATCGCTGTTATTATTTGTTATATTTAGTCATTAGATTACAAAACTGACTTTTTACCAAGGTTTTAAATGTGGTTCATTGGAAGGAATATTTTTCACCCAGTGATTCAGACCATACTTACATGAGCAAAATGAAATGGAAAATAGAGTCAACTCTCTGGGTAATAATTCATGTTAATAAGTTTCTACATTTGCCTGCAACATCCAGATACTGTAATCCAAAAGAAAAGTGTTTTTAGCTTGAATTGTTATATTGTTATTTCACAATTCTTGACTCTCTATTTTGAATATAGAGATTCAAGGGCTAGAGTTCAAGTTAATATTGTAAAGGTAAATAGGACTTTTCCAGGCCCTGGTTCTAGAAATGCTGTAAATATGCACACTGAGGTAGCTCAGTATCCTAGATGTATCATGGTTGACCATGCATCAAGATACATGCACATAACAAATTAGGAAATTCTTTTCTGGTTGGGCACTGATGGCGCATACCAGTAAACCAAGCTATTCAGGAGGCCAAGATGTGGAGAATCTCATTCAAAGCCAACCCTGGGAGAAGAATGCACTAGAGCTCATCTCCAAAATAAGTGGCAAAAAGCAAGGCTGGAGGCATGGTTCGTTAGAGTTCCAGTCTAGCAAGTACAAGGCCCTGAGTTAAAACCCTATTATGACCAATAAAAAAGGGAAAGACAACAAGAAGGAAGGAAGAAAAAAGTTCCTTTTTTGTTAACTAGATGTTTTCAATTCAATTTTCAGTCTCAGATCTCTAAGTCAATACAACTTCTGTGTCATCCATAAATCTTAGGGTAGTATGGCTAAGCTGAGATTCCTGATAGTTGATCAGCGGAAGCATTTTAAGTGGGAAGACAGGTATACGGGTGTACAGGTGTACTCCTGCTCTACAGTGGACAGTATACTGTGTGGTCTTTTAAGATGGCTGGCACACTGCTGTGGTTTAGATGTAGCTTCGCTCCCAAAGGTCCATGGTGATTAGGAAGTGGTAAAACCTTTATAAACAGTGAGGCCTAGTGGGGGTAATCGGGTCAGGGGAACATTGCCCTTATAAGGGGACGGTGTTGGGAGAGCAAGTTGTTCTCCTAAGAATGAGACAGCTGCACTCTGAGGTGTCTATGGTCACACCAAACTGCAACAGCTTGTCAGGACCACAGGATGCAGACCACCGTGTGTGCTTAGGATCTGTGCACCACGGGGTAGGAGTAGGCCTGACTTTCCACTTAAAATGCTTTTGCTCTTGGGCACTGGTGGCTCACACTGATAATCCTAGCTACTTAGGAGGCTGAGATCTGAGAATTGTGGTTCAAAGCCAGCCTGGGCAGGAAATCTGTGGAATTCTGATATACAATTAACCACCAAAAATCTAGAAGTAGAGCTGTGATTCAAGGGGAAGAGCACTAGCCCTAAGTAAAAAAACCTCCCCAAACCCCCAAAACCAAAAAAAAAAAAAAACCAGAGAAACTAAGGGACAGTACCAAGACCCTGAGTTCAAGCCACAGTACATTCTCTCTCTCTCTCTCCCTCTCTCTCTGTCTCTCTCTCTGTCTCTCTGTCTCTTTCTGTCTCTGTCTCTGTCTCTCTCTGTCTCTCTCTCTCTCTCACACACACACCACAGACTTGTGAGACTACTGGGTCTCAACTAGGCAATGTTGTTCAAGACTTATGAACTATCTGGAAGTTGGATTGGCTTAGGGCTCTGTGACTACAAATGAGACTGAAATTATCCCCCAATCAGAAGAAATACCCACCAATCTAAACAATGGTGTGGTGTGTCTCGATGTAGCAGCTCTAGGTCCAGAATAATGAGCTATCTCAGTGTGCTGATATAAACACTGATAAAATCTGTGGCTTCTTGTCTTACCCTTTCCACAAACACTTACTTCCCATGTAATACTATCTGCCATGTTGGATTATTGCTAGAACCCTCCCCCCACCACACCCAGTGCTGACTAAGCAGGCTCAGGCAATATGCTATTAAATGTCTAGATCTGTAAGTCCGACCAACCTATTTTTCTTCATAAATCACCTAGCCGCAAGTATTTTGTTATGGTAACAAAACACAGCCTGAAGGACAAACCAAATACCAACTGAAAAGACTTGAAGTAGAAAATTACATGAGGCATGCAACTGGAAAGACTAACCAAGTCTTATCCCTTCCACCTCCTGAAAAGTCAATTCATTCCCTTAGCCTAAGAGGAATCAATAATTATATTTTGTGTGTTTGCCATCTCCCCTATAACATTTCCTATATGACAATACATACGTAACTATACAGAGTTGAATGATTCAGTTGAGATAATTATGCTGAGCTCGTGTGCTATAACAACAGCCAACTCTGAGTAATATCTGTAAGAAAAAGAAAGGTAGGTGGGAAGGAGGCCATCCCTTACTAGAAAACACACATTACACATTCCAGCGCTGCTTCCTTCTGAAGACTGTGAGGGAGAGAATCTTTCCCACCATTCCTCTGGTTTGTGAGGGCCTGCTGGCCTGGGGCTCTTGGCATTACAGAGGTACTGCCACAGCCTCTTCCCGTGGTGGGACTTCATTTTCTTTCTGTTCTCTTCCATGCTGGGGGTGGAACCCAGGATTTTGCATACCCTTGGACAAGATTTCTGCCCCTGAGAAACACCCTCAGCCCTTGTTTTTTAACACCAGGTCTTGCTATGAGCTTCAGCTTAGTGGTGAACTCACCAAGTAGACCAGGCTAGCCTAGAACTTGTGATCCTTTTGCTTCTGTCCCATGAGTGCTGCTGGGTTTACATGTGGGTGTTACCACATGTGGTTCACAAAGTAGTATTTCCATGTGTGTTTGTGTCCCTGTGTCCTAATTTGCCTATTGTGTGGGAATACTAGACTCATTAGACTAGGTCCACCCCTAAGAAGCTCAACTTAACTAGTAATCGCCCACGATTTGATTTCTGCAAAAAAGTCATGCTGCATGAGGTTTCCATATGTGCATTTGGTGGTAGGGGGCAAACAGAGTACTGCACAATTCAACCAATAACACAGAAATCAAGTATTCAATATCTACTTGCTACCTGAATGGACAGGTAATAAATACAGCTGTGGGAAGCTGGAAGGGCTTACATCTACAGAAAACACAGTACCCGAAGGGCCCTGATATCACGGAATCATTGACTTAGCAGTGATATGAAGTCAAGCCCTTTCCACCCGTAGAGCCCATGTACTGAAGTTTCCTCTAAAAACATGTATCTGAATTTTCCACTGTTCTCCATAACATAGGTATGTTTCCTAGGACACCAGTAACTCTGGATCAGGTTGACTCTAGTGCAAAGTTGTAGTTTCTTGTTCCCTTTCAGCAGTGCTTCTGCTTACCAAGCCATTTGAGGGGTTTTCCCATACTAAACATAAACATAAGGCGTTGATGCTCCTGTGAATATGTTCAAAGTAGGGCGATATGCCCTAGGACCAATCTTTCATCAAACAAATTAAGCAATGTTTAAAGACAAGCTCTCATGGATCATGCCTGTAATCTTAGCTATTCAGGAGGCTGAGAGCTGAAGATTGCAGTTCAAAACCAGTCCAGGCAGGAAAGTTTGTGAGATTCTTATCTCCAATTAGCCACCAATAAGCCAGAAGTAGCGTTGTAGCTCAGGTGGCAGAGGGCTATCCTTGAGCAAAAAAGCTCAGAGACTATGCTCAGACCCAGAGTTCAAGTCCCAGGACTAGCCCAAAATAACGACGGCCAAAATTCCATGGGAAATTATTTTCAACCTAGAATTATATACCTTGCCAAGCATTCAGTAAGGCAAGAGGACAGAATGAAGACACTTTTTGGGGGTCAAGGTGTATCCGTCAGAATCCAGTCAGCATGCTGATCGATGCAGGGAAAACAGTGTGAAGAACTAACTATTCATAGTAAAGGCTGATTAACTACTAAAAGAAGTGAAAGAAAATCCTAAAGGACACAAGAATATTAAGCAATGATTCTCTCTGGGGTTGATTCACAGTATCTTTAGTCAAGGACTGGCTCAGCCTGGGGCCTCTTCTGCAAAACCATAGAGGCTGCAGCCAGGCCCACAGATGGTGGAGAAATTCAATGGGTGCTGTGGACCGAACAGGGTGACAGGAAGCTGCTCCTGGAGTGTGCAGGAACTGGAGCTTCTCACCCTCAGCTGCAGAGAGCTGCACCGGGCTGCTGGGAGCGGGAGGAGCTTATGAAGGCTGAGTGGAGAAACTTGCCAGGGTGACTGCCACCGACTCCACCATAACACCTGGTGATGGCTACACACCAACTTTTTGGTACCTCTTATTATAGCTTTCAGCATCCTCCCAGGACCCTCTACTGACAAAGCCGAATATCACTCCTGCTGCAAAAGGCGAGCTGTTTACAGCTCCACTCGTAAAGGACAATAGCGCAAAAGGCAATACACTGATAGCTCATCTTCAAAGCCTTGGAAAGATCTACCTCATATTGCCTTTTCTTAGACCTGTGATCCACCAAAAGGAAGCAAATTAGGAAAGAGCCAAGAAACAAGACAGGAGATTGACCCCAGGGAGGAAGGGAAGTGAATCCCAAAATGATGATAATGGCAGATCTAGATGACAGCTGGATGCAGCAGGACCCCAGAGCCACCAGTGTCTCTGCTTGGAGCAGAGATGGAGGACAGCAAATTAGAGGCCTAAGAAGCCAATATGGGGTGCAGGAAGGAAAAGGAAGGGGAGGGAGAACAAGGAAGAGGAAAAGAGAGGAAGAAAGGACATGTGTTTGAACATACTAAGAAGAGATTTGTTTCTGATAGTGAGTTTTAGGTGGATTAATAATAGATGCATAGAAAACCAAGTAGACAAAAAATAATTGTTAACCCTAAAAGAAAAAGTGCTTTACAGGAAAGGATATATAATGGTGGTTCAATATATGTCTAGTTATGAAAAGGTTTTACACCGTGCTATTCAGTTTATCAAAGCAGAAATCAAGCAAACTGTGTGTGGTACACTCCCGACATCCCAGCTACCGAGGAAGCTAAGACAGAAAGATCTCAAGTCCACGGCCAGCCTGGGCAAACTGAGACCTCATCTCGAAATTAAGTTCAAAAAAATGTCTTGAGATATAGTTCAGAAGTGGAACTTTTGCATAACAAGAGCTGTGGGTTCCCTTCCTAAATACAAAAACAAAAACAAAAGGAGGAGGAGGAGGAGGGGGGAGGAGGAGGGGGGGGGAGGAGGAGGGGGGAGGAGGAGGGGGGGGAGGAGGAGGGGGGGGAGGAGGAGGAGGAGGAGGAGGAGGAGGAGGAGGAGGAGGAGGAGGAGGAGGAGGAGGAGGAGGAGGAGGAGGAAAGTCATGTTGTAACTGTGCTATAGTTGGATCCTAAGGGCCAAAGTAATGTTATTGGTAGAACCTTCAAGACATGGAACCTACTGGAAAGTCTTCCATTCATGGGGGCATGCCTGAAAGGGGATTGTGGAACCTTAGCCACCTCCCCCTTTTTGTTTCTTGGCCATTAGATGAGCAATGTTGCTCCACCATCCACTCACCATGATGTTCTGTCTTACCCCATAGACTAATAATCCCAAGAACCATATGCCACAATATGTCTTTAGTGGGCTGGGTAGAGTGGTACATGCCTGTAAACCAGCTACACAGGAGACATGGGTAGGAAGATAAAGGTCTAAGGCAGACCCAGGCAAAAATGGAAGACCCTACTTAAAAAATTATTACAACCACAAGTGGTTGGAGAAAGAAAGCTAGGCCCTTGCTTACACAGTTTACAATCTAAACTAGTTATGGAAAAGAAAGTACAGAGTTCTTTCTTCCTCTATGTTCTCCATGTGCAGCGGATTCCTACCCATTGTGTCTCCTGTTACTCCTCGGGGAGGAAGGGAAAGGGTGTAGGAGGAGACACGCAGGGAGGAGGTAGTACAAGCTGTAGGAGACATCCTCTACGCACATCATTGTTTGCTCCTTCAGCACGTCTGAGCAGCCACCTGCAGTGCGTGAACTTCTCACTCTCACAATATTCTGAAATAACTTTTAAATCTCATAACTGAAAAACATGTAAAATAGACTTTTCTTTGTACATGTGTAGGCTATATTTTGAAAAGTTTAAACCAATGTAGTTCTAACGTGTGATGCTCTGTTGTCTCTCCTCGCGGATTCAGTATTCCATTGCCTTGGAGAACTGGCAGATACCAGCTACAACAAAGCATTCCTTGCTAAATTCTAAGGAGAGAACAATCTCGAAAGCCAGGCTTTGTTGGGAGAGAAATGTCACTTGCAGAACCCAAACTGGGAGAGAGAATAGCATGGAATATAAAAGAGAGCAATGTCTCCTTGAATGGAGGTGTAGTAAATGATGCCTTCAGCTAAGGAACAGGAAGAAGGAGGGAAAGGCAGTGGTGGGAGACTAAAGACACTCCCTGCTCTCACCACACTAAGCACTTCCATGGATTATCTCTTTATTTCCTTCATAGTGATAGTATGAGATGTTATTTCATGAAGGTAAAGAAGATTCAAAGGGAGCAGTACCTTGCTATAGTGATCTATTAGTAACTATGGACTAGCTGCCTAAAGGCTGAAGGTCTCTGCAAGGTTATCTCCCCTCTGGACATCTCTGTTTCTTTTCTGTGCTTACTCCAATCCTGTCTGCTATCTTCATCTTTTTCTCAAGCAAAAGAAGATCAATTCTATCTCACCACTCTCCTTATTCAGAATATCAGAGTATTCTCAGTGAATTTGAAAATCACTCTCATTGAATAATTGCCTCAACCAGGCACTTGGTTTTTCTTTTTCATGCTTCTTGCTTGGCTTTTTCACTCAAAGCTGGTGCTCTACCACTTGAGCCACACCTCCCCTTCTGGCTTTATTTTCTGGTTAATAGAGATAAGAGTATCATGGACTCTCTTTATGCTCTGGCTGGCTTTGAACCACTACCCTCAGATTGAAGCATCTGGAGTAGTTAGGATTAAAGTTTAATGGGTTGTGCAACTGTCTCCATAATACAGTTTCAGAGTATTTTCATCACTCCAATAAATTTCCTCATGCTCATTTACAATATACCTGTGTTTCACCCCTCAGCCCCAGAACATTGCTGTACTTCTGGTTTCTGTAGATTCGCCCTCTAAAGACACTACATCAAAATGAAACCAGACAGTATACCATATTTTGTATCTGTCTTCTTTCACTTAGCATAATATTGTTGAGATGTCATAGCATGTTTCTGTTCATTCTTTTCACTTGCTATTCCACTGTATGAATATACCACATTCTGTTAATAGATTTATTAATTGAACAACATTTGGGTTGTTCCTCCTTTTTGGCTATTATGAATAAATCTGTTATGAACAACCATGTTCTTGTCTTTGTATGGACATAGTTTTCACTTTCCTTGAATAGATACCTAGTAGCAAATTTGCTGGGTCATATGGAAAGCTTATATTTAGCTTTGAAAGAAACATTTTCTAGAATTTAAAGTATTACCTTGAAATATGAATGCAAAGATTTTTTTTAACCTCTCAACCAAAGGAGATTCAACTAATCAATAAGCAATGCTGAGAGCTATAAAGATTTATGAAGAGATCATGGGCTCTCACACAAGGAACTTGGAGTTCATTCCTTGAGCATGACTTGTATAGTGCTTCTGGTCCTTACAGAAGATGAGTTATGAACTCTCTGCACCAGAGATACTTTGTATTTAGTGAAATTTGTCAAATGCTGCTCAGTTTGCACTGAGGGCTGAAGACTTTTCTGCAGGAGTTAGCACTCTATAAGGAACTCTCTTTGGAGACAAACTGGGTGTGTCTTAATTGAATTCAGCCACATACATACATACATACATACATACATACATACATACATACATACATACATACACACACACACATACACACATACACACATACACACATACATACTACATACATTCACACCCATATACACATATTTGCCCTACACCACAATACTATTTTTTCTGATACTAGGACTTGCACTTGGGCCTTGTGCTTGCTCAGTTTGTTTACTTGACTGGTACTCTACAACTGGAGCTATGTCTCCAAGTCTAGCTTTTGCTAGTTATTTTAGAGATAAGAGTCTCATGTACTTTACTACCTAAGCTGGCTTCAAATGAGAATCTCAGCCTCCTGGGTAGGTAGAATTATAGTGTGAGCCAGTATCCAGCTACTCTATGTGTTTTAAAGATTAGATTTGAGTGTTTGTAGTTTGGACATAGATTCTCCACTTTGCCCATTTCCCACTACTCCCTTAGACATAAGATGTAAGACTCCATAAGACATAAGAATAAAGTTAGGACTCACATTACATGTTTCTGAGGCTGACCAACAAATTGCAGTAATGAAGGATTTGGTGTGCTTTATAGATTGGTGTAGAAAAGTAGAATCTAGAAATAAATCCACTTTTACAGAGTCCTTTGAATTTTGATAAAGGTATAAAGAGAATTTAATAATTATTGGCCACTTGTTTGCACCCCCCCAAAAACCTTGAAAACCTTAACCCACATAAACAAAACAATGACTAAAACCAGACTGACAGAAAATATTTGCAAGCTTTCTATTTCCCAAAGAACAGAAAAGTACACTACATCATATTTAAAGAATTGTTATGTTAAACCTCAATAATAAATAACTAAGGAAGACAATGAGCAAAAGATTTGAATACATGTGACCTAGATCAATATACATATCCACATACATATATAGCAAACAAACATATTAAAAGATGTTCAACATTTTTGGTAGTTAGGGAAATAAATGTTAGATTCAGTGTGCTACCACAATACCTACCGGAATGGCTAACATTAAAAACAGCTTTCAATGTCCAGAGCTGGCAAGGAAGCAAAGCATTCTGCATTTCATACGTTTTGTGATAATGTGAACTATGACAATCCCTTTGGAAAACGGTCAGCATTTTCTGATAAAAATTAAACATGCACTTATCACATGACCCAAAAATTCCAGTCTTAGAGATTTAGCCAAGCTAAATCAAAATTTATGTTCACAAAATGTAAGTGAATGCTTATAGCTATTTACAATCTCTCAAAACTGGAAATAAATGTTCATCGAATGATTAGTGGCTATCTAAACTGGCACATCCATCTTTGGAATATTACACAGTGATACAAAGGGACAGACAGAGCATACACTGTCTCAAATACATTGTGTGAAAAGAAAAAAAAAGAGCCTCAAATTATTTATCCTTTGATTCCACTTACATGACTTTCTCAAAAAAAATAAAATAAAAAGGTAAATAGAAGAAAGATGGGTAGTTCCTGGGGCCTGAAAGTGGGAAAGCAGATTGGAAGTTGAGGAGCAGAGAATTCTGGTGAGACGAAGCTGTTTTCTATCTTGCTGGTGGGAGTAGTTATGACTGGGTGCATTTATGGAAACTCATGGGTCTTTACAGTGTTCACTAACAACATCTAATTCTACTGTGCATAGGTTATACCTCAATGATGCAGAAATAAATGCCTATGAGGCTACTTTCAGCATTCACATTTATAGGACAATGTTGGAGCTAATGTTCCAAATAACCTTGACATATGGAGAAAGTATCTCTCTCTTTGGCTAATTATTAAGCATTCAATATGAGAAAAAGCAGCTTGCCAAATTTAGCTTGTATAGAAGACACACACAATTGTAGAGTGTTCCCTTAGCACAAGTCTAAATAAAGCTTTTTCCTGGTCATATCAAGGTCTGCACTCTAATAGAACAATTGGGCATATGAAATCATTTCCGTTTCCACTTCAACTCGGGGCACTTGTCACTTAAGTATTCTTGTGTGCATAATGTGCAATTTCAGCTTACATATTGCATTTTTTCTTACTGTAGCATTTGCAGATCTTCTAGAATAACAATATAATATATAATATAATGCAATGTTTATATATAATGTAATGTTTATATATATATGTATATATATATTTATATTATTCATACTTCAGACTTTTTTTGTAAGTCATGGGGCTTGAACTCTGGGCCTGGGCGCTATCCCTCAGCTCTTCAGCTCAAGGCAGGTGCTCTGCCACTTGAGCCACAGCACCACTTCTGGTTTTCTAGTGGTTTATTGGAGATAACAGTCTCACGGACTTTCCTGCCCAGGCTGGCTTTGAACCGTGATCCTCAGATCTCAGTCTCCTGAGTAGCTAGGATTACAGGCGTGAACCACCAGCACCCAGTTCATACTTCAGACTTTTATAGTAACAGAAGACCCACAATGCAGTTCTGGCTTCTGTGGTAAAACAGGAGAAACATTATAAATAATTAAAAATATGTTATTTACTCCAGGGGAAAAATCTGGGGGAAAACTGCTATCAGAAAGCTTCACAATCAGGTATCATATCCTTACAAGCAAATTGTGAATCTTGTCTAGAGGTGAGGGACTTTGTTGTCAGCTATTAATGAGATAAGGATGCTCCATTTGATCATTGAATGGGAAGAAAGAGAACTGAGTTGTTTCCCTTATCATTTTTCATTGTTAGCTAACAAGTACATATCAGATACTCAGCCTCATGCCCAAATCAGAGCTATAAAAAGTAAGCAGACCCTAGACCAATAAGAGAGTTGTTTGTTCTGAAATTTGATTTCAAAATAGTTAGATTTTCAGAAATTACTTAATTTGACTTCATAAGCCAAACAGATCTTTCTGTGATTGGCCATTTGACTTGCCATTGTTTTACATATCAGAAAAAAATCTCTATTGACTAGGTGAGGAGTTAAGGTATGCTAAAGATAAAGGTGTTCAACTAGCTGGGTGCTGATGGCTCATACCTATAATCCTTGCTCCTCGGGAGGGTGGGATTTGAGGATTATAGTTCAAAGATAGCCCCAGAAGGAAAGTTCAGGAGATCCTTATTTCCAATTAACCACTAAAAAGCTGGAAGTGGAGGTGTAGCTCAAATGGTAGAGTGCAAAAGAGCTCAGGAACATCTCCTAGGCACTGAGTTAGTGAGTCTGGACAATCAATCAATACAATATTCAACCAATTCAGTATACTAGGTTCCATCTCTTCCTTGACGTTAAGCTATTTGACTCTGGACAAGTCACTTAACCTATCTGGGTCATTAGTTTTGTTTTGTTTTGGTTTTTTTGCATGCATAAGGATATAATTAAATATGATAATCTCTAAAATCAACTAGAGCTTGAAAATCATTGCTGATTCTGCATGCAACATCACTTTTCAAATTATTTGAATCCAGTGCATAAACCCATATTAACTATAATTAAATTTTGATAATTCAGAATGCATTCAAAATACTGCATACTTTTGGGCCATTACTATGAGCAGCTTAGCCAAGTTCTGGTTAAATAGGAATTTCAGACTAATAGGATTCTCATTAGACTAGCTTTTCTGTTTTACACAAAAATAAAATTCTAATAGCAATGACAAATTTATCTTCATTTTCATAAAACAAATCCCAATTCCTTAAATAGCCAGGAAAGAAAGAGGTAACTCCCCTTGATGTGGGCTGATTAGTTTGGATAGAATTCTACCAGGAATCAACCAGCCTGACTCTAACTGATGGGCAGCACAGATATATAAACTGGCATATATTTTAAAAACAACTGTTGAAGACTACTCTGATGGGCATTAGGGAGGTATCTTGTAGATGTTCAATATAGTCAATTAAATTAAGAAGTCAGTCAACTGATAATAAACAATAAGTACAACTAAGCTCCTTTAACAGGATCATGCCAATTGACACTTATGTTAATTTGGATATAAAGTTACCATTTGCTTTCTGCATTTCCTCTTTCACTTCAGCCTTCTTCCCCAATTATTTATTCAATAGTTACTATAGCAAACTTTCCATGTAAGATATTTAAAAATTAGGCACTAATGGTTAGACAATGATCAGATTACTTATAGAAAGGTGTGACAATTTAGTGATGGAGGTATGCAAAGGCTATCAGGGAGAATTTACTTACCTTAGTATTCTCCTTCCTCCCGGGGCCTCATCCCTTCTTCCCTTTCCTCTCTCCCTCTCCTTCCTTCCCCTTTCCTCTCCCCCTTCCTTCCACTCTCCCACCTCTCTCTTACCTTCCCTAAGCCTTCTTTTTCCTTCCCTCCCTCCCTTCCTTCCCCTCTCCATAGAAACTTCCACTCCATATAAAATTTCAAAGAAAAATCTTGGAACCATTTATAAGCACTTTTGATGCACTAGTTTACATATAACAACTATTATTCTCATTCATTTTTTTAAAGTAGTGCAAGAATTCAGACATTTTAAGAAATCCCTATGCTTTTGCAGTTAATAGAGGAGAAACTGAAAATAACAAAAGCACACTTAAAAGCCAGGATAGATGACTGGTTATCTGGTTTGGGTAAAAATGAAGACAGGAGTCATTTTTCATATATTCTGATGGCAGGGGAGGAGACATTATGGCAGGGTTTGCCAGAAGATTAAAAATGTACAAACTAACAGAGCACTGTATCTAGCATGCATAAGGTCCCAGGGCTGATCCCAAGCACTGCAAAACAAAAGTATGTACTTGCATGCAACAAATTTATCCTAACACGAAGGATGACAGCAAAGATTCAGCTATCAGTACATGCAGTATTTAGGATTGTTACTTGACAGTGCTTTATTCCCAAGCACTGTGGTCACAGTAATATTCTGACAGTTACAGAATGAATACAAATACATACATGAACATGCATGAAATGCTTCAATTTTTTGGTGCTGGTACTGGAGCATGAACATAGGGCCTGGGCATTGCCCCAAGCTTTTTTTTCTTTCTTTCTTTTTTTTTTTTTTTGCTCAAGCTAACACTCTACTACTTGAGTGACAGTTCCACATCTGGCTTTTTGGAGATTAATTGGAGATCAGCGTATCACAGACTTCCCTGTCAGTGCTGTCTCCCAATCACAATCCTCAGATCTCAGCCTCCTGAGTAGCTAGGATTACAGGCATCAGCTGCTGGCACCTGGCTATGAAATACCTGTAATAAGAAGAGGCAATCTGGAAAAATAAGTCTTTTCACATGCTATTGAAAACAGTTGCTCAGCTTCTGCCTGAGGCTGAGCAGGAAGCTGGTATGTGTTAGTGATAACATGCATTTGTAGAAATAGCTTTCTATTATTAATAGTCCAAGATGCGTGACTTCTAATTAGGCTGGAAACAAACCACAGAAAACCTCACACGTTATTCATAATCAAGTTAGGGGTTTACTGCCATATAAATTGTTTTCGTAAAATCTATATGATTTGTTATACGATCCCTTTGGATACATTTTGTAGTGTTCCTAGGGTTTTGTGCTTTGTCTTAATATTATTTTTGAGCACCCCTTTGAGTTTATATTACAGCATTTAAAAATCATCAGTATTTTGTAATTAGGCAGAATACCTAACAGAGAATCCAGAAAGCAAGCTGCTGTTTTTATGTCTCATCTTTCTCACTCAGTTACCTGGATCTTCTCATAGGAACTAATGGAACTCAAGGTTGTACTGACACCTGGTGTCTAAATACATTGAGAAAACTTTACAAAGTAAAAAATTCAGATATGAAGCTTATCACGTGGTTATATCTCCTTCACTATTCCTAGGGATTAAGTCCCCTCCATGCCAGATTACATTTCATTTTCATTTTACTGTCTACTTGCTCATGTACTATCTGCTACTACTGGTTATTGCTATACAGAAAAACATTCATATTCCAAGCGATCATTATTTATTTGTCAGTCATGGGGCTTGAACTCAGAACCTGGCCACTGCCCCTCAGTTCTTTTGCTCAAGGTTAGTGCTCTACCACTTTGAGCCACAGATCCACTTCCAGTTTTTGACTGGTTGATTGGAGATGACAATCTCATGGGGACTTTTCTGTCTGGGCTGGCTTTGAACCATGATTCTCAGATCTCAACCTCCTGAGCAGCTTGGATTACAGGTGTGAGTCGCTGGCGCTTGGCTCAAGTGATCATATTTGAAAATAGATTTCTCTCTTTCTCTCACTTTCTGAAGTACTGGGGTTTGAAGTCAGGATTTTATACTTGGTAGGCACAGGGTGCGCTACTACTTAAGCAGCAACTCTATCCCTTTTTGTGCTCTGGTTATTTATTTATTTATTTTTTTGGTCAGTTGTGGGGCCTGAACTCTGGGCCTGGGCGCTGTCCCTCAGCTCTTCAGCTCAAGGCTAGCGCTCTACCACTTGAGCCACAGCACCACTTCTGGCTTTTTCTGCTTATATGGTGCTGAGGAATCGAACCCAGGGCCTAATGCATGCAAGGCAAGCACTCTACCACCAAGCTACCTTCTCAGCCCTGGTTATTTTTGGGGTAGGGTTTTACTTTTTCTCACCATGGACTAGACCACAATCCTAATTATGCTTCCCACCCTAGCTGGGAGGACAGGAACATACCAGCATATTGAGTTTTTTCAGTGGAGATGGAGTCTCAAAATTGTTTTTCTTCCCCCATGTGCTGGCCTGGAACTGAAATCTCACTCACATGACAGGCACGTGTCACTGCACAGAGACATAGGTTGGCATGGAGTTTGGTAGATATTTTTGGTTCATACAGGCCACAAACCACAATCCTCCTGATTTTTCCTACTGAGTAACAAGGATTACAGGTATGAACCAGTAGAGCAAAAACATAGCTCCCTCTAAAACAGATGGTGTTAAAATTTGTCACTTTTTCTGTCTTTAACTCACTATTTAGAAAATAACCATGCAATGTGTTTACCTGTAGCTTTCAGAAGCCCAGTAAAAGTAGGAACCTTTATTTAGCTAGACTAAGTTTCCCAGTTTCACATGTATGTAGTAGTTTTTATTTTTAGAAAAATCAGTGAAGTTACCTTATCTAACATGGAACACTTATTGTGTGCAGGTATTGTTCAATGTTTCATGAACTTTATCATTTAACAAACAGGACTCCTCATCCAGAGAACTGTCATCAGTGGGTCTCATCCATCATAGTAAGACCCTGTCCTGAGGCACCAGAGCCTGCCTGAATCTCCTTTTTGCGACAGAATGCCACTAGCCAAGGCTGGCCTTGACTCATGATCTTCCAGTGCTGGGATTACAGAAAGCACTACCCTGCTCAGTGGTATCTTCTTGCCATATTTTGAGCTAGCCTAGAAGCAACAAATAGTCTTAACCAATCTCTGAAGTTGTTGATATTACTAAGTCTTTGATGCATGCTTTTGTCTGCTTTCTATTACTATCACAAAATACCAGGGGACGGTTTCTTTATGAAGAAAATGTGTTAATTTTTCTCACAGTTCTAGAGGATTGAGGATACCAGTCACCAGCCTGGCTCTAGGAGAGGACGGCATCGCCACAGCAGGGTGATCATAATGCTAGTTAGGAAGCTGCAGTATAACTGGGATTTTAAAACACTTTCCAAAGGCATAACCTCAATTAACCTACAGACCACCAACCCCACCTCTTATCACCATCAAGCCCCCACCACATGAACCTTGAAAAGCAAACAGTACCTAAAACACATCAGTTCAATTCTTCCAATATGCTTGAGCATCCTTAAGATTCCTGTCATATGATTCGCTTATCTGTATGTGGAGGGAGAATGCCAGTGTCCCTCTCTGGGAACTCAACTTCTACATCTATGACCCAGCCATGCTGTCTTTTTAGATCACTGTTACAGAATTCAGTAGAGTCCTATCAATGTCTAATGTCATTGAATTCACTGGTGACACTGTAGGTCTCTCAGGTTATTTGGGCACCAGGGGTCCTTAAGGTGAATGAGAGAAAGCTCTGTTTTGTTTTACTGACACATTTTCCTGTGACAAAGTAGATTAATTGGAAGGATTTACCTTAATGGTTTGCAGCTCCTTATATTCACAAATACATATTCACATTTCCCCCAAGTCCTCAATTTTCTAAGGGAAATTGGATTGGGATGAATTCCTTTACTACTAGATTTGGCTCTTGGTGCACAGCATGGCTAATAGGTTCAAATGTAGAGAACAAAAGTAACTCTTGCGTATGGAACTCTTGAAAGAATTGGGCAGAAGTGTTATTCTAGAAATCCTGAGGTTAGATCATAAAAAGCTTTGTATCTTGCGCTCATATCTAATACTGCATTGGCCATTGGAACTCCAACAGCCACATTAGATTCTTGACAAAAGTGAGGTAGCCATGTTATGAGGATGTGCATACATACTCATGTATATAGAGTGGCTGGTAAGCCACCAAAAGTGGGATGAGTTGGATCATCCCATCTGAGCCCCCAGATGTTATGAAGCACAGAAAAAAATCATTCTCTTTTAGTCTTACTTTAATTCTTGACTCATAGAGTCATGAACAGACTAAAGGATGGCTTTTATTTCAAGCCATCAAGTTTTGAGGTTATGATTGGCAACCATTTTAATAGCCTCCTATTCCCTTAGAGAACATAAGTTCATTTCCTAGGATCAAGGTTTAGTCTTGATCCAGAAATGTTATTTTAAGCTTCACTGGATGTGAGACTGTGTTCTCCCCCCTCCCAGGGGAGACTCTTCAGAAAATCAGTAGGTACAAAGGGGTACAGTAGAAGTTAACTTGACTGAACCCACACTTTCATACCTCTGGACTTCAACTTAGGCCAAAGAAGAGTCTAGCAGTGTCAGGGATAAAGACAAGTGTCTGCTCAAACATTTTGTATACAAAATGTCCAGTGAACACACACATTACTGAAGTAATTTTTAAAATAATACTCAATGTATAACTATAGTAAAATATTTAATAAAAATGAAATCCAAGCAGTATTTTTTAACTCCCCAGAGGCTACACATTTATTGAAAGCCTGAAAATGCTTGAAAGTCCATTTTGTATCATATGACTCTAGGTGACATTAGTATTTAGCCTTAGGTTCAGGGTACCTCAGGAGAAACATTCACAGTACTTTTGGAGGAAGGTTGTTTTAGGTTTCCTTTGCTGCAACAAAACACTTGAGAGAATAACTTAGCAGGAGGAACGATTTTTAGGGCAGGGTTTCAGAGATTTCAGTATATTGTTTTGGGCCTGTAGTGAGGCAGGACATCCTGGTGGTAGTATGTCCCATTCCAGGGCATGTCCCTTGTCATCTAACTTCCTCCTATCAGGCCCACTTCCTAAAGGCTCCACCACCTCCCAGTAGCTTCACAGGAGAATTACTAATATCCAAAGTGTAATATGAGTGTCTTAACAAGGTTTATAGGAACTGATGGGTAGATCCAGTCAAGAGCTACTCAGCTGGTTCTAGAGGAAAATCAAATTGATTATTAGAATGGCTTGGGAATGCATCTGTGAAGTTGGAGCCCTGAAATAAGATCTGTAAATACAACTTCTTAAGTGACCTTTGAAAACAATAATTTTTTTAAAGACAACCACATAATCAAATCTTACATGGTATACATATTCATACCTGTCTTGGGTTGGGCCATATTCCTTTTCTCCTCTGTACATTCCAACTGCTCTGTGGGATCAAAAAACATACTTTTTAATACACTTACTCTCAAAGCAAGTTTGAGAACCACTGAGAGAAGAACTAAGAAGTGACAGTCTTTTTCTTACTTTCTTCTGTACTTAACCTCCTAAATGCTCAAATCATTTTACTCTGTTGCTGCCAATGAGGAAATCAAAGAAAGAGTGCAAAGTAGTTTTATCAGAACTAATGTGTTTGTTGTGCTGGCAGGGTAAACAAATGATGACTGTCACTAATGGTTTTTACGAAATAAAGAGTAAAAACCTTGGGCTCATACAAATGATTTATCTTTCTTTTTTATGTCTGAAGTCCTTGGCATGTCACTATAGTTTCTGGTGTATCTGCACTTTTTGGTGTGTTACTGGGCATTGAACTCAAGGCCTCATGCTTGTTAGGCGAACGTTCTACTAGAGCCAGGCCCTTAATTCCTTTGCTTTTAGTTTGCTTTTCAAATTGGGTCAGGAGCTTTTTGCCTGGGAAGGCCTGAGATGGAGATTCTTCTATTTCCACTTCCTGAGTAGCTGTGACTTACTGGGCCCAGCCCACTTGTACTTTTAAGACAATATTTCTGTTCATTCCATGAATCTCCATTTGAGGTCTTGCAATATAACCTTGTGAATCTGTAGGATGTAGGCTGTAGGATGAAATCCCTATGGATGAAATCCTATGGAATATACCCTTCATCTAATACTGTGCATTCAGAGCTCCAATCAATCCAATCTTTCAGGCATTTTATTTCAAAACTATCACATGAAGCAATTTCCCCTTCAAGACATTTCACTCTAATGCTGTCAAAGAAAGACTCATTTAGAACAAAATCAAAATCAAGAGAGAATGAGAAATAACTTTATTGGGAACAAAGGTATTGTGTTTGTAGTGGGAATGAACAGACAATGACAAGCATCTCCTCATGGATTCAAGAAACAAAGACTAAAAACTGAATAATGTGAATAACCAAATCCATTTCTTTTAAACCTCCACAGACTTCCTGTAGAGCAATGACAATCTGTAAATGGTAAAGACAGATTCTTTTTTTTTTTTTTTGGTCATGAGGCTTGAACTCTAGGCCTCAGCCCTTCAGCTCAAGACTAGTACTCTACCACTTGAGCCAGAGTGCCACTTCCGGCTTTTTCTGTTTATGTGTGCTGATGAATTGAACCCAGGGCCTCATGCATGTAAGGCAAGAACTCTACCACTGAGCCACCTTCCCAGCCTTAGTAAAGACAGATTCTTATCTAGAAAATGTTCTCAGTAACAAAATAAGATACAAGATCAACACAAAGAGATCACAAAAAGTTGAAAAATAAGCTAATGCTTAAAGTAAGCGAGAAAGCTGAGGCGCTGCTGTGGTTGCCTTCCTAAGGGTAGGCTGTTCCCTAAAATTGTACTTGAACTGTTAAAAAAATTATCTATGAAGCTGGGCGCTGGTGGCTCATAATCCCAGCTACTCAGGAGGCTCAGATCTGAATATCGCAGTTCAAAGCCTGCAGGAAAGTCTGTGAGACTCCAATAAACCACTAGAAAGCTGGAAGTGGCAGTGTGGTTTCAAGTGGTAGAGTTCAAGCTCCATAACCAACAACAACAACAACAAAATATATATATATATATACATATATATAATATATATATATGAATGGTCCTATGCTTTTATTGATAAGTCTGATATTCATAAGATTGTTTTGTTCCTTTTGTGATATAGGGTAGAGCACAGATAAGTGGTGGAAAGGCCTTGGTAAAAGCAACATGGTTCCAACACAACGATGTCATTCTAGGCACACTTAATTCTCATGTTAGTATGCAATGTTTTAATATGTGTTTTAAACTTGCTGCACACTGGTGGCTCATGCCTGAAATCCTAGCTGGTTGGGGAGGTAAATTTCTGGAGGATCATGGTTCAAGGTCAGCTCCTGCAAAAAGTTAATGAGACCCTCCCATTTCAGGTAACGAGCTACATATGACAGAGTGCAGCTGAAAAAAAAATCACATCTACTGGGATTTACAGGTAGGATTATGATATGAGTCTAGCTCCAGGTAAAAATGTAAGACCCTATCCAAAAAAATAACATGGGGGGAATAAAAGGCCTGAGGAATGACTAGAGTGGTAGAGTATTTGCTTAGTAAGTTCTAGGCCTTGAGTGCAGTTCTCAGTACAGCCAAAACCAACAATAAAACCAAAAAACCTGTAACCATTACTGATAGGATTTAAAACATTTTATAAATATTGCAAGCATGAAAAGAAATACATTCTAGTACAACTAGAAGGAAGGATTCATTTATGAATCAACCCTGAGTAAAAACGTTTTTACTTGTTGTTGCTATTGTTGTTTTAAACAACTTCTACTTCCTTTATTTAGAAGTCAAATGGCTTGCTCTGGGTGTGTGTAGTGCTCCCGAAGGGCATAAGGCTGTCTGACCACCTACCTCTCTGTTCTCATGAGAGTGGCCTTCCTTTCTCAGCAAGCAAGATAGCTTCCTTTTTTTGGGGGAGGGGGGCAGTCGCGGGGCCTGAACTCTGGGCCTGGGCGCTGTCCCTCAGCTCTTGAGCTCAAGGCTAGCGCTCTACCACTTGAACCACAGCGCCACTTCCGGTTTTTTTCTTTTTGCTTATGTGGTGCTGAGGAATTGAACCCAGGACCTCATGCATGCAAGGCAAGTGCTCTACCACTGAGCCACCTTCCCAGCCCCAAGATAATTTTCTTCTGATTGGTCCTAACCAGCAAGATTAAATTATTATGACGGACGGTCCATATATTCTTTTTTTCCTCTTGCCTTTCTACCTGTAAGGGAGGGAATGTGGTGACAATGGACTATATTGGTTGCTGATTGTTTGGTAGGAGGTCTCAAGAAGAGTGTCTTCTTTCTACCTACAGAATATTCAGAATATTGCCATTTTAGTGTTTCAAATATACATTGCATACTTCTCATAAGCTTCCTTAAAAGGATTTAGCAACAGATTTTTAGCAAATGAGAACCTTAGGACCAATGTTTAATCAATGAGTTCCTGAAAGAATTTTACATTTAATTAGACAGTTATATACTCCTTAGTTAATTCATGAAAAGAATATAGGAATTGATGTTCCTCATATAAATGTGCTGGTAGGAAAGAACAATCAAGCATGTTAATAATTAACAATACCAAAGTCTCATAATATTTTCACAAAATTGTTGGCAGGTGTTGAGGCACTGGAGAAATCAGTCTAACCCTTGTAGCAAAAGTTCTTTCCTTGATAGTGATAATCTGAGCATTGTATCTGGTAATCAAAGTAGACAATGTATGCAATTCCACATATAAATAATCTATTTAAAGAGATAGCAATGAAAACTATTTTGTAGGCTCATAGAATATTTGCAAAGGTATGGTTTTTATTCAAATTATTGTTAAACATTTCTCTGGGAGGGGCTGGGAAGGTGGCTCAGTGGTAGAGTGCTTACCTTGCATGCATGAGGCCCTGGGTTTGATTCCTCAGCACCACATAAGCAAAAAGAAAAAAGCCAGAAGTGGCATTGTGGCTCAACTGGTAGAGCGTTAGCCTTGAGCTGAAGAGCTGAGGGACAGCGCCCAGGACCAGAGTTCAGGCCCCATGACCAGACACCCCCCCCCGAAAAAACAAAACAACAACAACAACAACAAAACATTTCTCTGGGAGAATTTATCTCCCTTTGTATTTCTTTCCCATACCTCAGTCATAACTCCTTGAAAGATGTTTTATCCTCATCAGTACAAAATATCATTTGGAATCTACACTTTTGAATAATATCCACATTAGGCTACAACTAAGCAATAATATTCAATAGGAATGTGACAGATGGCATTTTCCCCAGAGAGCCACCACCTCCGATTACAGCTATATTCCTTCTATTTGTACCAGGGCATACCCTTGTGATCATGCCAACCAATGGAGAGTGGAAGAGGCCAATTGTGACTTGTGAGCTAGGCTGTAAAACTGCCACACATTCCTGCCCCTTCTCTCATGATGCTGCTTTGGAATCTAGGCTGTGTGTTGTAAGGAAACTAACCAGGAGAGAGTTCACATACAGATGCCTCAGCTCACAGCTGGACCACTACCAGACAGGTGAGCTCCAGTCCTCTGCATTCCAGTGTTCTCAACACCAGCCTTTCTTCAGCTACGGCTGCAGGGAGCAGAGATGAGATGTTTCTCCCATGCTCTGCCAGTGGCAGGTTCATGAGCAATATGAACGATTGTTGGTCTCTTAAGGCACCAAGTGTGGGGTTGTTAGTTAGTACTACAGCACTAGGACAGAATTTGATGCCTGGAAATGGGAGGTTACTGAAACAAAAATCTAAAAACATGTGGCACTGGCTTTGAGACTGGGTCTGGGTGGAGCTGGAAGGCTGAAAGTGCCCCAACAGAACAAAGCTTTAGCTGGAGTCTAAAGGACTTTTTAGAGGCTGTGAGTGAGAGCTGAAAAGAAATTGAGGAAAATGTTATTATTCTCTCCAAAGGTGGAGAGAAGGGGTGGAGGCATACTATTGAAAATAGGAAATGTACTTAAGGCGGTCAATAATCTGATCTGGGGCAGCTTATTAGGAATTCCATCTGACTTGTGACTTGCCATGCATTAGATGACAGACTTAAAAAAAAGTTAAGTATAAGAAGCCAGGATTTACTGTGCACAAAAGTTAACCTTTTCTTTCTAGCAGGTTAAGACAGTTTATGGTGGCCATACTTCAGTGATGCTACCTGCCTAGATTCTTCTGGCCACAGGGTTTATGCCTCTCTGCATACCAAATGCACTCAAGTCCCACTTTCTACAGCCCTACCTTGTGGCATGAACATGTAGTCTAGGATCTCATCGTGTCAACTAGGTCTAAATGTGGATAGGACTCCTTGAGAAACTGAAAAACTGTTGTCTGGAGAGACGAATTAAATGCTCATTGGCCTCCACACCAAGGACGGTGCTGGGACATGCAGAGAATCACCTCTGTAAACCCGGCTAGTCGAGATGTCTGCCTCTATGTTCCTTCCTTCTCATAAAAGTCTGCTTTTGCAGCAAGCAGACTTACCACACTTTCTATCTATAGGAGTCAGAGGGGGAGGGGGCACTGTCCTCTTTTCATATTTACCGCTTGTCTCTTTCAGCTTAAGACGTGTAATTTTTAAAAAGCTTTGTGTGTTGACTTTCAATCTGTTCTATTAGGCAAAAACCACATTAGCAGAGCACCAGGGCTGTGATGAGACATCTTCAGGATGCTCAGGCGCTGTTGTTTAGCAGGGAGAGGCTCTGGACAAAGGTTAGCATCTAGATGGGTGTAAAGCCCGGCAAAACACACTCTAAGAGTTTTCTCAGGTATTAACAAAGAGATTTCCGCCATGCCCTTGCCTTCACACAAGGACCACATTTTTTTTTTTCTGTATCACTATTGATTCACCTAGAAGCCACTTTTTTTTTTTTTTGGTGGGTCGTGGGCTTGAACTCTGGGCCTGGGCACTGTCCCTCAGCTCAAGGCGAGCACTCTACCATTGAGCCACAGAGCCACTTCTGGTTTTCTGGTGGTTTATTGGAGATAAGAGTCTCACAGACTTTCTTGTGTGGGCTGGCTTTGAACCACAATCCTCAGCCTTCTGAGTAGGTAGGATTACAGGCATGAGCCACCAGTGCCTGGCTGAAGCTACTTCTTCACTTAAAAATCCTTTGCAATCAGAGAAGCTAAAAATGAGAAGTTAACTTTTGTACACAGTAAATCCTGGCTCCTTATATTTCACTTTTTTCCTCTTAGCTGTCATTGAATGCCAGAGCAAGTCAGCAGTCAGATGGAATTCTTACTATTTTGCCTGCAAATCAGAGAAAAGGGGTATAGGCAGGGGTCTGGGCCTGATATAGTCCCTTAGGATATGCCGTCAGTGACCTGTTTCTTCCACTTAGGCCTCACTTTCTGCCATTCACCACTTCCCAATGCAGCTAGCATAGTATAAATCTATTAAGCCATCAATCAATTGATTAAGTCAGAGCCCTTATGAACTGTCTCTGGAAACAACCTCACAAAATACATCCAAGAAATACGGTTAGCTGGGTGCCAGTGGCTCATGCCTATAATCCTAGCTACTTGAGGCAGAGATCTGAGGATCATGTTTTAAAGGCAGCCCAGGCAGAAGAGTCCCCAACTGTTATCTCCAATTAATTGCTCAAAAAACCACAAGTGGTGCTGTGGCTGAGGTGGTAGAGTGCTAGCCTTGAGCACAAAAAGGTTGAGGGACAGTGCCCAGGCCCCAAGTTCAAGTCTGACAACCAACAACAACAACAAAAAAGAGGTAGACTTTGCCAGGCTTGTAGATGCTTCTTAATCCTTAATCCAATCAAGATGATAATAAAAAACTTCTATTTAATATAATATTAATTATGGTTGCTATTTACATTCTAGAGAATTTCATAGGTGCCAAACTTATTCAAAATTATAATAATAATATTATTACGACCGTTGTACTGAGGATTGAATTCAGCACCATGTACGTGCTATATACTCTACCAAGGAGCTCCATCTCCAGCCCTTTTGAAATGTGTTACAATAATATATTTACAAGTGGCAGAATGGTTGGCATCTACTATGTCATCTTCTCATGAAGCTAGATTATTTCCTAAATAATGTCTCAAATGATCATGTATGTCACACGGTCCAGTTTATCTATGTCCTGTGGGCAGATAGCAAACCCATTGATTTATACCCCAGCTAATTCAAAGCTTGATGCAATTGGGTCTGATATTTCTTCTCAGTTATGGACTTGCTTGTGCCACAACCTATTGCACGTGTTCTCTGGGATGCCCTCGTAGTGACAGTTTCTTTTCTCTCAGAGGCTCACTGCCTCTTTGCAGACAGTAGCATCCTATTTCCAATCACTCAAGCTGGCACCTGAGTCTCCTCCCTGACTTCTCCATCGTCTAATCCTCCACACTTATAAAATCACCAAGACCTGCCAGGTGTTCCCCCTCTCTCTTTTTCTATATTACCTTTGCAAATACTTTAGTTCCAAGCCCTCAACATTTTCCATCTCCTTGACTGGACAGTGTATTTACAGTGTCTAGTGTTTTCCTTTGTTGCAATTTATCCTTCAAATTGCTGTAAGAATGGTCTTAACAAGGGCTGGGAAGGTGGCTCAGTGGTAGAGCTCTTGCCTCGCATGCAGGAGGCCGTGGGTTCGATTCCTCAGCACCACATAAGCAAAAAGAAAAAAGCCGGAAGTGGCGCTGTGGCTCAAGTGGTAGAGCGCTAGTCTTGAGCTGAAGAGCTGAGGGACAGCGCCCAGGCCCAAAGTTCAGGCCCCATGACCGGACCCCAAAAAAAAAAAAAAAGAATGGTCTTAACAAAATGAAAATCCCATCATGTTGCTCACTAGCTTGAAGCTCTTTAGGAACTCACCACTGCTAATTGATACATGTGAAACTCATAGCAAAGCAAGCAAACCCTCTACACTCTGGTCTTCATGTATGTCGACAGTATTATCTGGGGATCCTACTGTCCTGCATGACTTCTGGTACTTTAAAGATGAAATCTGCCTTATGTCTTCATGTCGGTATTCAAACACTACCTCTTCCATCTAAATTCCCTAGAAAGCATGTCCTCCTCTTTCTAGACTGCACTCAGGACAAATTCTCATCAAGTTCTGTGTATGAGCCTTGCATTCCAAAGAAGAACCAACAGTTCCTCAAAATTATGAACCTCTAGCTGAACTTATAATCACTGTGTATCTTGTTTTGCTTTCAGATCTGTTTTCCTTCACCAGACCACACATTTCCTTTGGGAAAGAACTATATATTTTATTTGTTTTTATCTCCCTGAGCCAAACACAGTTCTTAATGCATAGTAGGTACTTGGTAATCCATTGTTAAGTAAACTGAAGACCTAGGTGTGTTTGGGAGGGGAGTGATTTTAAACAATATTCTGTCATACAATCTATAGTATAGATTCAGATTTTAAATGGTTAAAATTCTCCAAAAAGTAAAAAGATTTCACACACACACACACACACACAAACACACACACACACACACACACACACACAGAAATCCTGTCACTCAAAAAACAAAAAAATGATATTCACAATAAAAAATATTCATAATAAAGAATCAAGAGTGCTGCTTCTGATTTTTCAGAAATGTTTCCACTGTTGCTTTCAATCTCCCTCAATGTCTATATCACATGCAGTGTATGACAGCTTCCAGTTAACAGAATGTGGAAGTATTTTCTATATTGTATAGCTTCAGAGCACTGGAATAAAAATATACCCAGTGGTTAAAAATACTTCTCCACATAGGATGAATAAAAGTTGTGTCTGAGGGTTTGTTTTTAATTCAAACTGAATCCTCATAGTTATTTTGTGACTAAAAAAAAAAAAGATATACAGTATAAAATGTGGAGCCATAAAGTAAATCCTCATGATTCAGACTCTCAACAGACAGGCGAATAAAGGCTCCAATTTTATAGACCGAGCATGTGAGATGATTCAAAAGGATCCAAAGGATGGAAAACTTAAAAAGAGATTTATAGGAGGTAATAATATATAGTCTAATGGTGAGTGATTTAATAATTCCCCTGAAGCATATGAAGGGATTATGTTAATAATAACTTCTAACTTCAGCTTCAACATTAGGAGCTCAGATACTGACACTCACATGCTTAAAAAAACAAACAGGAAACAGTTGAACAAATAACTACTCTTGTTGATTTGAACTTAAACAATGCACTTAACTAATACATGCACCAACAGAAGCATCAAAGGAAGTTAAAAAATATTTGAAGCTAATGAAAAAATACATCAAAATTTGAGAGATGCAGAGCAAGCAGTATTTTGAGTGAAATTTACATGTAAACAAAACCTTGACAAGTTGAATCTGACAAGGTATGAGAATAATTATTAATCATGACCACCGAGGTTTATTCTTGGTATGCAAGACTAGATCAACATGAGAAAACTTATCAATGCAATCCAGCACTTCAATAGGCTAAGGAAGAAAAAAGATTCGCATCATCATTATAAACCAACGCAGAAAAAGAAGGCCTTTTATTTTAAAATTGGAAATGATCATAACATTATAGATAATGGTAATCTATGGAAAGAAAAAGTGGATTTAAGTATTATTTTGCACACTGGGGATCAAAGGTGTTACAAGTAATTTACAATTAAAACCTAATCTTAAGTATAACAACGTTACAATGAGTATCTCTGTAACAAAAGAAAACGATGACTTACTGATTTGCTAGTAAGAATGCAGAGGTGCCAATTTTCTGCTGGAATTTCACTTTATATCCGCTGTAATTCTCTGAAAGACAATAAACCATGACCCAGATGCAAATGCTTTTTCCCCCCCAAACTACTAAGTAACTAATAGATCACCCCCAAAAGGGATATTGTATACAATTCAGAAAGCTTTTCTTGTGCACACTCATAGCAAATGTGTTATATTCTTCTTCAACCTTGTATGTCTTCACATGGAAACCTAGGTGTTTTGGGGTGTGTGTGAGGGGCTGGGTAAGAAGTAGAGAATACTTGGAAAAGGCACAAATCACTTAACTATGACTGGACATTACATCCTTAATTTATTTATTTTGAGCATAAATGTTACATGTTCTCATTCTGACTTTTCCAAAAGGAGAAAAGAAAGGTAAACCAGACAAATTAGGCACTGGTGTTGCACTTTTCAAAAAAAAAAATATATATATATAGCTTTAAAAAAAAGGAACTAGGGATTCAAAGACAGAGGTTTAGCGATTTTAACCTCTGTCAGTTTTAAAGCACCAAATGTTTAAATTCTTTTCATATGAAAACTAGTGTTTGTTTAGTTGGGCTGTTACAAATCTTTGTTTCTGGAAATAAGAAGGAGAAGGTAGTGAAATGACAAAAGTACTTAAACTCAAGGTTTTTGGAAAGAATACAACTACTTAATAAAAAGGAATTAAAAATCAATATACTATTGCCAAATGGGAAATGATATTGTTAAACAGAACAAAAATCAAAATCAAACCTGACAACTTCACATTAAAGGGAAGATCAAGCTAACACTGTATTCCTGTGTACATTCCCGCGAAAATAGGGAGGCCATTTTCAAGCCACTTAGTTTTATTCTTGATTTACATGAACTTGAAGGGAATTGTTGAGCAATTCTGATGTCTGGAGTCTATTTTCTTTTCAGATCTAACTTCTAATTAAAGAAAATAATATGATGCAAACATTTTTTGACAGCAATAGTTTATAGCACATTTAACTGAGACTTTCCAAACCCAAGATCTTAATAACATTTACATATATCCACTTGATATTTGCTTATGTAATAGACATTGTTTTATTTTAACAGTCATGAAACACTTATTTGCCAATGATAAGAAATAGGGCTGATTTTCTTTTATATCATCATCAAAGATGTCAGATATTTATCCATGTGAGTGCTAAGCCATGAACAGAATTTTTTTTTTTTACATAAATGTGAAGTAAATTCCACACACACACATACACACACAACTCTATTCTCTGGAAAATTAAACTGTCATTAAAATCATCTTGAAATTGTACACTTTTAACATTTTTTACATTGTTTACACAGAGTTCAGCAATAAAACTTTTTTATGTAATACAATTATACAAAAGGAAAAAGGCACCGAGACAATCGGTGTAAAGATAGTAGAAAAGTAGACACGAAAATAAAATATACTATATACTACATTTTCAGTTACATGAAGATGATTAGATAGAGCCACTCATTCTATAAAATGGATTATTCCACACAGTCATCTGTTTATGCACATTAGCATGTGACAATAATAGTATAGCACTGGTGATGACCACACAGACATTTTATATATATATATATGTATATTAGTAAAGTTCCTTCATGGTTTGGAGTCACTAGCAAATATGTTGGAGACAATTTAAGACCAAAGGGAATGTTAGTCAGCAATGTACTTCTTCAGGTTTATAGAATTTTGCTCACAGAGCAGTTAATCTTCATTGCACTGTTATAGCCATTATTAGAAAAATAAGTAAGAAAGCTCTGTAGAAACTATACTTTTAAGGAAGTTTCTTGTTTCAAAAAAATGAAATGGGAAAGAAGGAAAGGAGAGAAGGAGGGTGGGAAGGAGGGTAACAAACAGGGAGAGAGTTAAGGAAGGAAAACATTGAATAGAAGAGTCCACTAATTACATTTTTCCACAAAATTACATTATTTTGATAAAGCACAATGCAGGAGTACTGAGCAGTAATGAATCTCTTGAGTTTTAGAAAAAGAATAGATTCCCAATATTTATCAAGACTCTTAAAATTCATGTAATAAATGTTCTTTCTTGAGACTAATGTATCTGAAAAGTACTATTTATATACTTTCTTATTTCAAAACTAGTAAAAGTCTAGCCAAGTGTAGCAGCTGTGTCTTCTAGATCAGCTAGAAAGATTCCTCAAAATTGTTGCCACTGTATTATTTTCACCACAAAACAAACATTATTTTAAATAATGTTTATGAGGACACATAACCTTTTAATGCAAATTACTATTGGAATTTTTTACTTGGTAAACTTAAAGTAACATTTATAAGATCAAAATGCTGTTAGAAATATCATTATTAATTTTTATCTGTGATTCAAATTCTTGTTCACATGTCCTTAAATACTAAGAGTCAGTTTATGTTCCAAAGTTAGTCTGGAACCTCAGACAAGAAATGTGATGTAGTTACAGAATATTGTAGGTATTTTCAATGTTTATCCAAAAGGGTAGAATCAAACAAAAACAAGCACCTCCTTCAAACAGCCCTCAAAAGACTTGCTATAATTCTATGATAAAGTCTTCTCACAACGTTTTAAAAAAAACTAAAGAAAAAAATAAAGAAAAAAATAAAGAGAATGTTCAAGATAGAGAGGGAGGCGAGAAGAGCAAAAGCAGAGAATGAGAAATCATGATCTGAAATGCTTCCTTTCCAAGCAGATCTCTGCTCCAGTATCCTGGAAATTGCATTTAGGTACTGAAGGTGCCCTCCTATGTCAAGGTTCAGAAATACTGATGCCTTATACTTTATAGCCACTGGTGCTTGTGGACCACGGTTGGCAACATCGATTGGGGGAGGGGTGTTGTGAAGAGAAATGTAAATAAAGACCTGCTGCCCACTGGAGGGGGGGGTGCACCCGTGTTAAACCAGCAGCCGGGAAGCTGAGACAGAGAACTGTAAGATCAAGGCCAATCTGAGCAACTCAGCAATATCCTGCTCTCAATCCCTCTTCTTGCAAAAAAAAAAATTAAATATTCTACCATCCAGAGAAGATCAGCACCTGCAGAAAATGACAAATGGAGACTTTTTATGAGATTTACAGCTCTCTCTTCAACCAGATGTGAATGGAAAAAAGAAACAAAAAAATCTCACTGATGAGGGGAAAATTCCTATTTTCTCATTAAATAATATAGTCATATTTAATATTAATAAGCAACGTGGTAACATCAGAATTTGTAAATATATAAAATTGGCAATTAGATCTCATAAATATACACTGGGAAAAATGTGTGTATGATGATTTCAATGTACATGTCATCTACTGCTCATGTTAAAGGAATATAGAAAGATGTTAAGAATTTTCTTCCTTTATTTTTCAGTATTGAGGTTTGAACTCAGAGCCTCATGCTTATTAAGCAGGTGTTCTACCTCTTGAACCACCCCACAAGTCCCTTTTTGCATTGGTTATTATTGACTCTTGCTTCCTTATGCCTATGCTGTGATCTTCCTAATTCAGTTTCCTTTTATTGCTGGAATGACAGGTATGCACCACTGTACCAAGTCATTGCTCTCCCCTTGTTAAAATGGGATACATATATAACCACACCCAGCCACTGGTTATACGCCTGAGATGGTTTAAACTCTAGCCCCCCAATCTCCAGCTCCCAAGGAGCTAGGATTACAGTGTTGAGTCACTTGCAAGATTCGTCTTTTTAAAACAGTCTTAAACACTTAAAAGACAAACTTAAATATTAGCTGATCAAAGCAGGTTTACTGGTTAGAATAAGAAGAACACAAAAGAGGTTTTGAAATGATAGGTCAATGTAAGAGATAAACTGTTAAGCTGAGGATGAAATGATGTCAAACATCTTATCATAGCAATGACTTTGTTTTCTTACTCCGCTAGAGAAGTTTTATGTACTAAAATATTGAAATTATGCAATAAAATTAGGCTGAATTTTTGTTAGATTGATAGTTTCCTTCAACAACTATCATACTAGTAACAAGCCTTTACAGTGAAGGGCATTCTGCTTTGCTCTTTCTATAGTCTCTGAGAGTGCTCATCTGATCCTCCCTACTTTCCAGCCCATGTAATCAGAAAAATCGTGAAGGTTCCATTTTCATAGACATCATTCAGCTCTGATAAACGAACTCTGGTCCCTAGTGTGAATGTACAGAATAAGGAGAGAAAAGGTTGGGAAGAATAAAAAACTAACATATAAGAAGAGAGGCATACTAAAGGAGAGGAAAGCATGGTATTTTGACATCTATTTTTCATAATGAACTAATTATTCCATCTATCATTTTAAGATTTAATAATCAGACTTCAAACTATGACCAGATCAAGTACAGTGAAACATCAGCAGTTACAAATCAATCCAATTCCACACAGTATTATTTCAAATACTCAAATAGACTCCATTTTATAGTAAGCTGATCGATCACAGATCTTCACAGGCAAAGAAAATATCAAAGTGTAAAATATATACATGCAAAATAGTGTCAGAGACCAAAGTATGGCTGCATCTACAATGAAGGGAAACAGAAACTTTGATGAACTTTATCCATGACACTTCTTTTTAGAGGAAGCAGAGGTACTGAGGCTTCATTATTAACCTATAATTAAAATAAAGGACCCTAAGGAAGATCAAAGAACAGAGCAATCTGGGAAATAAAGATCAGAATAGGAGTGACAGAAATACTGCTTTTCCTAGCACAGAATCCAGGACTGAAGTTCATCTGATAGTATGATAACCACGAAGTCAATTAGGAGAAAGCAAGAAGCAAGCAAGCTCACTATAAGAAGGAGCACAAAAATGCCACTACACACAACTGCTACTACTCATTTGTGGAAAGGTGGGTCTTATACTGGCAGAGAACAGCAGATAAATACCTCCCCAGACTCTCTCTGCCTTATATCTATCATTGTAAAGAGAGCCCAGAGGAAACTAATAGAAGAAGAAATGAATTTTCAGGAATCACCCAAACAACATACTAGAATTTAACTATTACATCAAGGACCACTTTGAAAAGTTATGTTCAGAAACTCATAAATATTACTTTTAATTTTTCACTAAATGTCTTTTTTTAAAGAAAGAATTGCAAGGAAAAGATCATTACTACAAATATAATCATGTATAATCTCTCTCACTTATCACTATCATACTTAAATATTTCACCTATGGGCATTAAATACTGCTACCCAATTCTTTGTAATGAGAATGTCAATATTCTTTATCAGTATAACTCAGATATGATCTCCGGGTCGAGGGGGGAGTTTGTTCAGATCTAGATTCTTGTGCTTCCCTCCAGACTCCCCAAAAAACAGGTTGTCTGGAAAGAGAGTTCTGGAGCACAAACTAAGCTCTAAAGATAATGCTTAAGCACATTATAGCTTGAGAACCATTATTTCCTATTTTGTCCTGAAGTTCATGGAGTTTTGATAGGAGTCTTGGCAACATTTGTTTCTTAATTTCCAACCCAGGGATCATTTTCTGCAGGAAATTTTCATGAACGCCACGTTGTACTTCTCCACAAAATGCCACAGTTCTCTGTGCATGCCTCTATCTTAACACATCATTACTTTAGTGAGAAGTAACACCATTCTGTGTCTGTTTTCCTACCTTGGAGCACAAGCCCCATGAGGACAAAGAGTTGAGTTTGCCTCTCCAATTTATTATCTCCACATCTGCAGTGCTTAGAATAACACAGGACATATTGTTGGTTCTCTTACAACTATATATCAAATGAATGAAAAATAAACCCACACATAATGCAAGATTCATACAAAATGAGACTTACCTAACAGTATTACTAATTTCTTCCATAGAGAGTTTAGATCACTTCAGTATTAATAAATACTGAAGTGTCTACTATAAGCCAAGGAGCACATAAAGATAAAAGGATGAGGCATTTCCCTATTACCATAGGGGAAAGAGACATGTGTAATAAAACTGTATGCAATTCCTGTCAAGTGTTAATAAACCCTTAGTAGAAGAAACATAATAAAAACTTCAAGGAGAACACAACAAGTACAATGAAGGCACAAGTCTTTCTTATCAACACAGATAAACAGGGACAGTGAATGGAAAGAAAAGAAATGAAAACTTGTCAGCACAACTATTGATGAGAATTTCTCTATGAATTGTCTAGTGGATAGAGTGTATAAAATGAACATTTCATGCAAATGAATTTGTATTGTTTCTATTCATGTGTGAACAAGGACCTTAAGAAACTTTATTGGTGATTACCGCTCTTACGCCATCTAAGATTTGCACTTCAGTGGCCTACCTAGTTTTTTAATGCACTTGACAAACTCCTAACGTTTGTTTTCCCATTCACCTTCATCTTGAAGAACATCTCAGTTCTACTCTGCCTTTCCTGTAGATGCAATCTTACCTTGTAGTCATGATTATGTCCTTCACTTGGTAAGTAAAACAAAAATGATGACAGTAATAAGCGAATAATCTAACATGTAGCTTGGGTGAAACAATCCCACTAGGCCCAACATCAAAACTCAAGTATATTAGCCAGGGTAGTTTAGATAATTGTTTGCATTGATTTTCCATTTAAAAAAAAACAAATTGAGGCCTTTTTACTGTAACATAATATGCAAGTTGTTTTCTAATAAAATGTGGCTAGTAGTGAGGCCTTAAGAGTCTAGAAGAAAGCTTCTAGAAAGGTAAGATGGTATCATACTAAGCAAATTCTTTACTGAGGCAACATACACTCTATTTCCTGGGTAGTAATAAACAACTATGTTTTGTAGCTCATTTGGGAGACTGTAATTCCAGGCTCTGTGGTTCCCACAGATGCCAGTCAATTACTATATCGGACGATTTCATTAGATTATAAAACTTAGGGGATTTTAGCAGAACAATCAGTAGTGGGCAGTCTGTCTCAAGTTTCTGAGTCAACACCTGCTGCCTACCAGTGGGCCCCTTTTTGCTGCAATTATGGTGATATAAGATTTGCCTTTAAGCTGTCTTGTGAATTCAAGCACAAAATGTACTACTGTCTCATACATCAGACTCAGTAGCATGAAGTAGGTTCTCATACATCAGATTCAGAAGCATGAAATAGGTTCTTGAACTCTATCTATTTAAATCCCTTTCTGAAAAAATAGACAATTTTGAGGGAGTAATTAAGCTGTGTCAAACCACAGGATAAAAAGATACATGTTTTGCTGTCTACAGAGAATGGCAGCAAACAGCACCCCAAACCAAATGCAGCATCTAGTAATTACATAGAGAAAGATAGCCCATAAGTGTGAGTCGTTATCAAAAAAGGCCAGGCACCTCCACCATTACAGATACTTATACATACACATGTCATGTTATGTGTGTGTAGGTCTGTATAGATGTACCTACAAATACAATTTATCTTTGAAGACTTGGAAGCTGGAGTAAATGGAGGGTCAACTCCTGCAATGTAAAAGATAAGCTAATTATTTGGCCCTATTATAAGATGTGATACTTACTTATACCAGGTGAAGCTCTAGTGCTATCATAGCCTACACACAATTCTGAGCATAGTCTGAAGAAAGGCTATTTGTCAAACTGTTATTTAACAAATAACTATTTATTAGGTCTTTCTTACACTAATGGTGAAAGCACTAAGCTGTTCTCATTAGTGTTTTTGATTAAACTTTGTTACACCTACAAATCAGATTGGTAACTTTTTTTAAAATTAGGAAGGTAGATACCAGTTGTTAGTAATGCAGGCAGTTGTTTCAAAGACAAGAAAGATAACCATAGTACCAAATGACTCAATTCAATTTTTCAGCAGAATTTGCTTCCTACTTCATTTTTTTCCGTACTGTACTTGACAAATAACTAAGTGAAGTATTTGCCATTTGACTCATGTTGTAACTCTATAACCTAACATATATTTTTAAAAATGTGGAAAAAGTTATTGATGTACCAAAAAAAAAGGATGAATTTTCCCCTTAATGCAATCCTCACATTTCATGCCTTAGGTTGTCCAAATTTACTTTTTTCTTGTAATTCATGTGTGTGAATGCATAGAGCTGCCTTTTTAAAACTAAAAAAATAGGAGCTCATGGTCTTTGGGGGGGTTTCTTTTAAGGCCTTTCAGTACAGCCAAGGTAAAGAAATAATATCTATGTATAGTTTTGTTATTATAGTAATAACAAATTCTAGTTTAAAATAACATATAGTACTTAGTTGGGACTAGGAACAATGATACTGCTTTTTAGTAATTGGTAAATAGTATGTTTTATCTAGTTTAAATAGAAATGAGAAAGAGAAAAAATGCATATATATGAAACATACTCTATTTAATAAGGTATATGCATAAACTTATATATTAGGTAAGAAGCAGAATTAAAAAGAAAATAGCTTATAATATTTCTGACTAATCAGTTTCTAAATATAAAAACAACAAATCGAAGTGCCTTGCCATTAAAAATTAGCACATAATACAACTTTTACATATTTCAGAGGAAATAAAGATCTTGTGACACTGTTCTGAGGAATCTTTACATTTAATAAAAATCGAAGGCCTAATTTTGCAAATACAACTTGCAAGCTGTATGAGCAAATTGAGCTTACATGAAAGGCACAGGATGACATCACGTTGAAGAAAGGTATCTGGAAATTTCCTATAGCCTAGCCACAAGTCACTAGAAACTTCATAAGGAATCTCGGAACTGTTTTGAACTTGATGTTCTGATTCAAACTGAGAGCTGGATAGTCTTTATCTTACTATAGAAATTGAAGTTAGAGTGAAGATTTAGAGATAGAAGAGTTTCTTATTTTGACTCTACCTGACTTATGCAGTGTTGGTTACTAAATACTTAGAGCAGATCATTCAAATTTGGTTAAACTTGAATTGTTTTCAGTCTTCCACACCTTATATCTACTGTATTTTCCGATTTGCAAGAAAATAATGAATTCTCATATTACTAGTGGTAGAGTTAATCACTGAAAGAAATTCTAAAATAAAGTTCTGCTCTATTGGCTTCCTACATTGGAATACAAGAATACAGGAAGTGCTTTCAACAGAAAGTTACGTAGTTCTACAGTACAACCTGTCTAAAAGGTGCAAGGGACCAGTAGATGACTTGGTCTCTTTGGGTCAGGCAAAAGCAGAGGAAAAAGAAGAAGTAAACTTCTTAAAAAATAACACCTCTTAAAAATTCCTTTATGAAGATGGTAAACTGCTTACAATTAGATTTAATGCTATGGAAAAGAACCGAGGCACAAAGAAATGAAGGGCAGGGAAATAACACATCACTTTCTGAAATGACCCATCTTCAATGTGATTGAAACCCTTCACTGTTATATACGACTCACGACAGTGTTGGTGAGCATTAAAGAAATTTATAAATACCAGGGACTGGCAAGTCAAAGTATATCTAGGTGTTTAAAGTAATGTTGCAACTAAAATTCTGATTTTTCAAACCATCGATAATCTTCTACGAAATGACTGGTTCTTTTGCTAAAGTAAAATTAACTTCAAATCAAAGGCCTGTTATTCATTTTCCAGAGGGTTGTTAATTTAACAATAGTGACATAAGCTTCTCAAACAAAGGCTACCAGAGATAGATCTTTTCTTCATTTATGTCAGCATTAGATGTTCTCTCTCATAGACTTTAAAGCATTTTGGTAGAATGTTGAGTATGATTCTTCAAAGCACAGCTCTTCTCATGGTGACCAGGTCAAAACAGCAGGGTTGTAATCAGAAATAATGCTGCCTTGGATCAATTTCCTGTTTATCCTATTCATCACGACTCTAGTAATGCATGCCATCGACATACTTGCTGTCCTTTTGACTCTTTCATTTCAGTCCAGTGATTGAGTTCCTCTTCTCCAGAGCTGTTCAGACCTAAAGAAATCCAGCCTATCATCTCCTTTCTTTTCATGCTGCGTTTGTTATACACAGACAGTATCAGTGTCACATCAGAAAGTTGAAATAGAGCCACTTGAAAAACAAAAGTTTCCTTGTACACGGGATTTGGCTGCCCTCTGCGGATGGATGTCTTGCATTTGGACATCTCTTGACCCATGGAATTCAGCAGTGTTAACTTAACATATGTATCTGAAGAAAAAAAAAAACCAACATACCACAAATATCATTTGAAATGGATTCAAAACAGGAAAAGTTGAGATTAAGTATTTGCACCTTATAAGGATATGGTGTATACCATGTTTAATGGAAATTTAAGCAATTCCATTTTCATGTATGCTTATAAAAATGTGATGAGTACAGAGAATGCTAGGTAGGCTGAAAATATTCTGGGAGTAGTAATATCTTCACCTCACTGTTTCTCCATAATAGAATTTAAAGGTATACCTCATAATCCTTTCTTCACCCCTTCCCATCCCAACCTTGACCTCCCACTACCACCCCTGCCCATTACCATCCCCGTTTAGCTTCACTAAGCAGGACATCATAGCATTAATAAACACTTAGCAAGCTCAATTAGCCACAACACTGTAAAGCATTCCACTGTGTTTTCAGAGAATAAGAAGAAACAAACAAATAGAAATGAAGGCAAATGGTGAAGAGGGAAAAAGGAAGACAAGAATGCAAAGATGACATTAAAACAGCTTAAGATGAAATGTCAAAAAAATCTCTGCATGGATGTGGTTTTTAAATATATATTTCAAACATTCAAGGGCCAAAATGAAGCCAAATGCATTAAGAATTCAATGTTCAGCAAACCAAGTCAAACTTTTTTCTGGTTTCATGCAAGAGTACATTTAATGTGCTTTTCTTTTCACAATTAAAATAACTGTTATAAGGTTTCTTTTAGGTACAATTTAATGTAAAATTTTAAGTATTATACCTTAACTATTTTTATGAATTATAAAAAAGTTGATGTGATGTTTGTTATACAAAGTAAAATAAAACATTTCATTGCCTGATTTTATGGGAGATAAATCCTCTCATTAAAAGATTGTGTTTTCAAGTTCTCTCAACTCATGCAAATGATCTTCAGCATGTTGATCCATCATGTGTAATTTACATCAAAATTCAACTAATTTCAAAGACAATTGCAATATTTCTCACCAAATATCTATTTCTGTTGCATAAATCAAAATACAAACAAGTGGAAAAAATAAAAACTTTTAAAGAGTTTTGCATATTTTGTAAATACTCTGAATACCATCATCCATAATCAGAGATAAATTCTAAGTTAGTTTTATTTAAAGTATCACAGATAATTAATGTGCATATTTTTAGAAACCAACATGGTGGACAGTTTCACTGCTGGCAAGTTTTAGGGTATTTTGTTTTTGCATGAAAAGACAACATCCAATTAGCCTCTACAGGAACTCACCTCGGATTATATAAACCTGTCCACCTATCAAGTGTTTTAGACAACAGAACAGTCCATCTGACAACAGGGGGTGGAAAGCAGTAAAAGAAATAATGACCAGATGTCAATCGTTGGGTGAAAGAGGGTCAAAGGTCAGAATTAAAGAGGAAACATTGTGCACTGGAGTGGAAAAACACAAACTTTAGCATTTTAATTCAGGTAGAGGGTTAAACAAAAGGGTTGTTGGTAAGTTTCATGGAATGAAAAAACTTAACATCATTGTGTAATCTTAAACAAAAATTACACTGGTTTAAAGGGAGATATCTTTCTAATGACATCCTCTTGGTCTGAAGCACATTGAACATAGAATCATGCAAATTATCAGGCTACTAAAGACTGAATAAAAGTCATTATAGGATTATCATTACTATGTTAAAATTTAAATTTATCCATGCAATATTTAATATTTCAGAGTAATAGTTTTATTGCTTCCGATGTAATATAACACTAAGTTCTGCAAAATATACAATAGAACTATCATTTTATTTCCTCTTGATTGTTGCTTTGGATAAAACAGATTATTCAGTTTATAACACAGTTCAAAGCTTAGAACCTAGATATACATGAAGCACTATAACTTCATACAGTTTAGAACAAATGATAGCACTGTCTTGCATTTTACTTTATCAAAGTGTCTATCTCCTTTACATTCTACTATCACATAATTATTGAAAAAAAAACTTAACATTTACTTATTAGCTGCCTCCAGCTAATACCATTAGTAACCTTATATTGAAGATCTAATCCCAAAACAATGGAAAACGCTATACCCACTCTTTAATCTGAAGGACAGACTCTGTGTTGTGGATGCTAATCTTCCTTACCCAACCCTGAGTCTGCCTCCGTTTTAGTTCTGATTCTTGTTTTTCTATTTTATCCGAATGTCATTAAGTTCTGCTGCTTCATTAGCATCTCTACTTCACTATTTGTCCAAAATTTTTCTCAAAGTATTAACTAAACTATGAGGGGGAAACTGGTAGCCTGTGGCTCAATGTAACCCCAAGTTATGGTCTCTCATCTGGGGTAGTGCCTCAGCAGCACCTTTGAATCTGGATGGTCTAGCCAGGTGGGTGCTGGGCCCTCACCACGCCTATCTCTCACCCACACATCTTCTTCAGGTTGTCTGTCTATGTCATTTGAGTCTGTTCAAGAATGGCTTATTTTCCCTATTAATTTTTTTCCTTGAAATGGGAAAGGGAGTAACACTAAATTCCATCTTTCCTTTATGCTTCTTTGTCAGACCTACATCTCTAAATTACTCTGTGATAAATGAAATTTTATCTACAAAAAAAACACACAAAAAACAAAAACAAAAAAACTAAAAAACCAACAGATTTAGGGGAATTAGATTAGTTGTTAAGGGCAAGAAATGTGGCTCTAATTTTAGCCTTCACACATTTAGTTGGGGGACAGATGTGTTCTATGATATACACAAAAAGCAAGTTTTCCAACATTTCTTGGGGCAAACCAAATATATTTTTGTGACTTTTCCCCTCCACTGAATAATAAATTCTATGATGTTTAGAAGCAAAGTTTATTTAATTAGAGCATGAAAAAGTTTCCCCTCCTTAAATTGGTTGATACCTGGAGTAAAAGACTGCACTAAACAAGTCTCTAGGAATCTTGAAGCAAATTTTCTCTAATATATCACTCAGGTTATTAATAACTTTAATATTAGAGAATGTAGCAAAGTTGGTCTGTTCTCAGTTTTCATCTCATAGATAATAACAAACTGTTTGGGAGGAACACTGGAGGACAATTTCTCTGTACTCTTAAAACCTAGCCTTTGTATTCATCAACTGGGAGAGAGAAGAGAGGCAGAAAGTCTGGGCAGAGATAACCTGTTAGCCTTCTCTAAGGTAAGTAACAAGGAGTTCTTATGCTAGTTGCTCTGGTAAAGGTAAAGCTGATTCCATCTAAGAACAGACTTTGCTGCAACAATGGCTTATAATTTTTTCCTTTTTTGGTGCTGGGTATAGAACCCAGGGCCTTGTATATGCTAAACACATGCTTGCACTGAGCTCACCCATAATTCCTATAATTTTAAAGGAAAAGAATATGTGAGGAAATAAGTTTCTTCTTAAATTATTAAGGGCAAAAGAAAGGAAAATGTAGATGTAAATATATTAGTTCAGATTACTGCATGCAGACAGAAGATAACATTAATTTGCAGCTAACTATAATAGATCAATACATTTCTGTTCATATTTGTGAATATTACTCACTTTTTAAAAACCCTGTAACTTTTCCGGCATTATAAGATAGTCTCTATGATAGGGGTAATTTATTCTGTAGATACTATGAAAAATTAAGATTCCTGTCACCATACAATTAATATTTTGAATTTCAAATTTTTCTACTTCCCAAATGACTGGAAATAGAAAACATGAAACAGATTAGCTGATGATTCACCATTTCATTTTGATTGGTTAAGACTAAAATGATAGCATTGGAGCCCTAATGCCGAGAGTCCCGTAAGTGCAGAAAACATTAGAATAAATTTTTTCACTCACTGGGTGGTCTGTTTGCTGCCAAGTTTTTGAAGTGGCTGCCTTTTATCACTTCTGCTGCTAATCGTCCAGTTGTGGCATTATAAAGCAGGCCAATGAGAATTTCTGGAACTGAGCCGTGTTCCAGAGAATGACATGAGGAGGTACTTTCACTACACGACATTTCTGACACGCTCATTTGGGAGTCACAGCCCTGTAAAGCAACAATGAAATTCTTATAGTATTTTGCAAACAAAAACAAAAACAAAATGTATTAAGAGACCTCATGTTAATGCGTGTTTACTGGAACTCAGTAGGTGAATCACAATGAAGACAAGATTTTGCACGCCAAGTTTCCCAAACACCAATTTAAAAATATTTCAAGTCCCTGGAAGTCTTTTCACTATACAGGAGTCAAAGAAGTAACCGAAGATGAGAGAGTTGGCTAAAAAGGTTATTGACCTAAAACATTGACACTGATTTGGATTCACTCACATCAAATGTCTTGATCATGCCTTTAAAAGACAAAGAATGGCATGCTTTCAGTAAATAAAGCTGTCTCCTATTCATAAGCCAACATCTAAAACACGGAGATGCAGAAAAGCTAAAAATAGTAAAATTTGCCATGCATATAGCAACCAAAAAAACAAAACAAAACAAAAAACAACTCAACTTGATGCACTGGAACCAGTAATTAGTAATCAGGGTTAAGTTTTAAAGAAATAAGCATTACTACCTTAAAAAAAAAAACAAACAAAAAAGAAATAAGCATTACTGAAGTGAAATACACTAGAAACACACTAATGATGATAAATCATTTCATTCACCAGGAAGATAAAATAATTACAAATTTGCACACACTTCATAACATAGGATCAGAATCTATAAAATAAAAATTACATAACTAGAAAGAGAAATAAAGGAACTCATAACCAATGGGGATATTAACACATTTCTCAGTAACTGACCAAATGAACAAATGAGTAAATACAGTACAAGCAGGGAAGATAAGAATTATTCATAATAACCAGGTGCTAATGGCTCATGCCTCAAATTATAGCTTCTTAGGAGGTTGAGATCTGAAGATCGTGATTAGAAGCCAGGCAGTAAAGTCCACAGGACTCTTGTTTCCAATTAATCACCAAAAAGTGGAAATGGAGCTGTGGCTCAAGGGGTAGAGCAATAGCCTTGAGCAAAACAAAACTCAGGGATCATGCTCAAGCCCAAGGTTCAAGCCCCAGGACCAGAAAAAAAAATCACTTATTCTAGCATAAATATATGATAACTAGGAATGAATGCATTGATTAACATGACATGCAAAACTTTTATACAGAAAACAATGAATCTTCCTGACAAATTGAAAACCACTACATAGAAAAATTATGCTAATGTATTAGAAGGCTCCATTCTTTTGAACATTCCTTCCCTATTGATGTATAGATTAAATACAATTCCAGTAAAAATATCAACAGACTTCTCTGCATTTCTTGACTTCATTACCAATCAAAGAAATGGAAATTAAAACCAGGAGGTAACACAAGCAACAGATGGGCGAGAAGAATATCAAGTGTGATGAGGACACGGGAGATAGAACTACCTTTTCTTCTGGTGGGAGTGTGAAGTGGTACTGCTTTAACAAACATTAATGATTCACAAACACTGTGTGCTGGCAATTTCACTCCCACAAATATACCATTAGAAATGTGTGTGGAGTTGGTCAATCGACATGAAAGATTGTCCACAGCATTATTAGTGCTGGAAGCTGTCTGGACAGCAGACATGAACTAGTTGCAGGTAGTTCCTACAATGAAATACTTACTATATAGGCAAGAAACCTGTTACCATGTCTGCAAAGGTAACTGAGTGAAAAATATTGAATCCAAAAGGATTCCAGTGTAATTCCGTTCATTCACATTAAAAAGAAAGCTCAAGCCAAAACAACAACAAAGACCATGAGCAAACTAAATCATAGTGCCCCAGGCACACGAATAGGTGGTAACACTATAAAGAAAGCAACCAAGTAATTATATGTAAGTAAAAATTGTGGTTAACTCTGGGAAGGGGAGAAAATGAACAGTGACCAGGGAATGCATGGTAGAGATTTTTTTTTGGGGGGGGGGCGGTATATAGCCATTTTTAAATGTCTTGACCTAGATAGTAGTTCCTTTGTCATAAATAGTACTGCCTCTGGTATTAACTCTTTTCTAAGTGTGTTGGGTTTTACAAGGAAAAAGGTATAAGAAAAAGATTATAGGATGCAAGAGTATACTAAATACAGTGATTTAAGGAAATATTTAAGACTTTCTTTGAAGATTCTGAAAGATAGATTCTTCCTTCATCAAGGAAGGGAGGAAGGAAGGATGGAGGGAAAGAGGGAAAGGGAGGGAGGATATGCAGAAAGGAAGAAGAAATGAAAGAAGGAAGCAGGCAGACAGGCCACTTTACTCTAATAATGTAATTTTAAAATGTTTTAATAAACCTTCAAGTTTAAATCTACTATTGCAGTATAAGTCAAGAGGGAGAATTAACACATATTTGGAAACTGAATTGGCTCCTTGGACTAATCTTCACAAGGATAAAATCTTGAATTTTCAAATCTAATTCTAAATCAGAGTGAGAAGCCAAAAAGAATATATATCTTATATTGCTAAATCACAAGCACACAAAAAAACCCCACATGGTTTGGTATGTTTTCATGACAGTTGGAGAAAACATAATTTTAGTAAGTTTCAATTAGGATATATCACCACTTATGAAAATAGTGTCAAAAACATGCTTGAACATATTTGGTGCATTTGTTACATTAGGCTATTATACCAGTGGCATCTGTTAGAATACAGTGAAATCCGTTCTACATAACACAGTATTTTTCACATTAACATCACCAGATAATAAGATGTGAGTTTAATAGCTGTCTGTCAACACAGAGGTCATGCTAACACCAAGGAGGTGATGGGAAAGGCCTCTCTGAGTCCTAAGGTCCAATTACTGTGTGAAAATGCTTATCTCCAAGTCCAATAAGAAAGCAAGGGCATTAAAATCCTTGGTGATCACACTGTATTCAAGTAAGCCCTGCTGAAATACAGTAAGTAGTATTTAAGTAAGGGAGCCGGGGGGGAGGGGGAACTCTATTCTTTAAAAGGGTTTATTTTAAATTCCTATCTTTAAAAAAGTGCTATGCTCATGGCCTTTCCACTGCCCACAGCCCAGGTGATGACCCGAGGTGAGCAGTTCAAGATCACTGAGCACAGAGAAGCAGCAGAGAATCACTATGCAAACCCAGGAATATTGAATCCAAATTACATGGAGCTACTGCATGCTCCAGTGGGTCTCTTCACACAGCTCCTCAGGGCATGCTGCTCCTTTCCATGTACTCTCCAGAATCTCTGGGCACCCGCCACTAATTTATAACTGGGGCTTGCTTGGGTGCCAGGAACTGCAAGTGATTAACCCAAAGTCAGATAAGTTCCGATCATAACTAGGCCTATTTAAAGGAATAGTCCCACAGGCTGCCCAAAGTAAAACTTCTTCCCATCTTGCAGAATCTCTTACTTCTAATACTCCCCGCTTCCTTCCCTCGAAGTCTCTTGCCAGAGGGTGAAGGATTCTAAACAATTTTATGAGAATAGAGAAAAAGTGACTTCAATTTTCAGACAAATGAACAAACTGTATCACGTTTATCAGCTCCAGAATTAGTGCCTCTGCCAGTTGTTTCTATTTCTTTAATGGTGTCACATAGGTCACAATTAGGTGTGAACTTCTAAATACATCCAGATACGCCATCCAATTAAAATCACAACAGAATGTCTCAGAAGTAAACACACGGGGCTTTTCATTAATATTGAATTGATTCCAGCTTACTTGTAGCTACTTACTCCTAACATTTTTTTAAAGGTAAAACAGAACTGTGTAATACTTACTATAAATTTGAATACATTTCTGTTGAACTTGTTCTCACTATGGCTGAAAGGTTAGTATTCTGTTTAAGTTTTATTTATATACAAAAGGCTCCCACTACATTTTTCTGAAAATGGGGAGATGGGAGTACATGGGCTGCTAATTGGTAAGAGGATGGGTGTCACCTGCTGCTACAAAGCTGGAGCCTACTAGAAGGCTTCCTCTAGGAGTCATTTCCTAGCTCCAAGGAAGTAGGTAAGGAGCAGGCAACCAGAGATTTCAGGAAAAAGCAAGAACAGCATACTATTCCAATCCTGTTCCCTGCTGACCTGCAGAGCCAACGTAAGGAACCAGACTGTATACTGGTAGAGGTTGTAAAAACGTCATCTATTAGACAGCCCAATGAAGAGCGCCATGGATGAAGAGATCACATATCAGGGTATCCTGGAAGACAATCTGCTTGTGACAGTGGGTGTATGGTGTGCTTTAGGATGCAGGTGACAGAATATTCAGCTTTGAGAGACTCGGGCAATATAAGGAAGTGGAACACCGTTCATACAGAGGTAACGCCAGGTACTCATGGAATCAGGCCTCAACCTATCACAGGAACCAGTTCCTCTTTACCTATTTCTTAAGTTTGCGCCCCAGATTTGGCTTCATTTTCGACAGTCTTTGAAGGTTCCTTCAGGCAGCCACATGGTTTCCTGCAGCCCTGAGTCCTCTGAAAAAGGGAAGCTTCCTGAGTGCTTATGGCCCAGGAGATTTAACAAGGGCTTTGGAAACAAGTTTGTGTGATGGTTTGAAGAGACTTCTTCTCCAACTCATGCATAAATCTAATCCTTAAAGTCATATGTTAATGTGATGAGGGTAGAAACGTGTTTAGTTGAGAAGACATGAGATTAGCTAAAAATCACTAGAGTGGAGATTCCAAGATGGAAGCCTGGTCATTTTACAAGGGGAAAGAAACCAGCAAAAGAGATACACATACATTCCTGACAGGGTGTGTTATTGACAAGGGAGACCCTTATGAGAACACTTTAAACTTCTAAAACCATGAGCTAAACAAACCCCGCTTCTTTCAAATGTAGCTGCCTTGGTATTTTTATCATAGTAACAGGTGTCTGTATCAGTTGTACAGGAGTAGGTCAACTCCCCAGGTTCTATGGTCATAAGAAAAAGATATGGATGATGGGCAGAAGAACTAGTTTTATAAACTAGAGGCAATCAACCAGGTTGTCTGTCCTTGTGTTCCCTGCAAGGCCTTCGCCCACATTCCTGAGGAGCTAGTGAAATTGCTGTTTTGGCCCAAATGGGAAAGACCTACTTTGTGCTTCTCAGGAGGTATGGCATGTATGGCATGCAGTCACTTGTTTGCCAGGAAACAGGGAAGAGGAAAGAACACATCACCGTGCTCCTCGGGCACCAGTGGCATTCAGGGGTTAAGGAGAGTTGAAAACAGAAGCAGGAAATTCTTTTTCTTTTGTAAGCCCTCCATAATAATAATAATAATAATAATAATAATGGAAAATAGGCATATCTGATAAGAAATTTTAAGGTAAAAGAAAAATTAACTGTAAAACAAGTAAAAGCAAAATATTTCATGTCACCTGCATTTGACCACAGCAGCATGTGGAAATAGTCATGAAAAAAGTCCTGTGATCAATTTATACCATATGCACGAATATACAATGGTATATACCCACTTTTGCTGCACTCAATATGAACATAATCAGTCTGACATTTCTGCATGTTTATAACATTGGCTTGAAAGTTTTTTCCCTTCATGTTCTCCTAGGATACCTACTGGAAGATGGAACACACACACACACACACACACACACACACACACACACACACACACACACACATACACACACACAGATATAGCATGTAGCATAATTAATTTTTTTTGTTGAATTAAGTTTAAAAGTGTTTGGGTTTCTGCATGTGTTTATAAGTGAGACTGGTAATATTTTCATCCCATATTATGCTTATCTAGTTAGTATAAAAATTATACAAGTCCATTATTTCCAGTGTTGATGTTACAAATAGATATTGTATTAGTATCACCTTCATTTGCATTATATGTTTCGGTTATAAGTCATATTTCATTCGAGTAAATCCAGGGACCACACAACCTTGTTTCTGAATGGCCAGTTGACCAAATTTTCAACATTGTGAGATCGTGCTGCCCCCTGCTGACTCAGTTTCTTTAAAATATTTTGAGAAGTGAGAATTTATACTTGAGTATAACATTTAATATTCCTATAGGAAGTGAGAAGATCATAAGCATGTTGAAGGTAAAATATTGAATGCAGATCTAACTAATATAGGTCATTTTTGAAAATATTGAAGTACAAAATACCTGATGATGGGAATAAAGGGAATAAAAGGATAAAATACAGCATAATAGTTGAAGAATTTAGACATTCACTAAGTGCCAGAGGCTCATGCCTGTAATCCTTGCTTCTCAGGAAGCTGATATCGGTTCAATGCAAGCCTAGGCAGAAAAATCTGTGAGCCTCTTATCTTCAATTAACTACCATGAAGCTGAAAGTGGAGCTGTGGCTTAAGTGGTAGAGTACTAGCCCTGAGCCAGAAAAGCTCAGGAACAGAGTCCAGGCCCTGAGTTCAAGCCTCAGGATTGGTACACACACATACATACACACAAACATTTATGTCCAAGTCCAAACAGTCCCTACAATTTCTATTGTTTAACGTGCTGCTGACACCTGGTGGAAAATTAGCAAAATGTATATTTGGGGTTTATTTCTCCCCTGGTTCTTTCATCGCATTCCTATTAACTTGATCTTTATTTCCCCACATTTTATTTTGTGGAGTCACAACGTATTAAAATACTTTCCATGAATCATATTTTCTTGTGCTTTTTCTTATCTTTTAATTTCACATAACCAACCAGATAAGGCCTGGCAATTTTTCTTCTAGAAAGCATCTCAAGCAATCTCAAGGCTAGTATACGTTTGTTATCCCAGAACTTGGAAAGCAGAGGCAGGAGAATCCCCAGTTCAAATCCAGCCTGGGATAAAGAGTAAAACCTTATCTTGGCAACAAAAACAAAAGGAAACATATCAATGTCAACACATCCTTGCTACTAATCTTCTCTAACAATCTTATTACCTAGTAGTATAAAGAATACTTGACAAGAAATCAAAATAATCTAAGAGGAACTGTAGCATTCCTGTTCCTATAGCTACCTATGAGTTGAGAGTATTTACCTCTTGAGAATCTAATTTTTCTCCTTCAAAAATGGAGGGGTTTTTTTTGTTCATGTTCTGTCCACTCATAAGATTATGAGAGTTGATTATGGTAAGTGCTTTTAAAATATATCGCTGGAAGGCATTTTTTTTTTTTGGTCAGTCGTGGGGCTTGAACTCTTGGCCTGAGCGCTTTCCCTCAGCTCTTCAGCTCAAGACTAGCGCTCTACCGCTTGAGCTACAGAGCCATTTCTAGTTTTTTGGTGGTTTATTGGAGATAAGAGTTTCTCGGACTTTCCTGCCTGGGCTGGCTTTGAACCACGATCCTTAGATCTCAACCTCCTGAGTAGCTAGGATTACAGGCATGAGCCACTGGCACCCGGCTGTAAGGCAATTTTATTTCCATAACTTGATGGCATCTTATACCACTATGCACTATGGACACATGATGAATAGTTGGGGGTGGGAGGAGTACAGAAGAAGGAGTATGTATAAGAGAAAGCCTTAGGCTCAATAAGACCACCCTGTATGCAAACTTGTATGCAAATTTTGATTCTTTGAATTTCTGTATGCAAACTTGTATGCAAATTTTGATTCTTTGAATTTCTGGCCTTACATCTTTCTTCTAATCATGATTTTAGGTTTTCTTTAATAGGCCGATCATGTTGAGTCAGTTGATCACATTTCACTTACCAGTGTCCATGACAGGATATGCACATCAGACAGAGTAGACTTCCATGAAATTGACCTTGGTGGTGACACATCTCTACTCAAAATATTTAAGGACAGAATGGCAAAGTAAGGAAGTCTTCCCCCTCCATAACAGCAACGTGTCACTGGCAAAAACTGTCCAAGTAAACGTCCTCAGTTCTGAATTAACCAATGTTTTGCATCAGTCTGAGGGGTATTTATTTAAGAAAAGCATTGGAAATCCCTTGTACCACTTAAAATTAACCCCATTTCCTATCTTCTGCCCAGAGATCCATGGAACTCAAAAACCAGAAGCTGTGGCTCAAAGTGGTAGAGCACCCAAGGCCCTGAGTTCAAGCCATATGAGGATTGTAGTTCAAAGCCAGCCTGGGCAGGAAGGCCCATGAGATTCTTAGCTCCAATTAAGCACCAAAAACCCAAACATGAAACTGTGGTTCAAGTGGTAGAGTGTTGTCTTGAGCAAATAAAGCTCAGGGACAGCACCCAGGTCCTGAGTTCAAGCCCCAAGACTAATACACACACACACAAAAGCATGAGATATGCAAAGAAACAGGAAAGCATTATTAACAAACAAACCAACCCAAGAAAACCATTCAATAAAAGTTGTCCAAAAAAGTCTAGACATTGAGCTTAACAAATAAAAGAATCATAATCAGCTCTGTAAGTATATTCAAAGAACTAAAACCTATGAAAACAATGCCTCACCAAAGACGTGGCTAGCCGTAAAGAGACAAAAATTACTATAAAAAAAAACAAACAAATTCTGGGTTTAAAAATGCAACTGAAATGAGAAATTAAAGGTAATCAATAGTAGATCTGAATTGTCAGAAGAAAGTGAATTTGAAGATAGGTCAAACAGATTTCTAGTCTCAGTGGGAAGAAAAAGAAGAGGAGAAAATGAAGACAGCCTTAAAGACATATAAGAGATACCTTCAAACATAACATACATATGCATATTAGGACTCGAGAAGAAGAGAGAAAAGGTCAGAAAGTACTTGAAGAAGTAATAACTAAAAACTTTCCAAATGTGAAAAAAGACAATCATGTGGAGATCAAAGTACTACAATGAACTCCAAACAGCATACTCTGAAAGCTATCCACACATAGATATATAGGTGAACTGTAGAAAGTGAAATACAAGCAGAAATTTTTGAAAGTGATAAAAAAGCAATTCATCACATATAAGAGATCCTCAAAAGATTAGAATCTGATGTCTTCACAAAATCACAGTAGCTGAGATGAAATAGGTTATTACATGTAGAAGACTGAAACAAGATTCCTATCTCTATGTTGTAGCAAAATCAATTACAGATGAACCAAAGACCATAGCCTAACACTTGGTCTTTGAAACTACTAGGAGAAAACATGGGAGTATCTTCAAGATACAAGCATAGATAATGGCTTTTAGAATAAAACTCTAATAGCATGGAAATCACAGGAGGAGCCAGGGGCAAGGTACAATCGTCTAGATCATACCTCCAAAGAGCTTATTTCCTCTAAATATGCTTCATCTCCTAATTTACATCTCTTCCCAACAATGCTATCAAATTACAGATCCAGTCCATCAATGGTTTGGATCAGACCCTTTATGATCCACTTCCCCAATGCCTCACCCCTGAATACTGTTGTGATAGGAATTGAGTCCTTTGGGCAACACTTCATATTCAAACCATGATAAAATGTAGTATACAATAATATATATATATATATATATACACACATATATTACTAGAATAATGAACGTAAATTGAATACTTCTTAAGTATTCAATGTTATATACTAATGTGAAATTAACTTAAAATTTGCATATATACACAATTGTTTTAAGAAGGAAGTGGGGATAAGGGAGAGTAACCGAGGGGGTGAATGACTGTCCAGTGTATTTGCCATGTGTATGGAAATATCACAGTGAACTCCCCTTGTATAACTAATAATAAAGTCATTTAACAACTTACATCTTCTTTGACATTTTATAACACATTCTACCTCTATATTAATAAAAGTATCCATATATATGGGAAGGTATTTAAAAAGTTACTCATCTACAATGTTAATAGTAATGAAATGGGTTATGATGGTAGCACACCATGAATTCTCACAAAAAAAGAAACCAAATTGAACTACTCTTACAAAAAAAAATGATACTGACAGAAAAAATTGTGATGATGACAGTAATAACAGGAAGTATGGTAATTTATACAGATAAAAATCTTTAATACGCTCTCAAGTAAGGAATTGGGATGATGATGACCACAGTTTAAATTTATGAAACCTCAAGTCTCAAATTTCCTTTGTTAAACTTTAAAATAGAAATAATTCTCTTAAGACACAAATCAGACTATTTGAAAATTAGTTCTGATGCAAATTTCAATTGTCGCGAATAAGTTACCGATGAGTGAAATGGCAAAATATGATTTATATGTTTCCTAAAGTGCAAATACAGAGGAAATTTCTGAAAGGCTTAATGAAGCTTCCCAACCACCTCAGTTTTTTAATATGATGTTGCTGTTATATATCTTTATAGAGTATTGAAGATGTTCCAAGAAGTGAAATGTTAGCAGAGATAGAAATAGCAATGCTTTTTTAACTTCACTTAATCACAATGTGCTGTTTTGGAACAAATCTTTTTATGTTGTTTTCATTCCTTATATTATTTTTATAATGTAAATGTCAGAATATCCAAGTGGGACTATACTATAAATATGGTCTTGAGAACAATTAATGGACTACATGGTGAATTTCCCCAATTGTGTGTTCCTAAAAGATCAATGAAGCCCAGGAAATTATAAAATGGTCAGTTTCTGACAAATTAGTTTTGATAGCTTTAGTGCTACAATAAATTTTGTTTATATAAGCTGAATCCAAAGAAAAACTAATCAATGATATCACATATTACATACAATGAAAGACATGTTTCCTCATTGTCATAAATTCAATCCTTAAAAAAAAATCTTTATGTTCCTTTATTGGAGCAAGATTCCTGATCAGTCATCAGTGGTGTATTACTAAACAGAGACCTGTGCAGGAGCTACATACTAATCCATCTACACAGGTTTTGGTTATACTTTTGCCCATTGATGGAATAGTTCCATTTATAAGGTTTTACACCTCAGAAAACTTCCAGGCTGACCAGACTGTCCATTAATTTGGCTCTGAAAAAAGTGGCATTGGAGAATTTCAGCTATATTTTACAGCATTAAAAAGCTTATGCGTTCGGCAGCTTCTCGGTGTGATGGCGCTGGGCAGAGTTCTTACCCCATCCAGATCCAGTCACACTTGAGAGCCATAGGTTAGACACCTGGGACTTAAGAGCATCTTATCTTATTTGATTTTTGTCCTAAAGATCCAAACATTACTTCCTTCCAGTAGTGGTACCCTGACTTTTGACTTGTAAATAAACATAAGAACATCAAGAATTTATTAGTTTAGAACTATCACACTTTTTCATATTATTTCAGTTAAAATGTATTTTCAGTGGCATACCTGTACTTATGAATCAAAGGACACTTTTACTTCTCATCCTTAGTCTATTTAGTCTATTTTACATTGTGTTTTGGGAATAAAGTAATAATCTTGACATTTTTGGAATGCTGACTTTTTAAACAACAAATAAAAACAAATTACAAACTAGGAAAGATGGCACATGTCTGTAATTCCAACACTCAAGAAACTAAGGCAAGGAGGATGTATGCTGGTAATCCCAGCACTCAAGAGGCTGAGCCAGAAGGATTACAAGTTCAAGGCTAATCTGGACCAAAAAGTGAAACCCTGATTCAAACAAGCAAATAATCAAATAAATAGACTACCCATGCCACCTCCCCCTGCGCCCCGCCCCCATGCCCAAATACGAGCATAAGGAATGTTCATACATAAACCAGGTTCTAGCAACACTCTTAGGCAAATTCAACTACTCTCAACTAAGGAACTTTGACCTTTTAGGTCAAAATTATCATAAGATGTAATAAGAACTTAAGAATGGCAAAGCACAGACTGTGGAGACAGATGATTTAAATCTCTACTTGGACACTTCCTGCATATTCAGTTTACCTTCCTACACCTCGTGTTTTTCAGTTATCAGTGGAGGGTGCTAGCACTTATCTCAGACAGTGAGTTAATATGTATCACATACTGCACCCAGCACCTGGAAGTGCCATTCAAGTTGCACAAGGTCAATGGCTACTGCTTTTTACCGCTTTCCACTAATGGAACTATTCTCAGAAACAATACATGAAAATAAACCCTTTTAACTAAAATCAAACCCTATTAACAACAGATGGAATCTCAGTATAGCATCAACGGCCTAAAGTGAGTTTTAAAACGTCTAACTCCCATCTAATGTGATTTGGAAGATCAAACTGCCTAGCTCATGGGCACGAGCTCATCAGTGCATCCTCCCGCCCCCTGCAGTCACAGTGATTGCTTCTGCAATCGGCATGATATCCAATTTGGAGGGCCACTACGTGGAGAATCAAATCATTGAGCTCTTACTCTGAAGTCAGCACCAAGCTTTCATTGTGAACTGCATCAGAAAGGGTCCAGTGAAGGAAACACTCCACTTTGTGTACCTCTGGAAGAAAGACATAAGGAACTTACAAAATTGTCAGAAGAGTTGGTGAGCACCAGGATATTGGCCAATCCTGCAGGAAGCCAAAGGAGCTACTTGTATAGAGAGATGAGTTACAAAATACTAGCTTAGCTCAATCAAGGAATCAGCAAGCCATCACTGCCACACCATGGCAATGGACTGAAAACTAGCTATTAGAATGTTGCTGGGGGGAAATCATCTTAACTTGAACTTGCCTGCCTGAAGCAGTAAAATGGCCTCTGCCTCTTCACCTTGCAAACCATGCACAAACACATTTAATTGGCAGAATCTGATTAGCATCCAGAACTCTGGGGAATATTAAAAATGTAGTTCTCCTAAAGGAATGAAATTAGAAAAGGTTGGGAATATTTTTTGATTGTCTAATCACTTATGATAGTGACTTTGGAATAGTTAAAGATACTTAAGTATACTTTTATCATCTGAAAAATAGGTGTAAATAATAATACCTCCCCTCTTGTGGGTTGGATCTGAAATGTCCCTTACAGGATTTTGCATATGGCTAAAGGATTATCAATATTTTAATGAATCAACTTTTTGTTCCACTCATTCTTTGTATAGTTTCTTCAGTCTCTGATTCATCAATTTCTGCCCTAGCCTTCATTATTTCTTTGTCTGCTAATTTTTGGTATGGTATGTTCTTGTTTTCTAGGAACTTGAGGTGCATCATTAGGCTAAGTTTCGTTGGGGGTGGTGTTTTTTTTTAGGTGTTCATAGTGTAAATATAACACCACTTCACTGAACCCCAAAGATTCTAGTAGTTTCTGTTTTCATTTTCAATAGATTCTAGAACTTCTGGATTTCTTCCCTTATTTCTTCAATGACTCACTTATTCAGCAAACTGTTGCCCAATCTTTGTATGATTAAGTATATTTTGTGGTTTCTTGTGCTGATTTCTAGTTTTATTCCATTTTGGTTGTATAAAAATGAAAAGGATTATGTCAATTCTTAGGTTTGCAGATACTTGCTTTAGGTCCTAAAATATATACTACTTTGGGGAAAGTTCCATGGACTGCTCAGAATGTACATTGTGCAATTGTTGGATCGTGAGTCCAACTGATGGTGTCATTTACTTGTGAGATTTCTTTGCTGATATTTTTTGCATGACCTATCTATTGGTGAGAGTGTGGCACTGAAGTCTCCTGCAATCATTATGCTGGGATTTTAGGTCTGGCTTCATTAAACATGAAGCTGGGTATGCCAACACAACTTGTGTATTTGTTAACAATGGTTCGTTCCCCTTGCTAGATTGTTCTCTTTATTAATAGGGAGTAACTTTGTCTCTTCTAATTTTGGTTTAAAGTCTACAGGATCAGATATGACTATAATTATGCCTACCTGATTTCAGGGTCTATTTGCTTGGTAGACCTTTTCATTCCAAAGTAACATTTGTTTTTGTCAGGAAGATGCATTTCTTGTATGCAATGAAAAGTTGGGTTTTACATTTGAATATAAATTGCCATTATATGTTTTCATTCGGAGAATCAAGACCACTGAAATTCAGGGCTATTATTGAAAAATATGCAGTAATTCCTTCCATTTTTTGTATTGTTTTGATTCTTCCTGCTCTTCATTTGCTTATCTACTCATCTGATGAGATTTTTTTCTCCCCTGTTTTTATGATTATCTTTGTCCTCTCTTCCGTATGTAGAATGCCTTCCAAGAACTTCTCAAGTGCTGGTTTAGTGGTCATAAGTTGCTTTGTCGTGGAACATTTTTATTTGTCTCTCAATTATAAATGATAGTTTTGCTATGCAGATTAATCTAAGTTGGTAGCTGGTAGTTGTTTGCTTTCAGTGTTTGAAATACATAATTCCATGTTCTTTCCTTTAATTTCTGGTGAGAAATCTGATCCGGTTTCGATGTGTTTGCCACTGTATGTTACCTGGACTTTTCTCTTGAAGTTTGCAGTAATGTTTCTTTGCTCTGGATTTTCAATGTTTTAACTGATATATCTTGAAGCCAAGTGTTTTTAAAATTTTATTTCATGTTTTTTAATTATATTTTTTGTTATCTTTCAGTAGTTTTGTACATACAAAGGGGATATCATTCAAATCAGTTTATAAGTATAATACATCTTGTCAATATCACCCCTTTTGTCATTCTCCTCCATCCCTCACAATCCACTGAAGTGTCACTTTTCTGGTCTGGTCTACTGGATGTTCTGAAAGCCTTCTGGATCTGGATGGCTGTTCCCAAGACCAGAGAACTTTTCTCCTATTCTTTTATTGTATGTTTCCTACCTTTTTAACTGCACCTCTTTTTTCCTTCTTCGATGCCCATGATGCTTAGGTTTGGTTTCTTAATAGTGTCCTTTATTTTTTCATATCTCTTATTTGACTGTCCTCAAGCACCGATATTCTGTCTTAAATTTTATACTATCTACTGGAGAGACTTTTCATGTTTTTAATTTGACTTGGTAGGCTTTTCAGTTCTATAATTTCATTAGATTCTTTTTAAGGATTTCTATTACCAGTGAATTTCTATTTTATATCCTGTAGTGTTTTTCTTACTTTGGTCAGCTATTTGTATCCTCTTTGGGTTCCTTCAGTTTTTTAACACACGTCCTCATTCATTTTCTTAATCACTATTTTCCTGTCTACCAGTACTGGGACTTGAACTCAGAGCCAGAGCACTGTCCCTTAGCTTTTTTGCTCAAGGCTAGCACTCTATCACTTAGGCTGCAGGTCCACTTCCAACCTTGTTTTGGTGGTTAATTGGGGATAAGAGTCACACAGTTTTCTGCCTGGGCTGGCTTTAAGCTGTGATCTTCAGATTTCAGCCTCTTGAGTAGCTAGGATTACAGGCATGAGCCACTAGTGCACATGGCTGTTCATCATTCATATAATCATGTTTTTGAGGGTTTTTTTCCTTTGTTTTTCTTTACTATCCTTAGTGTCTATTACTGTGGGGTTGTTGCCCTTTGGAGATTTTGTATCACTTTGGGTTTTCAAATGTCTTGTGTTCCTATGTTGGGATTTATGCATAAGGCCAATTTCTTGATATTTTAATCACCTTTAATTTTAAAGTTGAAACATTCATAAAGTTCAAGTAGGACTGTGTAGCAGAAGGGTATAGTTCAGTTTCTCCTCACTGGACAAGCTTTTGTCTACAACCTCAAGGAAGCAGGTCTGGACCCTTCCAGCACCATTCAGATGAGAACTAGCTGGGATTTCTCATATTTTCTTGTGCTTGGGTTGGTGTTATACATAATTTGAGTGTGGGTTTACCAGTAAAGGGTCAGTTATCTGCTTCTGTGTTGCTTTTATGGTGGAATCTTCCCCTTTTTGATTATTTGAAACTACCATAATCCACACAGTCCATAAACAAGCTCCCATTACTGAATGGTTTTCTCTGTTTGGGCCCCTGGGGTAGTCCATGGACTACCCATGGGGTATTCCTCTAATAATGTGCCTTATAGAGAACTCACTGAGTTCTGCACTGGCATTAGAGAACTGAGGGCTAAGTGCTTTGCTGGCAGGTCTCAGTTCTTTCAGACTCCACTCAGCAGCTTGTTACCCTGTGGGAAGGCTAAGGCTGGAGAGCAACCAATACCCTCTGAGTACTCCTGTACTCACAGTGCTACGTGTCACCTGGCAGCAAGACCCCAAAGACATTAGATAGCTCCTAGATGCTCAACACTCACAGCCAGCCACTGGCATGGTTCTGTTTTTGCAATGATCCTTGGGTACTGGGACTCACTGACAGCCAGGCCCTTTACTGTGTGAGCTCCTATTGCTGAATCCTCAGATTCCCTTCTTTCTCCAAGGACATTTCTTCTTTCTGTCTCTGGCTTTTCCTTACTTTCTAGGCCCTCCGGTTGTGGCTCGGTCTGTCTGGTGGCGGGCTGATTAAAAGGAGGTAATATAGACTGATCACTGGCAGCCCCTACAATCTGAACTCTCCACCAGCAGAAGTGAGTGCTGCTTTCTGAAATGTACTTCAGGCGAATGAAACTGCTTGCAGGGTGAAGCTGCCAACTGCTGAGCCTTCTTCAGTTGCTTTCCTAGCTCTTGCCAGAAGCCCTCAACTTGCCTGAGTCAAACCTTTCTGTTTTCACATTGGCCTCTGGTGGTAGTCTCCCACCCAAACACCATGACTGGGTAAGCCAGAAATCCCTGCTCACTGACTGTTCTCCAACCTCTAAGCCCACTTGTTGTGGCTCTGTTCAAAGCCTGCCTGGTTGCAAGCGGCTTGCGAGAACCATGACCAGAAACCTATCTGACAACATCCCAGCTATTGAGATTGGAGTGAGAAATAACTAAAAACAATAGCTACTGAATGATAAAAACTATATGCTTATTTCAGGGTTCTTATTTGACAATACTGGAAACTAACTCTGAGTCATAATGTAGAGCAATTTGTTAAACAATAGAGACAAAGTGGTTAATGGCTCAACTTCTCAAGAGTCAGGTGTAAAGCAAGATCTAAGCTGCTGAGGGGTCATGGACTTTACTTCAACTGTTACTAGCCCAGCAACAATATTGCCCCTCACTCTGACCTCCAGAATCCTCCACCCTCAATTTCAAGCATGACTTGAGCATAATGTCTGCTTGTTCAGTCTACATTCAGGGTTTCCTGAAAACAAACAGGAGTGGTATATTCTAGGTCGCAAAGCTCCTGCTGAACCTACTATTGAGATTGAAAAAAGTTAATTTTCTAGTTTATTTTTAGGAGGTAGAAATCATTAGTTGACATAAAGTTGTGGATAAAGTTTAAAAGAGTGAGAACACAATACATAGTCACCACAAAATGTGATACATTGGGCATACAAAACTCATTTAAAATTCACCCATGTCTGTTATTACTTAACTTCTTTCCGATGGATATTAGTAAAATCTCACAGTATCCAAGATGAATAGAACCTTAGGAGTTCCTTTGGCCTAATCTTCTCATTTCACTGAGAAATCCATTTCCAAAATAGTTTACCAAATTTACATAACCTACTTACTGGAAAGAACTCAGTTTTTAACTCTTAATATATTTTTTGTCATTCAATGCACAAAAGAAGCATAATTCAAACTATATCTTAAAGTTAAAACTGTAGTCACTCTCAGCAGAATACATTGTTTAGTTCTCAGAAAGTTATTTTAGTGATACTGACTTTATATTTCTCAGTTCTATTCACCAATAAGTCCCTAAAAACCTTGCTATACAACTAAATTTTTATACATAATTCAAATTTTCTATCATCATCCATGAAAATAAAAGTATAAGTATACATCAAATGTAATTTCTATAATCTCTGGCTTGATTCAAACTTTCCCTTGATTAAAGGCTAATATTCTTGCAACAACAAAAGTAGTTATTTAAAAAAAACCCACAAGAGTACATGTTAAGACATGAAGATACCTGGTTTTTGAAGTGAATGTATTTCTTACAAAATGAGAGAAAAATGAAGTAAAAAAAATAGTCAAACAAGCCAGGTGCCAGTGGCTCACGCCTATAATCCTAGCTACTCAGGAGGCTGAGATCTGAGGATCATGATTCAAAGCCAGCCTAGGCAGGAAAGTCCGTGAGACTCTTACCTCCAATAAACCACTAGAAAACCAGACGTTGGCTCTGTTGCTCAGGAGGTAGAACGCTCGCCTTGAGCTGAAGAGCTGAGGGACAGCGCCCAGGCCCAGAGTTCAGGCCCCATGACCAACAACAACAACAAAAAAGTCAAATTATAATAATGAGATATCTCCATGAAGTTAATATTAAAACTTAAGCAAACATTTAACACTATAGCATCTACAGAAAATATACATGTATGTATATATATATATATATATATATATAATATGGAGATATACTGCATGTTTTTGTATACATATACACAAACAACACAAACATATACATATATGTATATATATGCACACATGTCATATACATTTATGACATTTATGTATGTATACACATACTTTTTTTGGTGCAGGTCCTGGGGACGGAATTCAGGGCCTGGGTGCTGTTCTTGAACATTTTTTGCTCAAGGCTCTACCACTTGAGTCACAGTTCTTCTTCTGGCTGGCTTTTTTTGATGTTTAATTGGAGATAAGAGTTCCATGGACTTTCCTGCACATTCTGGCTTCGAACTGTGATCCTTGGACCTCAAGCCTCCTGAGTAGCTAGGATTACATGTATGAGCCACTAGTGCCTGGTATGTTTATAGTTTTTTTTGTTTTTTTTGTTTTTGGTCCGGTCGTGGGGCCTGAACTCTGGGCCTGGGTGCTGTCCCTCAGCTCTTCAGCTCAAGGCTAGCGCTCTACTACTTGAGCCACAGCGCCACTTCCAGCTTTTTTCTTTCTGCTTATGTGGTGCTGAGGAATCGAACCCAGGGCCTCGAGCATGCAAGGCAAGCGCTCTACCACTGAGCCACCTTCCCAGCCCTGTTTATAGTTTTTTTTGTACCATAGTTTGAACGCAGAGTCTCATACATCTCCAGCCCTTTCTTCATTTTATTTTGAGACAAAATTTCACTAAGTTGCCCAAACTAGGCTTGAACTGACTATGTAGCCCACTCTGGCCTCAAATTTTATATTATAGGTGTGAGGATTGTAAGTATGAGCAATCACACCTGGCTAGAAAATACACATACACTATTAATACTATATGTGCATGAACAGACTCATTAGACATAAAATTATGAAAGTTAACCTCACAATTATGGTGTGCTGAGTCTTATAGTATGAGTAAGTTGGAGAAAAATGCATAGCAAGGGAAAACAAAACTAAACAGCTACAGAATTTGAAATTTCTCTGCATCATTGCAGAGAAAACATTTCCTTTTTCTTTTTCTTGTTTTTAATCCAGAATGCAAGAATAGTTCATTATTTAAAATGATCAGCTTATGCTGAACCCAAATGATCACTTATAAAATGTAACAAAATATCATATTGTACTCCATAAATAGGTATAATTATTATGTGCTAATAAAAATAAGTTTAAAAAGTCAATGTACTTGACCTCATTAACTTAAAAAGAGAAAACCATCTAATTATTTCAGTAGATAAATGTCTACTTCTTTTAAATCTCAACAAATTAGGATGTATTATTTATTTTTTATTTCTTACTCATTGATTTTGGTGGTACTGGGGTTTTGAACTCAGCTTCATGCTTCCTCAGGTAATCTATAGCTTACGACATTATTCTATCCTTTTTTGTTCTGGTTATTTTCTGGGTATGTGTACCAGTACTGAGGCTTGAACTCAGGACCTCAAGCTCTACTCAGCTTTTTCACTCATGACTGGAGCTCTACCACTTGAGCCACATCTCTAGTTCAGGCTCTTTGCTACTAAATTAGAGATAAGAGTCTGACAGACTTTTCTACTTTGGCTGGCTCTAAGCTCATATTGTTGTTCTCTGTAGGTAATAAATCTTTTTCTTTATGGCTTTCAAGATTTTTCTCTTCACTTTTTAGCTTTTCAATACTTTCATTATGGTACATGTGTTTGTGTGTCTGTTAACTGTGATTAGTTTTTTATTTTAACTTTAAAAATTAATATTTTTAGCAGTATGAGGAGTTTATTCTTGAGATAACAATTTCTAAGAGCAAAATATGGACATGCTTATTCAGATTTAACACTGTCATAGAAGCAAGAGTATCATGAGTTGCAGGCCAGCTTGGTATTTAGTGACAACCTTGTCTCCAACTGGAGGAGAAAGGATAGAAAGTATAATAATGTCAGATTTTCTTCATTTAAATAATTTTATGGTAGTGAAAGATAACCAGTCATGATCTAGGCAGCAGTAAGTACACAGTCAATAACACAAAATAATTTCTGTAATATCAAAAATAAGATAGGGGACTAAGATCAGTCTTAATACCACCTAGTATTTTGTTGGTTTGTTTTTCTGCATGGAATTGAACTCAGTGCCTTACACTTGCTAGGCCTGGGCTCTATCACTCGAGCTGTAACCTCAGCTTGTACAACCTAGTTTTAACCTGAAAGAAAACAATAAATTCTATAATAGTTTAGGTGATATAACAATCAACTACTTAGTACATGGTCAACAAAGAAACAGACATGTAAGATACTAGACTAGAAGTCTGTGAAGAAAAAAATAAACTAATAAAATAAATCATGTACCATCTTCAAGGGTAACTTTTATAGGAAATAAATTACCTACCTATTCAAGACTTAAAATTTTTGTAAAGATATGTTCGCTTTGTAAGTAATATAAAGTTGTTGGGTTGATTATGGGTTATTTTTACATTGTATGTAATATATACCATGAACATAAACTGTATCCACGTCATTTGATGAGATACTCACAGAATGATTGCAAGAAGGTTCCAGTATTACAGGTAATGACATTTTCCCTTGAAGATTCAATTTTGTTAAATAAAAAATCTTTTCCCCCACAATCTTTTCCTTTTTCATGCGATGTACACCATACAGTCTAAACCGAACTGCATAATTTCCAATCATCTCAGATTCAACGTGATTGAATTTGAATGTTTCTGTGAAGACAGGGCAAGGTCCTCTCTGGATGCTGGTCTTTGCTCTCTGTTTCTTTATAGGTAGAAGAACAAGGTGTACTTGCCATGAGTTGCCACCTGTCCTGTTATATGTTGGGATGTCTGTGACAGCTGTCACTGTTACCAGAAGCTTCTGTTCTTGTGAGTCATAGTCAAAAGTCACATCCAGTGTGCCATATTTAGCTTCTGGCTCAGGATCAAAAGGTTTAGGAAGCTGTGAAGAGGATCCTTGAGCTGACATGTCCTAAAAAAAGCAAATTTGAATGTTTTCAGTTTTTAACTCTATTACTGAATCTACCATGTAAATAAATGACTGATATTTCTTCAGTGTATGATAGGAAAATAATTTTCCTTTGCTATCACAATGAAAGTATAATAATTAGCACTCAGCTACAATGACAAACTACCCTGTTGGACTAGATTAGTGCCATCAGTAAGTAAAACTAAAATCTTAGTACAATAAAGACACACTTAGAATGTAATATTCCCTATCATAATTTTGAGGATATTAAATATGTTTTCATAAATGATAAACAAAAATATACCTTAATGTATATTTAGTTTTTTTAAAGTAGAAGACCACCAAGTTTTACTTGAGACATAATCAGTAGATACAACTAGCAACTAAACATTAGGCAAGAAAGGAAGAGCATGTGAAATACAATGGCAGAGAAAACTTGGATTCCATTTTCAGTGCTTGTTCTAAAATATGTATCTCTAAAACATAATACAAATTTATCTCAACTTAAAAATCAATGGAAATGTAAAATATGAAAGCATAATCACAAAGGCCCTTAAATATTTCTGCAGCCAAGTATTTTTCTCCAGACCATAGACCATAGTTACTTCGATTCTTAGCTGGAATTAAAAAACAAGGTATGATATTCTAATACTAATTTCCAAAATTGAAAAAAGCTAGAAACTGCGCCCATTTTTCTACAATTGTCTCAAATTCCTGCCAGTCTATTTAGAATATACTGGGAGTTTCATCATTCTTAAAAAAGGTATAAAAAAATCAGTCCTTTCTCTTTCACAGAGTTTGGATCAAAGTTTTATGAAACCGTTAGTTGGTAAGAGGTCATCAAGAGTTATGGACACCTCCTATGAATTCTTCTGAGCCCTTTCTTGACTATCAGTTGGATCCTGTATGTTGATAGGCTCCATGGTATCAAAAGCCTGGGTTAAACCAAGAAAAATACAAATTTTCTATTTGATGCATAATGTCGAGGATAGGGATGCAAAATAAACTGGAAAAAACAAGAGTGAATTTATTACTAGCTCAGGCTATCAGAATTCCACATCTAAATATTCATACAATATGCATTTTCCATATATATATATATATATATATATATATATATATATATTTTTTTTTTTTTTTTTTTGTCAGTCATGTGGCCTGAACTCTGGGCCTGGGCACTGTTCCTCAGCTCTTCAGCTCAAGGCTAGCACTCTACCACTTGAGCAACAGCACCACTTCTGGCTTTTTCTGCTTATGTGGTTCTGAGGAATCAAACCCAGGGCCTAATGTAAGCAAGGCAAACGTTCTACCACTGAACCACCTTCCCAGCCCAGCATTTTCCATATTCTTTTAATTCATCCAATGATGGTATAAGACACACAAAAACAAATAGAATGAAAGGAATTCTAAAGAAGTATTAATGCAGATAACAAGTTAGCAGCTTCTGAAATAAGGGGAAAATAGAGTTGACTATTGAGGTAGGTCAAGTAGCTTGTGAGACATAGGCAGAACATAGTAACTAAGCTGACAACATAGAAAATGTGTCAAAGGTAGAAAAACTTCAGAGAATAATATGGCATGAATGGTACCTACAGTTATGGATGGAAAGCCCAAGCCATGATCATGTGGCCTCTGGGTTGATGGCTTCTTTCTCCAGGTGTTCAACTTAGGAAATGCAGATAAAAGCCTACATCTGTTTAGCAGGCTAAAAGGCAAATCTCAGTGGTAGCCATGTGTATTTGCTGCTGCATCTCTCCTATAAAATGAATGAGCCTCTAGGTACCCTTAGTCAAATCTTAACTCTGACCTTGCTACCAACGATAAATAGGAATTCTGATGGAACAGAAACAGAAAGACTGGTATATGGACACAGAAGCAGCCACAACTCACATAGTGTGAGCTTTCTATCCACACCTGCTTACATTCTGTTCTAGATGTGGTAATCTACATTATCTTGCTCTTATTTCTTGCTGTGTACCCTGAACAGATGAACACATGTGTGTATGTTCACATGTATGCATGCACACTCATTCATGTGATTTGAGCATTTCAATTTGGTCTGTGGGCCCTCTGGGAGAGCCTGCTTTATGCTATTTTTTTTTCTTACAGTTAGACAGACCTGCGTGTTTGAATCACAGTTCTATTTAAGAGATGCTTATACTTGGGGAAATTGCTTCTGAGTCTTAATTTTTCATTTGTAAAAAGGAAACAATACTTCTTATAAACATGATTGGTAGAATTAAGTGGACTAGCTAAAGCTCATAGGAAAATTTCCAGCACAACTCATGATAACAACTGCTGTTGTTAATTCTACAATTCATGCTTCATTGTTAATTTACTGTCAACCTATACAGCAAAACCATAAAGCAAAGATCTCAAATTTATTTAACTGAAAGAGCACAAAGAAGCATTGGTCATGGAAATCCATAACATACTGATATGCAAACAGGTATTAAATATATATTGATAGGTATCCATTTAGAATTTTTTAGCTACTGTCATACTAGAAATATTAGGTAAGTAGTAACAGGTACAAAAGTACTTTTCAAAATTATAGAAGAACTTCCTCCATTAAGGCAAGCCTATCTGCACCTTAATTGTTCTTCGAATTGAGAAACTATCTTCATTATGTACTTCTGACGGCTGATTGGAAAATCCACCTAGTAAGAATGCAGATATGCTATGGTATGAATCAATGTTTTCAGGAAGTTGTAAAAACTTGTAATCTAAATTAGTATGTGGAAAGCAAATCCTAAAAATAAGTAACTGTTTTAGGAAAACATTTTTCAATATTTTTATCACTATAAGAAGATTAAAACAAATCCCTTTTAAAAATATGACAATACTCTGACATGGTAGCAATTATATTTATTGTCATTTTTATATTTTTGCTCCAAAATAGCACTTAACCTCAGCTAACTACTGATGCATGATAACATAAACTCAAATTTCATCAGTAAAAATGATCAGCATTTTCCCTTCTCATTTTCTATAACATTAAAATGAGACTATTTTGAAAGGCCCATGAAACATTAATGAGTACTCTCTTAACACTAAAAAAATCAAAAAAATTATAAAAAAATACAAATAGTAATCTCAAGATGAATGAAAAAAGATAATTTTAGAACATTGTATAGAAAGTGTTTTTTTTTTTTTTAAATAGATAGCAACCCATCTTTAGCTACTCATCATTCCTTGGTGGAAAAGAGGAGCTAAAAATTAGCTGGGACAGCCCTGGTAAGTTGGTTGGATAATAGCTGCATTAAGGATCTGGTACCATAAGCTACAAAGGGATAAGATGACACCCATTCCTCTCACTAAGAGGAGAAGCACTGAATTTTTTTTTTTTAATCCTCCACATCACAATCATTTTCAAACTTCTATATGCTTTTACTTACTTCTGGGCTCAGGACTGCAGTGCTGTCACTTGGAACATCTTCTTCGTATCCTTTATTATGATAACTTTCTATTTCATGACCTGTGCTTCCTTCACTTGGGCACTTGTTGTATGAGCATCTTGGACTGTTGTTGCAGTGGGAAAATTCACATTTACTGTCCCCAATTTCTGAGGGTGTACATGAGAGATGGGGAGAACCACTGTCATCCTGATAGGGTGGTGGCTGCAGTTCATCCAGTGGGGGTGTTCTTCTCATCCTCTGAATGCAGTTTCCTGATAATAGTTAAGAATCGGGTCACTGTTTCCAACTAGCCTCAACATACAGAACAGTGTACAATAATTACAAAGAAGTTCAAAACTGATTAAAAATTGTGTGGCAATGTAGCTGTTGGCTCTACGACATGAATTTTCTTCTCACCTACTTCAGGTGCAGAAATAAAATAATCTGGTTCTCCTCTCCTCTCCTGTGTGGTAAGATCAGGAAAAATAAAAGTCATATTAAGAGAGATTCTATAAAATACCATTAAAATAAGTTTTAAGCCGAGCGCTGGTGGCTCACACCTGTAATCCTAGCTACTCAGGAGGCTGAGATCTAAGGATCATGGTTCAAAGCCATCCTGGGCAGGAAAGTCTGTGAGGCTCTTACCTCCAACAAACCACTAGAAAACTGGACGTAGCACTGTGGCTCAAGTGGTAGAGCGCTCGCCTTGAGCTGAAGAGCTGAGGGACAGTGTCCAGGCCCAGAGTTCAAGCTCCATGACCGACAAAGAAAAAAGAAGCTAAGCTAAAAAAAAACTTCTAGTTGCATATGCAAATGTTTTTAAGTTCAGTCTCAACTGACACAGCTTCTAAAGCATTAATATCTTCCTCTAAATTTAAATTTAATCAACCATTGAATTAAGCTAAGTGATGATATGTAATACTTACTGGACCATGAAGTCAATTCATAGTTTCCAAATGCAGTGGGAAATTTGTCCTTCACTTTTGTTCTAAGAAGAGAGGGTGATTTCTCCCAGAAATCTCAGCATATTGCTCATAGATCTTACCAGACAAAAGTGAGTATATCTATTACTAACCCTTCACTGGCAGGAGAAATGGGATTATCATAACTGGCTTAGGAATTTGAAGGCTAGCTTCACTTTCATACCAATATAGAAAAGAGTAGACACCTGAACAGTATAGAAGCCAGCAAGGAACAAAACAGAGAGAAGATCATGACTAGGAAACAAACATAATGGTGTATATACCTTCTTTACGCTCCAGTTTGCCAACTGGATCTCAGTTTTCATTTTGTTTACAATATATTTTTCCTCTGTGGCTCCCCCTTCCCCACCTCGACTTCAAAACAAAATTTCCTTTTGCTTGATCAAGATGGTATAATTTTGTTTAGCTTATGTTTCCATTTTATCGTGGCCTTCCTGCCAATCAACTAGTACTTTATTACAACTAAACTCCAGTCATCTGGCTTTTATTTAGATTTATTGTTACTCTTACTCCAAAGACCAAGGCACAAATTAATTATTCAAGGAAGTTTGTGATATCAAAAAATTCCAGCTATGCTCAATGGGTAGATTTTGATACTGTTTTCTAGGTTTGTCCAAGTGAATTGGAATGTATAACTTACCATGATAAGTCTTTAAAATACAATGCTATCCTGACATCTTTATGATTGTATTTCACTTTTCACAGTGAAGAACAGGCAAATGTGTACAGAATTAAAAATTCATTAAAATACATGATCATAAGGATTTCTCCCTTTAAACATTTGCAGTAACTTATTTTTGTTCTATTTGGCAACTATTTTGTGCTATCTACCTAGTATAATAACAAAGAATTGACTTAAATTTAATTAACATTGGAAAAATTTTAAGACAAGTTCATAAAGTAACATGATCTATTTTATAGTTTAAACACACAGAAAACATTAAGAAGAAATTTCTAAGAAGACTAACAAATACCAAAATAACAACACCTTCTAATTACCTTAGCTCTTGATTTACTATAAAAATGATATACTCTTTTATGATATAAAAGATTTCAGCATGAATACGCCTATAGCATCAATTTACTATCTTCCTATTACACAGCACCTAAAAGAACACAAAGTGTTTTCTTACCCTAGGAAAGATAACATGCATACACACATAGACCAGGACCTATAGTCCTTAATCCTAACATCTTAAGTAGTAGTTAAGAACTACAAGGAATGAGTGTTCAACATCTACTCAATTAGTTTTTAATACATGTGAAAATTTGCTAAAACTTTCTAAAATACACGGGGTAATAAATTAAGGTTCAGCATATTTTATAAAGTTAGAAGTGTAAACATGGAATCTGACTGCTGTGGAATTAAACCAGAAATCAGAAAGAAAAACAGAGAATTGATAGAAAACTAAATAACTGGAAATAAAATGTACTCCAAATGATCCATGGATCAAAGAAAAAAAATAAGAATTGAAATTAGAAATACACTAAAGAGGCCAGGTACCAGTGGCTCATGCGTGTAATCCTAGCTTTTCAAAAGGCTGAGACTGAGATCTGAGGATCCAGGTTCAAAGCTAGCCCGAGCAGGAAAGTCTGTGAGACTTTTATCTCCAATAAATTACCAAAAAAAAAAAAAAAGCCAGAAGTAGAGCTTTGGCTAAAGTAGTAAAGCAAAGCACTAGCCTTGAGCAAAACAAGCTCAGAGACAATGTCCAGGCCCCAAGCCCCAAGTTCAAGCCCTAGAACCAGCAGAAAAAAAAAAACAATATAAAGAGATGTCTTCCCTTCTCTTACTCTCTCTCAGTCCTTCTCCCCTATCTTTACCCACGAGTTGTAGAGTTCACTTGCATTAGTGTCCAGTGAGCTCTACTAATGGGATTGGGAGAGAGTGAGGGAAGGGATGACACTACTCATTGAAGGGATGACACTACTCATTACCTGACTCATGGCTGTGGTGTACATGAGACATGTTCAAACAATGATGGAGACAATTTATCTAGACAAACAAACCAGCCTGAGATGGGCCCCACTAGCCAAATCCCACCAACAATTTGAATTTCCAAGTAAATAACTACAGTAATGGATTATGACTCATTGAATAAAAAAGGAAACCAGGGATTTGCATAGATACAAGGAAGCATATGAGTACATTGAAGGATTTTTAAGAAACCAGAAATGTATATAGCTACAAAGAATCTTTTTATACATTATTTATTGGTTACACAGGGTCATTTTACAGAATTGAAAACTGGTCGGTATCATCTTAATGAATAGATCAAAATGAGTATTATAATGTGTCCCACCTGCTAAGATATAATGAAAGAAATATACTTCACAAAATATAGAGAATGCTCTACAAAACAGTTATACAAGCTATCAAAATGGTCCCCAGAAGAAGTATAAAAGTTATGTAATCTAATTACTACAGAAAATAAACAATATTTAAAAAGTTCCCCCAAAGGAAAATTCCAGGCCAAGATGGCGTCATCTATGAATTTATCAAAAGGTTACCACTTGCACAAACCAAAAAGATATTTCTTACATTATTTTATAGTATAAGTGTAACTCTGAAACCAGGATTCCAAAGTGAAGAAGAAGAGAAAGAAGAGGAAGGAGGAGGAGGAAGAGATGGAGGTAGCTCATGTCTATAATCTTAGCTACTAAGGAGGTTGAGATCTAAGGATAAAGGTTCCAAGTCAGTGTGGAAAAGAAAGTCTGAAAACCTTATCTCCAATTAAGCACAAGAAAAAAAGAACTGTGGCTTAAAGTATAGAGCACTAATCTTGAGCAAAAAGAGACTCAGGGACAGTGCTTAGGCCCTGAATTCAAGCCCTGTAACTAACCCCCCCCCTGCCAAAAATGAACATAGACACAAACACTCTAATCAAAATACTGGTCAATTAAACCCAGGGTTATATATACAGGGCACTGCATTATAACTAACTTGGACGTATTCTAGGAGTGCTGGCTTATTTTAGGTAGAGTTAATGTTTAAAATTTATTTTATACTCTCATTGCACTGACAGAATAAGAGATAAAAGTATCATGGTAATTCTAATAGTTTTTGAAAAAGCATTTAATGCCAGGTGCCAATGGTTCACACTTGTAACACCAGCTACTCAGGAGCTTGAAAATATGAGGATCAAGATCCAAAGCCAGGCCAGCAGGAAAGTCTGTGAGATTCGTATCTCCAATGAACCACCAAAAAGCTGGAAATGGAACTGTGGTTCAAAGTGATAGCGCACTTGACTTGAGTACAAAAGCTTGGAGAAAGTGCCCAGGTTCTGAGTTCAAGCCCCAGGACACACGGACAAATGGACAGACAGACAGACAGACAGACAGACAGACAGACAGACACACACACACACACACACACACACACACACACACACACACACACACACACACAAGCCCATGCAAGCATTTGATAAAAATCATGACATGCTGATGATGAAATATCTGAACAAATTAAGAATAGAAGGTGATTTCCTTTATTTTAAAAAGTATATGGTTGTCCTACAGCAAACATACTTAATGGTAAAATGTTGAAAGTTTAACTCTGAGCTGGAGAATGAGAACAGGTGTCTCTATCACCACTTTTATTCAACAATGTACTGGAGGTCCTAGCCAGTGCAATAAGGTAAAGAAAGGCGATGCAAACTGAAGTACAACTGTCATTACTCTCTGATAATGAGTGTGATGTAGAAAATCAAAAATAATTTAGAAATAATCTATTAGAATAAACTCAGCAAAGGCCCAGGAAATGAGGTTATTGTTTTACTAAGCAGTTGAATTTCTACAGACATGCAACAAACAGAAAGTAAAATTTAAAAAGAAACCCACATATAATATCAGATAATACCAAATAAGAATTAGCTTGCTATTTTTTCCAGCTCTTGTTTAGAATGTGTACTACTGGCAATTAGTGGACTCTAAACTTGTAACCCAAAGGAAAAGCAGAGATGTCAGAATTACAGGTTTGGTATGTATATGCCTTCCTTAGCTTGGTCACTGTAAAAATTAATGGGTTTGAAAAATGGTGGCAGATTATCATAAGCTTAATTAGAAGATGACTTCAACTGCAGTTGCCACTCCAGATGGTGCATTCTAATTGAGCAAATTAAGACATTCTTGGTGTTTAATACTCAGTATTAGTTAGCAAGTGGTTTGGATTTTTTCTTTTTCCTTCGTAACAATCCAAAGAGAACAAAAGTTAGCAGGCTGTCTTCAATCTGGTAAATCCAGTAACACCTCTACGTTCTTGCTTCAGGAAAGTAAAAGTATTCTAGCTCTATACTACACTCTGTTGCGCAGAGACCTTTGATTCCTCATCATTCCCTAACTGCCTTTGGATGACAGAGACTGGGAGAGCAAGAGTAGAAGAGGTGAGTAATGCAAAGCCTTCGTAAGATACACACAGGGGACAGAGCTGAGACTTAAATCTCATGAAAAGACAGAAACTTGCCATTGTAATCAAGTTACTGAGGGCCCAACCTGCGATGGGATATTTCTTCCAAAGTTAAAGAGGATTTGCCTGTCTGGTGTTGATGGCTCATGCCTTTCATCCTAGCTACTCAGGAGGCTGAGATATGAGGATCACAGCCCGGGTAGAAAATGTCCATGAGACTCTTATCTCCAATTAATCACCAGAAAACTGGAAATGTCACTATGGCTCAAAGTGGTACAGCACTAGCCACAGCACCCAAGCCCTAAGTTCAAGCCCCATGATGGACAAACCCCCCCCCCAAAAAAAAAGGCAGGGGGGGATTATTTACCAACCCATGCATTTCCTTCACTGAGACTAGCCAAGTTTGTCATCTTGCTTAAAGCAACACACTATGTATTTGACTATATAACTCAGACTCATGTGTAAGGTCAGCTAAAAAACCACTAACTTTGAGTAAAGCCTAGAGCAAGGTGGTCAGTCCTTCCAGATCACTGAGGAGAGAGCCGGAAAGGCTCTGACAGAGGACCTGACAGACCAAATGGTGCTAAGAAGATCCTTGATACCAGAAAGTACGCCCTCTCCCCCCACCTCTCTCTCTCTCTCTCTCTCTCTCTCTCTCTCTCTCTCTCTCACACACACACACACACACACACACACACACACACACACACACACACACACACACACACACACAAAACGTTAGTTGAAATTAGAGTTCGTATTATTTTTGTTCCCTGCCTTGAAATCTGAATTCTTTGCTTGGTTTATTTCCCTGATGATCTGAAATAATCCTTGATGTAAACCATACCCCACATATTGCTAGCAACTTTTTGTTAGTACAGTCTTATTCAGAACAATTATTTTTCTCAAGTGAAAAATCAATTCATTTCTTGACCCTTAAGGGTTTTGTTTTGTTTTGTTGTTTTTGGTTATAGGGCTTGACCTCTGGGCCTGAGAGCTATCCCTCAGCTCTTCAGCTCAAGGCTGGTGTTCTCTACCAGTTGAGCTACAGTGCCACTTCTGGTTTTCTGGTGGCTAATTGGAGATCAGAGTTTCATGGATTTTCCTGCACGGGCTGGCTTTGAACCGTGATCTTCAGATCTCAGCCTCCTGAGTAGCTAGGATTACAGGCATGAGCCACCAGCGCCCGGTGACCCTTAAGGTTTTAAAACAAGACTAGAAAGTGGAGGTAAGGTTCAAGTGGCAGAGCACTGCCTTGAGCAAAAACTCTAAGGGAGAGCACCAAGGCCCTGAGCTTAATCCCCAGTACTAGCACACACACAAAAAAGAAAGAGAAAGAGAGAAGAGGAAGAGAAAAAATGAGGGAGGAAAGAAAGGGAAATAAAGTGAGCACTTTTTTTTTTTGAGAAGTATCTCCTGGCCTACTATCAGTTTCACACCCTAACTGGTACTAGGTATGAATGTTATCCAACTTGCCCAGTATGAAGTGGAAAGCATTTGATTGCACAGGTGCAAAGTTGAGGATGTATGGTTGTACCCCATCACCAAGGGGATAGCACAGGTAGGTGTTGTAGCTCTGTCCATTTTCTCTTATAAAGTCTACACTGTCAGTACAACCCAGTGAGTTAAAAACAAACAAACAAACAAACAAACAGAGAACAAGAGTTAAAAAAAAACAAACCAGGGGCTGGGAAGGTGGCTCAGTGGTAGAGCACTTGCCTTGCATGCCTGAGGCCCTGGGTTTGATTCCTCAGCACCACATAAGCAAAAAGAAAAAGACCGGAAGTGGCACTGTGGCTCAAGAGGTAGAGTGCTAGCCTTGAGCTGAAGAGCTGAGGGACAGTGCCCAGGGCCCAGAGTTCAGGCCCCACCACCGGACCAAAAAACAAAACAAAACAAAACAAAAAAAACCCCAGTGATATGTGAACAGTAATGCTGTTGGAATGTTCTGGTATTATAGCTCCTTACAGAAGAGAAGGGAAAAAAAAATACCCAGTGATAGAATGCATAGTAGTCTTTCACTTTTTCCCAAAATAAGAGCTGGTAATATTTACTGAGCTATGTTGTGGGAGGGGAAACCTGAAGGACTGGTATTGCTTGAAATGGTTCTAGGACTTGAAAATGCCTTTATCTCCGACAAGTTTACATCTCCAGTGTGCACAAAAGACCATGCCTTCTAAAATAGAACTCTGTACATCCAAGGTGCATTCTTTCTCACACTGAAAAAAGTCCTTAATTTTGAAACAATTGCATTTACTCTACTTCTTTGCTTAGGTATCTGTTATTATCAAATAGAAATTAAAAACTTTCATATCTACCGTTAACTTTTCCATTTATTCTAGGAAAAATGTCTAAGAATTTCCAAATTTGAGCTCAGAAAGATGCATCTCCCTTTCTGATTCCTATTCTTACGTATATCACATTTTAATCAACAATTCCTGGATGTTTCCCTATCATATGCTTGTCAGAATTAAACTCAAACTCTCTACAAGCTAAATTGCATTACTGTGATTATAGTACTAAGATTCTGTTTACTGTGTTAGGTGAAAGTGTTTTAGAACTAGGTATTCTACAATTAAGTGCAGGTTAATACAGTTGACTAATTCATGATGCTCATGAGATCAAAGTCATATCATTCCTACAGGCATGTTCATCCTACATCATATTAAAAACTACATCCTTAATTATACCCAGAAGACTTAGTCTTGCCCAAGCTCTAGAAGCAGAATACTTTTTGTTCTATGTCATTATATTTTTATGGACTAAATTTTTAAATATCTACACGTAGTGTTCAGGACAACATTCAGAATGTTTTATAATGCTCTGTAGAACGGCTCAGTAACCAAGCCCCTGTTCGAGCTGTCCCGGACTCTCACACCACACAATCCAATCATGGCAAACATGATCAATTTCCAGAATGTGCCATGCCCCTTCATGATGCCTCTCATACTCCCCCCCCACACACACACACCTAGGATAATCCTTCATATCCTCCTCACTCTTTTCTTAGGTAATTTCACACATTGTGCTCCAAGAACCAGCTTAGTAAAATACCAAAGACGCATTCTCTCCTCTCTTCCTAGTTGCATCACCCACTCCAAACCAATATGCTTATGCATATAAGCTGGGGTAAATGCTCCTACGTATTTCCACAGCGTACTTTGCTTAATACACTGTAATTGTTTGTTCAGATGTTAGAACTGTGAGCTCTTGTAAGAACAAGTACTCTTTTATCTTTGTACCTGCAGTGCCTAGCAACACAGTTGCTAAAACACAATTACTAAAACTCTTTGTTGAATAGAAGGCAAGGTAATTTTTGCAGAGCTATGTCTTCAACATGACTGGCAGGGCAATGTTACCTCTGGGTTCACAAACCCTGAACTCACACTGTTTTGCTTTAACATTTAAAAAAATCAAAGAGCAGATGATATTAAGACACATTACCATCTTACACTTAAAAACTCTTCTAATTAAAACACGTTAAGAAATATCACAATGTGGGAAAAGAATAAGAAACTTACCACTTAAAATTTTCCCTCCAAAAACAAACATACAAGTCTAACAAAAGTAGTTAAAAGTAGAGGGTGAAGATACAGCTCTGTGATACAGGACTTGTCTAACATAATACACATATATGAGGGGTTTGAGCCCTAGTACTACCCTTGTTCTGATGCAGCTTAAATAATCAAATGGATGGTATCAGAAATACAAAAATTACTTTGGATTTCTTTCAGGGGCACTGCAGTACATTAGTTCATAAAACTGTCTAAATTAAATGAAAACACATACAGGAAATTACTAATAGTCATTACAAGGCTGATGGGTTCATTGATTCATTTACTTATTTATTTTTGTGCTGCTGGGTCTCATTCATGCGATGTAAGCTTTTCTCTAAAAGTGAGGCTTTCTGAGTTAGTAGCCACTGTGAAATGGTAACCCCTGTGTATAACACCTTAATAATAACAATAGAATTATATTTAAAAAAAAAAAAACAAAATAAATCGGCACCAGTGGCTCACACCTGTAATCCTAACTACTCAGGAGGCTGTGGTTTGAAGCCAATCAGGGCAGGAAACTCCCATGACTCTTATCTCCAATAAACTACTTAAAAAAGCTGGAAGTGGTGCTGTGGCTCAATGATAGAGCCCTTTCCTTGAGCAAAAGAAGTTAGAGGATAGCGCCTAGGCCCAGAGTACAAGCCCCAGGCCCAGCAAAAAATAAAAAAAAATAAAATAAAATGAAACAAAAAGCATGCCAGTCTACTTTACTGAAGTATAGTTTCTAATAAAATCCACCTTTTTCAGAAAGTTTTGGCAAATGTATACAGTTGGGTAACTATGACTACGTGGAGATAAGAAGACCTCATACTTCACAGAGTTCCGTTATGTCCACAAATCCATCCCCAGGCCAAGAAGCACTGAATTACCTTTTGTACCTATTGATATACATTTCTAGAATCAATCTTCCCTTCCCTTCTTTTCACTTCATTTCCCTTCCTTCCCAGCCCCCCTCCTCTCCCAGCTTTCCTTCCTTCCTTCCTTTTTAGTGGCTATTTGTTGTTAGTTTTTCTGTTTTTTGCTTTTGTTGGTTGTGGGATCAAATTCAGGGCCTGGGTGCTGTTCCTGAGCTCTTTCCACTCAAAGCTAATGCTCTACCACTTTGAGCCAAAGTGCCACTTCCGGTTTTCTGGTTGTTAATTGGAGATAAGAGTTTCACAAACTTTCCTGCCCAAGTTGGCTTTGAACCACAATCCTCAGATCTCAGCCTCCTGAGTAGCTAGGTGTGAGCCACCGGTGCCTAGCTGTTAGTTTATGAGGTAGGGTCTTGTTATGTAGCTCAGGTGGCCTTGAATTCATAGTCTTCATGACATACCTCCCAGTGCTAGAATTACAGGCCTATGTTACCACATCCAGCTCTAGAACTTCACAGTGGAACTACTCAGTACAGAGTAATGTGCATCTGATGTCTTTCACTTTGTGTAATTGCTTCTTCTATTCAACCACATTGTTACATTTAATCAGGAGTTTGCAATTTTTACTTTTTACTGTTAAGTAGTATTTCATTCAAGGAAAATCATAGTTCATCATATGAATTGCTTTCCAAGTAGCTATACCATTTTTCATACAAATCAGCAATGGACAAGAGTTCCATTTGTTTCACATTTCCATTAGTATTTAGTGTTGCCAGTATCTAAATTTTTACAAACCAGCACACATATAGTGGTATCTTATAGTTTTAGTTTGCATGTCCCTAAGTGACTAAGGATTTGAGCATTATTCCATAACTTACTGTCATTCATAAATCTTTGAAGTACCTGTCCAAATCTTACATATTTTAAAATCAAATTGCCTGCTTTCTTAAAAATTGATTTGTAGGGCTGGAAAAATGGCTCAGTGGTAGAGTGCTTGCCTTGCATGCATGAGGCCCTGGGTTCGATTCCTCAGCACCACATAAGCAGAAAAAGCTGAAAGTAGAGCTGTGGCTCAAGTGGTAGAGCACTTGAGCTGAAGAGCTTAGGGACAGTACCTAGGCCCAGAGTTCAGGCCCCACGACTGACCAAAAAAATAAATAAATAAAAATCAAACCAATTGATTTGTAACATCACAAAGGACAAATCTAAACACAGGTCTTTGGTAAAACATAATTTTCAAATATCTCCCATAGTCTGTGCCTTGTCTTTTCACATTCCTATCTTTTCAGTGCTAAAAATTTTTACTTCAGTCACTAAATTTTCCATTAAGATTCATGTCACTTATATTTTTACATACAAAATCACTCCCTGAGCCAAAAATCACATGGAATTTCTAGGCCTACCCCTAGCTATGAATCATCTGGAATGAATCTTGTGCATCCTCAGATGAGGACTGAGGCATCAGGGGCCATGTGGAGCACTCCTTGCAGAAAAACCACACAGTCCTCACTGAAGTACCTGGGCAGTTGCTAAAATAATTACCAGGTGCAAGGGAAATGAAAGGGTCTGTTTTCTAGACTACTCTCTTTTTGCTTCACTGACTGATATGGCCAACCTTAGGCCAAAACTCTTGTATGACCACTGGAGCTTGACAGACCTACAGTCAGGAAGGATAGGTCTTCTAATTTTGTTCGGAAATGTAATTTTTTTTTTAAAAAATATCTTTAAGTAGTTTGTGCAAATGGGTTTCAATATGTCAATTTATGAGTACAATGTATCTTGATCAATGTCACCCCTTTCTTCATTCTCCTCCATCTCTCCCACACCCACTCAATTTTCCTACTTCCATTTTCATATGTGTACTTTGACTACTGTAGTATGACTGCATTCTCTCACCCTTCCTCTCTTTTAATTGTACTTTTTTCCTAAAAATTGAGAGGATGAGTGGTCGGTCGTGGGGCCTGAACTCTGGGCCTAGGCACTGTCCCTAAGCTCTTCAGCTCAAGTGCTCTACCACTTGAGCCACAGCTCCACTTTCAGCTTTTTCTGCTTATGTGGTGCTGAGGAATCGAACCCAGGGCCTCATGCATGCAAGGCAAGCACTCTACCACTGAGCCATTTTTCCAGCCCTACAAATCAATTTTTAAGAAAGCAGGCAATTTGATTTTAAAATATGTAAGATTTGGACAGGTACTTCAAAGATTTATGAATGACAGTAAGTTATGGAATAATGCTCAAATCCTTAGTCACTTAGGGACATGCAAACTAAAACTATAAGATACCACTATATGTGTGCTGGTTTGTAAAAATTTAGATACTGGCAACACTAAATACTAATGGAAATGTGAAACAAATGGAACTCTTGTCCATTGCTGATTTGTATGAAAAATGGTATAGCTACTTGGAAAGCAATTCATATGATGAACTGTGATCTTCCTTGAATGAAATACTACTTAAAAAGTACAGACAAATCCTTCCAAATCTGAAAAAAAGAACCCAAATCCTAAACAATTCTGGTCCTAAACATTTTAATAAAGGATATTTCAACTTGTATCCTAAAAGCTCAATAGAGATTCTACAAAATCATGCCATCTGCAAACAAACATGACTTACCTCTTCCTTTTTAGTCTCTTGGACCTTTTTTCTTGCCTATCACACTAGCTGAATAAAACTCTGACTAAAAGGATTAATAGTGAAAATCCTCGCCTTTTACAGAACTTTACAAAAAGCTCTTCAAGGTGTATCACTATTTAAAATGGTGCTATTAATTTACTGTTTTAATATTTTTCCAATATCCAGATCTCCAGCTCTAACATAAAACCTTTGCTAGGTCTATTTAACAATTCCTTCTTTTGTGCCATAATCTGTACTTAGTTCCAAAAGTACTTCGCACAATATGTAATTCTTTGTTTAAAGTAATTTTCAAATTATAGTTAGATATTAATTTACAAACATTAAAGTATCTGTGATAAATATGTAAGTGTAGAAAGTCTTGGCAACTTCATATATCACTGAGGAGAATGTATAATAGTACAATGATTTTGAAAAACAGTTCAGCAATTTCTAACATTTTTTAAACATAAAGTTATGGTTGGGGATATAACTAAGTGGCAGAAAGCTTGCTTAGCATGAACAGGGCCCTGGAGTGATCTCTAGCAGTACAGTAAGTAAATATGATAAATACAGTCATAATAAAAACTGTTAAACACAGTTATGACTCAGAAATTCCACTCTTACATTTCTATTTGGATCAAAGAAAACATGCATCACGAAATGATCTGTAGACAAATATCCACAACACCCTTACTCATAGTGCTCAAAAAGTAAGAACCCAAATATCCACCAAGTCATATGGTAATAAACACAACGTGATGTATCTGTACAACAGAAAACTATTTGGAAATAAAAGAAATAAAGTACCATTACATGTTTTATGTTATATACACATATATAATAGGGAAGAACCTTCACAACATTATGCTAAGTGATAGAAACTAGTCACAAAGTTATATATTGTATTATTTCCTTTACATTAAAGCTGTAGTATAGGAACAAATGTATCAGCAGAAAGTTGATTCATGGTTATCTAGGTCTGGGTGTTGGTATTGGGAGTGACTGGGAGTAAGTATAAGATTTCTTTATGAGAATGTCTTGATAATTGCACGATTCTTTAAACAGATATTAAAAAATCCACTAAGCTTCACACTAGAGATGAGTGAATTTCATTGTATATGAAGAAAGAAGCCTTAAATCAAAAGATATCAGCCAAGGATTACTGCTCATACCAAGTCATTTAATCATCTAATTTATCTGAGCATCTTAATCTGTATCTTTCACTTTGGTTCTATCTAGTAATCAATATTAATCATGACCCAAACTTATCCTTAAAGATTCAATTAAGTAAGGGAGAATTCTGCTATATTGTTTTCCAGTCTAGGGTTCTGAAGATTGCAGCTAAGCTCTACCAAAAACCTATGTTCTTCTCCTATTTTTCCTCTCAATGCTGCCTTCCTTAAGCCTCTAAGAGTATTTTTTTGGTAAACTCAAATGTTCTAATCTTTTCCTGAAGTGCAGTGTCTAAGAAACCTAAACTTAAAAGCAAATCGAGGCCGGGAGCTGGGTGGAATGAAATCCAATATAAGAATTTGGAGCTAAGATCAAGTATTGCTGAAGAGCTGCTAAACTCTACCCAAAAGAACATTCTTCTACTTCCTCAATCCTGCTTCTCTTACAGTCTTTTCTTGAGCGTACTTCCTCTGTAAACTTAATCCTTCCTGATCTTTTCCAGTCTAGGAAAACTACCTTGAAGATGGGTGGCTGATCTCACCTAAGGATAAAAACTACATAAGAATTTTGAGCAGGGCTCCTGATGGGTCACTCTTGTAATACTAGCTACTCAGGAAGCTGAGTTCCGAGGATTGAGGTTCTAAAACATCTCAGGCAGGAAAGTCTGCCTATATAGCCAAAGGCCAGAGGTAGAGCTGCGAGACTCCAAGGGTAGAGTGCTGGCCTGGAGCAAACAAACATGGAAAGGCAAATGTTCCCTGACTGGAAGCCCTAGTACTAGCACCACAGACATAGGAGATAGTGAAGCTGCTAGCTATAGCAGGTTTAGCAGACTTAGTGCTATTAGCTGCTTTCATCTCATGTTGTCATGGTTGAAGTAATCTACCTCCATCATGTTCTCTTATATCCAGTTTGTCTGACTTTGGGTCAGAGTAGTGGGATATCACTGGTTCTAATGTCCAGCATCTGAGGGCAGTTACAAGAGGTCTGTAGCAATCAAGAGTTCTGAAGATTACAATTAAAGTCTACCAAAAGTACCCCCCTCCAAAAAACCCCCACTATGTTCTTCCTATATTCTCTTCCCTCTAAATGTTTCTCTAAGGTCTTTTCCTAAGTAGTTTCCCTGCAAATTTGGTGCTTGCTAATCTTTTAGCTCTAAAAAAAAATAAAAATTTGTAAGTAAATTAATAATAATTAGAAATATAAATAAACAAAAAGATTCAATTAAGTATAAAATGTACAAAAGATTCCCATAAAATAACTAGAATTCTAATGCTTAGGGAATGAATGTCCTGTTACATTTGAGGTATCATGATAGCCATGGGTTTACAGCATTCAAATTGAGAAATGCAACAAATCTAGTAAGATAGAGATGACTTCATTTCTTTCTTTCTTTTCTTTTTTTTTTTTTTTGGGGGGGGGGTCCGGTCATGGGGCCTGAACTCTGGGCCTGGGCGCTGTCCCTCAGCTCTTCAGCTCAAGGCTAGCGCGCTACCACTTGAGCCACAGCGCCACTTCCGGCTTTTTTCTTTCTGCTTATGTGGTGCTGAGGAATCGAAACCAGGGCCTCATGCATGCAAGGCAACTGCTCTATCACTGAGCCACCTTCCCAGCCCATATGACTTCATTTCTAAGAACAATTTTCTTAAAACTCCAACATTTTATATGCTTGTAGAATTGTATATGCTTCTGTCAATTAGAATATAAATGTATTTTAAATATATTTTACATATTAATATATAATATGCTTATCATTAAACACAAATAAAGTATTAATATAATTTTATTAATTATTGAATCAAATCTACTTCTACTATGTTTGACTTTTTTTGAAATAAATGATTTACACATCTGAGAACTCACTTAAAATTAATCAGTAATGTGCAATAAAACATCATTTATTTGCCTTCATATACCAAATCATAAACTATATACTATAATTTACAATATAACGCAAAACACAAGGATTTTAGAATCTGCTTAAATACTGTTCAATGTGTGTATATCTGTATGTGTCTATGTAGAAAGAACATTATTTTGCTATAAATAAATTCATTAAAAGTTTGTACATTTGTTATATAAAATGCAAACAACTTGATGTTCTTGGAAAGACAAAGAAGGTATTTCATTATGGCCTGTAAAACCACACAGATTCACACTGGATGAAGCCAAAAGTGCAGTTTGTTGGGAGGAATATACCAATAAAGATAAGAATGAGAACTACTAATAAGCTTTTACTTACTATATATTAACTGAGGATGTGATCTCAATATTTGAGGATAAAACAATAAAGAAGCTCCATTTGCATTTTGTGTTAAAAGACTTTTAGGCATTCTGAAGACTTTTTTTTATTATTTCATTTTTATAATGGCCAAGGAACTAGACACTTCAAAAATAGATCGTTGAAACAGTAGCAATTTAGGATTATGAAGCAGTTAAGTGCTTCACAATGTTGATGTAATACAGCAATTATAGACCTTTGTAATTCAGCAAAAAGGCTTTGTTTTCTTGTTATTCATATTACAACTATACAATAAGAGTATCTTTTTATTTTCAAAGAAAAAAAATCTTCAAAAATTTAAAAAGTCTTTGCATTAATGTTCTAACTACTGTTACGAACTCACCAATAAAATTTATTATTTTGTAACTAAAAATAAAATGAAGCACTAAGGGGGAAAAAGGTTGTATAATGTTAGAATTTTGATTAGCAATCACAGCTGCACCAGAATTAGTTTCTATAGCAACAAGAAGAAATAATGTGTTGAATTGCAATGCAATACAAGATTATTCTTTACAGATTGGAATTCAAAAGACAATCTTGTAAGAATTTTGCCTTTAAAGAGTTATTAATCTTTTCTCCACCATAATTCTCTAATAGAAAATACTTCAATTATTCTAGTCTACTTTTCTAAACCCTGTTTTAATCCATTCAATTTTCATATGCTCCAGAAAGACTGAAAGTGTTATATGCCTGAACAATGAGAATTTTGGCTACTGTCTCATTTGCATTTAAAACAAAAATACATGAAATCATTCTTGGACATTTTTTAGATACCAAGTACATTTCCTTGATAGTTAGGCATCTATTAGGAAAATCTTATGTAGTGCTTTCTGAATCAAAACATTAGCATTGAAAATGCTAAGCAATTTCTACATTTGTATCAGGATAAAACCAGATTTTTCTGTAATCGATGTGCATTGCCATGTCTACATTATGATTCTTAAACCACCCTATACACTACTGTGAGCATTCAGATTGTACCACTCCCTTGGTAAGAGAAAAGGTAATCATTACATTTCAAAGGCTATCCATACTATTTCTAACAGTGAAAGCGACTATTTCACTGCGTATTCTCCAGTTGTAGCTATTTTTGGCAACTAATTAAAAGCATATGCCTGAACCTTTAATGCATTTTGCCCTTATAATGAGACCTATTACTGTGGCTTACTACATGCCTCTGAGTTCCAAAGTATCTTTGGCGTTACCATGGATACAAGTGACAAGCATTCTCCTACATCTGCTTTATGTATTTCATCAAACATAAGAAAACTGACATGGCAGGAGTCAAGCCATCTCGACACTATGAATTTCTAATTGTTTGTTCCATGACTCATGCTTTAAAATAACGGAATCTGTATCTTTAATTAAACAAGCCAACAGGCCAGTAAATTATTTTAAAAAATATGAGTGACATTAAATCACTGGGTAGAAAATAGGAGTTATTATAAGAGGAAAGGTATAATCATTAAAGATAAGCCTATATAACAATCCAGAGTGAAATCTAAGGCCATAGTAAATTCATGCTTTAAAATCTTCAGTAACGAAAATGCCTATGTTAAATGTTGACATCTTATAGAGACATTCATATTACTATACCACCCATTAGAAATTCAGGAATTAAATATCAAATGTGGCATCTAGAAAGTTATTCAGCATTTCCTTTTGTGACTTTTAAAAATAGCATAATGCGTATGGTGTGGTGAAGCAGACTTCCTGCTAAAAGAAAAATAACTTTACTTTTTAGAACAAATCTATATACCCATAAATCATGTTTCAGTTTATGCACATGACATAATAATTTACAGCATTCACAGGAATTACATCGCCAGTTACCCCTTTAAGGAACAACTATTATTTAAAGAAAGAAGGGGTGAAGCATGATCAAGAAGCATTATACTCCTAATCTGACTTTTAAAATTATAACCTTTGTACAACTACTCAACAGTAACAGAAGAAAATGCTAATAAGGAACATTCTAGGTGTGACACATGCCTGTAATCCCAGCTATTCAGACGGCAGTAGCTCTTAGGAGATTGAGCCAGGAAGATGGTGAGTTAAAGTCAGTCTGGGTTGCATAGTGAGATCCTGTCTCTAAAAAGAAAACAACCATAACATAACACACACACACACACACACACACACACACACACACACACACACACACACACACACACACACACATGAGAAAAGGGCTGGGGGCATGGCTCAAACAGTAGAGCGCCTGCCTAGCAAGCACCAGACCTGGAATTCAAACCCAGTATTACTCCAAAATTAAAAACAATAGACACACACATATGTATATCCATGTAGTAATATCTATTATTCCTTTTGAAACAAGATAAGTAGATGTGAAGACAGGGAAAATTACGTTCTTTTTAACTAGTATCAGAAAGTGCAACCTCAGAAGTTAGCTAGGAAGTAACAGAAAAAGCACTTAGGCTTCACTCCCTGCATACACGGGAAGTACGAGAGCCTGTCTGCATATGTCCTCTGCTTTGAAATGGTAAAATCTGCCAACTCTCTGTAAAAAGATAAAGATAGAAAGATGAAAAGCTTATCTGGGAAGAGGAGACCTAAAGCTCACCTACTATCCCTGTGTTTTGGGTAAGCCCAGAAACATCTTTGTGTTTTAGAATAAGCAGCAACCAAATCGGCCACCCAGAACCCTTGTCTCACGGTTGGAGGTCAGAATATACATGGTCACGGTACCCTCCAGCTCCGAAGGAAGAAAGGTAACAGATAACATTCGCCACTGTGAGTCTTTCAATCCCATTTCCTGCATGGGGAGCAGGAAATGTTCATATTTATCTATTTCTTCCTGTTTTAACTGTGTTATACTGAATCTTCATTAAAGCTTTCACCTCGTGAGACTCTCCTTTTTGTGAGACACCCTGAAATGCCTGTCATGGACCTCAAGGGTCTGAAGTTTGGTGTGTAAATGGGGAAGCTGGGGGAACCCCTCACTGATACTCTGGTGCCAATCCTGCACATACTTGTGAGTAATGTTCTTACCACCCAACATGTGAACATAGGATTCAATAAAGGAAAGCTCTTGAGTCATTAGTAAGCAGCACATAGTAATACACAAATTCAATGTAATACCAGGAGTCCCACACAGAGGTTCCAAGAGAAACCTCCTACTATCTCAGTTTCTCGATCTGCAGAGCAGGAAAGCATCTTTTCTGGTTACTGAAAGATGATCCAGTGCCTAAAACCATGACACTAAATAAGAAGGCCTATTTAACATGAATGACACATAATAAATACATCAGGATTCACGAAAAATATTTTCTTTTGGACAGTAGTGGGTTTGAATTCAAGGTCTTGAGTTTGCTAAGCAGACGTTCTACTGATACAAGTTCAGAGAAAAGCAGGCCCACCTAGCTTGCAGATGGCAGGGTAAGCTGAGAAACCAAAACCTGCCTGCCAATGAAATGGTGACAGGGGGCTACAAAAGATCGAGGATGTCAAAGGGACGGTTAAAAAAAAAAACCGAGGAGGAAAAAAATACGACAGTAAATATTTGGCATCACAACCTCGTAGGATACAGAAAGAAGACGCCATAATCAGAAAGCCACCTAATTCTCACTAACCCAAGGCCAAACTCGGTAATGAGGAAGACAGCCAAGGTGGTGGAGACAGGTTGAACTGCTGTCTTCCCCAGGCATGCCTGTGCCATGTGCTCTCTATCTCTGCCATAGTTCTCTTCTATTAAACTTTCCTATTACCTCTGCTATGTTTGCATTGTGTCTGAATTCTTCTCTTGCCAGACACAAGGACTAAGGTTGTTTGCTTTCTGGTAATGTACTGGGAAGCCGGGGATTAAGTATATATTTTGACTTGGACTTATCAAATAGTCACACTACCACTTATACCACACCTTTCTCATTACGAAGGAATATAATAATGTAATACACACACATGTAAAATGTCTGAACAACAGCAAACGAACAAAGAAGAATGACCCTATCCTTGAAAATTTATCCACCTAAGTCAGTTTTTCTCATGGTTACTACTAAAGATCCCAAACTAGGTCCTGTGGTTTGGGAAAACCACAGAAGGTCCTGTATTAATAAGCACCCTTTGTGGCAACATATAACAAAGCACTGAAAACAGCAATTCCTAGTTTACCTGTCTCTCTATTCCTTAACAAACACTTATTTTAGTATGTATTTTGTGGTAGGCACTATTCAAGTTATTGAAACTCTATAGGCCTTCAGGTGAGAGCCTAATTTGCACAGCTTGTATATCAGCAATAAAGAAAACAATAAAGAACACTAAATAGGGAAGGAGGAGACCTGAGCTTGAACCCCTGGTCTGCTACTAAGATGCTAGATGAACATTTAAGTATTCTGGGCCAGTGTTTATAAAATGAAGAAAGCAAGTCAGATCACTAAGATCCGAATCTCAACTACTATGAAGAATCTATAACATTTAGCTGCTTTGTTTTGGAATTTGAATAAAGCAAGGGATTTATTTCCTTCCTTCCTTCTTTCCTTCCTTCCTCCCTCCTTCCTCCCTCCTTCCCTTCCTCTGTCTCTCTGTCTCCATCTCTCTCTGTCTCTCTGTGTGTCTGTGTCTGTGTCTCTGCCCCCCCCCTCTCTCTCTCTCTTTCTTTTTGTTGGTTGTGGGGCTTGAACTCTGGGCCTAAGCACTGTCCCTCAGCATGGACTTTCTTGCCTGGGCTGGCTTTGAACTGTGATCCTCAGATCTTAGTCTCCTGAGTAGCTGGGATTACAGGCATGAGCCACTGATGCCCAGCAGGATTTATTTTCTAAAAGCAAAATTGTTAGAGCTGCTATAAATTATAGAAAGGAATCTTCTTTTTTGAAAGTCTGTTTGCTAAAAGAGAGTTTTACTTTCTTTAATACTTAAGTTCAGGCACAACTCTGTAACTTCTCAATATTTCTGTCAGGCTCTGTAATCCTGAGGCTGGACAGTTAGCTAAGACAACAGGAAAATTAAAATTAATAAATATTACAAAAGTCAAACTCAAAAGATTAAGTGGAACCAGGAAGTAAAGAGTCCCAAATCAGAACAGCAAGTTCCCTTCCATCATATTCCCCTTTTAGATGGTAAGTCACAGAGTAAGGAGACATAAGCCAGGCACAATGTTATATGAAAGTAATCTCAGCATTAGAAAGGCTGAGGCAGGAGGATTGCAGGTAAAAGGCCAGTCTGAGCTACATAGAAAGGCCCTGTTAAAAAAGAAAGAAAGAAAAGAAAGAGGGGGGAGGAGGAAAAGGAAAAGGGAAAGGAAAGGAGGAAGAGGAGGAGGAGGAGGAGGAAGGAGGGGCTATTTCCATTTGCCTTCTCCTTTAAGATATTAAAGAGGCTACAAACTCAATAAATAGAGATAGAAAACTAGAGGGGAGGGCATACCTGGCAAATAGAAATCCTGAAACTCACCTATTGCCCTATGCTGTGGGTAGACCTAGGTCACATTTCTTTTAGACTAATAACAAGATCACTATTGGTCAAGTTTTGGATAGTAGTTCCACCCAAACGCCATCATCTCTATGATGGAAGTGGTTATACAACACAACCATGTATAGTCCCCCCGCACAGAAAATACTGAGGCCATGGAAAAGCTGCTGTTTTTCATTTCTTTTTTTTTTTTGGTCCGGTCGTGGGACCTGAACTCTGGGCCTGGGCGCTGTCCCTCAGCTCTTCAGCTCAAGGCTAGCGCTCTACCACTTGAGCCACAGCGCCACTTCTGGCTTTTTTCTTTTTGCTTATGTGGTGCTGAGGACTCGAACCCAGGGCCTCAGGCATGCAAGGCAAGCATTCTACCACTGAGCCACCTTCCCAGCCCCAAGCTGCTGTTTTTCCAAACTCATTTTCCACTCCCACCTTTCAAGCAGAAGTACTTTTCTCTCCCAATTTGCTACTTTTCTCTATTTTATCCTGTTTTACTAAAATTAATGTTTAGTAAACTTCTGATATGAGTTGGTAGAAAACAAGACAGTCAGGGAATTGTGGCCTATAGAACTGAAAGATGACAGGATAAGCTAATCAATCAAAACCTCCTCAACAACAAAGTAAAGGCAAAAGACTACAGAAGAATGAGAAAGCATGAAGGAGAAAAGAATGAGGAAATCTTTGGGACAGTAAATCTTTGGTGTCATATCTTACAGGAAGCAAAAAGGAGACCCACCAATCAGAAAGCTCCAGCCCTCACTATTTAACCCACGGCCAAGCTCTGTAACTAAGACAACGGAGATGAGCAGAGCATCTTCCCGAGGCTTATCTATGCTCTCTTTCTCTGCCATATTCCTTTTCTAGTAAACTTCTCTATTGTCGTACTTATGTTTGTATCCTGTGTGAACTCTTCTCTTGCCGCCGGATGCAAGGATTAAAATTGTTTAGCTACTCTAGACTTCTAACATATCTGGTGCACTGGCTGGGAAGTTCGCAATCAAGTATCTTTTCTGACTTAGACTCATTGAAAGGTAACACCACCTTGAGACAATTTCCTTTTTATGAGACTTTTGGGAATGATTTTTATTGTAGGTCAGAAGTTCCTATGGTTTACAGGGAAATTGGGTGGGAAGTGGGGGGAACTCCCTCCCAGCCCAAAGCTTCCCGCTTCCCGTCCTCCAGAAACACATACAGCTAAATATGTGGTGATGGAAAAGGATACTGTGTGTCAAGGTTAAAAAAATGAAAATAATGACATTTTTCCCTTGCAAGAATGAAATGCTTACACAAAGAATGTGAGTATTCTGTGTAACGTGCTAGATGTCATGAGGTAGAGGAAAAAGAAGCAGAGAAAAAGTGGGGTATATGTCAAAATCATATCGCTGAAATAAATTTAAATGTAAGAATATTAGAATAGTGCAATAAATAGAAAGCAAAATTAAATAATATAGTATGGAAAAAATACATACTTGGCAAATTATCAGTTTTTGAAAAAGTTCCCAAAGTGATACATGGAACAAGCCTCCAGAAAGACAAATGTTTGTAAATATGTAAATTCCCATAATGTAACTTCAATATAATTAAAGAAACAGAATCCCAAGGAAGAAAACTCACAGTCACAATCACCATGGGAGATTTAAAGGATTTCTCCTCATGAATAAATGGTAAAGCAGAAAAATGATCTAGGAGGGACATAACAAGTTTATAAACAATTGCTTGACTAAAGCACATTTATAAACCTTGCAACCAAGAATTAAAGAATATTTATTCCTTGTGATGACTATTGAACATTTGCTACCAATACTCATGCAAATACACTGGCTAGAAAATGCAAACTCCAAACTCAGGAACTAAAAAAAAAATTATTGTAAGTGGGAAAATTAGAAAACAAATGAAAATCACAGTACTGAAAATTAATATCTGTGGAATAAAATTACATAGGAAAGAGGAAGGCATAATCCTAAATCCACATGTGAGAAAACAGAAAAAAAAAGACTAAAAATAGTAGAATCAACTTAAGCAAGTTAAAGTATAAACCTGAAGAAAAAAGAAAAAAATAATGGCAGAATTATGTTCTTAAAAAGCTCATTCAAGAAAGAGGATTGACAGAAACAAAAGCAGCTTTCTTGAGAGAACTCAGAACATTAAAAACAAACACCTTGTGACAGGATTAAGCAAAGCCTTGGTGGCTCATCGCTACCATCCCAACCCTTGCGAGGCTGAGACATGGTGATCATGACTTTCAGGCCAACATGGTCACAGTGTGTCAAAAACAATGGAACAAAAACACAAAATATAAGCAGAAAACTTTACAATCGTGAAGTCTGGGAACCTATAAAACAAAGAGTTTCTTGGAAAATAGATTATAAAAACTAACTCATACAGAACATAAATATAATTACAATAATTAAATATTCAACCAATAAAAATCTCCCAAAAAACTCCTAAGGTACAATAATTTTACAGATTGATTTTTCTAAATGCTAAGAGAACAGACACTTAATTTTGCATAATATTCTAGGGAAATGAAAAAGAGAAAATAATCCAAGATTCATTTTGTGACTTTAATAAAACCTTAATTCTAAAAGTCAAACAAGAACGAAATGAAAAATGTCATTCACAGAGAGCTCCTCGTGGCCTGTAGCTGCAAAACCCAAAGGCAACCCAAGAGGAAATCAAATACAGCATGGAAAATTTGTTTTATCTAAGGAATGTAAAGTTAGTTTATCAAAGGAATATCTTCTATTAAAATTCACAACATAAATCCAAGTATAAAAACCATGTAATCTCAAATGATCAGAAACAGCAAAGGGTAAAATTAAGCATCAATTCATGAGTACAAATAGTTTTAAAAGTTTCCTTAATTCTGTACATATCTTTCAAATACTCAAAGCAAACATCATAAAAACACCAGAGGCATTACTTTTAAAAGTGGAACAAGAGGCACAGTCACTAACAATGTACATAAGTTCCCAGCCAGAAGTAGAGACAGAGTGTTAGAAATAGAAAGACATCCTCAGTAAATAGTACACCTTTTTTCATCATTTGTTTATAGGACTTTTCTAGTTCTAGCTACACAATCACATCATCTACAGACAATGGCTGCTTTATATCTTCCTTTTCAGTCTTGACACTTTATATTTCCTTTTCTTTCTCAGTTCTTCCTAGAAACTCCATAATGTTGAATACCATGCACAAGACTGCCAAAAATGCAAACATCTGGCAACTATGAGCACTGGTGAGGAAGGACAGTAAGAGATCCAAAGCAATGTGTACGTGTTATTAGAGAGAGGGCAATCTTTTAATATGTAAAAAACTGTATAAAGAAATACTACAGTATAAAATATGAAAGTGTAGGGGCTGGGAAGTTGGCTCAGTGGTAGAGCACTTGCCTTGCATGCCTGAGGCCCTGGGTTCGATTCCTCAGCACCACATAAGCAAAAAGAAAAAAGCCGGAAGTGGCGCTGTGGCTCAAGTGGTAGAGCACTAGCCTTGAGCTGAAGAGCTGAGGGACAGTGCCCAGGCCCAGAGTTCAAGCCCACGACCAGACTCCCCCCCCCCCAAAAAAAAAGCCTAGGCACTACCAGGTGTTGGTGGCTCACACCTGTAATCCTAGTGAGTTAGGAGGCTGAGATCTGAGGATCCCAGCTCAGGGCCAGCCGTGGCAGGAAAGTCCATGAGATTCTTATCTCTAAATAACCACCAGAAAACCAGAAGTAGCACTGTGGCTCAAAGTGGTAGAGCGCTCACCTTAAGTGAAAAGCTCAGGGAGAGCGCCCAGGCCTTGAGTTCAAGTCTAATGACCAACAAAACCAAAAACATAATAAGGTACTGGCAAGAAACAGAAAGACCATTTAAAGCCAGTGGAAGCCAGGTACGTGGCCCAATGATTCCATACTTATCTGCAATCCCAATTACTTGAGAGGCACCATTCAAGTCCAGCCCAGCAAAAAGTTAACAAGTCTACCTCAAACAACAGGCCAGGCATGGTGATGTACAGCTATAATTCCAGTTGCCAGGGAGAGAGCATCACGGTTCAAGGCCAGCCCTGGACACAAAGGTGTAAGGGCTGCTTAGCTAGAAAATATGAGACCTTGAGTTTAAAACCCCAGTACCATCAAAATCACAATCAAAATAATTAAAAACAAAGTCTATGGAAATGAGCAAGAGATGAGGAAACACCTATTCAAGAATATCTATAAAAATTCAGTGAGAGAGCTGGGAAGGTGGCTCAGTGGTAGAGCGCTTGCCTTGCATGCTTGACGCCCTGGGTTCAATTCCTCAGCACGACATAAGCAGGAAAAAAAAGCCAGAAGTGGTGCTGTGGCTCAAGTGGTAGAGTGCTAGCCTTGAGCTGAAGAGCTGAGGGACAGCGCCCAGGCCCAGAGTTCAGGCCCCACGACCGAACCCTCCCCCCGAAAAAAAAATTCAGTGAGAAAGGCCAGAGTCTTCGGTATCTGAGCCAAAACTGCTTCCTCTTTCTTTCAGCCCAGCTTAGTGAGGTGGAAACTGCTCAAGACTGCTACAGCCAAGAACAGAAGGCTTCCTTTCCCCTCAGTACCCGGGGAAGGCTTTTTTGGGTAGCTGTTAGCATTTCTCATCATGTCCCCATCTATCTAAAGCTGAGGCTAAGTCTCAGTTGTGAGTAATCGGAAGTGGGATTCCTTTTTTCTACCCAGTCCTCACTTGTGGAATGGGGAGCTCAACTAGATGGGGTAGTAATGCTGACCCTGGGTTGTGAGTCAGTGTGGTTCTATACCAGCAAAGGCAAGCCAAGAGGCTCTCAGGCTGCTATTGTTCAGTACTGAGGTCCTTATGCAGGAATCAGAGAGAAGGCTGTCATATCCTCAATCATGTCTCCCATGCCCTTGTTCAGAGACTTGGCCTAGGAGAAGAGTCAGAGACTTAAAGGTAGCGTCTCCTCTCTTCCCTAAAGACCTGAACTCTTGACAACAGTGTGGAGAAGTTCAAGCCTCAAGGTGCTCTTAAGAACAGGTGGAAACAATGGGGAGCTTTGAAGATTCAGTTGGATACAGATCCATCTACAGGCTAGACAGTTTGCAGGAGAGAATGGGAAAAGCTTATGTCAGTGATTTTAGAACGTGTTCTTCAAGTGAGGTAGAATTTCATTGGATTTGTTTATACAGGAATTTATGCCCCAGGTTATTGCTAAAGCACCAAAGAATCAACTGGCAATTAGTGCAATTTAACAGACAGACGTGGCAAGAGAGAGGAGAGAAACCCTGTGGAAACTTCCATTAGCTAGAGAACAAGCTGGAGAACACTAGAGCTACCTCTGGCAGGAAAGTGGTGGAAGAAAACAGACTTCACTAAAAACAACCCATTCATTTACTAAATAAGTAAGCAAATTAATGGCAGTAACAAGCTCAGAGGTAGACAACACCAGTATCCAGACTTAGTATGTAAAATGACCTGTTTTCCACAAAAATCAGGAAGTATACTAGAAAGGAGGAAACAGAAATTGTGAGTGACAGGATATTAGATTTACCAGGAGAGGACTTTAAAGGAGCCACTATAAATATGTTCAAAGAACTAAAGGAGAACATGATTATAGAAAAAAAAATGATCATAATACCGCACCAAATAGAGGATATAAGTAAAAGATTAACCACTGTAAGAAAGAACCAAAGAGATATTATAGACTTGAAAAGGATAACAAAACTTCACTAGAACAGTAAAAAAAAAAAAAAAAAAAAAAAAACGATTTGAAATAGAAGAAGAAAAAGGATTGACTGGTGAGATTATACAAGCAAAAAAAAATATTGTAAGGGTGACATTGTAAAAAAAAATAAAAGGAATTATACTCAGTACCTGATTTTTGAAATGGTAACCTATCTGTATATCACCTTTATAACAAAAAAATGTAAAGAAACAAAGAGAGCATTGGAAAAAGATGAAATATCATTAAGACCACCAATATATAAGTAAAATGAAAACCAAACAAGCAAACAACTGCACCTTGCCGATAATTATGGACTTTTTTGTTTTTGTTTATAAATTGAAAGTTTTATGGCAATTCCATATTGGAGTAACTCTTTACATACTAGAGAATAGTGCAAACAGAACCTTCATATGCACTGGGAACCTAAGAGGTGTGTACAACTTGCCTTATTGCAATGCTTGCTTGATTGCAGTAGTCTGGAACCAAACTTACAATATGTGCACAGTGTGCCTATAAGTAAAAGAATGAAAGTAAAAGGTTGGAAAAGGGCATCTCACAAACAGCAGTCAAGATAAGCAGGAATAACTATACTAATACCAGAAAAATACTTTTTAAAAAAGTTACCTAAAATTAGACACACTTTTTAAAATGATAAAAGGCTAATCAGTAAGCCTATTTGCCCCTGATAATAAATGCATCTAACTTCATGAAGCAAAAATTGTCAGAACCAACCAATTCCACGTCTAGAAATATGCTCAGATCTGAAAGCAGGGTCTCAAATACAGCAAGCGTGTTTATAGTAGAATTCACAAAAACCAAAAGATAGAAACAATGGCAATGTCCACCAACAGATTAATGGATAAATGCAATGGTGGATACAGGCATGAATTCACGTATTCATGTGTTATATTACATATATGCACATATATACACATATGCACACATACAAACACATATTTATGTATATACATTTATATACACATAATATGCACACATATAAACATATACACATGAAAATACATACATATGCATATAAATATATTTATATAGATATATACATACTACATATATATATATACAAATACATGTATATATAAATGAAATATATATGGAGAGAGATATAATAGGTTAGAATCCAGGGAAACATTTTCATCTGTATCTTCAAACAATTTTAATAAGCGTGCCCAGATATGCTACAATCAAGAAAGAACAATATTCAACAAATGATCCTGGAGTAAGTGATTATCCACTTGCGAAAGATTAAAGTTGGACACTAACTGACTTACACCATAGAATTAATTTAAGATGGACTAAAGACATAAATCTTGAAAAGGAGCAAATTTTTAGTTAACTTGGACTTGGGAATTGATTTTTCAATATGTTACACAAAGCATATTGCAACAATGGTTCACACCTGTGATCCTAACTACTCAGGAGGCTGAGATAAGAGGATAGCAGTTCAAAGCTAGCCTGAGCAACTACTGAAAACAACAACAAAGTCAGAAGTAGAACTGTGGCTCAAATAGTAGAGTGCCAGGCCTTGAGTTCAAGCCCCAGGACCAGTGTGCACGCACATGCACGCTCTCTCTCTCTCTCTCTCTCTCTCTCTCTCTCTCTCTCTCTCTCTCTCTTTCACACACACACACACACACACACACACACGCACACTCACATACAAAAAACACACAAACACACACGTAGGCTTTATCAAAATAGAGAAAAGACAACCTACAGAATATGAAAAAATACCAAGTGATTCAAAAGAATCCAGGTCAAAAACGTCACCTTACCTGGTCCTCGTGGTTCATATCTATCTTTCTAGCTACTAAAGAGGGTGAGATGAATGGTTTGGAGCCACTCTGGGCAGAAACATCCTCAAGGCTTTTATCTCCAACCAGCAAAAAGCTGAAAGTGAAGGCAAAGCTCAAAGTCAAGTGATATGAGGCCTGAGTTCAGACTCCAGTACCAGAAAAAAATAATAAAAGAAAGGAAACAAAAAGTAAAAGAGCCATCTCTCCAAAGAAGAAACAGAAATGGTCAATAAGCATGTGAAGACATTTAACATTATAGTAATTTAACATTAGTGTATGCATATTAAAACCATAGATAGATGTTATTTTATACCATTAAAATGGCTCTATGGAAAATAAAACAGCAGCCAAAAATGGGGGGGAGGAGCAGAGATTATGCTTGGGCACAGGTGCCCACTCCTGTGCTGTTCACAACCCAACTTGCATCTTGGGGGGAGTGAACAAGCAAAATGTGGTGTACATGCACTACAATACTGTTCAGACACAAAGAGAACTAAAGATGGAATATAACAACATGGACAAGCCTTGAAGACATTATGCTAAGTATCCGATACGAAAGGACATACACTATATGATTCTACTCACATATGTTAGATCTTCTAGGCAAATTCAGAGATAGAAAGTGGAATAGGAGTAACCAAGGACTAAGGGGAGAAAGTAGGGTTGACTTATTATTTTTTATTCATCTATTTATTTTTTGGTGCTGGTTCTAGGGCTTGGCCTGGGTGTTTTTTCACTCAAATCTAGCATCTTACCACTTGAGTCACAAGAGTTTTTGTTTTGTTTTTTCTTTTAAATGGGTCAAGAGTCTGTGAAGACAGAAAAGTTCTGGAAATGAACAACAATGATGACTGCACACTATTGTAAATACACTTCATACCAAAGAACTGTACACTTAAAAATGACTAAGGAGGGCTGGGAAGGTGGCTCAGTGGTAGAGCACTTGCCTTGCATGCATGAGGCCCTGGGTTCGATTCCTCAGCATCACATAAGCAAAAAGAAAAAAGCCAGAAGTGGTGCTGTGGCTCAAGCAGTAGAGCGCTAGCCTTGAGCTGAAGAGCTGAGGGACAGTGCCCAGGCCCAGAGTTCAGACCCCACAACCGGACCCCCCCAAAAAAAATGACTAAGGAGATACATCTTATTCTTTTGCATATTTGCCACAATTAAGAATAACAAAGAAGAGATTAAAAAGAATGAGGACAGGTACACTAGCTCACACCTGGAATCCCATCTACTCAGGAAGCAGAGATTGGAGAGATGGCCATTCCAGTCCATTGGAACACAAAGCAAGACCCCATCTCATTCAGTAAGCTGGACATGGGCATGTATACCTGTCATCCCAGCCATATGAGAGGTATAAATAGGAGGACTGAGTTTAGGTGGGCTCGGGGGAAAACAAATCAGAAGACCATATTAGAAACATAACCTACAAAACAAAATTGGCCATGGGTGGTCACGGTGATAAAGCTTTGCCTAATGGGGCCCTTAGTTCAATACCCCAATACCACCACCAAACAAACAAGAATGAAATCTTGACATAAATTCCTAAGATAAGGAAAGAGAGTATCAGTATGGAGTAATCAAAAAAGATTAGGAGGCTATTAAATCTCAATTGAGCAGAGCTCTTAAAAGAAAATGCTGAAAAATGCCCCCAAAGAAGAGTTGAGTGTTTCTAAGAGCAGAAGTGAATCATGAAAAGGAAGGAATTAAGACCAATAACAACACAACAAAAAGGGTGATTGCTAAAGCCAGCTGAGGCCAACGGAAGAAAGCAGCAAAGGCATATGAAAATTATTTGACTGCTAAAGTGTAAAATAGACATGATGGGGGGAAAAACTAAAAGACATTTTGAAATATAAAGAAGCACTGTAAAACTTCACATTGGTATCAAAATTAGCATGAAAAAGTTATCAGGAAACATTCAATATGAGTTCATTGTGATCTCCATTATAGTAGAACTGTTCTAAAGTTCATCTGAAATAATTAATGCACAATAACCACTAAAAACTAACAAAAATGTTACAATATTAGATGCCATAACACAATGAAGAATAGAGAATACAATGAAGTTCAGAAATAGTCAGAGGTTCACAAATTGGATTTAGCACATGACAAAAGCAATAAATACTTCAAGTCAGTGACTTAAAAACTTAAGATTTTCCCATAAATACTGTAGTGACAAATGGCTAACAATTTGGAAAAGAAAGCTAGATCTTGAGATCATTTTGTTCATTATATTAAAATAGATCAGAGCAAGATTTACAGGGTAAAACTGAAACCATAACATATAATATATATAAAATATGTTTTATAAATGTATAAATATAAAAATATAAGAAAATATGAAAAATATTTCCAAACCTCAAAACAGAAAACTTCTCTCCTAATGTGCTATGAAGACTGGAAGCCATAAATTTTTTAAAAAATTAAAAAAGCTCAGACAATATTAAAAGTCTAACTTGGCAGTCACTATTAATAACATAAAAATAACTAGAAAATATTTTAAGCACAAAACAAAGACTAATATTCTTCATACAACAAAAACTAGTATTGCTAACATACAAGAAGTCTTAATATGAAAAATACTGTCAGTTAAAAAGAAAGATAGGTCAAATTTACTAAGTCACAAATACGCATATTACAAACATATCACAGGTAAATACATACAGTAGAAAAACCTATAAAATTAAATATCAAGCTTTACAGCTAGCTACCATTTCAAAATTAAATATTTTAATTTCAAGGGAATTGTATGCTCAGAAATATAAATTAGCTGGGCACCTGTGGTTCATGCCTCTAATAGTAGCTCCTCCAATTAAACAGCAAAAAGTTTTAAGTGGAGGCATGGCTCAAGTGGTAGAGTGTGAACTGTAGGTGAAAAAGCTCAGCTGTGAATGAAAAAGCTAAGTCAGAGCTCAAGCCCCAGTACCAGTACACACATGCGCGCACACACACATACATACACACACACACATGTAAACAAACCTTACTCAGTACTACAAAAATAAATAAGTAAAATAAGTTAAAATAAAAATGCCAAAGATAACAACTGTACTTAGAAACTTGATTTTTTTTTCCAATTTGAAATTGCAGCAAAACATATAGGATTTTGTGTGACAAGGATGTCAAATTTCACTTGTAACTTGAAATGTTTGTTGTACTCACTACAATTCATGGTGGTATAAGGAACATCAACAACTGCTGCTTATTGATTAACTACTGTTTTAGATGCCTCTGCAATCAACTAGTAATCTGCAAAAGGTAATCCTTACCCATTTGTATATTACCATGTTTGTTTTCTCTCACAAATTCGAAAAAAATTTTAAAAATCACTGACCTAGTATGTTTATCCAACTGTATCTATCTTTTATATTTGTAGGACAGAAAACAAGTTATTTTATTTGTATTCAACCATTTGCAGAGATCATCTCTGTATAGTATCATTCTGGAAGAGTAAAATTCCCAAATATGCACTTGGTTATTAGTTCTATTTTTAACCTGCCACTCATATACTGTCATGTGCTTAAAATTCAGAACATGTTTACATTACCCATCCAGCAGGCTAATGCAACCACACACCAGACAGTCATGCATAATTCAAATCAATATCCTCAGGCTTGCAACTCTAAGTCAAAGCCGCCTTTAAAAAGCTTGGGTGTGACTTTAACATGAATAAAGTACATCTAATTTTTCTTTTTATATGACAAATTGATACTTTTTGCAACAGAATGCGAAAAATGCAAAGCTACTGTAGATCTTTACGCTACTGAACAAAAAGATAATTGAAAAATAAATAAGACAGCTACAGTAGTCTTAGAAAATTAATTCTAAATAGTGAAGAAACCAAGTGGAATAAGATTCAAACGCAAAGTTCACAACATAATAATACATTACATGAAATTTTGCCAACATCCAAAATGTACATAAAATTATAAAATCAAAGCTCTAATTATACTGTGAATTGGGATTTCTTTTACACTTAAATTCAGGTTACAAATATTATAGTTAGTTTTATTCAAGGCCCTTAACTATAAACTCCATAACTGAACTTTTGTAACTAACATGTTTGAAAAAGCCTGAATCTATCAAACTGAAGTTAATTGGCTAAGCACCTCAAGATGCAGTGCTGAATATTTAGTGTAATTTCTCTCTTGTTGTCTTTACAGTAGATACCTGCTTTTAAAAGAAAAAGAAAGTCAAATGGGTCACAGTCTAGAAAGGTCTATTTTGGAGGCTACTCAAAACATAAAATGTCTACCAATAACTTGAATGATGACTTGACCCATAATCGATTAGCTGCTGGATTATATCACTTATAAGCAAGGATACATGTATCTTTTTACTGTTCTTCCCAGAGGTTTCAGATTTAGCTCATCCTTTATCTTCTAGATAAGAGCAACATTGCTCATGCAACCCAACTCAATTAGGAAAATTTCATATTAGTTCTATTCAGTATTACAGGCATAATATTATAAATATAATCTCCTCTCCACTGACAGTCCATTAATGTCAAGGTGCAGTAATATGAAAGATAAAGTTAATGGGGTAGAGAGAAAGGATTCAATGGTTTGTGAGGCGATGAAACGCAGCCCACTGGGAACCAGTGACAGCCCGGGAAATCCATTCAGAAGGACAGAGTCTAGTTCAGGTACAGAAAGGACCTTTTTCACTTTTCTTACAGAGACAGAGAAAACACATGTTCAGATGACAAAGTAGCAAAATCTAAGGTATCGTTATCATTTAAGACCTGGACTTAATTAGGAGCTTACAGATAACTCTGTTGGTCAAATTGGTTCAATATATGCTCTGTAAAAAAATAATAGGAAAGTAAATTTTGCAAGAATGAATTATGAATTAAAGCTTAAAAACACTGATGCACAAAACTTCACAATTGTTCTAGTGGCAGCAAGTAGAAAACTGCCCTAAAAATATAAGCCGTATCTGTTAGCAGTTAAAAGCATGAACCATTGCAATGAATTATGCTTTTTCCATCTCATTAAAGAAGCAATCACCTTCACACGTTGATATTTCTTGTCCACAACTTCAACCTAGAAATAGTTTATATTCTCTATGAGAGCTCAGAGTTTTCATATACAAATATTTATAGTACACTGCCAATGTCCAAAAAGCACATTACTTTCATATGCTTTGGAAGAGACTAATGATAAGGTTTAGAAAGATTAGATAATGTAAATTACCAAGTTTATCTTCTGTAATTAACTTTATATATTATATTGGAAATTATAAAAGCAGCAAAATAAGACTTTAACAGTTCTACTTAGTAACATAGGACCTCCAGAATATAACAGCTGAAATGGACCTTAAGCCATATTGCCTAACCTTTGCAAAAAGAAGCAGATAACCAGTGTCATTTCCATAGAAACAGTTTATAGGAGGTAGCAGTGGCGCCTGTCACATGGCTTCTGATTAGAGACTAGCAGAACCACACAAGGTTGCTTTAACCATTACCATAAGTAGGTCTAAGGAAAGAAGAAAACAAAGTTGCATACGGTTTCAATGATAATATTGATGCAGTACATGTTGAAGGTAGGCTTGCTATTTAGATAAATCTCACACACTGACTTAAGACCTTCAAAATTTCACTCCACTACCTCCCAGCAGATTTACTTGCATCCACTTATTTATATGAGAGGATAAGAAGCCTTGAGGGAAAATATCCTAAGAAGACCAAAGATCTGGTATATTACAGGTTGAAGTGAATGAAACAATCTACATTTCTGAAAAGGAGCAATGAACTTCTTCAGGCTCCAGAGGGAAGGGGGTATCTGTCATGGAAAGCAGTCAAGATCTACAGAATCTGGGTTCAGAAAAATCGTGGCCCTTGGTGCAAGATGATGGCGAGTCATGATTCCATCCTGCAAAATGCTTTTGGGAACATATGTACTCCTCAGAAGAAAGCCATCATGAACGCTCTTTAAACTCTGGTCACCCAAGGAATCCAGTTATGACCTTTGAACCCATAACTCTGAAGAGAATTCCCCTAATTAAGTCTAATACAAAAGGAGAATTCTCTTGCAAAGGAACCAGACTACTTAGTTACAGTAATAACGGAAGGTCATAGTGGCAGAGTCCAATTAGCGCAGTTTAGATGAGTGTTCGTTATGTCTTGGGTGGCAGAACTGACCAAAAGAAAAGTTTGGAACAGAGGTCAAAAATAGAGTAGTAGTCAGGTCTAATTTGTAAGTGACTACATGACAGCCCTTGAGAGCTCCTGGAAACAGAAGGGAAGGGAAATGCAGTAGATTACAGAGTCTCTGCATGAGTAGGTAAGGGTGACACTATTGAGAATTACTTATACTGTTGTGATTACAAGAGGCTGGGAAGGAGGATGGTGGGAGGTTGGTGGATAGTGGGAGGTTTGGGACCCAAACACGGAAACAAGCAACTGTAGTATTCACCAAGGCGGTGGGGGTGGGAGAGCTACAATTCACAAGAACCTGCTATGTGTTTTATAAATAACTAGTGGGAGAAGCTTAAAGGCTCCAAACACAAAATAATTGTAGAGCTGGAAGTTAATCATCTTGATTTGATCTGCCCATGCTATACACAAATACTGGACTATTACTCTGTTCTCCAAAATATGTACAACTATTACATTTTTAAAAAATGTTTTGGTCACATACATTTGGACAATTTAATAATAAAATAATTTAAAGAATCATTTACATGAACACTTACTAATTAGGAATTAATGTAACTCTAATACATAAGCTAGAAAACAGCATTATTTATACACATACATCAATATGTATGTGTTCTTTATGAATCATTTTCCTTACACTAGCAAGGATGAACTTATGAAGTCTTAATTACCAACATGCTAACATACCATGTACATAAGTCCAATGATGATCTTCATTGATTACAGAATATAATACAGCTGGTATTTGATTATATATGTTTATATGTATACTATATGTTTATAAAAATTACATATATTTGTAAGTATACTAAAACTAGAATTGAGTTTAATCATACTAAGGAATTTACTAAAGTCAGCTCAGTGGAGTAGAACATAAAGCAGCCTAACTTCTACTCTAATTGCTATAATTTAGTTTTATGATATTGAATTTCCCTCATGCTGTATTAAATTGGATATTAAGGCAGAGTTCATCCATTCCTAGTCCTTTTCTGTTAGTAAATGATCTCAAACTGGTACATTTTAAAATTCCATTCCCAGGAAGAACCCAAATCTCATGTCTATAGCCAAAAGTTCTAATTTGTAGGCCAGAGTTACTAATAGTCCATACATAGCTCATAAATTTTCCCAAGCTTTAAATGAGCTAACGTAAGTAAGAGATTAAAGCAGTGTTATTATACAGCAAGTGCCATTGGCAGGATTAGCTTTTATTTCCTTCTCAAACCAACTAAGTTCATGAAACTTTGGGTGGAAAACTTAGTGAGGTATGTAGTTTCTTTTCCTTCCTTCCTTCCTTCCTTCCTTCCTTCCTTCCTTCCTTCCTTCCTTCCTTCCTTTCTTCCTTCCTTCCTTCCTTCCCTCCTTCCCTCCTTCTTTCTTTCTTTCTTTCTTTCGGTCAGTACTGGAGTTTGAATTCAGGGCTTTGCACAAGTTGCTTGGCTGGCACTCTACAACTTAAGCCATACTTTAAGCCTGCAGTCGATATTAGTAATCCTCCCTCTGTTCTAGTTCCTTAGTGATTTAGAGCTGGGTCACCTTCTTCTATCTCTGATTATTCTGATGTATAGGGGTAAAGAAAAGGAAAAACAAAATTTTCTGTGTTGGCCTTCCTGGATGCCTACATGTGGTAAGAAGCTACCCCAACCTCATTCTAGTCTGGTTGGCTGAGAGAGCCAGTGAGACAGTTTGCTGACATGATGGTTTCTTCACAACAGGCAGTGGTTCCTGTGGGAGATGATCAGTTTCTCCTTGGTCACCATGGAACACCAGAGGAACCAAGCCTCCTATGAGCAGCAGTGTATGCTCCCAGTTGTCTAATGAGGCTGGAGCACCTCCCCCTCATTTGCTGGTTACCTGGTCAGTCCCACAACTCCTACTTCCTCCCCTATTTTCCATGTTCTTCTATACCAAGCCTCAAAAATACCCATTTCTATGTCCTCTGAGAATTTCCAGTGCCCACTGAGCAGTGTGAATGGGGCAAGAGAACTGTTAACAAACAAATCAACTCCCAACTTTTCAATTTTTTCTTCTCCTTCCTCTTTTATTTCCTGTTCAAAATGGGATAGCAATTTATCATAGCAACTGAAACAACATTTGGAGGCAAGGAAACTAACATGGGCTATAAACACTTAGAGAAGGCTATGATCCCGACGGTCAGGAGCTTTAGCTCATGATTTTGGGTTGGCAGCATGGAAAGAGAGGACTCTTCCCTCCATTTTGCTATTCCAAAAATAATGAAAGTCCCTCAACAACTCCCATTCAATATGATGATACAACTGAATAAATATATCATCTCTAAATATCACTATTACCTGTTATAGATACAGGTGTTGATACACAACCTAATTAAAAGCTTCCATGGGAATAGACATGCATGGCAAGCATATGTATTCTATATATTATATTCTTTGTCCTGAAATAGTCACAAGAAACCTACATATGTGATGGATCCGGTTGTCAAGTTATAGGGAAGTAGGAGGAGAGCTAACTGTCAAACATGAATAATCTATTATTCCATTTTGTGGGTGAATCAGGATGAATGCAAAATGAGGGAAAACAAAGCACATTAAAAAATTAAACTCAAGAAGTCCAAAAGTGAGGAATCAAAAGAGCTTGTAAATTAGGAAAATCAAGTTCATGAGTTTGTTGCAGTTAAATAAAACAGTGATTGACATATTAAATTTGAACCAATCGAATACCATGCAGAGACTGGGCATTTACAATGAAGTGAGGTGAAATAAGCTAATGTATGGCATAAAACAACCACTCCAAGCCAATGAGGGCTGCTGATATTATGGGAATAGAAAGGTCAATCCGTGAGAGTCTTGAAAAGAAATTCACATGGCAAAAGTTGGCCTTAACTTTGGCCTTGAAATGCTAAGCTAAACAAACAGAAAGAGGGCCCAATGATCCAATCTGGAGCACATTTATCAAAAAGGAAGAAAGTTTAGGAACCATAATGGCCAGGCAGATTGGCTGCTTAGAGAAGGTGTTAAACTGTGGGGATACAAGGAAAGGTTAATTAGATGTTTATACTGCTTCATGCTTCAGTTTATCTTTCATCTTGTGATTCCAACTATCAATATGATTAACTCAATTTTTTCAAGTAAGCTTGCTAACTACAAAACCTTTCATTCAGATAGAATGTAACTTACTTAAACAGACAAGAGAAGGAAGTGCTAGACAACTCTATTTCCCCATTCTTATCCTTGATCTCTCCATTTTTCTTGCTTTTATAGCAAAACCTACCAAGGAACCACAGAGCCATTCATGAAGCAGTTTCAAACCAACGTGGAAGCCAGCTACAGCAAGCATATCACTCCAATTATGTGAAATGTCCATCAATAAATGTATGCCAAGTAGAAGTACAGCTGTCTGAGGCTGAACATGGGAATGGGAAATAACTGTAAATGACTAGTGAATAACAATGTTTCAAAAATAATTTAAGGCAACAATGCCATGTAGGAAAGTTACAACTTACTTCAACTAAATTATATTTATAAAATATAACTCAGTTAAGCTAGATGCTGGTGGCTTACATGCACAATCCTAGTTACTCAGGAGACTGATATCTGAAAATCAGAATTTGAAGGCAGCCCAGGAAGATAAATCTTCTGATGTCTAATTAACCAGCAAAAAGCCAGAACTGGAGACATGGCTCAAGAAAGAAAGTATGAGTTATAAGCAAAAACCTTAAACCCCTGATTTCAAGCTCCAGTAGCAGTGTACAAATTATACTAAGCAAAGTAAGCCAGACTCAAAGAAACATAGGCTGCAGGGTTTCCCTCATTTGTAATAACAGAATGTGCCTATAAATCTAAAAGTAAACCCAATGGATAGCAAAAGACATATAATTACACTTGGGCATGACTAATCAAACAGTACTCTAAACATTCCCACAGTGAGACCAAAGGAGGATATTCTTAGGAGAGGATCACAAGGGCTCAATAGCTATGTGCATATGACAATATAAAATGATTCTTCTCGAAATGAATTCCAAGAAATGCAAACAAGAGGTTTCTTATTGTACTGTTTGCAGTTCATTTTTTCTTTCTTTCCTTCCTTTTTTTCTCTTGTTTATTCCCTTTGTTTTGTATATAAGTTTATCCAATTTGGGAAGGGGAAGGGGAAACTCAAAAATGGTGGGACAAAGCATAAACCAATTGAGCAGTGATACTCACTAGACACTATGTTGGAAATGAACTATACAACTTGAGGGAGCAGAGATGGAAGGGGAAAATCTGGGAGAAAACAAAGGAGGGGGGGAACACTGTTCAAAAGGAAATATACTTTTCCCCGACTTATGCAACTGTAACCCCTCTGGACATCACCTTTGCAATAAAAATTTAAATATATATGTATATGTCTCAGTAAAATTATTTTAAAAAGTATTTAGTGAAAAATGTGTTTAAAATTAAGAGGCTGAGAATGTGGCTCAGTGACAAAGTGGCTGCCTATCTTTCATGAGAACCTAGGTTCAATGCCTAACACTGCAACAAAAACAAACAAAAAGCTATGTGCTTAGCAATTACTAAGTATTATTCATTCTTAGGAGAGGAGCACAAAGGCACAATGCCTCTGTGCATCTGATCATATAAAATAATAGTTATCCAAATGAACTCAAGGAAATGGAAACAAAGGGCTTTCTTTATTAAAAAAAAGAATTATTAACACATTGTCCAAGAAGAATTGTACTCATTATCTGAGTCATGGAATTAAAGCCCCTTTGTACAAATCCCTAATGATAACAGTAAAAAAGGAAAAAATCTAGCAATATTTTGTAATATGTAATTTATATTAGTAAATATAATCAAGACAGAAATAAGTTTCCCAAGGACAAATAAACATACAATAAAATTTAATATTTAAGAATTAATGAAACTATTGAATTTACTCAACTTAGTTCTAAAGTCACATAGAAAAGAAATAAGAAATATAAAATATCTCCCAAAGATTTACAAAATCTACTTTAGTTTAATATAATAGAATTTCACTCATTTTGACTAAAATTTTATATGAAGAGGTGGTTATTAATCATGAAGAAATATATCTCCAAAATGCTGCTTCACTGTGGTAAAGGAAGATGAGAATTTGCATTTCACTTGATTAGAATCTTTTTCAATTCATAATTTAACTTTTTACATGTGTTACAAAAGTTTTCCTATTAAAAAACAAAGCAAAACAAAAAACATGTCATCCAGGTGCCAGTGGTTGACACTTACAGTCCTAGCTACTCAGGAGGCTAAGATCTGAGGAAAGTCCATCAGTCTCTCATCTCCAATCAACTATTCAGGAAAGTCCAGAAGCAGCACTATGGCTAAGGTGGTAGAACACTACTAGCCTTGAGCAAAAAAAGAAGCTAAGGGACAGAGCCCAGATCAGGAGTTCAAGCTCCAGGATCGTGAAAAGAAAAAAAAAGAAAGAAAAAGAAAAAGTATGTACATTTATGAATGAATCAATCCCAGTAATTCATACTATACTTTCCCTTTTTTCCATCTGGAAATATTTATATCTAATGGTATTTTTAATTTTTATAAACATGTATTGATTTTTTAAGTATTAATTTCCACACCTGCAGGCAGCAACCACTGGCGGAGTAGAGCCTCTCTCCACCCCCACACCTTGTTTATTAAGATAACACTACTACTTCAGAGACAAAAAATGGCTAGAGGAAAGCTGCTTTCAAAGTCTTAACCTCATAGGAAAGAATATTCCTTCAAAAAGCTCATAGTTCAAGTTATCTGAGTGAAGAACAACAAGGGAAGAAAGAACGTGTCCTTGTGTAAAGTATACTAAACTTACACATTTGGGACATGTTTATTTGAAAGGTAAGGAACTAAAATTAATTAACTCCAAATTAAATTAACTATATTCCAGTCATCTTATATATTTTTATAAAAATCTAATTAATTTAGGGGAAGAATTTACTTTGTATTTAGTACTACTTTGAATAAATGGATTGTGGTTTGAAAAGGTTTTGTAGTTTATCAAAGAAATATGTTGGTGTCTAAGTTAAACGAAAGAATTAAATTTCACTTTTTAAAAAACCATTTTAGAAGCGTTTATATGTGGTTTTAAAATAATATCTACATAGTTATAATTCCCAAATTCCTCTTTCCAGCCCATAGATTTCCTTTGATAACCATACTTTCATGGTGAATTGCCAACTTGATATTGTAAGTAGATACCTCAAAGATGTCACGAATGCCCAGAAAATCTGCATTCCTATGTTAATTTTACCATGTTAATGAGTTCATTAACATGGATTAATAATGATTTTCATCATATCATGTTAATGAAATCCCTAGAAAACCTACCCTAGATTCCTTACTTTGTGTCAGCCCCCACACTAACTTCAAATTTTGTTGATTCTAGTTTCAAAATATATCTCCAGCTTTTCTACTCCTACTGCTACCAAAGCAGTGGAATCTTATATTAAAGTCATATTACCATAAAAATATCCTCTAATTAACTTAACTTCCATTCCTTTTTTTCCATTAATTTTTATTATCTTTAAGTCAATTTACAAAGGGGTTTCAATTCAACATGTCGGTTTATAAGTACGCAGGATCAGTGTCGCCATTTCCATTGTTTTCTGCCATCTCTCCCAGCCCTACCCATCTCCTCAAGTTACCTGGCTCCATTTTCACAGATGTACATGAATCCATAAACTGAACATTCTAAATGGGTGAGCTATCTTCTATGGTTAAGCTCAATTTTTATTATGCTATTGGGTCTTAAGGAACGTGTTTTTAAATTGAATTTGGTTTATTATTCAAAAACAGATTTTGCATGTTTTTCTACTATCCCTGAGCCTGAAGAAGGATACTAAGCAGTCCTTGAATTGTCTCTTTGACCCGGCTCTCAGTATCTATAGGTGTACATACCAGAATGCAACACCCTGTGATAAAGAGCTTTATTACTAGTTATAATAAAGCAAAATGCCTAGGATACATGCCCAAAACACAAAGTCCTGAGTTCAAACCCTATAAAAAAAATTCCAAGCAACAATAACAAGAAATCTAGGGGCTGGGAAGGTGGCTCAGTGGTAGAGTGCTTGCCTTGTATGTATGAGGCCCTGGGTTTGATTCCTCAGCACCACATAAGCAAAAAGAAAAAAGCCAGAAGTGGTGTTGTGGTTCAATTGGTAGAGCATTAGCCTTGAGCTGAAGAGCTGAGGGACAGCACCCAGGCCCAGAGTTCAGGTCCCACAACCGGACCCCCCCCCCCCCAAAAAAAAAAAACAACAACAACAACAAAAAAGAAATCTACCAGAAAAAAAAAGAGAAATTCTGATTGAGTAGGAAGTAATGAAAAACTCTCACAACAAACAGCCTTCATTCTGTAAGGCCAATATTACCTTGCTATCAAACCAAAGACACCACAAGGAGAAAATAAACTAGAGATAAATATCCTTTACGAATACTGATGCCAAAATAAATAAAATATTAGTAATATTTAATAAAATATTAGTCATCTGAATTCAGCAGAATAATAAAAGGCTTTTCACTCCAAGAACAAGTAGGATTTATTCTACAAATTTAAGGATGTTCAATATAAAAAAATGCAATATATATAATAAACCACACCAACAGAACGAATGAAAAACTATTATGAATGGGATGTAACATGAAAGCTGATGTTAAAGGCTTGTCAACTGATGAGATGTGGTTAGGTGACTTGATCCTGGGAGCTCTGACCTTATCAAGTGGATTTCTCCACTAATTGACTTATAATTTGATAGCATTATGGGAATGTGCTGTAGACTGGGCCTAGCTGCAGGAATCAGGCCACGAGGTGTACCTTGTTCCGGGGCTTGCTCTCTGCCTCTTGCTGCTATGAGGTGAGCCCCTTTGTCTAGCCACCTCCTCCACACAGAATGCTTCACCTCCGCATGGGTCCATAGCAATGGCACCCATGGACTGGAACCTCTGAAACCAGGAGCCAAAATAAATCTTTCTTCCTCTTAGTTGTTTTTCTAAGGTATTTTGTCACAAAACACCTTACAAAACCTAACACAAATACAGCTCAAAAACTGGTTATTACAATTGGGGCAAAAAAATTGACAAAATTAAGCACCTATTCATGATTTAAAAATTACTCAACAAACCAGTAATAAAACTTGAAGATATCATACCTAGTGAAATAAGCCAGAAACAAAAAGTCAGATATAATGTTTATGAGTACTTAGTATAATCCAACTAAGGGAGACAGGAAGCAGAATGCTGGTGATCAGGACAAAGGGTAGAATAGAGTTATAAAGTTACTTTTTTTAAATTTCCAGTCCTGGGTCTTGAACTCAGGACATGGATACTGTCCTTGAGCTCCTTTGTGATAAAGGCTAGTCCTCTATCACTTGAATCACAGCTCCACTACTGGGTTTTTGTTTTTGTTTTTGTTGGGGGGGGGTTGGTAATTTATTGGAGATAAGAGTGTCACAAACTTTCCTGCTCTGGCTGGCTTCTAACCATCATCTTCAGATCTCAGCCTCATGAGTAGCTAGGACTAAAGGTGCCTAGCTGTCCCTGAGCTTTTTTGCTCATGGATAGAGCTCTATCGCTTGAGCTCTATCACTTTGGCTTTTTGGTGGTTAACTGGAGATAAAAGTCCCATGAACTTTCCTGCCTGGGCTAGCTTCGAGCCATGATCCTCAGATCTCAGCTTATGGAGTAGCTAGGATTACAGGTGAGAGTCACCTGTGCTAGGCTGAGAGTTACTCATTTTAATGACTACAGAGCTTCAGTTTAGGATGATGGAAAGTCCTAGAGATGTTTAGCAGTGACTGCCATACCATGGTATGAAAATACTTCACGCAGCATATTAAAAGTGGTTACAATGGTTTTATGTTATCTATATTTTACTCCAATAAAAAAGAAAAGAACTATAAAGTTAAAAAAAAATTCAGCCGGGTGCCGGTGGCTCATGCCTATAATCCTAGCTACTCAGGAGGCTGAGTTCAAAGCCAGCCAGGGCAGGAAAGTCTGTGAGACTCTTATCTCCAATAAACCACTAGAAAACTGGAAGTGGTGCTGTGGCTCAAGCAGTAGAGTGCTCGCCTCGAGCTGAAAAGCAAAGGAACAGCACCAAGGCCTGAGTTCTTGCCCCATAACCATCCAAAAAAAAAAAAAAAAAAAAAGGAATGAAAGAAAAAAGAAAAAAGTCTACCCTATTGGGAGCAATAAATCTCATTACATAAAAAATCTCCAAAATACAGTAAAAAATTTTCGAGATCAAAAACTTCTTCTAACATTGGTCATATTTAGCTGGACATCAGTGGCTTATATCTGTAAACCTAGCTATCCAAAAGACTGGGATCTGAGGATCATAGCTCAAAGCCAGTCTGAGCAGGAAAGCCCATGAGACTCTTAACTACCAAAAAGCCAGAAGTGGAAATGTGATTCAAGTGGTAGAGCACGAGCCTTGAGCAAAAAACCGAGGAAAATCACCTAGGCCCTGAGTTCAAGCCAACAATACTGGCACAAAGAAAACTGGTCATAATTTAAAAACACACAGACATAAAGAATTTTTCAGAAGAAATACTAATGAACAAAAACTCTGAAATTAAAGAAACACCAAAAAGGTATACTATCTTTAATTTTCAGTATTTTAAGTCCCTAAACATATTTTACATCAAAGTACTTATCCTCTTCAAAAAGAAATTGTGAGTCTGGTGCTGGTGGCTCATGTGTGTCATCCCTAGCTACTCCGGGGAGGCTGAGATCTGAGGATCACAATCCAAAGCCATCCTGGGCAAAATAGTCCCTATGAAACTGTTATTTCCAATTAATACTCAAAAATAGGAAGTGGAGCTGTGGCTCAAGGTGGTACAGCACTGTCCCTGAGCCCAGGCTGGGAGTTCAAGCCCCATGACTGATTAAAAACAAAAAGAAAAGAAATTGTGGAAATCAACCTTTATGAAACAGCTCAAATAAACATAAATAGAACTAAACAAAGAATTTATCTTAAGTACCACATTATTTTTTTAAACAAAGCATTTCTAGGCACCAGTGGCTCATACCTGTAATCCTACCTACTCAAGGGGCTGAGATCTGAGGATCATGGTTCAAAGCCAGCACAAGCAAGAAAGTCCATGAAACTCTTATCTCCAATAAACTACTCAGAAAAAGCCAGAAGTGGCGCTATGGCTCGAGGAGTAGAATGCTACCCTTGAGCAAAAGAAGCTCAGGGACAGAGCCCAAGCCCAGAGTGCAAGCCCCAGGACCAGCCAAAAAAATATTTTTAATAAAAATAAAAATAAGGTGTTACAGGAACAGAGAACTATGCTTTCATGGCCCTAATTTTAAGATAACATCAAAATCAATGCATGAGACTTCTGGTGTAGCCATAAGGGGAAAATCAATGATAAGTACATTGTAGTCTATATGTGTAGTCTATATACCCTAAGATAGAGGAGAGGCTGGAAATTATTCTTTATTTTTTTGGGGGGGGTCCAGTCGTGGGGCCTGAACTCTGGGCCTGGGCGCTGTCCCTCAGCTCTTCAGCTCAAGGCTAGCGCTCTACCACTTGAGCCACAGCGCCACTTCCAGCTTTTTGCTTATGTGGTGCTGAGGAATCGAACCCAGAGCCTCATGCATGCAAGGCAAGCACTCTACCACTGAGCCACCTTCCCAGCCCCTGGAAATTATTCTTAATAGTGTTTGATCCCCAAATAACATCTTACAATTTTAATAATGTAGCTTTGCATAACATACAATATAGCTTTGCAATCTCTGTAAACTAAGAATGAAAAGCCCTAAATAATAAAAAGATGCTGTAATAATTTAAGACTAAATTCAATCTTCACATGAAGATCTTAATTAGGATTCTCCATCTAATGTAAAAATGGAAAGTATTAACTAACCAGAATGGTTGGTCTAGCTTACCAACTTAAGATATCTACAAATCATAACTGATATTGTTTTTTAAAAATAAGACAGGTTATAGTGACATGGTAAAAATAAAATTGTGAACAAAATGTAATCAAAAATTTTTCTTAAAATAACCATCATTTTAATGATGAGTTCTCCTAAAAATTTCTTAAACATAACACTTTTTGTATTTTTTAAATAAACTAAAAGATTAATATGGCCACCTAGAGGAGAAAACGTAATTAACAAATATGTCACTCCCCCCTTTTTTTTTCTTCTTTCCTAGAATACTTGTTTTCTATGTTTGTAGCAATACAACATCCAGTGGAAGTAACACATTGTATGAAATAAACTTAGGAAGACAGTAGAGTAGCCCGAACCTAATAATGTTAGTTTTGCAGTGAACCTGAAAAGTACAATTTGGAGTAACTTAACTGATTCAAAGGTCTGTCTTTATTTCTGTAAAATGAGGGATAATCTCACCTACCACAATGAATTGTAGTGACAATGTGCAAAGAAACTAAACATCAGGCACACATTAGGATCTCAATCTATGGTAGCTCTTAGTACATAGTCAAAGTTCATGCTGTGAAGGGTTGATGTAGGGCTAGTTACACAATTGTGCAACCAGCTGGTACAAATATCGGAAATAAATTCTCCTCCTTCCTACATACATGCAGAGGAGTATAACTATTGGTAGGTGGGAAGAAGAAAGTAGATTGTCAGGTATACAAATTCCTTCAACTTACTTCTTTGGTAACAAAATATGGCATGGTAACAAAATACGGCAGGAGCTGGGTGCTGGTAGCTGACTTTTGTGCTCAATTTCTTTTGATTTATTCATTAATGGATTGATTTTTGCCAGCAGTTGGTCAAAACTCCATGTAATAATAACCCTGTGAATAAGGCAGGTTTAATATAAAACTAATTTGAGAATGTCTGAAATCAATGTACTCTGGTGCTTTATCCAATAGTTTAGGGCAGATACGTACAGAAAAGTTCAGGATAAGCCTTAAACATGTGTGTTGGACAAAATGAGAAGCTGGCTCTCATACCCATACCAGTTGCAAAGGTGAGGGCAAGAACAGAAGAGCAACAGTTTTAGCTCACTTCCTAGCTGCCCAGGAGGCTGAGATCTGACAATCAAGATTGGAAGCCAGCCGGACAGGAAAGTCCATGAGATGCTTATCTCCAATTAACCCCCAGAAAAATGGAAGTTTACACTGTGGCTCAAAATGGTAGAATGCTAGCCTTGAACAAAAAAAGCTCAGGGACAGCGTCTACTCCCTGAGCTCAAGCCCCATGACAAACAGGAAGAAAAAAAAAAGATATTATCTTACATATACTCTCCCCTTAATAACACTTATCTGGCTTCTTCACTACTCTATTTCGCTAAAACTTCAAATTAAAGGTATTGATTCACCTTTATTGGAAAAAGGGGTTCATCTGCATTCTCATAATCATTAATATCTATACCCTCCTAAAATTCTCCTTTCGTGGATAATAAAATACAAGTCTAATTGTCTTCTTTTACCATCTCTTTTGTCATCTCTTCTCTTTATGTAATATTTCCTCTATAGACAATCTTTATCAATGTAATCTACTATCACTTCTCTATCTCTAAGTACATGTAATTTGAAAACTTCTCTCCCTGACCCTATTTAAGATTGCATGTTCAATAACCAGTTCCAAATGCTTAAATATCCTATTTTTATCACATGTAAGAAATGAAGTATAACATCTCTCCACTTCCAACAACAACAACAACAATAACAAAAAAAAAAAACAGAAATTCTCTCTAGATTTCATGTTTATATGATTGACTCCAACATTCTCCTGCATGTACATGATGAAACCTGTGCTTTCTTTGATTTTCCTATTTTTCTAATGTTCAAAACATATTCAGTTCCCAAATCCAGCATTATCTCTCCTGTCCTCACATATTCCTATTGGCACTACTATAATTCCGTTTTTAAAAATCATTTTTCACAGACTATTCCAAAGATATCACTGATATCCTTTCCAATAATTCTCCTGATACTAAATTCATCTTTCTACAGCACACCCTGCTCATGATTTCTAGCTGAAAAACCCTTCAGTACGTTCCCACTGGCTAAAAAACAGAACCCAATTTCTTTTGATTTATTCATTAATGGATTGATTTTTGCCAGCAGTTGGTCAAAACTCCATGTAATGATAACCCTGTGAATAAGGCAGGTTTAATATAAAGCTAATTTGAGAATGTCTGAAATCAATCTACTCTGAAATCAATCTACTCCAGTAATTTAGGGCAGATATGCATAGAAAAGTTCAGGATAGGCCTTAAACATGTGTGTTGAACAAAATGAGAAGTTGACTCTCATACCCATACCAGTTGCAAAGGTGAGGGCAAGAACAGAAGAGCCACAGAGATTATACTTCCCTCCTCACTGGTCTCCCTATAGACTATTAGGCTGTGCTAGAATAACAAGACTACAGGGAAAGAACAATCAAGACAGTAGAGGGACACAGTATAAGGAGGGAGAAAGGAGTGCATATGGGGACAATGCTTAAACTGTATCTGTAGAAAGCAAAGTAGCTATGGTTACCAATCTCACACTGAGGACTCACATACCTGCTCATTACCTGCTCAATATCATCACCCCAGTTTTCACTAGTCTCATCTTCAACTGGATTGCACTTACCTAGTAGGTGCCAAATACCCTCTAAAAATTGTACTACATATACCCTTTGGTATTCATGAAAACCCTATCAGGTTTCTCTTATCTTACAAAGTGCATCATCTTTAGTATGAAGCCAAACACAAAAATAGATATTTTGCCCACTGACAACTTATGTACTGGGTAAAACTTTAATTCATCAATAGTAATAGACACTAAAACACAAGTCATAGCTATAAAATCAAGGATAGTTGGTATTTTACATAATAAAAAGTCCTTTTTATATATGGTATAAAGATAATTGTTATGTCATTTTATTCAGTGAGAAATGTACTTAAATGTAGGAATAAATATGCTTTAGTGGTAAACCTTTTATATCTACTACAGAAATATGTAAAAACAAATGTGGACATGTACCTGGACTTGTACCTCCCATGTAAGTTTTGTTCTAAAGTCCATGTCAGCAAAGAAAGGGAAACCTATTAGAGATGGAATTATCCTTAGAATTATTGAAATCCTTGATAATCCAATCAACTGTTTTTGAAACACAGTTCTCAATAAACCTACCTCAGACAGTATTTCTCTCCCACAAAGAATAGATTCTGTCTTTCATTGTGTGCCATGTGAAGCCTTTGGCTGTTATTGAGGGGCCACATTGAATGAAGAAGTATACATTTACATATTGGATTTCAACAATGTGACCCTTAGTCCCTATCAGCTCCTAACAAGGTATCTGGGGATTGATGTCATCTGAGAGAACAGCAGCTTCTCATCTGTCACCTCCTGTATGCTAGGCAAAGGCTCACGAAGGAAAGACAGCCACAGTCAGCAGCCTCGACAGTGAGCTAGCTGTGGGATTATCATCTTAGGACAATTGCGCTGCTCCCTCCCCCAGGGGTTCAAAGGCCCATCATTTCTGAAAGCTTATTTATTCCCCCACCAGACCAGGAGCCAGCTGACATGCTCCTGGCCTTCTTGGGAAAGGTGAAGCACCAAGACTTCCCCCAGACCCCAGATCATCCCAGGGGATGAAGTGAGAGTCCACGGCAGTGAGACTGGGAAACCAGCTCTGGCTCCCGTCCATCTGCCTCAGAAGCTTTATCTTTCACCTTGTAATGAACTCATCTTTTCTGCTCAAGCTTTTTGCTGTTCTCGGCTTTTTTTTTATACTCGCTCACATTGCTCACATATCACTTGTGGAATAGGAGCTACAATTATGACATTATTTAAATCATTCAGTGTTTTGGAACTAGTTTTGATTTTTGGCTTCAACCCAAACTTTGACTTTGAATGAATTTATCTTCCCAGACATGTGGCTTCACTGACTGCATATGCTCTCTTGTTTACTGTTCAACCAAAGATGCTTAGATTTGAGATTCAAATAATCTGATCATGGTCATTAAAAAATAAGCTGGCTTACCTTCATCTATTGATGCTTCACTGCTGTATCCATCATATTCTGCTGATAAAGGACTGTATTTTTGCCTTGTTTCCCAGCCATAGTTTGTCTGTCTAGAATCAACCAGTGGCAGTCTAGAATTGTGCGTTCTGGATAAGGCCTCTTGATATTTACCCAGTGCTTCATCTTCACTTTCAGAGGATGAACCACACTCATCTTTATCCATATAGGAATTATCTATTGGAAAGACAGGGAGAGGAAATGATTATTTTAGTACACCAAAGTATTAGCATATATATATATATGCACATTTTATGCATATACATGTATGCATATCTATATAGATATAGTCACATATCCATATAAATACAAACACATGTTCAAACACAAACATATACATATATCATCACACAGGAGGAAAAACCAAATAACCCTTAAGATGACTGAAATTCTTGAAAATTCCTTAAAGTACGTTTAAAGCCTAGTGTAATAGATAGGTATATGTGTGTATATGTATACACACACCCTGAATTTTCAGCTTTAGAGAAACATAATTTTTTTCATAAGAAGCCCAAATTTCAGCTTTTTATGTTTGAATAGAAAAAAAAATCAATTCTGTATTCCGGTTATATAGTCTTAGTCAAAGGGACTTTTCCTCCATGTTGCATACATAGGAAATTATGATTCTTGTCACTAAAGAACATACAAATGAAGTTATTAGTTCTGCCAATACATATGGATCTGATCCAAATAATTTGTGTTTAAAGATATGCTTCCAATTTTTATTTTGGCCTTTATTTCCAAAACTAGCAATGCTCAGTGCTAACAATAGAACAGAAATGGTACTCGGTGCAATTTTAATAGGTACAAATTTTCTAGAGAGTAAATTGGCAAAACATATCTAACTTCTAAACCTGTAGTCTTGATCCATTTCTAGGAAATTGCCAAGTTCATTTCTAAGAATTCAGCCTAAGAAAATACATGAAAAGTAATCAAAGATATTAGATACATGTTAAAGCAAAAGAAAACCAAAGTAATAAATAATTGGTTAGGTAAGTTATGGTACACCTACAAAATGATATGAATTTTCGGTTACTCCCAAGGAACAAACAATTACAACAGCACATTAAGAGAAGAGAGGTTGGGGTGGGGTGGGGGGAGGATGGGATGGGAAGGGAAAGCAAAGGAGGAGGCTACAATGCTTGATAAGAAGTGTACTCATTATCTTGCCCATGTAATTGTAACCCCTCTGTACAGTATTTTCACAACAAAAAAAATTAAAAAAAAAAGAGAACAGAGGTTATAAAATAGAAGGTATAATTATATTTACATTATAAATACATATACCTCATGAAATATATTCACACAGATATGCAGTATATTATGCAACAATATATGCCAAACTGCTAACACTTACCAAGGAAAGAGAATTGGTGGAAAAGTTTTATTTAAATATGCCTGTGCCGGGCGCCAGTAGCTCACACCTGTAATCCTAACTACTCCAGAGGTTGAGATCTGAGGATCACGGTTCAAAGCCAGCCCAGGCAGAAAAAGCCTGTGAGACTCTTATCTCCAATTAACCGTCGGAAAACTGGAAGTGACGCTGTGGCTCAAGTGGTAGAGTGCTTGCCTTGAGCTGAAGAGCTGAGGGATAGCGCCCAGGCCCAGAGTTCAAGCCCCACAACTGACAACAACAACAAAAAGCCTCAATTTCAAATAATTTCTTTGGCAGTTTGAACCGAGGGCCTCATACTTGCTGGTAAGTGTTCCCCCACTTAAGCCACAACCCCAGATACTTATTTTTGCTCTAGTTACTTTTTGGATAGAGTCTCACAGGGCCAGGGCCTGCCTATGACCTCAATCCTCCTACCTATATACCCTACCTATACCTTCCATTAGCTGAAGCCGTGGGAATGCACTCTACCTGGCTTTTTTTTGGCCTGGACTGCCCTTGAACTTTTTTTTTTTTGTTGGGGGGGGGGGTCCGGTTGTGGGGCCTGAACTCTGGGCCTGGGCGCTGTCCCTCAGCTCTTCAGCTCAAGGCTAGGGCTCTACCACTTGAGCCACAGTGCCACTTCTGGCTTTTTTCTTTTTGCTTATGTGGTGCTGGGGAATCAAACCCAGGGCCTCGAGCATACAAGGCAAGTGCTCTACCACTGAGCCACCTTCCCAGCCCTGCCCTTGAACTTTTATCCTCTCAATCTTCTCAAACAAATTTTAAGAGGTACAAACTTCCATATCACTTTACAAAGCAATAGTTATAATTCACTACATTGTGTGTCGCCATTGGCACTATATGTTGCCAGTAGTCACATGCCTATTTAAATTAAGTTCAGTGAAACAATTTAAAAGTAATTCCCTGCGCCATCAGCGTAGCTGAAGTTTCAAGAAGTGACTATCAGATGGAACAATACAACAGGTAAAACTTGCCATTGGAAGTTCTGTCAGACAGCACTGCAATGACAGCACAGCTGGTCTACGAACCAAGGCCTTCTGACCCCAGTTCAGAGCTGTGAATATTTTGTGTTATCCTACAGTGATATCTCAGGGCAGCCGGAAGGTGGCAAGCTCCTCCATGAGGATACCCACTCTTACTAAATGTTACCTGAAGAAGCTTCACATTCAGAAATAGAAAAGGAAACTCTTCTCCTCATTCTACACCTTATAACTTCTATATCAGAACCTAGCACTCAGATTCGAGTAATATTACAGTGCAGCTAGAAGTGTTCATCTGCGGGTCAAAACAGAAAGGGAGGGAAGGAAGGTGAACAAATGCAATCATGCTATTCTGTATACACATGTGGAAAATGACCTATGTAACTGTGGGCAGGGATGGGAGGGGGAACTAAAGGAAAGTGAAGGAAGGGGTGGCATTGTCCAAATAAACATACTCATTATCTGACTTATGAAAGGGTAACCCCTCTGTACAAAAGCATAATAATAACAACAAAGTTATAGTTAAATAACACTGTCAAGGAAGTGGAGCTGTGGCTCAAGTGGTAGAGTGCTAGCCTTGAGTAGAAGAGCTCAGGGACAACACCCAGGCCCAGAGTTCAAGCTCCATGACCGACAAAAACAAAACAAAACAAAAAACACTGTCAAAACAATTTCTGAAAATGTGTTTTATGTTTGGTATTGACTATTCTGTAATATCTGAGAGGTATGTGTTTTCTTTTAGTTCCTACTTTTTTTTTTTTTTTTTTGTCCGTCATGGGGCTTGAACTCTGGGCCTGAGTGCTGTCCCTCAGCTCTTCAGCTCAAGGCTAGTGCTCTACCACTTGAGCCACTGCACCACTTCCAGTTTTCTGAGTGGTTTATTGATGATAAGAGTCTCACAGAGTTTCCTGCCCAGGTTGGCTTTGAACTGCAATCCTCACACCTCAGCCTCCTGAGTAGCTAGGATTACAGGAGTGAGCCACCAGCGACTGGCTCGGTTCCCACTTCTTTAATATATATAATCTTTAAGTAGTTGTACAAAGGAGTTGTCATTCAACAAAACAGTTTATAAATAGAACACATCTTGATCAATGTCACCCCTTTTAACGTTCTTACCCATCCTTTCCAAACCACCCTTCCTCATAGATACCCACTCTTTAGGTACCTTCTTCAGGTGCTTTGCTTCTTAGTGAACACAAAGCAAAACAAAATGTAAAATCCTATACTACTACTTATTGTTCTTTGCTAAATAAAATGAAAAACCTATATTTCTTAATTGTATGTCTTATGTATTTACTTCAAGTAATAACTCTACCAGAACTAAACCAGGGCTACCAAAACATTCTGAATCTGACCTCCCACCCTCTACCCCGTCCAAAATAACACCTGGCCATAAGGATAGACTCTAAATGGATATATTTTTCACAGGCTGGCATTGGTTTCTAGTGAGCCCATCCATCCTGATCAACCTCTTCTATCCCATTTTAAAAACATTCATACAATTGGTAAATACTAATATCTACTATTTATGAGCCATGTAGAAGAACTAAAGAATGCTTTTCTCAATTTCCTCTGCTAACTAAATTTTTTGTTATTTTATGAGAATCTGAATTTATAGAAAAGTCATTTACACATCTTATATATAAAAGCCAGTATATTTTGGCCTTGTGATTGGATCAGCAATAACTAAAAATGACTAAGGAGTCTCAGAAGGATGTACTAAAAGCATGAACTGAAATATTTTGAAAATTATGGTTGAAAACTGTAAGTGCTTACACAAAATCTTAATTCTATATAAAGAACTCATGAATAATATAGTTTATGTACACTCAGAATGAACTTGAACAGTTATAAAAACGTTTCATTGTATGGCTAAGTGAATAAAGATATTCTGAAGCATGTGATGGAAAAATATGGGCAGATTTGAAGAACAATATTAAATATATGATGTAGAAAATAACTATTTTTTTTGTTTGTCTCCCTTTTCTGGCAGCACTGGAATTTTGAACTCAGGTTATTCTGTCACTTGAGTCATGCTTGCAGTCTAAAATATAAAATTTTTAAATGCAAGTGTAGCCCAACAAATAAACTCACTAAAATAGGCACACTACTTCAGAAAACCACAGATTTTCATTATAAATTAAATGATAATTAAGAAAAATTAGGACTCCTCAAAAACTGGCCAAATTATGTATTGATCAGGTGTAACACACAGAGGTATACATATATATATATATATATATATATATATATATATACACACACACAAATATATATATATATATATATATGAATGATCTAGAAATTCTGTGGATAAAAAACTGAATGGTTCTAAAAATGTCTTGCAGTCAGAGGATTCAAGGAAGTCTTAAACTTGATATATAGACATGAACAGGAAAAGAGATTTGGATGTTTCCCTAATTGAAAAAAAGTTAGAGAAAATTCAATCATTCAAACTAACATTAGGAGACCTCACCTTTTTCTAGTGTTATCTTACAATGTTTTTCAAGTTTATTCTTTGTTGTTCCTTGTTTGGCAGAATTGGCTTCATTTTTCTCTGTTTTTATGTCTCCTCTCAATCTGTAGTATTTTGTTGGGTTTATTTGTTCTTTGATTTTTCCAGAAAATTTATCTTTAGGATTAGCCGATGGTGCTGGATATATGTCTTCTTTCATAATTGATTTCTGTATCGTATGTTGGTTGTGTGTCAGAATCTCTTTTGGAGAGCATTCATTTCCTGAATACCCATTCCCTTTGAGTCCTTTACTTTTAATGTATTTTTCGGCTTTCTTTAAATGATTCCCATGTTCTAAATTAGTAAGATGCTTATTTTTGTTGAAATGCCTCATTTTCTCTTGATCTTTTCCCGTAAATGCATGTTGAGATTTAGTATATTCTTCTCCTTCATTCTTATCTGTAGCAATAAACTTCTTTTGCTCACATTGTATGTTTATGCCAATGGTGGCATTCTGATTTCCTTTCATTTCTTGGTATCTTAACTGCTTTAAATCATTTTTGTCATTACTAGAACTTACTAACCCAACTGTTTTACAAGTGTCATTATGTTCAAGTTCATGACAAGCAGATCCAGTCCTTGTACTCTGCTTGATAACAGATACTCTACCACTCATATTATGGCCTTTCAAAGAAGAATCACCAGCATTATCAGCTTCCTGATAATTTAACAGTGTCTGTTGCCTATCAATATGGCTAAGTGATCTTCCCTCATGCATTCCTTGATCACACATTTCTGAAGCTGAAGTGTTAGCATCATTTACTTGCTTTGTTCTGTGTTCTAAATTGGACTGTGCTTTCTGACAAGCATTGATTTTGGAGACTTCTGGTAGAGGGGCATTGTTTGTGGCAGAAGAACCTGCAGTGTCTTGTGCTGCAGAGCTTTCCTCTTCTGGGTGAAAGCCATGCATCATGCTTGTCACCTGCTCAGCAACGGAGTCAGTGAAAGCATAGCTCACCTCCCCAACAGCAGTGGTCAGATCTTCCACAGCACTACTAATTGTGTCCACCAAGGAAGACACCGAAGGCAGATTCTGCTGAAAAGTTTTGAAAAATGCCATATTCCAATTCTTTGTTCACAAAAGGTATAATCACAAAATCTGCTCTTCTCAAAGTATCCACTACTTGGGAACTTGAATTTAACTTTTATTTATTTAAATATTGCTATGTATGAGCTGAGTATTAGTGTTTCACACTGTGGCTTTTAATCTCGTTTGGGAGAAATAAGTTGAAGTAAAAACTCTTCCGAAAAGACCCCAAAAACAAAAATCAAATCACTTGGCTTAAATATAATGACATTTTTTTCCCACTCCATAACTATAACAGCAGCAAGACAACGTTTTCCCCTCAAATACTACTGTTTCTTTTAAATTTTATACCTGAAAGAAGAAGTATAAAAAAACACTTTTATTATGTACTTTTAATTTACTTATTAATAGTCTACATAAGAGAACAACTCCTATAGACAGACTACCAATTTAATTTCAAATAAAGAAATTAAGAGGAAACTATCTACACAATCTGGCACAGAGGGAAGAAGAAGGAAGAACAAGTATGGACATCTGCTGATTGGCATGTGCAAGGGATAACTGAGACATTTAAATATATAGGATTTTATATTAACTCTATGAGTAAATGTTAATTCTGTTTAATGAATGAAAAATACCAAGACTCAGAAACTTAATAACGTCTATGAGATCTTTTCTCTGGCTCTTCAAGGTCAAATTAGGTTAATAATAACAAAAAGGGAAAAGTTACCATTTTCACTCATTTGCTTACAAGTGCAAACCGGGGTTTTCAAGAACCTAGACTGACTGTTCAGGCCGATACTAGAATCCGGCTGGTTGCTCTATGTCAACCATTAAAAAGATATGCAAAAACCCCACAACCCCCACCCAAAAAAACAAAACAAAACAACAACAACCCCCCAAAAAACCTGTCACTCTTCTTTCCAAATCTTCAGATAGGAAAATACAGATTTTTCTAATTTAGAAATGTCGCTTACATTAACATATGAAAATTTTATTGCTCGGTTAAAAAAAAAAACCTAATAGGGTGCTGGTGGCTCACTCCTGTAATCTTACATCTGTAATCCTAGCTACACAGAAGGATGAGGTCTAAAGACAGACATTCAAATCAAGTCCTGGCAGGTGAGACTGTGAGTCTCAATTAGCTATTAAAAAGCCAGCTATGGCTCAAGTAGCAGAGTGCTAGGCTTCAGCAAAAAAACTGAGGGTCAGTACCCAGGGTCTACATTCAAGCCCCAGGACCAACAGACTAACACTCTCTCTCTCTCTCTCTCTCTCTCTCTCTCTCTCTCTCTCTCTCTCTCTCTCTCTCTCTCTCTCTCTCTCAATAGGGGTTAAGATGTAGATCAGTGGTAGAACACTTGTCTAACATTGCAAGGCCTCGTTTCCATGTACAGAACCACTCACCAAAATAAATAAATGGAATAAAAATAAAAATACTTAAAAATGTTCTAATATGGTACTAAATATTTTTATATAAATAAAAAACCCTGGGATCATAAATAATTGTAAATTATTGTAATTAGATAAAAGAAATATTGGAATGCTGACCCAGAGAACTATTGAAGCCTGCTAATAAAGACATCTATACCTAGTACATTCCACACAAATGATTAAAATTAGGACTGGAGTGGAATATGAGAAACATCGAACTTACCTAAGCCCAAACCACATAAAGTAATAGTGTTCCCAATGCACAAAACCCAAAATGTAATTTAGTAATCCATAGATTTTTAAATAATAGGTCTATCACCCAACCTTTCAGTTATTATATATATATATATATATATATATATATATATATATATATATTTACTCAAGGTTTCTATGCTTCTTCCTCAAAACAATTTTAAGTTACCACCTATATAAATTCCAACTTACTCCTGGTATCATTTATACAAACAAGCCCTTGAAAACAAGAACTAAAAAACTCCTGTAATTATTTTTTTTTTTTTTTGTCGGTCGTGGGGCTTGAACTCTGGGCCTGGGCGCTGTCCCTCAGCTCTTCAGCTCAAGGCGAGCACTCTACCACTTGAGCTACAGCGCCACTTCCGGTTTTCTGGTGGTTTTTATTAGAGATAGGAGTCTCACGGTCTTTCCTGCCCGGGCTGGCTTTGAACCGCGATCCTCAGATATCAGCCTCCTGAGTAGCTAGGATTACAGGCGTGAGCCACCAGCGCCCGGCCAACTCCTGTAATTATTAAAAGAAAAACAGCTAGGCACTGGTGGCTCACACCTATAATCCTAGCTACTCAGGAGACTGAGATTTGAGGATTGTGGGTTGAAGCTGGCCCGGGCAGAAAAGTCCCAGTAAGAGTCTTATCTCTAATTAACTACTCAAAAACCAGAAGTGGTGCTGTGGCTCAAGTTGTAGAACACTAGCCTTGAGCACAAAGTTGCTCAGAGACAGTGCCCAGGCCCTGAGTTCAAGACCCACAACTGAAAAAAAAAAATTAAAAAACAAGAACTCTCAAGGAAGGAAAAAAAAAACAAAAACGGTACAATAGCCTTCTTTCCTAGTATCTAGTAATACTAAGTAATAGAATGCCTATGGTGCCATGGTAGGGAGTGAAGCATTACTTTTTAGATGCGGTATTTATCTATATACTAAACTGCAAGGAGAAAATACCTCCCTCAAGCAATAAAATTATACAACAGCTGTGTAAAGACAATGCTTTTGAGGGATATGAGCAGGGAGCTATTGGGTAATGCGTTTAACCTGTATAACAAGATATTCCTTCTTTCTAAAGCATATCTGTTCATATTATAGACTCAAAATCATACAATGAAAATGAAAAAACAAAAACATTCATTTGTGATAGGAGACAACTTACTTTTATGCAAATCTTTGTACTTTGTGGGACACAGAAAGACAGGTCTGAGTTCACTTAACAGTGCTTTTATTCTTACAAAACAGTGACTCAAATATAAGCTTACTATGTCATGTTTACTATATGCCACCCAATGTTATTGTATGTATTAAAGAACAGTACAGATAAAAAGGAAGTTGTCTGATACTTACACATTTTATCTTGTGAATTCCTCCTTGTATCATATCCTGAACCAAGATCTGGAAACCCTCCAACATTTTCAAAACAGAACTTCTTATTAATATAGAGAAAAAGGAGCAGCATCAAGATAATAAACACCCCAACAGCTGACAAAAATCCAACTGCTTCTGGAGATACTAGAGAAAAAAAAGTCACAGCTGTAAGCATTTTTACTGTAAGCTACAAATAAGAAGGAAACTCCCATACATAAATTAGATTACTGCCTTATTTTAATTATTTTTAAATGTTTTATTTTAAAAATAGTTTATAAAAAACAAATCGAGTTTAATGAGTTGTTCAATATATTCAAAAGCATTCAAAGTTACAGAATTCGTTATAAATAGGCAATTAACAAGTGTTTTATACATTGAAAAGTATTAAAAAATGCTAACACACAAGTTAGAAAAATTATTTCTCATGCATAGGGATTATCAAATTCATGAAGACATTTACTATGATTGACCTCACAGCTTCATTGACATTTACCTATTAAATTCTTTCTCTATTCTCCTTTTCAAAATATACTCCAGTCAAACGATTCTACTCCACTGCCTAAGAATCAATAATATTCAATACCACTCTTCTACTTTTGTTCATTCTCTTTCCCTTACTTAGAATGGTTAACTTTTCTAACATAGCTCTTCGTTTCACTCATTCATTCAACTAACAAATATTTGAGGGGGCTTCAGCCACACATCAGGCATTGTTACGTACACAGCTCCCGGTTTGCCCGATTTTTTTCTTTCCTTGAACAATCTAGTAAAGGAAGTTAGAAAGCAGTGCAATCGAATTTGAATAGGGAACAAGAGGGACTATTAGAACTACTGGAACACCCAAGCCAGTGGCGAAAATTCATGGAAGCTTTTCTTAAAGTTACAGTGATCTGATTCTATTTTAAGAATTAACAGGAATTAGACAAGTTAACACTGTTCAAGGCAGAAGGGACCACATATGTGAATCCCTGCAGACAAAATGTCACTGTAACTTTGTTCTTAGGAGCTATCAAAATTTAGTCTCCAGAGAATACATGAAACTACTGAAAGAGATTTTTCTACAATGGAAAAAGATTAAACTCTCCAACTTCTGAAATCCCCAGCAATCTCTCTTCCCTTTCAGTATTCCCATTATTTGTTACTGCATCAGTCATTTGGAGCTAAACAAGAACTGGTTTTTTGTATCTCCAGTACCTTACAAGTAGTAGTGAAGAATGACTCCTAAGCTTCAAACATGCCCTACAAGCTAAAAGCAACTGTATTTCTTTCCATCACTTAAGTAGCACCTACCATATATCTCCTCCCAATGTCATGGTAATTAGCACCTAACTTGTTTGTTCCAAATGAGGTCACCAACTGATGCTTTAATCTAGATTTTCATTAGTTAGGAAAGAAAGACATGCTAGCAGGACCTGCAAGTATGATATTACAGTCTGTGAAAGCTGGTCAACAGTGTCGCAGAAGAAGATGAAGCAAAAGTGATGTTGTAAGAGAAATGCAACGTAAGTGAGATAAGAAAGGGACAGGAAGAGTAGACTTCTAGCTAGATGCCAGGCTGGCCTTGAGGGACAGAACTCCTTATTAGAATTAAGAAGTTACACCCAGGTATCAGTCTAGCCTGTCTTGCCCTTAGACCAGCATATAGCCCGAAAAGAAAACAGTATTTTAATAAAACAAGGTGAGGCACATTACATAAAAACAGTGGTGTGCAATAAGACCCAAAAAAAAAATGAAGTTAAAAAAAAAGAAAACTAAGGGACTGGGAAGGTGGCTCAGTGGTAGAGCGCTTGCCTTGCATGCCTGAGGCCCTGGGTTCAATTCCTCAGCACCACATAAGCAAAAAAAGAAAAAAGCCGGAAGTGGCGCTGTGGCTCAAGTGGTAGAGCTCTAGCCTTGAGCTGAAGAGCTGAGGGACAGCACCCAGGCCCGGAGTTCGGGCCCCACGACCAGACCCCCCCCCAAAAAAAAACAAAAACAAAAACAAAACTAAAAGATTATCATCAGCATTTCCAGTAGCTTCCAGACAAGTAAAAAGTCTAGCATGAAGAGGCAAAAGAGAGCAGTACCTCAAAATTATACTGCAAATATCAAATATACATAGGAACTGTTCTCATAGCCAGACCTAAAACATACTCAGAAATGTAATGCCTTAAGTAGTTACCCAGGCTTAGTTACTATATAGTCTGAAAAGCTGATGTCTCTTCAAAACTAAAGCAGAGAGAAACCTAGTTCGGGCAATGAAGGCTAGCAATAAACATATATGGCATGTACAACATACCATTCATCTTCAAGCACCTTCCATATGTAAAGTCATTTAATTTTCACAGAGATCCTATCATCATCCTCATTATAAAATGGGAAACAGAGATATGAAACGTGTGCCCAGCTAGTAGGCAGAACACTAAGAATTCAAACCCCATCCAGTTACTGCTGTCTGCTTTCTTTCTCTTCTCTTGACTTTTCTTATCCTTTACTTCATTGTTTTTTTATGTGCTACTCTTTTTATCTTCCTCCTTCTCGTTTTAGAAAATTCAACATACTAAAAAGATCAGCTATAAAAAGTAAGTGTAATATAAAATAAAAACTATAATTGAGGTATTAATATAAATTACTGGAACACAAAGAAGAATCACAATCAGAAAAGTCACAAAATGGATCCGAAAAGATATATAATTGAGTTTAGTACAACAGGCTAATAGAAATGCCACCAACAGTGAAAGGACAGACAAAATCACAGGACCAAAGAAATGGCATTCCATAAGCACACCACAAGTGGCAATCCTGCCACCCAGTTGCCTATGCATCTTCAGTGCACTAGCATAGTGCCACCGAGTGGACACAAAGACATTGAGAGTGAAAAATGAATGGATCAGTGAATTTCTACTTATGAAAGATCAAGAATATATCTTGAAAATTGTGACAGAAGAAAAAAGCAAGCTCTAAACTGTCAAAGAGCCTTGGATATCATTCTTAGGATCTTATATTTATGGAATGACATGGTACAGGTTTGTCTGGAAAAACTATATTGGTTAAAGCCCTTAGAAAATAAGGTAGGGATACAATAGAGACATGATAAGAGTTCTTAAGAAGCAGTAGTGATGGCATTGAGAAAAGGTAAATTCTAATCTTAGAATTCCATTAATTACAATGAAAAATATAAGATGAGAGACATTTGTTTTAGGGTTCAAGGATAAAGAGATAAATAGAAGAAGAGAGGACGATAGCTAGTTGGGAGGAAAGTGTTTACTTTTTTGGCATGATACATGAGGAATGTCAACAGAATGTTTCAGAGAGGAAAATACTACTTTTCTGTCTGCTGAGCACCATGCTAGTTACATAGATTGGGGTATCATTCTCTTTTGCTCCTCTTACTCTGTATGAAAAACTTTACTCACAAAATAATCAAACTGATCAATGTAGGTGTTACACTTTCATAATGGTAAATCTATTTCACTTCAAATTTTTAGATTAATAGTTGCTGTGACTTTGGACAGTTTTCTAAAAGAACTTTTCCCCACTAGGACAAAGAAAAACAGGCCCATAGAGGATTTGTACAACTCCCTCTTTACCTATAAAATTGCCCTTAGCAATAAATCTTAGTTACTATACCTATAATCCCAGCTAGTAAGGAGGCTAAGATTGGAAGATCACAGTTTGAAGCTATCCAGGCAAATAAATCTGTGAGACTCTTATCTCCAATTAACCAGTAAAAAGTAAGAACTGGAGGCATGGCTCAGGTAGGAGAGTACCAGCCACCATGATCAGAAAAACCCAAGTGAGAACCAGGCACTGGCATACCTATCAGCCTATCAGAAGGCTGAGATCTGAGAATTGCAGTTCAAAGCCAGCCCAGACAAAAAGGACCATGTAACTCTTATCTCTAATTAACCACAGAAAGCTGGAAGTGGAGCTGTGACTCAAGTGGTAGAGTGCTAGCTTTGAGCATAAAAGATCAGGGACAGCACTCAGACCCTGAGTTCAAACTCCAAGACTGGCAAAAAAAAAAAAAAAAAAAAAAGTCAAGCAAGAACAAAGACCCTGAATTCAAGCCTTAGTGCCAGAAATTTTTTTTAAAATTCATTTATTCAGATATATATATATATATATATATATATGACATATGACTCTACTATTCTAAATGGTGGTAGACAAGTAACCATTTCTAATTACAAATAGTAATAACCTTAGATCATTATTTTCATCTCTATTTTAGGAATAAAATAATATTTATTACTTCAAATTATATGATACCCAAAGATGGCCAGTAACAGTTCCTAGGATTAAAACATTTGTTAAGTGTCATCTGTGCACAAAACTGCAGTAGAAGGTACACTAAAGATATGTTATTGATTATATCAGTCAATAAATACCAATTTATTCTTATACCTCACTAATAAAGTTTCATTAAGTATAAGATTGTAACCATCCCATATTATGAATCTGCTATCAGGTATACTCTTAAGAATATGGTTAATTTATGTATCATAAACCTATCCTTTTAAAGCTTTGTAAATCATACATGGCAGGTAATAAAATCTATTTTAAAATGTATGTTACCTCTTTAAAAAGACTTTCAAAATGTCTAAAGGAACATATCTAATAATCAATATTACACATATGAAAAACTGAACTTGGCAAATGTGGTCAATAGCCCCAAATTCACGAATGTACTATTTTCCCACAACCCAAAATTGTGAATTTTTAATGTGCTACACAAAAGACTAAGTATTAACAGTGTTAACAATTACTGAACACTTACAAAGTGCTTATTATTTAGGAGCTATTTAAGTACTTTACTTGCATTGCCTCTTCCCTAAAACCCAACCTGATTTGATATAGATATTAGGATTCAGAATGAGCCAGTAAAAATTTTAAGATCTTTTTTTTTTTTTGGGGTCTGGTCGTGGGGTCTGAACTCTGGGCCTGGGCGCTGTCCCTCAGCTCTTCAGCTCAAGGCTAGCACTCTACCACTTGAGCCACAGCGCCACTTCCGGCTTTTTTTTTCTTTTTGCTTATGTGGTGCTGAGGAATCGAACCCAGGGCCTCATGCATGCAAGGCAAGCGCTCTACCACTGAGCCACCTTCCCAGCCCAAAATTTTAAGATCTTAACATTATTATTTAGTGATAGAACCAGGATTTGAGCTGACTTTGTACACTGACACCTGACCCTGAACTGCTGTCAATCTCTTACCTTCATAATTGCCAGCTACTATTATAATCTCTTGAATTTTCAAATTTAATGTTCAAAATAAATTAATTAAGTACTAAATGTTAAATTTTCACAATAGTATACTGAGGCCTAGAAAGTAACTGATCTGTCAAGATTTTAAATCTATGCAGTGGTAGAACCTGGATTTGAACACAGACCTTCTGACTCCAAAGTCTACTGGCTCTTTAAGGCCAGCACACACACACACACACACACACACACACACACACACACACACACACACACACACACACACACACACACACACACACACACACACACACACACACACACACACACACACACACACACACACACACACACACACACACACACACACACACACCAAGAAAAAAATGAAAGCTAGGTGACCAAAGTAACATAACTTATGGCATGTATTATGAATAAGTAGTTTATTATTTAGCTTTCATGTGGGTTAAAAGATAGCAATTGATTTAAGCATTCTGAACATAAATACATAAATTATAAAACTGAAATCCTATTTTTTCTACTGTTTTTTCAAAATAGCTTAAAATTAACTTTAGAACTACCCCTAGAATCCAACATCAGTAATACATTCTTATGTTACACATCAATTTTAAAGCTCAACAAAATAAATGTAAATTAGCCCAGTATAGTGGCACACACCTGCATACCATGAGGTTAAGGTAGGAGGATCATGCATTCAAGGTCATCCTGAACTACATAGTGAGACCAGCCTCAAATAAATAACTTAATTAAAATTTTTCTTTGAAGATATTCTGTAGAACAGTAAGTTTCATAGTCTTTAGACTGCTCAATAAAGAATATAACTACTCACATGATACTCCACATGAATTTCTAAAAACCATACTTCAAAGTAAAAAAGGCTATAAAAAAGGTTAGAAAAATACAAAAATTTTAAGATTACACTATATACATTGAGCCAGTTTGGCAATATCTTTGCACTTAGAAATGAAAATATGTATTTAAAACAAACTTTAAAAGTTACTGCTTTTGTTAAAATTCAAGCTTCAGTAATCATAAAATTCATTTTAATTTCTACAGGTAAGTTGATCATTCAAAAAAAGATTTAATTGTACACTAATAAAAGTCAAAGCAAGAGGAGAATCCATTTTGACTTTCAACATGTAAAACAATACACTCAAATTCTACTTTACATTATGTTACAAAGAAAATGTTTCAGTAGTTTCTGAGAAAGATACTAGAATAGTTGTACAAATAATTAAATTTAAGGCAAATATTTATCCATTAAATAAATATATTTTAAATTTTGATTTACTGGTACCACAACCATACTCTAATTTATTTACATCAAAACAAATTACAACTTTTAAAATAATTGTTAAGACTATTCTACTTATTGCATATCTAGTGAAAAATTAAAAAGTGCCTATATTTTATAATTCCTTAAGACAAAAAGATGGAATGAACAACTTACAAGGGATGTATCGTTGATTTGCTCTGATGAGCATGAAACCCTAGTCCTCTTGCTCTATGTCATGGGTACTTTAATAATTCATTTAATAGATGCAATTCTATCTCTTGGCCAAAATGTGAACTGATAAAAGTCGACTTCCATTTTCAAAGAAATACTAGTTTTCTATTTAACTAGTTCTAAATACATTTCCTTATTTCAATTGGAAAAATTCTACCATTTGTTTTGCTCTGGTCTGACATAAAATAGAGAATTATCAGTGATTCTGAGACAATTTAGGGATAAGAGTGATTTGTTTAAATTGCCTTTCATAACAAATACCCAAATAATATCTCCCTTGAAAATTGTATATTATGATAAAAAATGATGCAAAACCATAATGGTGATATTAGAAAGTTAAGAAAGAAATATAGTAATATAGGACTATTAGCTCTGGATTTTATTTGTAAAAACAATGAAAAGAGCATTTACTGATGAATGATATGATTCACTGCTGAATAATTAGGGACTCCAGAGGAGTCCCTAATTTGCATTAACGTGCAAAGCTAAGATCTTAGAATAAACAATGTGTCTGAAAGACAACTGCCTGGCCAGCCTGAGGAGCAGATTCCACCCACTTGTTTTACATGCCAAGCCAGCAACAAACTGGGCTGTATTTCCTACAAGTACAATGATATAAATTGATATTCCATTCACATATCACAATAAAATCCCAACTCACTCCTGAAAAACAGTAGGAAAATACAGAAAATTAAGTATGGAAAACCCCGTATTTAGTCATCCAATTTAAAAATGTATTAATACATTAATAATAACATATTTAAACCAGATAATACAAAAATCTCTCAAATAGTTTCTGGGATTTTTCTTCCAGGACAGGTTTCTTTAAATTACAATTCCAGTGAAATTTAGATTAAGATAAACTTATTTTCTTGCCAAACCTTTCTGTAAAACAACCTGTCATTCTTTTTGAGCAAATTAAGGTTAACTGCTCAAATTCTCTTACTTCCTACTCAATGCATAAAATAATTCAAAGTCTCTAAATGACAGGGGGCATGGACTAGGTCTAGGGTCATTCATTCTTCTTTCAATAATTGTTTGCTTTTCTTTCTCAATTAAGATCTACAAGTAACATTTTGAAAATTCAATACTGACTGAAGGAGAATATTCTAGTAAAGCCAGTTTGTGATGACAACCACAGTTTCAGATATGCTTACTTCAGGATTTAGATGAAAACCACTAAAATTCAATTGTACCTAAAGCAGTTTTGTTCAAGTGCTTAGACACTATCTTCCTCCTAAAATTTAACATTATGCCAAACATTTTTCTTCTTGAAGTGATCAAACTAAGTCATTCTGACAACATGCTTCCCTTCAAGTCTGGTCTTCTTTAAAAAAATAATTTTTGTTATTATTAAGGTATTGTACAGAGGGGTTACCATTTCCTAAGTCAGGTAGTAAGTACATTTTTTTTTTAGACAATGTCACTCCTTCCTTTGTTTTCCCTCTGTTTTCCCCCTCCCATTCCTGCCTTAAGTTACAGAGGTCATTTTCCACATAGTATCTACTGAATAACTTAATTGTGTTTATTCAACCTTCCCCCCTCCCTTTCTTTACCTTTTACCCTTCACTTCTCTCCCAAAGGAAAAAAAGCAAAAACAACCACCAACACCAACAAAGAAACCTGTTTTCATTTCCTGGAGTTTGTTTCAATAAATAGCATTTTAAATGTTCAGAGAAGTTACACTTTTGTGTTCCTCTCATAAAGACACCTTCCTTTAGTCAGAGAGAGAGAGAGAGAGAGAGAGAGAGAGAGAGAGAGAGAGAGAGAGAGAGAGAGAGAGAGAGAGAGAGAGAGAGAGAGAGAGAGAGAGAGAGTCTAGTTATATTTTAGATCTAGCTCTGCATACGAGAGGGAAAAAATGCACCATTTGTCTCTCTGAGCTTGGCTTACCTCACTTTGCATGATTTGTTCTAGGTCCATCCATTTCCCTGTAAATGATCTCCTTCCTTCCTTCCTTCCTTCCTTCCTTCCTTCCTTCCTTCTTTCCTTTCTCCCTTTCTTTCTTTCTTTCTTTCTTTTTTTTTTTTTTTTTTTTTTGTCTGTCGTGGGGCCTCAACTCTGGGCCTGGGCGCTGTCCCTCAGCTCTTCAGCTCAAGGCTAGCACTCTACTGCTTGAGGCACAGCGCCACTTCCGGCTTTTTTCTGCTTATGTGGTGCTGAGGAATTGAACCCAAGGCCTCATGCATGCAAGGCAAGCGCTCTACCGCTGAGCCACCTTCCAGACCCATTTTATTCTTTCTAATAGATATATATATACCATCTATAATATACATTATGATATTATATATATTTGCTAATTATATACAATATGTGTACATATATGTACAAATATATATACACAACATTTTGTTGATCTGCTCATCTGTTGTAGGGCTTCTGGATGTTTCCATAACTTGTATATTATGAAGAGTGCAGCAATGAACATGGGTGCACAAGTGTTTACCATATCCTGACTTGTGATTTTCTGGGTAGCTCTCCAAGAGTGGGGTAGCGGGGCCACAGGGAAGTTCTATGTTTTGTTTTCTGAGGATCCTCCAAGCTGCCTTGGAGAGTGGTTTTAGTTTATATTCCCACCAACAGTGTCAAAGGGTTCCCCTTCCCTCACATCCCAATCAGCATATGTTGTTTGAGTTCGTGGTGCTGGCTAATCTAATTGGGGGACCATCTACTTCTTGATGATATTGAGGGCCCACTTCTGATGCTATACAAACGTCAAGGTTGTGGAGTCAAGTTTCAGGTGCACATTTTACTTAGATCCCTAGATTCACCATGCTCCGTGGCTAGGATCCTGCACAGCCATCTTGTAGGCACGTAAGTAAATGAATCACATTACTAGGTGACCATATATCCAGGTTCTAAACTGGAAACCATTTGCCCAGTTAGGGGACATAAATACTCTGAGACAAACACCAACCACCGATTGATTCCTTTGCTCCACCTTCGGATGGATGCCCTTGTTAAAAGTTGCTTCTAGTTTATTATTTCTCTTTCCTTGTATCCTTCTCTGGCTTCCTAAGGCAAATAAAATCTCTGCTGGTTTGTGTGCCTCTTTCACATTACTTTACAACTGATTTCATCCTTACTCCAAAGCCCTGGGGGAGGAGCATCCCAGTGGGTTTGGAAAGTCCAGCAAAAAGTTTTCCCTTTTCATTGAAAAAAAAAAACAACACCTTTTCCAAATACCCTCCTGGTGATAGCTCAAGGCATATACATTTATGTTGTCTGAACAGACACAAACGCCAGCAAAGGCTTGCTTACCTTGCCATCATATCACCCTTTCCTTATCCAGTAAGTAAACGGGTCCCTGACCTATCAGTTAGCAATGGCAAGAACTCAACAATCACATTGTACCCTACCTAAATACAACAATGCATACTGAATGGAACTAAAGTTACTGTTGCAAAATAATATCCTCATGCTTTTTCCATTTATCCTACAGTGTTATTTAATACGGAAGTGTCTTTGTAGATTTGTGTGGATTGCCTATTTATTGGTGAGTATCGAAGTCTCCCACTATTATGTTGACTCTACCAGAGCTTGGAAGACCAGAGTGTTTAGTGGACCTATTTGGAGAAGTGGCAGGCATCATTCCACTTTACCAGCATAGCAATTACACAGGCTCTTACCTTAAAACATTATTGTTTCAGAATTTTTAAAAAGAACGAAAAAGTACTTTTTCAGACCAGTTTATCTAGGTCAGGGTGATGTATGATGAATCATTTCAGCTGGCAAGAGTTCCCATCTAGATGATAGACCTCCAGTCTTGCTCTTGTCAGCATATTCTGGCCATGGGCTCTCGAACAGCCACTTCAGAATGTCACTCAAAACTGACTGACTGCTCAAAACCTTTCTGAGGCTCCTCATTTTCCTCACGATATGGCTATATGCTTCATTCCAATCTGCCTTAATCTTCCTCAGATATCAGCCAGTTTGTTCATCCCTGGCTGTTCACCTTGTTCGAGTAGCATCTTACAGCTGACTCTTTCAATTCCTGCAAGGCTTTGCTTAACCATGTCACCTAAATGAGAAAGTCTTTGTTCTCCTATTTAAAAATGCAACTCAGTGCTACGCACACCACTCCCTTTCCTTAGTCCAGATATATTACCTTCTAAAACACTGAACGATTGATTTATTTATTATATTTTTTCTTATGTGTCTTCCCCTACTCAAAGGTAAGCGTCAAATCTAAAGAGGCCATCTACTGCTCAGAAATGCTTATTGATATATGTTACTGAGCCATGGAATGAATTTATATTCAGTATTCCATAGTAACAGCCAATATTAATATATAATTATGAATATAAACAGAAATATAAAAATTAAAAACAAAATCCAGAAATGTATTGAGAAATATTCAGCAAGAAAAAAAATGAGACTGCTTTCCACTATGCAAAAATTATGCAAAATTAGGAAATCAATGGATATAATTCATCACACTAACAAGTTAAAGAGAAAAGACAGCCTTTCAACTAAGGCAAAAAATTAACTGCACCAACTATCAATAATTTTTAGAAAACTTCTTGCTGGGTATGATGTTACAAGCCTTTAATCCCAGAATTTACGAGGATATGGCAGGAATATCATGAGTTCAAGTCTACCCTTAAACCACATAGCAAAAACCCTTGTTGTACATAATCTCCTGTCTACAAAAAGCACATAAAATAACAGTTCTTCGTAAATGTGGAATGGAAGGTAACTTTCTTTGTCCACTGACCTAAGTCATTCACTATGTACCAGTGGTAGCATATACCAGTGGTTCCCGCTATTTGAGAGATGGAGGCAAGAAAATTACTGAGCCAACAAGTTTGAGGCTAACTGTGGCAACATATCAAGAGCCTCTCTCTCAAAAAAAAAAAAAGTAATGACTAAAAATATATAGCAAGCAACACTAAAGAGAATTACAATTCAAAAGCATTCATCCAATGTTTCACATTGTTGGGTTAAAAGAAAGGGGCTTACCATTCCAATATATTTTAAGCATTAAAATAAAGGTTTTAGTTTTCCTCAAATATATAAGAATGCTGAGTTTCTAGTATCAATACCTCTGAATGAAAACAGAAGTCCTTCTAAAGAAACATTCTTTGAAAACTAACAAAAACATAGTTTCGTTTTAAAACTTTTGGGGCTTTATTTGTTGTTTGTTTCAGGTGGTTGGTTGCTTTTTGTCAGTATTGGGGCTTGAACTAAGGGTCTTGCACGCTCTAGGCAGGTGCCAGTTGAGTCATGCCCTTAACCCTTTTTGCTTTAGTTTGCCAGGTAAGCTGACATACTTCTGCTCAGGCTAAATTAGGACTATAATCCTCCTATCTCCATTTCTTTGTTGGTGGTAGTGGTGGTCATGAGGCTTGAACACTGGGCCTGGGCGCTGTCCCTCAACTGTACAGCTCAAGGCTAGCACTCACCCACTTGAGCCACAGCATCACTTCTGGTTTTCTGAGTGGTTTATTGGAGATAAGAGTCTCACGGACTTTCCTGCCTAGGCTGGCTTTGAACCATGATCCTCAAATCTCAGCCTCCTGAGTAGCTAGGATTAGAGGAGTGAGCCACAGGCACCCGGCTCCTATCTCCATTTCTGAGTCATTTCTTGTTTACATGTTTTTAGAGGATTTTTCACAAGTGTATTCTGTCCTCCTCTTGCTCAACGTAGTGTTGACTTCTTAGCCAGAACAGAAGGTAAAATAAAGAAATAAAAGGAATACAATAGAAAAGAAAGAAATCAAACTATCTGTGTGCAAATGATATGGTCCTATATATAAAAGACCCTAAAGAATCTGGTAGAAGATCCTTAGATCTGGTATGCAGTTTCAGCAAAGTAGGAGGGTACAATATCAACATACAAAAATAGTAGCTTTTCTATACATCAACAAAGAGACTAAGAAAGAAATCAGGGAAATAATCCTGTTCACAAAAGCCCCTAAAAATATAAAATACCTGGGAATAAACTTAATGTGAAAGTAAAAGATTTCTACAATGAAAACTAAACCAATGAAGAAGGAAACTGAAAATATCAGATGATGGAAAGACCTCCTGTGCTCATAAATCTATACAGTTATGTGAAAATGGCTGTACTATCAGGAGCCATCAATGTTTCAATGCAAGCCCATTTAAAATTCAAATAACGGGCTGGGAAGGTGGCTCAGTGGTAGAGTGCTTGCCTTGCATGCATGAGGCCGTGGATTGGATTCCTCAGCACCACATAAGCCAGAAAAATCCAGAAGTGGAGCTGTGGCTCAAGGGGTAGAGCGCTTGCCTAGAGCCGAAGAGCTGAGGGACAGTGCCCAGGCCCAGAGTTCAGGCCTCACAACCGACAAAAAATTTAAAAAATAAAAAAAAAATGACATTCTTTACTGAGGTTTAAAAAACAAAAATCTATCCTAAGTTATAAGTCCATTTGGAAACACAAAAGACCTAAAATTTCTAGGTGAAAGAGCAACATGGAAGTAACACAATAACTGACTTCAAACTATACTACAGATCCATAGTAGTTAACACAACATGGTACTAGTTTGCTTACCTACACGAAAAGACAAGAAGACCAATGGAACAAAAAAGAAGACCCAGGAATAAACCCAGTAGTGGCAGTCATTATTATTTTTTTTTTTTGACAAAAGAGAATGAAACATACACTGGAGACAAAAACAGCCTCTTCAACAAAGGTGCTGGGAAAACTGGATGTCCACATGTAGAAGAAAGAAACTAGATCCTGTCTCTCACCCTACAACACTATTAACAATCAAAATAGATAAAGGATCTTAATGTAAGACCTGAACCTGAAACTAGGACAAGAAAGAATAAGGAAAACCATATTAATATGGGCAGTAACTTCTTGCCTAGAACTCTGACAGCTGAGGAATAAGGATTGACAAACAAGATTGCATCAAACTAAAAAGCTTCCACACCACAAAGAAAATAGTACAGAGGCAACCTACAGAATGGGAAAAAAAAAATGTTTGCCAGATATTTATCAAAGGAGTTATTTAAAAAAAACCTAAATGCAAAAAAATAAACCCTAAATGGGCTGGGAAGGTGGCTCAGTGGTAGAATACTTGCCTTGCATGCCTGAGGCCCTGGGTTCGATTCCTCAGCACCACATAAGAAAAAAAAAAAAAAAGCCGGAAGTGGCACTGTGGCTCAAGTGGTAGAGTGCTAGCCTTGAGCTGAAGAGCTGAGGGACAGAGCCCAGGCCCAGAGTTCAGGCCCCATGACCGGGCCCAAAATAAATAAATAAATAAATAACCTAAATGCCTAAAGAACCAACACCCAATTAGTAAATAGGCAAATGAACTAAACAATTCTCAAAAGTAGTACAAATAGCTAATAAACAGGTGAAGAAATGTTCAATATCCCTGTCAGAATAGCTAGAATCATGAACAAAACAAATATTGGCAAGATTATGGGGGAGAATGGATTCTTACACACTGCTGGTGGGAATATAAACTAGTGCAACCACGATGGAAAACAGTATAAACATGCCTTAAAAACCTAAAAGTATAACATCTATATACATATACTACTCCTAGGCATACTGCTGAAGGAATGTAAATCAGGATAAAGTAGAAGCAATTAGACTCATTTTTCAGCACTATTCACAATAGTTAACCTATGGAAACAACCCAGATGCTTTACAATTGTACGTGTGTATACACACAAATACATAAGTGTGCATACACACATATACATATACACATACGCACAATGGAACATTATTTGGCCAAAAGAATGAAATTATTTTAGAGGGTAAAGGTCACATTTTCTCTCATCTATGGATGTTAGACTTACAAGACAAACATACATAAAAAACATAAGATTTTATGTATATATGCACATTGTACATGACAGTATTATATATTTTAAATATATATAAAGGTCACATGTTTTCCCTCATATGTGGATGCTAGACTTATAAAGCAAACATATATACAAACAGGATTTTATGCAAATATACACATTGTATATGACAGTATTATATATTTTACATATGTGTAAAACACATTTGTAATTTTGAAACTGTTTGAGAAGACTGAGGAAAGGAAAAGAGAATGTTAGAAAGTGAATAAAAATGATATTGCATCTGTGAGTAAAGATAGGAAAACAAAACTCACTGAAAGCTGTTGAATCATAGGGGGTAGCAGGGATGGGGAAAATGAGAATAGCAAAAGGGGTCAAATTTGATTAAAATACTAGGTGTGCATGTCCAAAATCCCAAAACCTCTTTGAACAATTAGCACACATTATAAAAACAGCACAATGGGAACTAAAACAGGTCCTGTCCACATACTAGTGGGAGGGAGGAGATGACTATGGACAAACTACTTGATTTTCCTATCTGGAAATAGACCATGGAAGCACACTGAAACTGATCTGGGAATAGGGAAATAGGGAAAGGGAATAGGGAGAGTGATGGAGGTGGTAAGTATGATTAAGGTACTCTTGTATGTACATATGGACATGTCAAAATGGAAGTCTGGACATATAAAACTAATGAATACAAATGTGGAAAAAGGGGCTGGAAAGGTGGCTCAGTGGTACAGAGCTTGCCTTGTATTCATGAGGCCCTGGGTTCGATTCCTCAGCACCACATAAGCAGAAAAAAAAGCTGGAAGTGGCACTGTGGCTCAAGTGGTAGAGTGCTAGCCTGAGCTGAAGAGCTGAGGGACAGCACCCAGGCCCAGAGTTCAGGCCCCACAACCGTACCAAAAAAAAAAAAAAAAAAAGTGGGAAAAATTAAAACTTTGTGTCTCTAGGACCAATCTCAGAACAAAAATCTATACCGGTACAGAGCCAATGGAATGGACATATGCAGCAGAAAAACAGAATCAATTGCTATACACATATACGTGATTAATTTTAAGTAACTAGCTCATGTGATTGTGGGAACTAGTGAATCTCAAATTTGCAGAACAGACTGGTAGGCTGGAGATTAAGAGAACAGTTGATGTGGTCCTAAGTCCAAAGACAGTATAGAATAAGAATCCCTTCCTTCTGGTGTACATCTTAGGCTGTTATCATAAGAACTTCAACAGCTTAAGTGAAGCCCACCTACACTATAAAAGGTAGTTGTCTATATTCAAACCTACTAACTTAAATATGAATCATATCTCAAAAATACTACATAGCAGCCTGACACTAGTGGCTAATCCCGGTCACCCTAGTTACTTAGGAGGCTGAGATCTGAATATCATGGTTCAAAGCTAGCCCAGGCAGAAAAGCCCATCAGACTCTTATTAAATACTACATAGCACCTTACACCCTGGCTTTGGTCAAATAACAGGGTACAAATTTACACATAAAATTAACTCTCACAGGGCTGGGAAGGTGGCTCAGTGGTGGAGTGCTTGCCTTGCATGCATGAGGCCCTGGGTTCAATTCTTCAGCACCACATACACAGAAAAAGCCGGGAGTGGCACTGTGGCTCAAGTGGTAGAGCACTAGCCTTAAGCTGAAGAGTTGAGGGACAGCGCCCAGGCCCAGAGTTCAGGCCCACAACTGACAAAAAAAAAAAAATTAACTCTCACAATGTCCACACAAAAATCTGAACATAAACGTAAACACAAGTGGGGCTGAGAAGGTGGCTCAGTGGTAGAGCGCTTGCCTTGCATGCCTATGGCCCTGGGTTCGATTCCTCAGCACCACATAAGCAAAAAAGGAAAAAAGCTGGAAGTGGCGCTGTGGCTCAAGTGGTAGAGTGCTAGCCTTGAGCTGAAGAGCTGAGGGACAGCGCCCAGACCCAGAGTTCAGGCCCCACGACCGGACCCCAAAAAAAAAAATGTAAACAGAAGTGTTGTGGGTAATAAATCAGAACTAGAAAGCACACAAATGTCCATCAGTGGGTGAATAGTCAGCCAAAACTACACTCATACAATGGAATATTCTCAGGAATAAATTATCTCATACCTAATAACTTGAATAGATCTCAAGTATGAGTCCTATTTATAGATAACATCCCTTACATTATTAAATTGTGGAGACAGACCATATAATGGCTTCTAGAGATGAAAAATATTCATCCAGGATACTATTAAGGTGTGTTTGTCAAGATAAAGAGATTTATTTATAGGAATTCATAGTAAGGACTAGAAAGACAATGTTTTAAAGCTGTATAAGAAATCTGACCGGGGGCTGGGAAGGTGGCTCAGTGGTAGAGCACTTGCCTTGCATGCTCGAGGCCCTGGGTTCGATTCCTCAGCACCACATAAGAAAAAAAAAGCCGGAAGTGATGCTGTGGCTCAAGTGGTAGAGTGCTAGCCTTGAGCTGAAGAGCTGAGGGACAGCGCCCAGGCCCAGAGTTCAGGCCCACGACCGGACCCCCCCCCCCAAAAAAAAGAAATCTGACCAAATCAAATATTAAAATGTATTACAGAGTTGCAATTAAAACTATGATATTAATAAAGGGGATAGAATAGTAACATAGAGCAATAAGTTCAGTTATCCAGTATATACAGTAAATCTATACATGAAAAAGAAGGCATTTCAAATCAGTAAAGAAAAAATAAATTTGAAAAATTCAAAAAATTAAACAAATGGTGGTGTTGGATCTAGGTATAGAAATTTAATGTGATTTTTATTGTTTCCCTAATGTTTGTTTCCCAAATGTTTGATAGTGAGTATATACATATTTAAAAATCAGAAAATACATTTGTCATATATTAACTATATGAAAAAAATAGGCAAATTAAATGAATTTGGATTCAAAGAGAAAATTCAACTATGAAATGTAAATATAAGCTGGGCCCCAGTGGCTCATGCTTGTGATCCTACTATTCAAGATGCTGAGATCTGATTACAGTTCAAAGCCAGCCCAAAAAGGAAAGTCTGTGAGACTCATCTCCAATTAACCACCAAAAAAACAAAAAGAGCTGGAAGTGGAGCTGTGGCTAAAGTGGTAGAGCACTATCCTTGAATATAAAAGTTCAGGGCTGAGCCCTGAGTTCAAGCCACAGACCAGGTACACACATTTTAAAAAAAATCTTAGATTAAGAATATTCTCTGACCCGGATAGTTTATTTCTGGGAATTTCCAGTCGCTAGACAGGCTTTTCTTTTTAAGAAAATATTCAGAACAATTAAAAGATTTAAATGTTTTGTGCTCCAACTATTACTAATAGTAAAATAATTCACATATTTAAAATCTAAAAACAGATTGTTTTCTAATAAGTAATATTCATATAACTGATTATATTACTACCATGAAATATCCTCAACATCATCAGATAAACAATAAGAAAATAAAATGAAAAATGGTTAATATTGGAACATACTCAAATAGGTAAGTAAAAACTCATTACAGGGGTGGGGGAAGGAAGGGATGGGAAGGGGAAACAAAGGAGGAGGAGCTACAATGCTTGATAAGAAATGTACTCATTATCTTGCCCATGTAATTGTAACCCCTCTGTACTGTATTTTCACAATTAAAAAAATACAAAAAAACTCATTACAAAACAATCTATGGAATGTGGCTTCTATTTCATTTAAATTCTGCATATATGTATAAAAAGTCTATATGCTAATATTCTAAAATATTGGTAGCTGTCTTTTGTAGAGACCAGAATTACGTGTCAAAGTATTTTCAGAATATTTCTTGGCATATTAAGGTTTTTATACAGAATATTATATTTAAAACAACCAATTTTATTTGCTAAAACAAAAATACTTCTAAAGGTTCCTTCTCTTCTTCAACAGAGAATGCAGAACTACAATGCCACAATAAGAATTGAGAACCACTAGGTCAACAAGAAGGTATTATTGTTTCACAATATAACTCACTTATAAAAACTGCTTTATATGGAAATTTTATATGGAATATACCATAAAAGAAGCTAATTTCGGGCTAGGAAGGTGGCTCAGTGGTAGAACACTTGCCTTGCATGCTTGAGGCTCTGGGTTTGATTCCTCAGCACCACATAAGCAGAAAAAAAAAGCTGGATGTGACGCTGTGGCTCAAGTGGTAGAGCACTAGCCTTGAGCTGAAGAGCTGAGGGACAGTGCCCAGGCCCAGAGTTCAGGCCCCACAACCGGACCCCCCCCCCAAAAAAAAAGAAGTTAATTTCATACATATGGCTTTAACTGTACAAAAAATCAGATACAGACATAGGTGAATGTAAATATATATAAATGTATATATATATATATAAGCATTTCTCAGTATTTTAAAGTGATTGCTTTGGGAATTTAAAGCAATAAAAAATTTCAAGAATTAACTTTAATCAGCATACACAGTGAAAGGCATTATGCTACTTACCTAATATTTTCATATTAGCCAATAGATGGCACCATCTATCTACTAGTTAACATAACTACTCTAAACTCTAGTTTTCCCCACATGCTGAGAATGTAATATAAAACTGGTTTACCTTTAAGTGGCAGAGTATATATTATCTTTTACTATTATTAGTTTGGTTTTTAAATTTTATCTTGAAGGAAGAGGGGTTACAGTTATATAGTAAGGAAATAAATACATTTCCTTTTGAACAGTGTCATCCCCTCCCTCATTCTCTCCCAGTTTTTCCCTTCCCAACTTTCCTCCCAAGTGGTATAGTTCATTTCCAAAATAGAGTCTAGTGAGTATCACTGCTCAATTGATTCACCTTTTGTCCCAACACTTCTGTGCTTCCTCTTCCCCTTTCCAAATCAGATAAACATATACAATACAAAGGGTACAGAAATTTAAAAAACAGCAACAAATGGGAACAAACCAAAGGAAAAAAGAATGAGGGGGAAAAAAAGAACTGCAAACAGTACAATTTAAAAAAAAAAACACCTCTTCTTTCCATTTCTTGGAGTTCACTTCAATAAAGCATCGCTTTATATGGTCATATGCACGTAACTACTGAGCCCTTGTGATCCTCTCCTAAGAATATCCTCCACTGGTCTCACTTTGTGAATGTTTAGAGTGCTGTCCAAGTGTAATTATTTGTCTTTTACTATCCAGTGGGTTTACTTGTACGTTTATAAGCATATTCTAATTATTACAAATGAGGGAAAACATGCAGACTGTTTCTTTGGGTCTGGCTTACTTCACTTAGTATAATTTTTTCCCAAGTCTCTCCATTCCCTTATGAATGGGTCAATGTCATTCTTTCTGATGGAAGCATTGAATTCCATTGTGTATGTATACCATGATTTCTTGATCTACTTGTTCACTGAGGGGCATCTGGGTTGGTTCCATATCTTAGCTATGGTAAATAATGCTGCAATGGTGCTAGCAGAATTGGCTGCACATGTGCAGAAAACTGCAGCAAGATCCTTATATATCACCGTGCACCAGAATCAATTCCAAATGGTTCAAGACCTTAATGTAGACCAGATACACTGAAAATATTACAGGAAGGGACAGTGAAAACACTGGGGCTCCTTGGCACATGTTAAAACTTCCTAAGCAAAGATCCAGAGTCACAACAAATCAAAGACAGACTAGAAAAATGGATTGCATTAAACTGAAGAGTTTCTGCATGGAAAAGGACATAGCTAGCAAGATAAATAGAAAGCCCACAGGATAGAAGAAGAGTTTTACTAGTTATGCATCAGACAAGAGCCTCATATTTAAAATATACTTAGAGCCCAAAAAATTAAACCTCCCAAACACAAATCCTCAAAGAAACAACAACTCAATTAATAAGTGGGCTGAAGACTTAAAGAATGACCTCTCCCAAGAAGAAATAAGAATGACCAAAGACACATGTTCAACATCTCTGGCCATAAAAGAAAAGCAAACCAAAACAGTGAGATTCCACCTCACCCCAGTTAGAATGGCCCTTATTAAGAAAACTAACAATAACAGATGCTGGTAGGGATATGGCCAAAAGGGAATGCTACTGCACTGTTGGTGGGAATGTAAACTCTGGAAAGGAGTATGGAGGTTCCTCAAAAAGCTAAACATGGAGCTTTCTTATGACCCAGCAATCCCACTCCTGTGCATTGGTCCAAATGACCACAAACCAGCATACCAGCACAACCTTGTTTAGTAGTTTTTTTCAAATGAAGAATAATACAAAAATAATACATTTGTGTCATTTCTAGATTGTTAAAACTTTAATGCCATTCAGAAATAAACTGGTCAAGAGTTTAACTATCTGATGGCTAAAGGATAGCTTTCCTTAGAGTTTTATCTTTTCATTCATGAATCTACACTGTCCAATTATTAATTCTTAATAAATAAAGTTGTTTTTTCTTCTTAGCAAAATTGTATCATATCCTTTTCTCTAATCCAGGTCTCTGTATCCTTCGTAGTTTCCCAGTCTCTCTTCTTAAATCTCTGCTCCAGATATTTCATAGTCTATTTAAATACCAAGCATGACCCCATTCTGATAATCACTTTTCTACTTCCAGTTAAGAGTAACAAAGATTAGAATATGCTTACCACTTAAGGACTAAAAGAACAAAATATATGAACAATCCCATTCAAGGCACTGGACATTTAGTAATAAAGCCAATCAGTGACCATTCACAGAACAAAAACCCTGAGATGAGTCCTGTTATGTTAGGATTTTCTAAGGTGAATATTTAGAGAAAGGATGCAATAAGCTAACTGTGCAAAATGTAGTAACCCAGGGGTCCAGTGGTCTTCCTGATGTGAGGAGGTAAACCTGGGAGCATGAATATCCAAGATAGCTGAAGGCCACCTGGTCAGGCATAGTAGAAAGAGATAAAGAGATCTGCACCTAATCACCCAAGATCTACAAAAGAGCACTTTTTAGTACACAGTATGTAAATAAATGGCCAGTGGCTGAGAAAAAAAACCACTCTAAGAAGGTTAGGAGGAAAAGCAACCAAATCTAACACAGAGTAAGAAACAATGACTATTGCCATGATCCAGAATTAAAAAAAAAAAATCCAGCTTTATGAGCCACTGACTAGAGTACTTAAAAACATTTCACCTCAGGAAAATAACTTTCGGCTATGTTTTTGTAAAATTTCCATCACTATGACTGAGATTATCTTAATATAATTAACTTAAAAGAAGGAAAAGTTTATCTGAAACCATGGTTTCAAGTTTCAGTCCATTTTCAGTTGGCCTTTCGCTTTGGACCTATGGCAACCCAGTACACCTTGATGAGAATGTATAGGTGGAACATGTGTGCAACTCATGGCAGCCGGGAAGCAAAGACAGTGACAGGAAGGGGCCAGCATCTCAATATTCCCTCCAGAACCCACCCTCAGTGACCTAAGTTCCTTCCACTTAGGCCTCGTCTCTTCTCTTTTTTTTCCTGTTTTTGAGGGGGCAGTATTGGTGTTTTGGACTCAAGACCTTCTACTTGGTAGGCACTAATGTTTCCCACCCAAAGCCCCTCCTCTTAAATTAAGGTTCCATACCTTCCAATGATGCCACAAGCTGGCAACCAAGCCTTTAATACATAGGCCTTTGGAAGAAAATACACATCTCAACTACAACAGATGTGAAAGACCTAAAGGAACAAATTCTTCTGAGGTAGTTTACACTGCCACAGAAAAGCTTACACACACACACACATATTATCCAACATTAAACAAAGGAAGTTTCATATGGCTTGGCATCCAATAAAAACTTACCAGTCATACAATGAAGCAAAACTAAATAAATGGGGGAAAATAATCAATACTGAGATACAACTGCTAGACAAGGACACTAACACTTATATTATTCCATGGGTCCAAAAACCAACAAGAAAAACTGAATGTGTTGAGAAAAGACAAGGAAATACTTTAAAGTCAAATACTGAAATCTAAATCCAATTTGAAAGATTGAAAACTACAACAGCTGAGATAAAATAAAGAAATGAAAGAAATAAGTGGTATATCAGTGCAACATCTATTCTGAGCAAAAGCATGCTATCTAGGCTCTTGCCTCAGGACTGGGTAGATAAAAACATTCTGACCCTTCTATACTAATAACAATATCTAGACTTTTATTCCTTTCCATTGTGAGTCATTAAAATGTTAAGTAACAAAAAAAATGTTAAGTAACAGTTGAATTAATGCAAACGGGTTAAGAAAAAACTGAACAGGCTTCAAAATTGTCTACAGTTGGTTTACAGACATTCCTCTGTATTATATTCAGAAAACCCACAAGTAATTCAGCCATTAGAAAGATAAGTAAGGGGAGAGAAGAGAAAATGATACTTTTATACATTAGTATAAAAAGGCAGGATACAGTGAGGTGCTAGACCAGCTTACAGTTTTCCTCACCTGTTGGCTGTCCATTTTCTTATACTGTGACCTTCACAGTGTATGATTTTGTCCTATCTCCTGCACTTCACCTTCAAATGCTAAGGGTCTGCTTTGCTCACTGAGTGTCTACAATAACATATAGCAGCATCAATTTGGGATATAAAACTAAAAATAACCGGTGTGAGTCAATGTGGTAGGCTTCTTCCTCTGGGTATACATAAACGTCTCATTAAGAAGTTCAAAGATGATAAGAGTGAATCGAAGAAAATATAGCTCCATGAATTCCACCTTCTATTAAATTGTAAATGAAAGTGTCATTTTAATTATAGTAGCAAAAGCCCTATTCTTTGCTGCCATCAAGCTCTATAAATGTTCGGCCTAATTGAAATTCCTTGAACTGGGGGGGAAAAAAGGCTTAAAATGTATGCCAATAAAACAGTTATAAAAAAAAAATCTCCTGATCCCTTCAAGATCTATTATTAGCACTGCCTAGAAGTTACTGAACTACACCAAAAGGAACATATCTAAGAACCAGAAAAATCTAAAGTAACACAAAAAGGGAGAACTATATTACAACTTCAAAACAATTTTGCAGACAACTGTACATCTTTACAGGGTATAGGGTGATAGTTTTATATATTTATCCACTATGTATTGATCAACTCTAGATACTTGCCCCAAACATGTATCAAATGATGAAAACAATCACAATCCTCCATTCTAACAATTTTAGATGACACCACACAATACTATCATGCATAATCACCTTCCACCCTTGAACACAAACACCACACAAGTATCCGTCAATCGGGTAACAGGTTCCTAAGTGAATGGTGTGGGCAGCATACACAGCATGCACACACCAGATGAACTGATCACATTCAGAGCAGAATGAAGCGGGATGGTGCAGTTTCATAGCATTTCTCAAGACAGAGTGTCTAAAACTAACAAATTGTTTATTTCTAGAATTTTCTGTTTAATACTTTCTGACCTTGTTTAACCACAGGTAATAGAAACTGTACAACATAAAACTGCAAATAATGGAGAACATTCACAGCTAAATGTCGATCCAGTAATAGAAGATTTGCATAGAAACTGCATGGAGGTCTGTTTCTCTAACCAGCATCCAAAGACTAGGAATCAGCATTTTTCCTACTAGGAGCCATTTGCTCAGAGATCAGCAAAGCATTTCTTATAAACATTCACCATCATTTAAAGAACTGTGGAAAAATATAGAAGGCTTATGCTACTAACTCACTAGTAATTTTTTTTTTTTTTTGGTGGTCATGGGGCTTGAACTCTGGGCCTGGGCACTGTCCTTCAGCTCTTCAGCTCAAGGCGAGAGCTCTACCACTTGAGTTACAGTGTCACTTCCGGTTTTCTGGTGGTTTATTGGAGATAAGAGTTTCACAGACTTTCCTGCCTGGGCTGACTGAACTGTGATCCTCAGATCTCAGCCTTCTGGGTAGCTAGGATTACAGGTGTGAGCCACCAACACCTGGTCTCACTAGTAATTTTTTTTTTTGTCACTCCTGCCCTGTCTCTGAGCTGTTTTTGAATGGTTTTTTGGAGATAAGAGTCTTAAGGATACTTTTCTGTCCAGGCTGGCTTTGAACCCCGATCCTCAGATCTCAGCCTCCTGAGTAACTAGGATTACAGGTGTCAGCCACTGGGTGCCTGGCTTCTCTAGTAATTTTCATACATTCAAAATCTTGAATACCGTATCACTGAAAAAGATGTATAATAGAAACAATTAAAATATATCTTCCAGAATTCATATATATTGAATATTTATGTCTCATCTCTAAGAGAGTCTGTTAAGTTTCAAGACTATCTCTACCAGAGCTCCAGCAACACTTACCTCATCCTGTCAAGTTATAGAGAATACAGTTATCCACCACAGCTCTTAGCTTTCCTTAAGGTAATGAGTATGATTCATCTAAACCAGTTTCCTGACTACAAAGGCTTTCAGGTACTTTATTTCACTTGGTCCTGCCAGAAGTCTTGTTAAGGTTAACACAGATGACATGAATAGTGCTATGGTTTGGATCCAAAGGCCCATGTGTTAAAGATTTGGTATCTACAGTGGTGCTTACTAGGAAATTTTGGGAGGTGGAATAGAGTGGGAAGGTCTTGGGTCACTAGGAAATTGAACTCATGAAGGACTTGGGGATCTCATTTTTCCTCTTTTCTCTCTCTGCTCTAGAGACATGGCCACTCACACCAAAAGGTTCTCCTGCCATAATGTGCCACGATATGCTCTCATTATCAGGGAAAAACCATTGGTCTGTCTAGGGTTGCCTGACCTAGGACTCTGAGCCTCCAAAAGTAAGCTAAATAAAGCCTCTGACTCTGGAAGATGAGATGCCTCAGATATTTCACTGTCCTAACTCAAAGCTGACAATACGAGTAGCATCACCCTTTCATATTTGAGGGAAATGGGATGCAAGAATTTACTACTTATTCAGCTGTCCAGGGTGGATGAAGCAAACAGGGAAATAAAATCCATGTATTCTGAATGCTGAATTTGCTAATTATAAATTTACATAATTTCCCTGTACCCTTTTTACTGAGTACTAGAAGAAAAGGGTACTTTACTATTCTTTTGCTCTAAATAATTAGAACTAGGAAAGATCTGAAAGCTTAGTCACTCAGCAAATTCTATCTTTATCCAGCCCTGCAAAAATCAAATATAGTTCTAAAACTTTAAAACGCAATATGAAAATTTATCGCCTACACTTTCAGACACTAATCTATTATTCTCTCCCCACCATGTTTCCACAAGAGAGAAGGGCCTGGGGCAGATTTGAAGGGGAAGAGGAAAGAAAGGGAACCAACCTAAGGAGCTGAGAAGGAAAGTCTGCAGGTATAAACAGTAGAAGATGAAAAGCTAACTGAAACTGTATTTATTCACAACGCAACAGCAGCTAACTAAGAGGTAAAAGAGCAATGCATAAACTCTCCTGACCTGCCATGAACCTGGAAATGTAAAGCCAGGTCCAGCTCTCTCTACTGCCCTATTAACCACAACCATCCTAGCTACTGTCTCCAAAATTTCCTTCTTCATCTCTTTGCCTCACACTCTCTGATATCAAGTTGCACTATCCTAACATAGTTGTGGATTAGAATAAGAAACTATCAGAATTGGGCAGAAATATTATCTGTCTAGCCCCATAATTTGTAAGTCTACTGCTACTGTATACTATGTGATCTCCTGTGTCTGGCTTCTTTGACTTAGTATGTGTTTTCAAGGCGAACCCATATTTTTGTTTGAATCAACACTTTATTCTCTCTTTTTAAATTTTTATTATTTTTATTTGGAAATGCTAAAACCAGAGGGGTTACAATTATATAAGTCAGGCAAAGGGTACAGTTCCTTTCTAATGAATGAATAAGATACTCCATTGATGATATATTTTGTTTAATCCATTCACCAAGTGATAGGAATTAAAGTTGCTTTTACTATTATGAATAAGATAGCTATATGAACATTCATGCATATGTTTTTGTATAATCATATGATTTCAATTATCTTCAATTCTCATAGCGTAATTATTAAGTTAGATAGTAACTTTTTGAGAAACATTCAGCCTGTTTTCTGAAGTAGCAGCCCCATTTTACATTTACACCAACAGTGTAAGAGGGTTCCAAAGTCTCTGCATCTTTATCAACACTTGTTACTGTTTTAGTTTTTTAAGTTATTTTTGGTCAAGCATTTAGAAAGAGATTAGTGAGTATTCTTTGGCTTCTATTTATTTTTCCTTAGAAGCTGTAAAAATACATAACTGGAAAGGATTAAATAAAACCAAAACTTTCTGTAGATAGTAGGACTTTCTATACAGAGAAACTAAAATATCTAAAGAAAATTTGAATGGTTTGTCCATATGGCTATAATAAGGTGAATACATGAAAATTTTGTAATGCTTCTATTGTGTTTCCTTTATTATAGTAACAAAAAATGATAAATCTAAGCATAAGGCTAACAAAAAGACCTGTAAAACCCTTATAAATAACTTCCTAAACTTTACTGGAAAGCATCCAACAAATATCTTGCTGTGTCAAGTTCAACAATAAGTCTAAAGACTCAAAGACTGATCTACAGATTCAGTGCAATGCCCAACAAATTTCTCAAAGAGCTAGCAAATGATTTGGCCGGCTGATTATAAAATTTACATTAAAAATTGAAGGCTTAGAAATAATTGATAAACATCACTGAAGGAGAAAAATACAACTGGTCTGCACTAACAGATTCTTAGAGATGACCATGCCACCTAGTGCCTGACTGTCCGAGCTTTCCTCTGAAATGGGTGTCTCCATGAGCCCACAACTACTAGGATTGCATGTATGATAGCAGGATGTGCCAACAGCTCAACCAGTAGCTGAGTCCCTTTGGACCACTTCTGGAGTAGCAACTTAGTATCTGGGTGGCTGAGCACTGTGAAACACATCCCTAGAGAGACAACACCCTAGGGAACCCTGGTCCAGCTAGGTAAGCCAGAGGTACTCTCTTCTTAAGGGGTAGTCTCCAGAATTTGCTTATCCCTTTACACTCTTTGTCCTATGACAGGTGGGACCTAGCCAATTCCTTAGATGGCCTTAAGGCATCTTTCATACTGTCCTAGTACAAGGTGAGTGGCCTCTTTCTACTGGCTCTAATCTATTTAAAAACTATACCTTCCTTGTCTCTCACTTTAAACCAGCTCCTTTCCTGGTCAAACTTCCTACTTTTCAAATAAATATAAAATTAAGAAAAGAAATGCTATCCCCCCATCTTCAACCCTAGGGTCTTGAACTTAAGAGGGATGGAGAAGTTCTAATATCCCTTACCTAGCAGACCATCTTACTAATATAGGCTTTCTCTCCAGACCTCAGACTGCTTTTTTCATCTCAAGAAAGGGAAAAGAGTCACTGGGGCTTGAGTCTTCTCTACATTTGGGCGGAAAAAGTAGAGACAATGTCAAGCAACTCACACCAGAACTATAAAGTAGATTCAGTTTGTTTTCACTGTTCTATAAATAGTCTGCCCTTGGCATCTCTGATCTGCCTGGTATGGATACTGTTCTAGATTATACCACTCCTGCTTTTTACCCATCTATCTTACCTACAGATCCCATGTTGTTCCAGGTATCATGCCTTAAATCCATAATTTCCTGGTTTCCATAGTGAATGTGAAACAATCTGATATACTCCGACAATGCTTTTTCCATGTAAATTTTTTGAAAAAAAAGTTCTAAAGATTAAATGGATCTCAATTTAGCAAATGTCAAAACACGATGAACCACCTATCACTTCAGAGAGACATTTCAGAAGAAGCAGGTTTTTCTGGTGCCCTTCAAAGTATACCAAGAAGTATTTGTACATTCTGTAAGCAGAGCTTAAAGAGATATTCAACCTCATATTAGGTTGATGAGTTTCAGTGTTGCACAGAAGCAGCAGCCAGAAAGAAGTAATTTTAGAGGTCCACTGTCAACAAAGCTAGCTATTTCCTTGTCTAGTTGATGGAAAACAAAATGAAATGAAAATCTGAATGACACAGAACTAACAAGTTTTACTGACCAGATTCATCAATGGCAATAAAAATATCCAAAAGTTGTTTAATATATATTCTACTGACAGAGTCATGTGTTCATAGTGGTAATACAAAAGAGTATAATACATAAAGTGAAGAACTCGGCAATTTCTAACACAATTTTTGTAATAATCTCCCTTTAATCTTAAAAGCAATCTCAGTTCGCAGAAGCTAATTAACCACAGACCTCCACTAGCCATATTAGACAGGCTATTTGCCATAGCATTATCTTAATCACAAAAATTTTAAATGTAGCAATTCCATTACTAGGAAATTAAGTCAGTAAGTTATGATGTATTCATATATTAGAAAAAAAGTACACACAGGCAAAAGAAAGGATCTCAGACTATGGATATGAATTTAATTCTAGGAGGTAGGTTTTAAATTAAGCCAGTTACAAAACAATGTATATACCATATCTTTTGTAGAAAAGGAGAAATGTGAATAAATACAGTTAGTCCCATTACATATAAACCATCAAATAAAATATGTGACAATCTAAAATCTACTAGGTTGGTGTCTTTAAAAGTATATATAGAGCTAAGCACTGATGGCTCATGCCTGTAATCCTAGCAACTCAGGAAGCTAAGACCCAAAACTATCTAGTCTCATATTACCTATCTGGTGCTTTCATTTCCTCTTACACTGCTCTAGACACCTACTGGGCTTCTTTAGACAAGCCAAACAAGCATACACTCACTTCAGCATCTCTACACTTGTCCCTTATGCCTGACGGGCCCTTCCCTCACATTGTGGCATGGATTAATCCCCTTACTGCAGATCATTACTCACTGGCATTTCTCAGACGGAACTACCACTGACCTCCCTACTTGAAATTGTGGAAGAGGGTAAGGTCTGGCAACCTTATTTTTTTGGTCATCAGAAGAGCGGCATTTCTGGGTGTGGTTCTTGTAGCGCTCTTAACAGTAGCTGGCATATAGACATTAGCTAAATAAAAGAAGTCAGAACTTGTCTTTTTCTTTTTGAAGCTTTGTTTAAATTGAAAACAGAGTACTCAACAGGTTTTTTAAATATATCTATGTTTCCCTCCCCCATGGTATAACCCCTGCTTTCACTATATTTGATGTTGATCTAATTTGTGGAGGCGTTTAACTAGGGATACAGGCAGACCCATTGCAACAATGAGATGTACAAGACGTTATGTCCAAAAACAAACTTCACAACTTTGGTGGGGGCAGGAGGATCGGGTGGGGGGAGATGGGGGGAGATGGGAAGAGATGGGAAGGGGAAACAAGGAGGAGGCAGCAATGCTTGATAAGAAATGTACTCGTTATCTTGCCCATGTAATTGTAACCCCTCTGTACAGTATTCTCACAATAAAAAATAATATGTATACATTGTGAAATGGCTATATCAAAGTTTTATATCCTCAAACCAACATCCCCACAACAGCTACTCTCAACCAGTAACCACCACTCTATTCTGTATTTCCATGAGTTCAACTGTTTCAAATTGCACATATGGTAAAAACAGAAATTTATCTTCCTTTCCCTGACTTACTTCACTTAACAGAACTTCCTCCAGGTGTAGGATTTTCTTAACAGTATCCCATTATGTACAAATGCGAATTTTTTTTATCTGTATCTGGGTGAGTGTGAATAATTCCACATGGGAAGTATAGACATCTCCCTGACATTCCCATAGCAAATTATATATCTATAGTGGGATTGCTGAATCATATGCTATCTATTTTTAATTTTTTGAAGACACACACCATTTTACATAATGGCTATACTAATTTACATTTCCACCATATCCTCTCCAATGCTTGTGTGCATGTGCTCGCTCCTTAATGTCACTCTCTCATGATGTCTTTCTCTCGGTCCCTCTCTCTGTGTCTCTGTCTCTGTCTCCTCTTTCTGATAATTGCCGATCTAGCAGGTGCAACTTCAAAGGCAGACTCTTAAACTCAGAGGATAGTCTTTTTTTTTTTTTTTTGGGGGGGGGGTGGGTCCAGTCATGGGGCCTGAACTCTGGGTCTGGGCACTGTCCCTCAGCTCTTCAGCTCAAGGCTAGCGCTCTACCACTTGAGCCACAGCGCCACTACCGGTTTTTTTTTTTTTTTTTTTTTTTTTTTGCTTATGAGGTGCTGATGAATCGAACCCAGAGCCTCAGGCATGCAAGGCAAGCGTTCTACCACTGAGCCACCTTCCCAGCCCCCAGAGGGCAGTCTTGAGGACAAGACTTTCAAGGCCGTGCCTTGAAATCTGTAAGATTTTTCCCAGTTAAAGTTTTAAATTACCAGTGACTCCTTTCTTCCTTCTATTTTCTCACTTTTACAATGGTAATGCCTACAATTATTGTTCTATGCATGTCCCACTAAGTATGTTTTAGTTTCACAGCTCCACAAATGGAAAGGAATATAGCACAAAGATGGATCATGCCCAGAATCTCACTGCCAGGTGATATAAATGATTTACATGATGATACTTTTGGGCTGATGATATTTAGATGACATTTGGACTCTAAGTTCATTTTTTTTGTTGGTCAGGGTGAAGTAGACTTGATTTTATTACAGGCATACTGGGAATCCATGGAGGAATTTCCATAGCAAAGTGATATGAAATGATTTACATTTTTAGACGTCATTGGTGCTTACTTTATGGAGGTAAGCAAGGAAGTTAAGGAACCAGTTAAACTGTATTACAGTGGTCTAGACAAAAGAAAATAGAGACTCCGATTTGAAATGACAGCAGCAGAACAGACAAAAAAAAGGACGGATATGAAATATACTTTGCAAGTAGAACTGACAACTTACTCATAAATTAAGTGTAGAGAAAAGACAATGGTAAAATATGGGAAGATTCTTTTTTTTTTGTCGGTTGTGGGATTTGAACTCTGGGCTTGGGTACTGTCCCTGCGCTCTTCAACTCAAGGCAAGCACTCTACTGCTTGAGCCGCAGGGCAACTTTCGGTTTTCTAGTGGTTTATTGGAGATAAGAGTCAGAGCTGAGGGACAGCGCCCAGGCCCAGTGTTCAGGCCCCACAACCAGCAAAAAAAAAAAAGAGTCTCACAGCCTTTCCTTCCCAGGCTGAACCGAACCATGATCCTCAGATCTCAGACTCCTGAGTAGCTAGGATTACAGGTGTGAGCCACCGGCACTCAGCTGGGAAGATTCTTTGGTTAGAAGTTAAGCAATTGGATATTATTTATTAACTGGGATTGACAAGACAGAGGAAGACAGACATTTGCATGTGAAAATCAAGACTTGAATTTTAAGTAGGTCAATTTGTTATAGGAATATAACTTAGTTTGATTTAAAAAATAAAGAGCTCAAGGACAGGCTATAGTTTATAAGTTTATAGTTTATAAGTTCAGGGGGAATTAAAAAGAGCAAAATAAAATAAACCAAATAGATAAGAAAGAAAAATTAGGTCAGTAGATGACTAAGCCCTAGAACATTTCATATTTATAAGCCTGACAGAGGAGAAAAGCAAGCAAGAGATACTGAAGGAAATATCCATACAGCTTGAAAAGAAACTGCGAAGTAAAAAAAATGTCATTTTTTCTGAGTTATTGGTACTAAGTTATTCTACTTTATGTAACATTCATGTGCTCTATTCTATGAAAGTCCAGCTAAAATGTAAACCTCTTAGCCTTTGCTTTACCTCTGGAAATATTTAAGTACTTGAGAAACAGCTACAAGAACAGAACACCACACTAAATTCTGAGGAAATAGATTTAGACACTTTTCTATGACATGACCAAGAACGTGAATAAATTTACATTTTTTAAATCATAGAATTAGGATTCTACAGAAAAATGTAAGGAGAGGAAAAAAGCTAGACGAATACAGAGAAATCTGGACAAGGCATACTTTGAGAACTATCTGACTAGGAATGGAAATAGCAATAAAAGAAAAATAGCAAAAAGAGCCATACCTAAAAAGTGTATTCAGATGATTACCTTTTCCTTATAGCCTATTTTCTTAGCCACAGGACAGACTCTCTACGCTTTCTAGTTTCCTTCCTTCTTGCTGTCTCCAGTCTTGTCTTGATCACCTGACTATAGCTTTAAGCCTTTTTGATTCCAGCCAATGTGTAGAATGTCTCTTGCTGTCCCAAATAATAAACATTATAAAAGTTTCACAGGGACAAAGTAATAACTAAAACAGTATTTAAAGTATTTTCAGCAGCTCTGGATTAAAATATCAAAGTACAAGACTAAAAATGTTCACACAGAAAAAAATATATATACAAATTCATTATCCCTCCCTCCTCAATTTTGAAGTCAGTTAAAGCTAACTTCAATTTCCTCCTTTGAGGTACCAGAGGAAAGGTTGATTTAAAAAAATGTTGATAAATGTTTTTAAGTAAATAGAAATTTCAGAATGTGACATGCAGATAACTTGGCATGATTAAACCAGGCTGCCATGTAATCCTATCTGCTCAGGAGGCTGAAGTCTGAGGATCATGAGTGAAAGCCAGCCTAGACAGGAAAAGTCTCTGAGACTCATAGTCCAAGCAGGAAAGTCTGTGAGACTCGTATCTCCAATTAAACACCAAAAGAAGCCAGAAGTAGAGCTGTGGCTCAAGTGGTAAAGTGCTCTAGCTTTGAGCAAAGAAGCTCAAAGACAGCGCCCAGGCCTGGAGTCCAATCCGCAGGAGACACACACCACTCAAATAAAAATTAGCATGACCATGTCAACAATACATATATTCATCTAAAATGGGTCCTTTTTGTTTTTAATTCTACAGATGCTAACTCAGAGAGGTCAAAAACTTCCTGAAAATAAGCTGCCCAACTCTGGCACGCCACTCATAGCATGTTTCACAAACACTGACACTGCTCCAAACCTCCTCAGGGTAAATTAGCAGAGTAGGGACTGTTGCTTGTTGGCCAGACTCAGGAAGGCCAGGTGAGTGTTCAAGAGAGATGCAAGAAAAAGAAACGTTCCGAGTTTGAAAAGAGACAGGAGTAGTAAATTTATGAGGATTTCTTCCCCTGTGGCTTCCCCAGCTCTATCCAATCCTTTCCATACCTCATTGCACAGATTTGTGATTATTTCTCCAGAATTGTGGGGACTCCCAAGGTTCTCCTGATCCTTTCAAATCTAGAAAAATACCTGATTCCTTGCCTCCCACCTAATAACTGAATTACCTTGCCTGGGGCCACCTTGTTGAACCACCCAGTTGTCAGGTGGCTCCTTCTAAGGAAGCATAGACAGCTGTTGGTGTCATAGGATGTTGTGGTCTTTGGATATGCTCCCGATTTGAATTTCAACCAACTCCTCACATCTCTCTGATGGGGTACAGTAATAGAACAGAAGTCAATGGGAGATCAGCATGCACTCAGACTCCAGATTCTGAAAGGGAACAAAAATCAAACCCTCCATTCTTTGCCTCATCACCAAGTCCAAAAAAAAAAAAAAAAGAACAACGAATATACTAGACACCAAACTTTATTGATCCATCAAAACTAAGTATACAGTGACAACTCTCAATAGCCTCATAATAAGTAATATATAGTTTATGTATGATTAAGTCTCTATAATAAGAATAAATGAATATTATTTGTTGAATTGTATACCTTATAAATCCAAATCCTCTGCTATCTTACTAAAATTCACTCTGTATTAAAAACTGTTCATTTAGAGTTTAAATATCCATGCAGAACATTGGCTTACCTTTTCTAATACAGATAAGTTCATGCACTCCACAGGTTCTCTCTCCACCTATTAAAAAATTAAATTAGAAATTTAAAAGCAGAGGAAATAACCTTGAATTTGACTGTTACAAAGAAGCATTTATATTAGCACCTAGGAATGATCTCAGAAAAAAAGCTTACAATTTTCTTAAATCCTCATTAAATATGATAGCCTGATACTCAGAATTTTCCTGAATAACCCAGAAATTGAGGCTTGCTACAGTTTTGGAATAAACTGGGCACACCAGTGGCTCATACCTGTAAACCTAGCTACTCAGGAGGCTGACAAAAGTCCACAAAAGTCTTAATTCCAATTAACTAGATTTAATAGAATATGATGATTTTAAAAAAACCTAATAAGCACAGCCAAAAAGTCTTTTAAAAGGAGATTCTACTCTTTACAAAAATATAAATGAATATGAAAAACATACTCAGTGAAATAGCCTGGCACAGAAAGACACACTATACAATCTCAACTATACAATCTGGAAAGGTCAACTCACAGTCCTAGGGACCAGAATGGTTGTTATCAGGGCTGGTGTGAGGGACATGAGAGAGAGGACACAAAAGGAGGTGGGGAATCAGTTTCTGTGATTTACTGTACAACATGGTAAGTATACTTAATAACAAGTTATTGCATTCTTGACAAGTAACTTCTATTTTAAATATTTCCACTGTAAAAAAATAAGTAGGTGATATAAGAGATTAATTTAATCATTTCACACGCATAATGTGATATTACGCATCAAAATGCCATATTATAGCCCATAAATATATACTGATAGTTATTGTAAGAATAATTTTCTTAGCCACTATACTATTTCTTTCACTCAAAAACATATCTCTACTGTAAGCCAAATAAAATTTTGGAGTGTTGTGCATATATATATACGACATTATTATACCGTAAATTATTTTGAAATTTTCATAATAAAAATATTAAATGATTTAGTCATTTTAGGTTGATAGAGAAACTTATTATGAACAGCTCAGTTATAAGAAATAGAAATGTCTTACAGCAATTATATGAGAAGAAAAAACGATATCCACCTTACAAAGTAGGTCATCTGGAATCCAAGCTAAAAAACTAGAAAATAATTTTTCTATCACTAAAGTAGGTTAGCTCCACAGCCTCGCTTGGTTCTAACAGTGCCATTGCTTCCTTATTATCAATAGTATAAAACAATCCCTAGTTAGCAGGAGATAAAAAAAAACCTAGACATAAAGTTATGATTATAAAAGAATTATTATTCAGCAAAACCCCAGTATAAAACATGACCTTAACTGGAATATTACCAATGAGCAACCACAGATCATTTGCTGAAGAGCTACAATGAAATACACCTATGTACTGCACATCTTTCAAACTGAAGAGACACAAATGACTGCAGCATGGTAAACTAGGCACTTACCAAGTTATAAGAAACTATTTTACCAGGTTATAAGAAACTATTTTCAAGACATTAGAAGAATCAAGTGATTAAAAATAACTATAATAAAAAGGAAGTTTAGAAGTATTTCCCCTGTATACTCATTGAGGTATACTTTTTAGAAGTCAACATTTGTAAATTAGAGTCTTGTGCTATATTCATGTATGTCTTAATGTCTGTCATTAAAGCTAGACTCTCTCACCTATGTAATATAAATTGATTAGGCCTTACCATATATAGCCTGTCTTAAATATAATGGTGGTTTTACAAGGATTAGCATTAACAATAACAAAAAAACCTGCTGGTTGAGCGTGGGCTCACGCTTGTAATCCTAGTCACTCAGGAGGCTGAGATCTGAGGATGATGGTTCAAAGCCGGCCCAGGCAGGAAAGTCTGTGAGACTCTTATTTCCAATAAACCACCAGAAAACCAGAAGTGGCTCTGTGGCTCAAGCGGTAGAGCGCTCACCTTGAGCTGAAGAGCTGAGGGATAGCGCCCAAGCCCAGCTTCAAGCCCCACAACCGACAAAAACAAAACAAAACAAAAAAAACCTGCTGAAGGACAATGGAAGTAAACTCTATTTTCATAATATAAAATTCATCTCTTTTGACTGAACATCATAAATAAAAAGCTAGGGAAATAATGACTACATATTAAATTTACAGTTAATAATTGTCAAGCTTATTTTTTAAATCACACAACAAAAGAGACTAGCACTCAAAGACAGAGAGAGATTGGAATTCAGAAACAAAGCTCATTATTTTGTAGTACAAACAGAGACTCTAAAGGTTAAAGTTGTCCAAAGACACTAATTGTCAAGAGAAAAAAAAATCAAACATTATGTTTAATATAGCTAAGGAAGTAAAATGGATTTTTCTTCAATTTTATGAAAAAATTATGAAATCATTTTTCTATGGCGTAAGGCAACTGACATAGAGTGACTGTGCAAAGGCTATACTTGGAGGTACCATCAGCATGACTCTTGACACAATCACCTCAGCAACGTGACAAAGGCTAGGCAAAGTTACCATCCTTTCCTGCAGTCAAATCTATGTGCAGAACATGATATAAAGTCGCACAGACCTGTACAGCTGGCATAAATAAGGAGAACAGAAGGAAGCAGATATTTGGAGTACTCACACACAGGTGCTATGATTATGTGCAGTGTATGTGTATGTACAGTGTTAATGTGGATGTACAGCTAACCAGGGTGCTTCAAGGGAAAAGGAATCGTATTCTCCATGTTCACAGAAGGAAAATGTATACTAGTATTATCATCCCATTATAATACATCCAGGTATACAAAAGTGGACTTAAGCCCATGATCTAGTTCTTTTAAGGGTCATTTTCAAAGTTTACTTTTCATATTCTGACCATTAGCCTACATCTCCACAACTTACAAACTATTTCTTCATTTTCTTATGTTGCTTTAAGCCTTTGTATTAAAGGATTTCAATTCCACAACTCATATGATGAGCATAATGCAACTTGCTCATTGTCAGTCTGTCCACCAATCTGCCCTATCTTTTCCAATCACATCCCACTTATTTCTTCTTGATTAAACACTGAAAAGCTACTTATCAGTGTCTTAAAATTCATTTCATCTAAAGATTCTTTTCTAATATATATCCATTGGTGTAGTCACAGCCCTGAAGTTAACATCTAGCTCACAGTAATCACATGTTGATAGCTAACTCTTATGTAGATATCTATACATAATAAAAGATGAAACTTTAAACATTTTCAGTTGATGCTGTTAACTTTCACAAACTTTGTTTGTTTTTGTGGTACTGGGGATAGAATCCAGTGCCTCTTTGTGAATGCTAGGCAAGTGGTTGACTACCTGAAATTCACCTCCAACCCCAACTTAACCCACTGAGACTTCCAAATCTCAAGCCAGGCACTGGTGGGCTCAGGCCCATAATCCTAGCTACTCAGGAGGCTGAAGTCTGAGGATCATGATTTGAAGCCAGACCAGGCAAGAAATTTTTGTGAGACTCTTAGCTCTAATTAATCACAAAAAAAGCCAGAAATGGCTTGTGGCTCAAGTGGTAGAGCAAAAAGAGCTCAGAGCCAGCACCCAGCCCCAGAGTTCAAGCCCTTAGGACTGGGGTGAAGGGTGTGTGGTGGGGTCCCGGAAGCCTTCCAACTTTCAGACACATTTTAGATTAGCCCCTAATTAAAGCCATTTATTCAAGGAATAACATGAGGGTTGGTCCTTAATTTAAAACAGTGTTGAGGAAAAAACATGATTTCAAATTGAACTAGACTTCAATCAAATTCAGCAACCTAGCACAGCTAAACCTCATACTTGTTACCCTACATGATAAAAGGAAAAAAAAAACCTTAAAAGCATTTGTAGAGTAGCAATAAAATAACCACAGGATAGACAATAGCTTTCATTCTGTATGCTGATTATGGAATAGAAGTGAAGGACACTGCTGCCCCAGTTCCCAAAAACAAGTCCATAAGCAAATCCAACAGAAGATGCCTTCATAAAGTAGTCAGGAGAGGATGCTCACAGGAGAGGGAGGACGGACCCACGGTGGAAAACAAGTATGTGTCCTCACCAGAAGAACAGCAAACTCAAAGGAAACTCAAAGCATTAGGCTCCAGGAAACAGGAAAGACCCTCTCATAGTTCTCTTCTTTGGCATCAGTTACTGAATTTCAAATGCTCTTCTAGGCAAATACCCCAAAAGAAATGTTACACTTCTCATACTTCTAAATTTTCCCTCTTCAAAAAAAAAATGTTTGTTTAAGAAGAAAATAGGTTAAAGGCTAGATGCAGTGGCTTATAGCTGTAATCCCAACTACTCGGTAGGCAGAGATCAGGAGGATCGAACTTCGTGCTTCGTGACAGAGGCAAGCAAAAAATTAACAAGACTCCATCTCAATGAACAAGCCTGCCATGGTAGCATGCATCCGTCACACCAGCTAGGCAGAGGCAAATGTAGGAGAATCACGGTCTAAAGAGGAGCCCCAGAAAAACTATTAAACTCAATTTTGAAAAAAAATGAATGCCTCCAGGCACCGGTGGCTCACGCCTGTAATCCTAGCTACTAAGGAAGCTTCGATCTAGGATCACCGTTCAAAGCCAGCCTGGGCACGAAAGTCCATGAGACTCATATCTCCAATAAACCACTCAGAATACTGGAAGTGGTGCTGTGTCTGAAGTGGTAAATGCTCGCCTTGAGCTGAAGAGCTGAGGGACAGCGCCCAGGCCCAGAGTTTGAGCCCCACGACTGACAATAATAATAATAATAATAATAAATGCTTAACAGGGCTGAAGGCATCTGGCTCAAGTGACAGCATTCCTGACCAGCAAGTAAAACTGCAGTAAATCCAGACAGGTAGGTAGGTAGCATATAGATAGGTAGACACATAGAAAAGTCTCCAACTCTCTGGGATTATCCTCTCAAACTGGAATTCCTTTGCTTTTGGTTGCTACTGTGCAATTAATGTAGAATTAAAATAACTTGAAAGTCTTCTCTATCATTTTACAAACTCTTTTGTCTATAATATTCCTATATACTAGCAGGACTAAACTTCGGAACACACATGCCCCACTATAACTTCATCACACAGAATGAATGAGTGTGTCTTAGAGTACTTAATTATTTGCAAAGCTTGTTCAGTATCGTATCTCATCCGGTGCAGACAAGTTCTTATGCATTTGACTCAGTAATTTTTCTAGAAAGTATAAATTTTATTATGTCAAATCAAATTTGCTGTTCATGAACAGATACACTTTCCAACTGATGAGTCACTTTTTAATCCAGTTTTAATTATGTTTTGACTATGAGAAACTCATTAGCATGACAGAATAAATCACTCAGAAAGTACATACTTACACAAAATGCTCCACTGAATTGAATTTAGTAGTTAAACTGAATATAGAATAAAATCCTTTGACCCTACCAGAGAAACTTTTTAAAACTAGAAATGTGCATTATCCATTAGTAAGTTCAGAATGTAAAGATAATTCAATATTTATTAATATCTATTTAATTATAACTAAGCTACTATAGTCCAAAAATGTAAAAATAAGAAAAATTTCAAAATATATGTATATATAAAATATGCATGTAATCATATTACTCAAAAACTTGAAATGTTTTAGAGTAGTTTGTTCAATCTTCTATACTCATATATCTGGACTTTCTCAGTATTAAAGGTCAGAGGAGGAGGAAGTATTACTGAAGTCATCTAAATAAAAATCAAATTTAAGAAGAAAATCTGCTATCTGACTGTGGATATACTATCCACAAATATAATCTTTCTGAAGTAATTGCAATCATTATTAGTCATCAGGTTGTATAAATCAAGCCAATTCTCATTTTCTGCTTTCCTCATTGGCATGAACTACTCTACTGCATCTATTACTACCATAAAACACCAGAAATGAAAACTGTTCCTCTCATGTTTGCTACTTGCTTCTATTTTTGCTTAGTACCTTAGAAACAGAAACTTCAATAAACTATCAACTACACAAAAGTATGTCCAGATTTCACTAAGTAAACCTACCTAAATAGGCAAATGTCTTAAATGGCTAAAAAACATTATTAATTTAAACTCTTCCATAAGTCAATGTATCACTTTTAAGATTAAACTGTACTGTAATTTCTCCAGACATAAAATGTTCAATGAATTATCTCTCTCTGCTACCTCTCCCTCTCTGAATAGGTGTAATGTCTAATTATATTATCCTCTATAGACAGAGTAATGATATCCCTAACAATAACAAAAGAGAGCAGAAAGGGGGTATGGTGCTCTTACTCAAGACTAATAACACATTTCTATCCGTTTGTTTTTAATTCAGTATTACAAACAGCTTCCGAAAATCCAAATTTTATTTTAGAAACCTTAGGGTCCAAACAAATTTTAATGAGAATCTTAGAATTCTAATAATGGGTTTTAAAAACATATGTGAATGTGTAGCAAACTATAAGCTATACCATAAATTATACACACACACAAACATATTTATGGACTGGAGACAATGTACAGAAGTCCATGAAACAATCCAGAAACAAAGATAAGACATATTCAGGTACTACATAAAATCTAAGGAATATAAAAAATGATTAAGACATTATCCTCTAGGAATTTATAATCAGACTAGGACAACAGGTTTACAAATGACTGATTACAAAGTAGTTCAATGTGTACAGCAGGTATAAAATAGACAAATGACAAGGTTGAGATTAAAAACACAAAGAACATTTAGCCAGATAGCAGTAAGCAACAGCTAGGAGCCAGTGGCTCATGCCTGTAATCCTAGCTACTCAGGTGGCTGAGATCTGAGGAACAAGGTTCAAAGCCAGCCGTGAGAGGAAAGTTGGTGAGACTGACTCATCTCCAATTAACCACCAGAAAACTGTAAGTAGCACTGTGTGGCTCAAGTGGTAGCATGCTCACCTTGAGCTGAAGAGCTCAGGGACAGCACCCAGGCCCAGTGTTCAAGACCCACAACCAAAGTGGGGGATAAGTAAGCAACAGGAGAAAATTTCAAAACCAGGAAAAAGCCAACGTCAGACTGAAAGAGGCCCGTACTACTAGACTCAGTATTTTAGAAAATAATGACATGGGGGGGAGGGGGGAATGGGAGAAAAATGAGGGAGGGGGTAACAAGTTCAACAAAAAATGTACTCACCACCTGACTTATGTAACTGTAACCCCTCTTTATATCACCTTGACAATAAAATTTTAAAAGAAAATAATGACATGTCTTGACCAACTAGGTAGAACAATGATTTCCAACCTGGTATCACCAGACAGCTAGGGTAACAAAGATCTATGATCTATTCAATTGTGTTTTTTTTGTTTTGTTTTGTTTTGTTTTTTGTTCTTTGTTCTTTGTTTTTTGTTTTTGTTTTCGCCAGTCATGGGGCTTGAACTCTGGGCTTGGGTGCTGTCCCTGTGCTCTTCAGCTCAAAGTAAGCATTCTACCGCTTGAGCCACAGTGCCACTTCTGGTTTTCGAGTGGCTTATTGGAGATAAGAGTCTCAAGGATTTTCCTGCCCAGGCTGGCTTTGAACCCAGATCCTCAGATCTCATCCTCCTGAGTAGCTAGGATTACAGGCGTGAACCACCGGTACCCAGCCTCAATCTCTTAAAAGTTTGCCTTTTAGAAGTTTGCCTTTCCTTAACATTGGGCCAAGTTTTTCACTTGGGTAATTACATTAGATCAGTATCATAACACTATCATCTTTATTTTTGTCAAAGGTCACAATCATCAATCACAGGTCTGACTGACAAGGAAATGGGGCCGGAGGCATGGCTCAGTAGTAGAATCTGTGCTCAAGAGTAGAGTGCATGCTGGCAAGAATGAAGTCCTGAGTTCAAATCCCAAAACTACCAAAAAGACATATTTTTTTAAAAAAGCAAACAAATAATTACATAGTAGAAATAATTTGTTGTAAAATAAAAGTCTTGTACAGAGAAGCTAATCAAAGTATGTCTTAGTACTACACTGTAAGTAGTAAAACTTTGGTACAGAACTAATAGGAATGGGTTCAACTAATAATAATGACTAATAATAATGGGGGTTTGAAAGTAATCGTGGCAAAATGGACTGGTTTGGACTGATTTCAACCTCACTTTGAACTAACATGAAACTCCAAAGGGGCACACACTCATGTGAACTTACATTAATAAGATATTGCACAAATTTAACAAACATTACTATCATATGCTCTTCAACAGTACAGTTGTTGAATAAAATGGAGCACTATATTCCAAATTTTAAAACCTACAGCTATAGATTCTCTGGAGTAGGAAACTGAATATTCACTAAAGAAAAGCACTGTACTGTCACCTTCAAACAGAACAGGGGATGTCCTGTACAAAGAGATTAGTAGGCTTTTAATAATTGCTACTGAAAGCAGGGTGGGTAGATAGATGTTACTGAATGGTGAACCTAGGATCAAATACAAAGACCTTAACGAAGAGTAATAAAAATAATCAGACTCAAAACCATTGTTTTCATCACTGAATATTTTCAAAGAAAAATCATCTATCTCTCTGTGTTTACACTATATGGTACTTTTCTATTGGCTTATATTAGTTATACAAGGGGATGGGTGAAGCTCAGTGTTAGAGCTTCACACATGTTTACATTGTAGTGCAATCATTCTTATCCCCTCTATTGCATCCTTGTCTCATTCTACCCCCAAAAGAAACATACCTAGCCCGGCACCAGTGGCTCACACCTGTAATCCTAGCTATTCAGGAGGCAGAGATCTGCGGATCACTGTTCAAAGCTGTCCAGGCAGGAAAGTCCGTGAAACTCTTATCTCCAATTAACCACCAAAAAAGCCAGAAGTGATGCTATAGCTCAAGTGGTAGAGTGCTCGCCTTGAGCTGAAGAACTGAGGGACAGCACCCAGGCCCAGAGTTCAAGCCCCCGGACTGTCAAAAAACAAAACAAAACAAAACAAAACAAAACAAAAAACGATCCCCAATAGGCTTCTATGTTCCAGTTTCACAGTTGTAATTGTATTTTTGAAATTATGTCTCCCTTCATACCCAGTAGATCCTGGACTCTTTGAGGGAAGGAATGTGGTCTTGTCCACCTTTATGGCTCCACAAACCCAAAAATAGAGTATATAATATATTTTCTATTGAATTACACTAATGAAACAAATAGTTTTAAGAATGAATGGTTTTAAGAACCAATTCACTGAGAAAATTCATTGGCTATAATGCACTCTGGAACATCTAAAATTCTAAGATGGCCCTAGTACCGCCTACATCTAGAGCTCAGTAAATCATATCATATAGCTCGCTGGTGTATGAAAAGATAAGAAGCAGATTAACTTGACTTGATACCTTTATTTGAAACATATTGGCTATACTTAATTGCCAAACTACAACAGTATAATGGTTTATAACATGAAGCCTTAAACAAAGTATAAAAACATAAATGTGTGAGAGTTTCTCAAGCACAAAACAGGGTGAAGGTGCAACTCAATGTTAGAGAGTGACTGCCAGGCAGTGGGTTCAACCCTAGGACAAATGAAAACAGCTAGAAGAATTTCTACAATAGAAGGATTACAAAAGCCTTATTCTTTAAACATCATGTAGTAGACAGTGTAAAATACCAACAGTCAGTTGACATAAGAAAGGAATCAATAACATTTAACTGTCTCAGCGAAGAATGGACATATTGAGAACTGCAAAATATTTCAATTATTAGTTTTAGGACTATACCTGAATGTTACCTAATTCTTTCTTGTGTTCTGCACAAACCCTTTTACCTTTTCCAGTTTACAAGAAACACCTTTGGGGGGGGAGGGGGGTATTATTGGGTGGGGGAGAGGGGGGAGGCTGGGAAGGGAGGTGAAGGGTAAACAAAGGAGGAGGCTGCAATGCTTGGTAAGAAATGTATGCATTATCCTGCCCATGTAATTGTAACCCCTCTGTACAGTATGTTCTCAAATAAAATAAAATTAAATTAAAAAAAAAAGAAACACCTTTACCACTTTACATATTGGTCTGGAAAAATAAAATACACTACGTAAGTCAGTGGGCGTGGTTTCCTCAGTTTTAAACCCTAGAAGGAAGTACCATGAAGAAAAGACAATGAACGTACCACTCTGGGTAACAGAAATACCAAAGATGATTATTATTATTAATTATAATTATCAAAGATTTTATTCCCCGTCACTTTAGCTACAGTAAATATTTACAACTGTCTTTAAGTTGTATCTTGCATATCTAATAGGTACTTAGACTCTTAAGTGAGATGAATCATTTTGGGGTTCAGGAACCCCTAGTGACAGATCACTTGGATGGGAACACTCTGAAAAGTTTTACATGGGGGAACACATTCAGTGTAGACAAATAATGATACACACCACTCTCGGTAACTTGCATGTCTGTACAGATACACACACACACACACACACACACACACACACACACGGAGGTTTTACCAACATACTTGGAGTTAACTTAAGAGAGGACGACAAGACGCTGTAGTCTTTCATAGAAGTATCCTAGATGTGTGATATTATTTTTCACAACATACTCCTCCGAGTTTTTTTTTAAAAAGGCAAAATACAGACATTTCATTCCAGTTCCAGAATTTTTTGGAACAAGAGAAAGAAAGAAAGAAAAAAGACACTTTAGTGCCGCCTACCACATCAAGGGACTTAACTCTTCCTAAGCTACTTTTTGGAAAACGCAGTATTGCACTAAAGCCCGGACATTTGCAGGATCCCATGTGTGTGCGCACGTGTGTGTGTGTGCGTGTGTGTGCGTGTGTGTGTGTGCGTGTGAGTGTGTGTGTGTGGTAAAGACGTATTTGCTTCTTCATTGAGAGCAGCAGCTTTGAGCGTCTGGGGGACAGGGAGGGGGAGAACATTTGGGAATATTAACTTCACCCCAAATCTCCAGGTTCCCACCCCGCAAACACAAGGGGAGGGGGCAGAGCGGAGGCGGGAAGGGTCAGGTGGGGAGGGGACGGTCAAGCCGGACCCCGCGGGGTCGCTCCGGGTCGCGGGAGGACAGCCGCAAAGGGAGGGGTGCGGCCCGCGGCCCCGAGCTCCCCGAAGCCCGCCGGAGAGGTTTGGGGGTCCGCAGGGCCGCAGCCGGGGCTGACACTGCGCGGTCCCGGAGTCGAGGCCGCGGGAACCGCCAGGGCCGAAGCGCGCCACGACCCAAGTCCCGCGTTCCCCGGGCGTCGCTCCGCCCGCCGCCTCCCGGGGCGCGGCGCGGACCCCCGTGCGCTCCGGACCCGTCCCGCGTGCGCCTCGGCCTCCGGGCCCCGTGGGGCCCCCGCCGGCGGGGCGCCCCTCCCCGCGTCCCCCCGCGCCGGCCTCCACTTACCTTCAATCGCCATGATGTGCTCGCCATGGACCGCACCAAGTGGACGGCGGGGCGGGGGGCGGCGGCCGCGCCGAGGCCGCGGGCTCGGGGCCGGGGCGGGGCTCGCCGGGCGCGGCGGGGCTGCGGGCGCCGCGGGCAGCCGCGGACCGGGCCGGGAGGGGAGGGGCCCGGGCGCCCCGCGTGTGTGCGCGCTGGGGAAGAAATGGAACCTTCCGGGGGCCGCCGGCGGCACGTGACGGTGCCCCGCCCGCCCCGCCGCGCCCGGCGCCCGGCGCCCGGAGCCCGGCGCCCAGCGCGGGGATTCAAACCCGGTGCGGGGTCCGCGCGGCGGCGGCGGGCGACGTCACCCGAGGCCGGCGGAGCAGCGGCGGGGGGCGCGGCCCAGCGCGGGCGGCCGGGGCGGAGTGGTCAGCACCCTGGACAGCGCTCAGCGCCGGGGAGGGACGCGTCTCCTCCCGGGAGCGGGGCTCGGGTGGGAGCGGGGCAGGCTCCTGACCCGCGGCCCTGGGGTCTGGTAACGTGAAGGGGTTCGGTTTGGGTTTTGCCTTGAATTGGGCAAATCCTCGCCTCAGTTCTGCGCTGTGGGGCCAGGAGACAGTTAGCAAAAACAACCGGAGAGAGGGATCCTGAGGACAACCATGTGTTTCTCTCCCCCTTCCTCCTCCCCTCTCTCTATCTCTCTCGGTCTGTCTGTCTCTGTCTCTGAAACACAAAGAGCCTCTCTCTCTCTCTCTCTCTCTCTCTCTCTCTCTCTCTCTCTCTCTCTCTCTCTCTCTCTCTCACACACACACACACACACACACACACACACACACAGAAGCACCTTGCACTTGGTGCCCTCCCCCTTGGAAATAGGAGTTGACATCTGTCCGCATATTGCAGACACACATTTGAGGCCACAGAAAGGTAGCGAGTCGGACTGACATTTCGGCAGAGGACCTTGAAAACTTGTCACATGCACTTATTAAAAAAAAAAACTGCAAACCCATGAGAATTGGGATCCGTCACGGGCCACCTAAACCCTGAACAACAGCAACAATTGGCCACTTAGCCTTGACTTGAGGGACTTCCTGCCATCTTTTGCCCAGCTCTCCAGTTCATTTGGTACTTGAAGGGCCGGCAACAATCAAGGGTGTAATCTGCATTAAGGAGAAGTTAGTGATTGTTCCCTGCGGAGAAAATGCTAACTTCTACAGCCAGGGAGCTATATTAGGGACTGACACGAAGAAGGAAATATTTTCCACTTATGTAAGTGAGGTTGGACTGCAATCTAGAGCAGAAACTATCTCTTATTGCTTTTATGTAACCTGTCCCTCAGTCACCATTTATGTTCAACCGACATCTATTTTTTAAACCATTTTTATTACTTCAGTGAATATCTGTTGAGCCAGGCACTGTGCCAAAAGCTGACTACAAACCAGAGTTGTTATTGAAGGATCAAACAAAATATATATTTTCTACTCAATCAATACTAAAATGCTGTCAATTTTGTCTAGGAAATATGTATAGGGGTGAGTGGAGGCTTGTGAGAGGGTTTACAGTGGATGTCTGTGGGATGCAAGTAAAATATGCTTAATTAGTAACATTCTCCCCACACACATACACAACTTGGTTTAAAACAGGCTTGAACTTGAGACATTGAACTCAAAACCACAGTTCATGCTTTGTGGTTTCTGGCTGATGGTTAAGTAATCCAATTGTTCAATCTTTTTTAAAACTTCATGTTGAAAACTAGAAAAGCTTATTCATCCTTTCATTGCCAATTACACAAGTAACTACATATATTACTACAAGACTATGTGCACTTGAAGAACACAGGTTAATATCGCCACCCTTTGTTTAGAAAATCAGGGTGGGGGAAAGTACTGAATTTGTCAACTCTGGGAACTTAGACTAGTTAGACCAAGACTAGTCAGTATTGGTTACATATTCTCCTTAGTGAAAATGCATAATTCACCCTACAAACATTGTCTTTAAATATAATATGGCATATATACTATATAACATATATAGTATATATATGATATGCAGTACATATGGTCTACAAATACTAGTTGGAAAATTTGTATTAGACTAATGTTAGCTACCACATGGATTACTCAACTTCCCTGCATGTCATATAGCTTTTGAGTTTCCTTAGCAGCTACTATTAGTTGGGTGTACTTTGTTCCCACCAAACCTATGCTGAAATTGCAATGTAATAGACCAAAACACCAAAACACTTGGAGAAGGGTGGGGGGAGGGGGTAGAGGGAGTGTTTGGTTGTTTTTATTTTTTTTAATCTCCTTGGGTTGTTTTGTTTGTTTTTGTCTTTTGGGGGTCAAAGAATGAGTCCCTGGAGAAAGGAAGTGAAACAAAACAGCAAGACTCACTGAAAAAAAGCAGAGCTCTAGCTGAAGAACGAGGGGTCCCAAAGGAAGACTACTGCCCAGAGCAGATGGTGCTGAGATTAATACGGTGTCTCCAGGAGGAAGCTACCTGACGCTCAGAGTCCATACAGTCTAACAACAACAACAAAAATAGTGGGATATTAACTCATTTGACGTAAAATACCTATTCCCAATCAGGAGGCCAGATACTAAAATTAGCCCAGATTAGGTCAGGTACACACTACTGAATAAACCCTGCCAGGCCAAAAGAACAGAATCATAGAATATTAATGAACTGGGGAAGGAAAATAGTTCTCCGAAGAGAGTTCTGAGCAGAAAAACTCAAGCAATGACTCTTTCAGACATCTATCTCAGCATGTTTATCTTCTCTTTTCCAAGAACTTGCCTAACTCAGCAACTTCACTGCAGTTCCTTTAGACCACAAATGTTGAAAAGAATTGTCTATGGCAAGGAAGATGTTCTGTATTTATAGCCGCACAGTGGCCACTCATCGCATAAATCTATTAAGTACGTGAAATGCAATGTGGGTTGGATTTTTAGTTTTATTTAATTTTATTTAATTTGAAATTAAAGAGCTACATATGGCTAATGTCTGCTTTATTGGACAGCATAGCTTTGGAGCTACAGACATGACATGGTAGTGTTCAGGCAAGACTACTAAAGATTATTTAAATGTTCTTGGTAAGATAACCTAGGTTCCTGGTGGAGAGAGAACAGTAGTAATTCATTTGTTTAGTGTGTATGTTTTTATCTTTATAAGAAGTATCAGATCAACCAAAGAAAGAAGAGATCAAGTACTTAGTACTCTATACTTCCTTCTCTTACATCTTTTGAGGCTTTTATGCAGAGCAAAGGGCTAACTGCACTTCTTTCCCTTTCCTCCATCAATTTTATGATGTTCTTCCTATATAGTCTTTGCTATAAGATTCTTACTGTTCAATGGGGTCATTGCTGTCGGCTAACAGTACAGAGCAGCACACTATAGTCTGATTTATTTATTTTAATTTTTTGCAATAAATTCTATCTAGAGATAGAACTCAGGGACTTTCATATGCAAAGAAAGCACTCTACCACCAACCCCCTCCCCAAGTCCCTATGCAGATAACAGTGAAAACAGATTAGAGGAACTCAACTCTCTCTAGTATATTGGGACACAAGTTAAGCATTGTTAAACCTCTGTTAAATACTGTTAAACTGCTGTGAATGTGAAGTCTTTATGTAAGCATCTCCTTTAATGTTTAGTTTTCTTTTAAATTAGCTGAAGATGTTGGATGCTGGGGCAATTTGACTCCCTAATTGGCTGCTTTTAGATAATTTCCCTAGTGATCTGGCTGCTTTAAGTGGAAGACTATCAGCTAAACATCCAGCCAGGCTGCCCTCATGACAACTGCTCCGAACACTTCATGAACACCATGAAGAAGCTTCATGGCAACTACATCTGCTTGCTGCCAAAGCACAACTCCAGCCGCAGAAGGCACCATCCCATCCATGACACTTTCAAAACAGTTGCACCAGGCCATCAATGCCCTAGCCAACTCTATATAACCTTAGAGTTATTTCCGTTCAGGCCAGAGGGGGAATGCATCCTTTAGTATCCCAACAGAAAACCTGCAGTTGGTACAAACACAGACTTACTTTTGCAGGAAGGAGGATCCCAACAGAAAACCTGCAGTTGGTACAAACACAGACTTACTTTTGCAGGAAGGTGTGCCATGATTGGTGCAAACACCCTTGCCACACCTCCTTTACTGGCTATATAAATAGCTACTAGATCATTGGGGGGGGGGCACTTCGTGGGGGGGGTAGGCAAGCTAAGAGATACCCTCTGGTATCTCTCAAGTTTGTCTCAAGTAGTCTTTTCTTGCCTACTTTTGACTTGTGTCATTGGTAGAGTAATAAAAGAGGGTAGCAGAAGCAGCAGCAGTGGTAGAGGCAACAGCAGTGGTGGATGGTGGCAAGGGAGAGCTGAAGAGTTCCAGAGAGCAGTTGGGTAGAAATAATGGAGACAATTTGGGCTGTGGAGAACTAAAGACAAGGAATTTGGGGCCTTAGTCTCTCAAAGAGTTCCTTGGCCTTAAGCGCCAAGGGTGCCAAAACACTTTGGACCAAATGCTGTAATAGTAGCCATTGAAGGGCTGAGGACATACCAAGGCTTTTTCAAGTTCTTTTGTACTAGCAGGTATAGCCTGTTGCTGTTTGCTGTTGCCTGCTGCTACTGCCCACCACAGCTGTAAGCAGAGGCTGACAATAGCTGCTGCATCAGGGCTGCTGGTGATTGAAGTTTCGAGCAATAAGCCTGCAACCTGAGTGCCTACGGCCTTAAGTCTCTGCTTCTAAGGCCTGGAGTAATTGGCCCCTAACTCTCTGGGTTTGGAACTATAAATCTTTAGGTCTGCCAGTCCAGTCTCTGCAGGCCTTGTACACTCAAGGCTCTTGGGTTGCCAACACTAATGGAGCTTCTCCTGACCTACCCATAATTTCTATCTGGGTAAAGAAAAGGGCTCCAACCATCTGATTGTTAACAAGTATAATATAGCATGATATTGGAACATCAGCATGGAGGAGTGAACATAGTCTCCAAATAAATACACCAGTTTAACACAAAAGGATCAAGCCCTGCTTGCTAGGACGTAAGATACTGTTCTAAGCACTTATGCATAACAAAGAAGTGTATTAATTTGTTCTAAGTAGGAGTACTCCACTGTATTTAAACCCTACCCCACAGCTAACTGTTTCCATGATAATGAAAAGTGATATCTACATAACAATTTTCACACAAAGGTCAAAAAATATGCCATACACTTTTAAAAATAACATAAACATATGAACCACAGTCAATGTACTCATTTACATGGAAAGCAGGAAGAAACTTTTAGATGCACTCATACACATATAAGAAGGGAAATTAAATTCTATGCCAAAAATAAATTGATCATCCAAGTTAGATAACAAAAAAATCTGCTACTGAACAAAGTTGGTCATGGCTGTAGATTATGTAACTATAAATGCATGGGCCCAACTCACAGCAGAAATTCTATGACAGTCACTAAAGCTTTACTGCTTACAGTCTTCTAATACAAGAATAATGACCATTATTATTTGTATAAAAGTAGGTTCTCAATGGGGCTTGAATTCTGGGCCTGGGCGCTGTCCCTCAGCGCTTCAGCTCAGGGCGAGCCCTCTACCACTTGACCCACAGCACCACTTCCTGTTTTCTGGTGGTTACTTGGAGATAAGAATCTCACAGACATTCCTGCCCAGGCTGGCTTTGAACCACGATCCTCAGATTTCAGCCTCTTGAGTAGCTAGGATTATAGGTGTGAGCCACCAGCCCACAACTCAATAGGTTTTTCAAGTGAATATATTATAATAGGCCAATGTGCTGTGAATCCCTTGTGTTAGTAGTTCTTAAATTTTGATGCCTGCACAACAACCAGATAGTCATTGATGACTGTAAAAATGAACTAAGAATTTTTCATCTAGTCTAGCATCTCACATTATCATTTCCCTAGTAATTCTTTCTCCTAATGCAGAATTTCTTTTAACTTAGCTATTTACTTACTCTTATCGATGAAAGAGGGATATTTAGCATGGTATAATACACTATATCACTTTAAGAACAAATTACTGAAGAATTATGGGATATCTCTTGAGAATTTAGAAAGTTAGACCTCAACAATCAGTTCTAGAACAGTGATTCATAGGGGTATAATTTCTGGATTTGAAACGATAAATTTCAAATTGAAATTCCTAAACTTGGAAGCTTAGGAACTGTGTTACTCTAAAGATGACATATGCTTTAACTGTTATGTTATAACTAGGTGCAGTAGTACATGCCTGCTATCTTAGCATTCAGGAGGCTGACACAAGATCACCTCCAATTTGAGGACAGACTGTGTCAAATAATGATCATATATAACAGGCCAGCTTGAGCAACAAAGCAAGACTGTCTCAAAAAAAAACTGAAGCAAAACAATTAAGAAATAAAAACAAAATTTAAAACACTGATTTTCTTTTAAACACTGCAAAAACTAATGTTTAAAAAGATACTTTCTAGCCAGGCACCAGTGACTCATGCCTATAATCCTAGCTAGTCAGGAGGCCTGAGATTTGAGGACTGTTCAAAACCAGCCTAGGCAGAAAAATACCCAAAAGACTCTTATTTCCAATTAACCACTCAAAAAACAAAAGTAGAGCTATGCTCAAAGTGGTAGAATGCTAGCCTTCAGCCAAAAAGCTCCAGGGACCGCACCCATGCCCTGAGTTCAAGCCCCATGACCAACAACAACAAAAAATGACATTTTCTAGTAATATCTAAGTAATCTGATTTTTTCTTCTAAAACTATCTGCAAAAAAAATTTGTTTAGCTTTCAATAGAAAATATGACACATAATATATATACTTGCTAAAATAATACTGTAAATACGAATTCTATCTCTTCTCTACATCTTACTGTTACCAATTCCAGGGTTGGGAAGTGGGCAAGGAATAAGTTCTATTCAAGGTATTAAGTCATGTCCTGCTTTTGCACTCTGATTCCTCCCCCAACCAAAATATACTCAATTGAATGCATTCCTATGTTACTAAATATTGATCAAATTAAGCTTAACATTGTTTGAGTACTAAATGTAAAACTCAGTCTAGAATATAGTAAATATATTTCCCTTTGTAATGTTTGCATCAAATCTTCCTTGGGCTAAGCATTGGTTACTTTCATTTGGCTAATGGCAATCTCCACTTGTGTGTCAGTCACCTTCTAAATACCATCACTAACATCTGAGACAATAAACTTACAAAGGTTTTTTTAAAAGGTGTATTTGGGCTCACAGTTTTAGATGTTCTAGCTAATTACCTGTGATCAATCGTCCTCATTGCTTTTGGCTACATAGTGAAGAGCTCATTAAACAAAGACTGCTATTGAAAGAAAACAGAGGGAGAAATCCAAGAATAAAGAAGATTTATTGAAATCTTGAAGATATGATTGTCGAAACAAACCACTTGTTAGAAAGGATGGAAATAGCTCCAACACTCTGGGAACAGTTTGGCGGTTTGGTGAAAAGTTAAACATACACCTACCATACAACGCAGACATGCTTCATCTAGATAGCTGTCCAAGAGAAAGCATATGTCCATGCAAAGACTTGTACATAAGTGTTCATAGCAGCTTTATTTGAAGTTTGCCCAAACTGGAAATAATTCAAATGTTCATCAACAGTGCCTGGATAAACAAACTGTGGCATCCAATAATGAAAAGAAACAAAACTAATGATGCCTACAACATCAGTGATGAATCAGGAAAATTTTGCTAAGTGAAAAAAAAAAACAAATAAATCAACTACTCTAATTCCACTTAAATAAGTCTGAAATACAAATTATCTATAGTATTAGATAGAAGGTCAATGGTTGTTTGGGGAGAAGAGGTAAGCAGGACTAGGAAGGACAGGAGAACTTCATTGGGGGGTGAGGTACTTCAAGTACGTGCAAGTTACTGTGTTCAATCATGCCTCAGTAATACATGCTGAGAGAACAGAAAAGAAGAAAAAGACAAACAAATGGAAAAATAAGAGAAAATATTAAAATCTACCCATCAACCCTGGACATCTAGTGTTTAGCTGGTAAGCATTCCAGAGGGAAAGAACAGAGAAAAATATAAAGAAACAGATATATTTTCCAGATTTGTTCTTTAAAAGTCTCAAGCTAGGTCCAGGTGGCTCATTCTTCAGCTACTCAGGAGGCTGAAACCTGAGGATTGTGGTTTGAAGCCACCCCATGCATGAAAGTCCATGAGACTCTTATCTCCAATTAACTTCCAAAAAAAAGCCAGAAGTAGGGCTGTGGCTCGAGTGGTAAAGTGCTAGCTTTGCGAAAACAAAACAAAACACTTCAGGGACAGTGAGTGCCCAGGCTTTGAGTTCAAGCCCTAAGATTGGCAACCCCCCTCCAAAAAGAAGTTTCTAGATGTGAGATGGAAAGAGCATTGAAAAACAACTAAACAAGTTTCATGAATAAGAACCCACACTGAGGCAACACCATGGAAGTTTAGAACATTCAGGACAACTGATATTTCTGAATACTTCCAGAGATGTACAAATGCAAAATCAGAACTAAAAAAAAAAAAAAAAAATCAGCTCCAAGAATGAGGTTCAAGGTAAGAAATGTACACATTATCCTGCCCATGTAATTGTAACTCCTCTGTACAGTGTGTTCACAAATAAAATTAAATTAAATTAAAAAAAAAAAGAATGAGGTTCAAAGTGGGGTGCTGGTGGCTCACGCTTGTAATCCTAGCTACTCAGGAGGCTGCAGGAGGCTGCAGGAGGCTGAGATCTGAGGATCAATGTTCAAAGCCAGACCAGACAGGAAAGTCCATGAGACTCTTATCTCCAATTAACCACTAGAAAACCAGAAGTGGTTCTGTGGCTCAAAGTGGTAGCATACTAGCCTTGAGCAAAAGAGCTCAAGGATAGAACCTAGGCCCTGAGTTCAAGGCCTATGACCAACAAAAAAAATAAAGAAGAAGAAAAGCAATAACAATTATTTAAGGCATAAGAGTTTTGGATGAATTTATATGAAATTACTACAGTTCTTCCCTTTGGGAGACAGAAGCATAGATTTCCTCATTTACTTATTCATTCTCTTAATTGTATTTTACCTTTCAATTGTGGCACTGGGAATCAAAATCAAGGCCTTGAACATGCTAGCGAAGCATTCAACCACTGAACTGTGACCTCGCTACTCTCTGTGATTTATTAAGGCTTTTGGACTTTTCACAAGTAATTTTAATGACATTTAAGATTATGCAATTATACTCTGAAAATAAAGGTGAAAATAGTTCTTTCCACTCTCCAGCATGATTGCCAAAGCCACTCCCATCCAAGGTAAGTATTCTTATGACATTTTTGTATTTATATAGATTGCAGAATTTTGAGTGCCTCCTTACAAACTGAATCCTAAACTGAACATCCAAATTAGTAACCCTATTTCACTTACCTTCCTGGACCCCTTTCAGTGAGGACACTCAAATTTGAGGAGACTTCCTCAGATAGATCTGCTTTAAGTTGGACATTACAACCCAGCCTAAGGAACAACACATCATCACCTGTGAGTACACACACTCTCTATCTCCTTTCTCCTCTTTCTGTCTCTCTCTGTCTCTCTTTCTCTGTCTCTCTCTATCTCTGTCCGTGTCTCTCTGTCTCTGTCTGTGTCTCTGTGTCTCTGTCTCTGTCTTTCTCTGTCTCTCTGTCTCTCTCTCCTCGTCTCTTCTCTTTTCCTGGAAAGGGTTTTTCTGCTGACTTCTAGGGGCCATTTCCTTTTCAGTGTTCTCCTTTCATGTCTGAGGCTTGGTTATATAATCACAGCTGAAGCTCTTTGTTCTCTCCAAATTTTCTATGTAGGTCTTTTTTACTGGGGCTAGTAACTGGTGAGTCACTTAATATTCTGAACTATATCGTTGTAGATGTCAGAATCTTGCCTAGAAAAAAATGTGGACAAGGACCTCTGGACCAAAGGAGACCATTAGCATGCGCACATATAGACTAGGGGACAAGGGGACAACAGTTCTCTTTCCCCTTAGGAATCCAGTATTTTGTTGTTGTTTGGTTCCGCTTTTTGTTTATGAGACAGTTTTGCTCTGTAGTCCAGACTGGCCTCAAACTCATGATTCTCCTTCCTCAGCCACCTAAGTGCTAGGATCACAATCATGAACCATCACTCCCAGCTTAAACCTAGTGTTAATATTCTTAATTCTCTCAACCTGGCACTGTATCATATAATTAGTATTTATTCTTTGCATAGAACATGTAATTTTTTCCAAGTATTATATTCTGTTACAAAATGTAAATGGCCAATACCTGCACTAATACACAAGAGCTATGTTCTCAGGCTATCAAAACCATAAGACAGACTGGATAAAAATTGTGTCCAGAATCGTACTCTATGTTTGCTGTACTTGCATATTTGAGAAACGGACAGGGAAGGAGAGAGGGAGAGAGAGAGAGAGAGAGAGAGAGAGAGAGAGAGAGAGAGAGAGAGAGAGAGAGAGAGAGAGAGAGAGAGAGAGAAAGAGAGAGAGAGAGGGAGGGAGGGAGGGAAGGAGGGAAGGAGGGAGGGAGGGAGGGAAGGAGGGAGGGAAGGAGGGAGGAAAGGAGGGAGGGAGGTCCATTTGAATTTTGCACTCTTTAAGTGCTTCACTTACCTTACCCTTAGTTCTGACCTTGACATGAGCTATCTCTGAATCACCACAATGCTCTTCTCATGCTTTCTTTCCATTCCAAGCACCAAGCCCATCTTCTCATTAGTGAAAATGTAATTAGTTAATGAAAAGTCCTCAATGAAGGCCTCTAGTCAGTGACTGAAACAGAATAGAGGAAAAACTTAGGACACAGCACAGGTGGATGGGCCTGGAGTCTTCCTTAAGCTCAGTGTCTATGAAGACTACCCACGGAAACCACTAATGTGATGCTAGGTTGTAATTTTAGATCCCATAAAGAAAGCAGTAATCCCACTCCTCTCTGGCCTGGTAAGAAAATACCTCAGTGAAATCAGCAGCAAGATATTTTTAATTATATCCTATGAAAAAAAAAAGGTTAAAAGGTTGAAAATGTTTAATCTGAAGAAGAAATGACTCAGGGACTCCATGATCATTGTTTTTCAAATATTCAGATAGCTGCCAAGATCTGGTTTACACTGCATTGCATGGTCAAAGGATAAGCGCCAGCACCAGTGGGTGGCATCTGCAGAAACAGATCGGAGCTTGTGATTTGTCCTAGTGCCAAGGTGGTTATTGTTATAGATGGTCTTTCTTGGCATTGCGTGTATAATAAGTGGTTTTTAACCACAATACAACAGTGTGTAATCATATCCTACATGTAAGCTCTATTGGAACAGAATTATGCTAACAGACCTAGTCAACAAAAACATTAGCTGGGTGGCACATTTGGGAAGCTGCTGTCTATTTTCTCTCATTCTTGGTGATTATTTTTTAGCTTATTTGTTTGTTTTTACACTGTGTTGATAAAGGTACTTAAGATAGTGGAAGACAATGGTTTCTCCGGTGGGATTTCTTCATGCTAGAACCCATATCATAGTTTTTCTTTCTCTCAAACACAGTCCAGATCTCCAGGAGCATTCATTTTATCTCAGCCACCTCCTCTCAAAATCCTCAGAACCATATGCTGTGCTAGTTATATCACAAAGACAAGATACCTCTCTCTCTCTCTTTCTCTCTCCTTTCCATACTCTTTTGTAAAATTTAATTTTTTGTTGTTGCAAGGGTGGTGTACAAGGGGGTTACAGTTACACAAGTCAGGTAAAGAGTACATTTTTGGATAATGTTACCCCTTCCTTCATTCTCTCCCAGTTTTTCCCTCCCATCCCCACCCACAAGTTATTTAGTTCATTTTCAACATAGTGTCAAGTGAGTATGCATTTCTCCTTTCTCTTCATTGTCCTTTGTTTGTATCCTCAAAGATAATTCACTTCTGGTCTCTCTGTGTTTAAGCATCAAAAGTGAAGAATAGCTGATTTTTGAGACTTTCCCTTTATGTAATTATATGGTTCCAAGACAAGCTGGGATCAAAATTGGTGATGGTATTCTGAGGATTAGTAAGAGTCACATTAGAAGGTTGGGAATGCCTGGATGAGGATGTTAGGCTTCCCCCAAAGTCTTCTAAGGAAATGCTATGTTCGAAGTGATGTTCTGGGCAGCATTACAAGATGGGAGTATAGCATTTGTTAAGTAAAAGCAGAAGCTAATAAGAAGATGCTGTAGCACTCCAAAAATAAAATAGTGAAAGCACAGACAGTGGAAGTAACCTTGGGAATGAAAAGGAAGAATTAGATGAGAGGTATGCTAGAAGAACTGTGACAATATTTCGTGTGCTCAATGCTCTTGTTTCATTTATACAGAAAAACATAGCCCATCTTTTTGGAGATTTGCGCTCCAATGGCAGCCATCTATTTGTGGATGGGACTGGTGTTGGTCCACAAGAGTGTTCTTCATGAACTTCTCCCCACACTGTGCACAATCAACCTAAGGCCCTAGGTACTGCACTCTGTGATCATCCATCATCATGTTCCTTCAGGTTGATTCTTGTGAATAGCTGTCACAAGTGTTACAAGAACGATCCCAGGGGGAAAAGAGACATTTTTCAACCAACTTTGCCTCAGACCAACCCAATGACTTTGCCAAACTTTCCATAGACTTCATGACAATGTGAGCCCTAGCTACTCTCACTCCGAGTCTGTCTCTCTTTGACTCAGGGACAGATCGCATCATAGTCTGATGTTTTCCAGACCCTCCCTTTCGGCTTCCTTCTTATTTGTAGCCCTTCACATAGTCATTGCTTTCCTTCTTTCTTTTTTAAGAGTACCAATATGAAGTTTGTGATCCTTTTGCCACCTCCTGATGAATGATATTACAAGTGTGCACCATCATGCCCAGAAAAATTCTTACACATCTCATCCCACTTTGGCATCTGGGTTTGAGAGGACATGGATGAACACAACTGCTGTTGTGTTTACCCACTGCTCCCCACAATTCATGCTGTTTAGAAGTATGTTTTGGGGAAGAAGAGCGGTCAAAAAAGTGGAGCCTCGGGCTGGGAAGGTGGCTCAGTGGTAGAATGTTTGCCTTGAATGCATGAGGCCCTGGGTTCAATTCCTCAGGACCACATAAGCAGAAAACGCCAGAAGTGGTGCTGTGGCTCAAGTGGTAGAGCGCTAGCCTTGAACTGAATTGCTGAGGGACAGCGCCCAGGCCCAGAGTTCAGGCCCTACGACCGTCAAAAAAAAAAAAAAAAAGTGGAGCCTCCAGGATCCTAGTGGCTTTCAAAGAAGGAGACCAAAATATGCACACATGCACTCCCTGTCTCTTTACACCTCGAGGACACTGCAAGCAAGAAAGCACATGAGATCCTTAAGCCGTAGACCTCCTGAACTCGAGCCAGAATAACAAATAAACTACAAACAAATGGGGGGGGTTCAGATTAATATAACTGCCCATCTCAATCTCTCTCCTCTCTCTCTCTTCAGCCAGAATAACAAATAAACTACAAACAAATGGGGGGGGTTCAGATTAATATAACTGCCCATCTCAATCTCTCTCCTCTCTCTCTCTTCACACACACACACACACACACACACACACACACACACCTTGGATAGTACATTAGTTCATGATCTAGGCTAGACCAATCCAATAATACAACATCCACTATTCACAGTGATTGGTCTATAACACTGACATGTGACATAAACCGGACCAATAGGAATGCCTCCTTGAGTATGGCTATTTAAACTAGAGGAAGCATACATTTTTGAATGCACATGTAGTAAAAGGGTGGGACCTTAGTCTGCTACCAGAATCTCAACCTTGTGGAAAATACTAAGAAAGCATCTCACGTTGGTAGAAGCATTTCTGGTGACACCAGCTTGTTAGATCCCATTCCTGGGGTTCCTAGATATGTTCTAGCTTCTGCAGCTCTTTGACTCTGTCAGCTACCTCAGCATACTTCCAGTAAATTTTTTTCCATTAACCTAATTGGACTTTGAAACTCTGTCACTTGCAACCCTAATATACACAGTGGCCAAACAGATATAGGATTAAATGAAATAGTGTTAGTTCTCATATAAGCACAAGAGACAAAAATAATGGTGCTATTCACAGAAAGACAGGGATCAGAAACTACAGAAACCACAGTATATGCTATTAATGCTTTCTAAGCTGAAATTCTGGACACTGTTGTATGCCTGGGAATCAGGTACTGGTGAGGATTCCTGATAGATGTGGTTGATGAAGTTCTGAAGGCAAGAAGGCAAAGCCACACCCAGAACAAATTACTGTTGCTGTGCCAATGAATCACTAACACTTTCGAGATAGGAGAGACCTAGTGCAGTAAACTTAAAACTAAGTGGACAGTTGGTGTCTCAAAGAATAATGCCAGAGCCAGCTGCATGTTGGTCTCTGTGACTGACAAGATAAACATTTACAGATAATACTAGATAGGGCTTTTTATTGGGACTCCATGTTATTGAGCTGAGATATAGATGCTATCTCTGCCACCATGAACTCTGTTTATGCCTTGAACTAATTATGGGTACCTGATGGTCAAAGCTAGCTAATAGCAACTGGCCAAATCATTTTGTCGCCTTGATTTTCCAGTCTCTTACATATTGGATACATTCTGATCCTACCATTGTAATAGAAAGGCCATGGTGACCCTTACATTTCCAGGTCACCTAAGTTCCTATGACCAACAGTTCTCCAAATGCCTGGGCATTCTCCATGCTTTAGCATATGGTTACCTAAGCAAATGGCTATAGACCCTTTTGGAGAAGGTCTGGAGAAGTCTTTCCTATATACTCCTCCTGAAGAACTATCCATCTCTTAGTTTAGAACTGATTACATGTTCATAACTTTTTTATTTTTGGTCAGTCATGGGGATTGAACTCTGGTATGGGCACTGTCCCTGAGCTCTTCAGCTAAAGGCGAGTGCTCTACCACTTGATCCACAGCACCACTTGCAGTTTTCTGGTGGTTAATTGGAGATAAGAGTCTCACAGGCTTTCCTGCCTGGGCTGGCTTTGAACCAAGATCCTCAGATCTCAGCCTCCTGAGTAGCTAGGATTACAGACATGAGCTGCTCATAACTTCTTACTGAAGAAATTGCACTCAGTCATTTACTTTCTTTCCATGTTTTTTGGAGGCTTTCCAGTTATTTTGCTCTGAGGGATGCTATGTCCATTTGATTTCCAAAGCTCTCTTGTAAATTAAATCCTGTAGGCTGTCTCTACAAATTTAATAATCAATATCATGATTGATTTTCTATGGCTTCTTGCAGTTAGGGGTCAACAACTAGTCTATCACAAAACCCTATTATCTTACTGCTCTTGATGAGCGTGGCATTGTGACTATATCATTCATCTACATCAGCCCTACAGAAAAGAGCCAATAATAATCTTCCTGGTGATGCTGGTACCGGTGTCATTAACACATTCTTGATTGTGACTTTAGGTTCTCTTATTGAAAGCTCTGCTGCGTTGTCTGACATTACATAATACATATTCCAACATGTCCATCTCTCCAAGTCTTTGACTTCCTTCTGCCATTACCTGTCCTGGTTATTCAGGCATTTCCACCTCACATAATATGAACAATTACTTTCTCCAGGTTTCTGAAGGCTATTCCTCTTCTCTTTGTGGGTGTTACTGAATCTACAAACTCTTGCTTATTTAGTCTTATTTCTAGCTTGTTTGAGTAAGTACCCTGGCTCCTGCAAGTATATGTCACTTCTTGAAGCATAATGTCTTCCCTTCCTTTTTTCTGATCTAGTGTGACCAGAGCTGAGCATGCTGGGATTGAAGCTTACTAATCAACCTAGTGGCTAGAAGATGAAGAAGATTAGCTTTTCAGGGGACTCAAAATCTTTCCACAAGGCAGACATTTTAACCGTCAGCTGTGAGCTACTTTAGTACATCAGGCACTTCAGTTCTCTTTATGAATTTTTTCAAGGTATTTTTCCATAAAATATTGGTGTCACTAAAAACTCTGCCCATAAATGTACTTAATTATAACTTACCTGTTTTATAAAAGAAGTTATTTAAAACACCATGAAGGCAAAAGAGAAGAAAATATGGGGAATTAAATAATATAACAAAATCAATAAATATACTATTTTTCTCCTCAGATTCTTTGAAAGACACAGAATTATGAAAGTAATGGTCATTGCAAGACACATCATAAAAAGTACATTTGTGTTGATAAATTTTTTTCAAATTTTCCCACCTGCTGTTACCATATACCACAATCTACAAATTAAGATATTGCTGAAAGAATGTCTTTATCATTTTCTCTTAGCAATTAATACTAACTCCAAGAAAATCGAAGCATGTTTGTGCCAAGTACTCCCTATTTTCTTCATCCTGCAACTTTCACAGCTCTCCAGCAAATATGCCTATAAATAGAAGTCGCCGTACAAGTAAGATGTTTTGCCATAGAAATAATGAATCAAAATCCACCCCACTGTGGAGTCACAGGGGATTGTGACAATCTGTCTTCCAAATATGTGCAGCACTATTGTGAGACAAGGATAAAATACCAGAAAGGCTTCCATCATATTAATTGGCTCTACATCCCTGGTCCTTAAGTTCTACTTTACTTTTCAGTGAAATAGCCCTACTAATGACAACCAGAACAAATGCACATCATCCTGTTGATCATAGTCTTTCCAGCTATAGACCATGTGGGGATGTGTTCTGGGTTTCCAAGTTGGGTATAATAACTACTACTTATTAAAAAGCTGGCATATGCCACATCATTTAACTTCCAACACTATTGTTACTGCCTATTTTACTAATAAGGAAGTACAACATCAGCAAAACCAAGTTACCTACATGCTAGAAGCCTCACTAAGTACAAAAGCATGTGCTCTTAATTTCTCTACACCATTGCTAAAATAAATTGACCTGGTCATTACTTCAATGAATTTCTTCCTGCTTAGAATTGAGCTTCCTCATACAATGGAAGAAACACAGCCTCTTCAACCGCTGGTGCTGGGAAAACTGGGCAGCCACATGCAGAAAACTAAAAGTGGACCCCAGCCTATCACCATGCACCAACATCAACTCAAAATGGATTAAAGACCTTAACATTAAACCTGAATCTCTGAAACTACTGCAGGACAGAGTAGGAGAGACACTTGAACTAATAGGCACAGGAAGGAACTTCCTGAACAGAGTCCCAGGGTCACAACAAATTGGAGAGAGACTCGACAAATGGGACTACCTTAAAATAAAAAGCTTCTGCACAGATAAAGCTATCGCAACCAAGCTAGAAAGACAACCAACTAATTGGGAAAAAATATTTACCAGCAATATATCAGACAAGGGGTTAACATCCTGTATATACAGGGAACTCAAGAAACTAATCCCTCCCAAACCCAACACACCAATTACTAAATGGGCAAGGGAACTAAAGAGGGACTTCTCAAATGAAGAAATAAAAATGGCAAAGAAACACATGAGGAAATGTTCATCATCCCTGGTGGTGAAGGAAATGCAAATAAAGACAACCCTGAGATACCACCTTACCCCAGTCAGAATGTCCCACATCCACAAATCAGCCAACGACAAATGCTGGAGGGGATGTGGAGAACGAGGAACGCTATTACACTGCTGGTGGGAATGTACACTCATACAACCACTTTGGAAAGCAGTCTGGAGGGTCCTTAGAAAGCTAAAGATTGACCTCCCTTACGACCCAGTCATACCACTTCTAGGCATCTACCCTGAACAACAGGAACCAATATACAAGGACACGTGCACCTCCATGTTTATTGCAGCACTGTTCGCAATAGCTAGGATATGGAAACAACCTAGATGCCCCACCACAGATGAATGGATCCAAAAATTGTGGTATCTATACACAATGGAATATTATGCAGCCATTAGAAATGACAAAATAATGGCATTTGCAGGGAAATGGATGGAGCTAGAAGGAATCATGTTGAGCGAGGTAAGCCAAGAACGAAGAGACAAACAGTACATGGTCTCCCTGATAAGTGGATGATGAATCCAAAATGTTAGGTGATATGACAAAACTAACAGGACTTAAGAAACAAAGAACTCCCACTCATCTGGTTGAACCACTACTAAATATCCCCATGCTGCTGATCACATATATGGTATATAACATATGAGCACCGTTATATATTACAGACTGTGATAGACAATTTGCTCCAGGAAAGTTAGAATGAACTTGTGACTTTAAATGAGCATCATTATTCCACAATACTGTGAATTTCCGGAAATTAAGTAATCACTTAATCACGATCAAAAAAAAAAAAAAAAAAAAAAGAACCTTGGGGAAGGGAGGGAGGGAGGGGATGGTAGGGGGAAAACAATGGAGGGGGTAACAATGTTCAAGAGGAAGTGGAAGTGTACTCATTACCTCACTCATGTAACTGTAACCCTCTGTATAGTATCTCTACAATAAAAAAAATTAAAAAAAAAAAAAAAAAAAAAAAAAAAAAAAAAGAATTGAGCTTCCTCAACTATGAATCAAGTTTTGTCTCTTCCATGTTCTCTACTCCCTCATAAGCACACACAGATAAATAATTAAGAAATGGAGGGAAGTCAGGCCCTAATGGCTCATGCCTCTAATCCTAGCTACTCTGGAGGCTGAGATCTGAAGATTACAGTTCAAAACCAGCCCATGCAGGAAAAGTCTGTGAGACTCTTGTCTACAGTTAACCACTAAAAAAGCTACAAGTGGAACTGTGGCTCAAATCGTAGAGTGCTAGCATTGAGACAAAAAGCCCAGCAAGAGCACAAAGCCCAGCAAGAGCACAAAGCAACTAATTAACTAAATAAACCAAAAAGTCTGTTTTCTCAGGAAAATGTCTAAGTAGCCATACTGAAAATTGAAGAATATTTTACTTTCATTAGCCTTTTTAGGGTTTTAATTATTTAACTCCTTTTCCTCAAAAGTTAAAATTTTTTTTATCATGTAAATCAAAGCTAAGTTGCAATTTCATGCATTGTTTTCCTTTTATTTATAGAATTACATTCAGTGGGAAAGAAAAATAAAATATGCTGTTTGTTAATGCCATTGTTGCTTCTGATTTCTGAATTTCCCTGAGGGTAGTGAGGCATTTTGACATGTTAACGCTTAAGACTAGGTAAAACTAGCCAACAGAAATATCCTGACAATACTCTTAGGGTCTTGCTAATCACTGTCTCTGCATTGGACTATGTTTTAGGAACTGTATCCTGAAAACAGCCTTGTGTACTGTTTTTATGTTGCTTTGAGTTTATGGAAATAGAAGCAATGACAGTTTCTCTAGCTATAGCTTTTTCTCAGTATTAGCCCTCTGTCCTCCCTAGATCAATTTCCACCCACCTGAATCTCTGCATATCCCAAAGCCAGGCATTGCTAGTTTAGCGGCTTACTGGAGATGCAAGGAAAAGACAGTTGGACAGTTGCCTATATATAGAAGGGAATCACATGGGAGGGAAACAGAGGGAGAAAATGACCCACCATGAGCCAGCTCCCGAGGCCCCAGCATCAGCTTCCTGAACCTGTAGGAAATCTGGAGGCCTAGTTAAGGTAAGAGGAGTTTGATCTTTACATACTTTCATTCAGCTAGCCACATTCCTGACAAGTGATGTAACCTTGAGTTAAGCAGTTCCAGAAAGCTGAGGGCACCTCCCAGAGGGGTTGTGGTTGTGATTCATTAGCAGTCAATGCTCTTTGGCCCTGAAGAGGAAATCTAAGTACAGCAGACAAGTATCCATTAGGTTTCACTTCTGACCTCACTGATTCATTTGGTTCTTCACTAAGCATCTTAGCAACAGCTTCTCCAGAATTTTTAATGAGGCATAGAGTTGGAAAGGTTAAAAACAAAAAACAAAAAACCTCCAATGTATTATGAAGCTAACCACAAGAAGGAATGCCAGCCTGGAACAAAATAAACAGAATAGATGTAATTATAATCGTGATTTGCTATATTGCATTGCCTTACAAGATTGGAGGCTGGATAATTTAACAATGGCTGTCTGCATATTGAAGAGACAGAGAACCCAGTAGCTGCTCAGTCCAAGGAGCTAAAAGCTTCAGAACAAGAACCAATGGTGCAGGCCCAGTTCCAGGCTGAAGGCCTGGAAACTCCCAGGATGCATTGGAGGTGAGTCAGCCTTGCAAGTCTGAAGAAGCTGGAGTGTGGATGGCAGCAGCCAACAGAGGGCGCTGGTCCAGTAGAATGGAGTTTGCACTCCTTGGCTTGCTTCCTCCTTTCTCTACTCTTATTTTGGCTGAGCCCCCAGCCTATGGAATGATGTTCACATTCAGGGCAAGTCTTTCCCCACTCAGTTACTGTCCCACCTGCCAATCATCTTACGACACACCCAGAAGTGTGTTGCATAATCTCTTAGGTGTCTCTCCATCCACTCAGACCATCAAGATTAAATATCACTCACCCCCCCCCCGCCCGCCCCCCCCCCCCCCCCCCCCCCCCGCCTGAGGAACTAAAGTAAGAGATAGTTTGCAGAGTTCCAACTCTAGCACCGCAAAGCTTAGTGCAAACAAATGGGTTTGGAGCTAACGGAAAAGGACGTAGCAACAATACAGAATTCATGGGAAGGGTTCATAGACTGAATAGGGAAGTATTTCAGGGGGGACACAAGTTTTGGAAATCAGTCCAGCTCAATACAATTTCTGCTCTGCCATTTACTGGCTATGTCAATTCAGAGGTTATCTGAATTTTCAGTATGTCAGTTTAGTTCCCTCACCTGGGAACTGGAGTTATTATCTGCCTCACAGAGTTGTTGTTTTGAAAGATATTGTCCATAAAATTCATAGCAGGCTGTCTGGCTTATAGTAGTTGCTTATAGCAAATGATTTATGACTATGACCATGGGGAAGATAAAGGGCAAAGAGATGTGTGGGACACAGTTGTAATAGCAAAGGACACATGCTCTATGCTAGAATAGTTGGAATAAAAATAATTGAATAGTTGGGTGCCAGTGGCTCATACCTGTAATCCTAGCTACTCAGGAGGCTGAGATCTGAGGACTGTGGCTTGAGGATTGTGTTTTTGTTTTTGTTTTTTTGTCGGCCGTGGGGCTTGAACTCTGGGCCTGGGCGCTGTCCCTCAGCTCTTCAGCTCAAGGCGAGCACTCTACCACTTGAGCTACAGCACCACTTCCGGTTTTCTGGTGGTTTATTGGAGATAGGAGTCTCACGGTCTTTCCTGCCCGGGCTGGCTTTGAACCTCGATCCTCAGATCTCAGCCTCCTGAGTAGCTGGGATTACAGGCGTGAGCCACCAGCGCCCGGCTGGCTTGAGGATTGTGGCTTGAAGCCAACCCAGGCAGGAAAGTCTGTGAGATTCTTCTCAATAAACTACCAAAAAAACTGGAAATGGAGCTCTGGCTCAAGTAGTAGAGTGCTAGTCTTGAGCAAAGAAATGCTCAGGGACAGTGCCAGACCCTGAGTTCAACCCCCAGGACTGGCACTACTACTACTACTAATAATAATAATATGAAATATTATTATCTTTTGAAAAAAGATTTTTTTAAAAACCTCAAGGATTGTATATCATGTTGATTCCTATTATAGATGAAGGAAAGGGAGACTTTGGTGATAGCACTCTATTTAGATGGAAATGCCCATATCTAGGTAATTGTATAATTGCATTAAAACTCTCTAGTAGCTTTGTGCCAAGCTACAAAAATAACTCTAGGCATCACAGACAGCCATATTAAACAAAGCAAAGCATTTGATTCAAACCTAGGAAAACATCAGTTATTCACTCAGCAACTTTTCCTAGGGGTAGTTGAGGTGGGTCTAGAATATATGGTGTACAGTGCTGGTGGTATGGCATATAAATACAGATCTTTATTTAAAAACAACAACAACATAGACTACTTATCAAAGAAGTTTAGATGTTTACTACTTTTTGATTCTGTCACTTACAATTGGAATTCAATAGCAGAAAGTTTGCAATGTAATAATACCTCTATGACCTTATCTGATTATGTTAGAGGCACTTACTACAGATTCCATAAAGTGTCCTTTGATACCTCAAATATCCTGGCTTGATCCCAAATGTCCTATGGATGTACTAATGTTCATATTTTTGCTCTGAGCACTGCCAAGGAAAGATAGACACTGGGCCACGTGGGGAGGTCCATAGCCAGTCCCAGTCTGTAACAGAAGGTACTCAACCTCCAACCCCTTCTTTATGATTCATCACTCCCAGTAACATACAAATCACACAAGTTCTCTCCATTAAACTATGTGCTCCTCTAGAAACATCATGATGAACCCACTTAAGGGGAAAAAAAATCCCTGAATGACTCAGGCTATAAACCCCATTTCTAGCCTTCAGTTTGCCCTGGACTCTTTCTCTCCTCCTTTTCCCCTGCTGTGCTTCCTTCTGTTTCTTGCTCCCAGCCTTAGCAGCATGGTTTTTTGCAGCTGACAAGATGGTCAGCTTCAGCGCAGCATGGAATCCTCTATCAAAGCTCCATCTTGATACGCTGTGACCATCTTTCAGCTGCTCTTTGCAGGTTTCTGTTGATGCTTACAAAAAAGTAGGTCAAAGGGGTAGAAACTCCTGCAGTCATCATTTGCTATGGCCCAAATAATGCCACTCCAAGCAAGTGTTGTCATGACATTTTAAAGTACTACTCAAATTGTACTGATAAGATTGAAATATAGACAACTTACTTCCTCTTCTAGCCTTGCTACATATTTACATCCTCCATGCCCTGCCCCTTGTCCACAGAATCCTCCTGTGTCCTCTGTATACGATCAGAAAAGCACTGTCTCTAGTTTGAATAATTCTGTACATTCCTCCATGATTGCAGTTATTGTTTTGGAGTAATGATGTATACATGATTTCATATCTCTTTATACTATGAGTGTCCTATAGTGATATACATTAGATTGTGTGTGTGTGTGTGTGTGTGTGTGTGTGTGTGTGCATACCCATACTGGGGCTTGAACTCAAGTCTCAGGCACTGTCCCTTGTCTTTTTTGCTCAAGGTTGGCAGACATTCTACCACTCGAACCACAGCTCTACTTTCAGCTTTTCAGTGGTTAATTGAATATAAAAGTCTCTCAAATTTGTCTACCCAGGCTGGCTTTGAATCTCGATCTTTAGATCTCAACCTGCTGAGTAGCAGCTAGGATTACAGGTGTGACTCAGTTCACATTAGTTTGTTAATGTTTGCTGAGTGTCTAATGGATTTAACTCTTAACACCCAACTTCCAGTTACCCTGGATAATCGAAGGGATAGAAGCTTAGGCTAGCGTAAAACTTGACAAGTCTGAAATCCAAGCTCTCTGACTCAAAAGACTGTGTACTCAGCAATGCAGCCACATACCCACAACAGAAACAGGTAGGCCACTCTGAAGATCTTAAGAGAACCAGTCAGCTGATTCAGACCACAGGGTGGATCAGCCAATCATAGGAGACAGTAAAAATGATGCTGTGGAATTCACATTGCCGGAATGCCTTTGCACCAAATTCCCTGTAGTCCAACATTTTTTACTGTCACAGATGCCAGCCAACGGCTTCACTGCCTTGAAGTTGCAGGCAATTGGTTATGTCTTGAATAGTTGACATCCATTTAATACTAGGATGCATAGAAATACAGTTGAAGAGGTAAGCTGACCTTGCCCTTGGGAGGGCTGTGTAGAATTAGGGTTCAAGGAGCCAGCCAAGGTGTAAGAAAGCATTATGCCCACACAGATATGGCTTTACTGACAATCCTTTCAGGTGAAGTGTGAATCTCGGGCACGGGGATAATTGGTTGAGAATGGGTTAAGATAACAAGAAAATCAAGAAAGAGAAATCTTTCTGCTTTAAGGCAGAAAGGAAAAAGTGAAGGCTTGGTGACAAAAGGCAGGCAAGTGGATTGAAGCCAGGAAAATGGTGAGAGTTCACTTTGGCTGGCCTTCTCAGGTGGAATGCGGATGTGCGGGAAGAAGCACCGGCTTCTTCTGGAGAGCAGTCTGACTCGAAACAGGAATCCTGTGGTGGTGAGTGGCCAGCTGAAGTCTTGATTTTTTTTTTTTTAATGAAGATACATCATTGGTTAATTTTTCTTTTCTTTCTTTTCCTTCCTTCCTTCCTTCCTTCTTTCTTTCCTTCTTTCTTTCTTTCCTTCTTTCTTCCTTTCTTCCTTTCTTTCTTTTTCTTTCTTTTTTTCTTCCTATCTTTCTTTCTTTCTTTCGTCATTCATGGGGCTTGAATTCTGGGCCTGGGCCCCGTCCCTGAGCTCTTCAGCTCAAGGCTAGCACTCTACCACTAGAGCCACAGCACCACTTCCTGTTTTCTGGTGGTTACTTGGAGATAAAACATGTTTTTGGTATAAGTTAAAAAATAACCATGTTCAAATGTTATTTTTACTTGTATTTTGCTTTGGGTACAGCCAAACATATGTTTCATAGTTGCTGATATTTTTAAAAACTGAAATAAATGTTTTCTGTTAAAAAAAATTTCACAGACTTTCCTGCCTGGGCTGGCTTTGAACCATGATCCTCAGATTTCAGCCTCCAGAGTAGCTAGGATTACAAACCTGAGCCAATGGCTCCCAGCTATTGGTTGATTGTTAAGAGACAGAATCTTATTATGTTGGAAGTGGCATTGTGGCTCAAGTGGTCCAGCACTAGCCTTGAGCTGAAGAGCTGAAGGACAGCACCTAGGCCCAGAGTTCAGGCCCCACGACTGACACACACACACACACACACACACACACACACACACAAAATAATAATCTTGTTATGTTGCCCAGACTGGTCCTGAAAATCCTAGGCTGAAGTGATCCTCCTTCCTTAGTCTCCCAAGTAGTTGGAACTAGAGAGATGTACCACCATGCCCAGATAGTATTTATGATATTTACCCATCAAAAACTGTTCCTTCAAGCTAGGGATGCTGGTGTACCTCTATAGTCTCAGAGAGTTCCAGGCTACTAAGCTATGTAGCAAGACCTAATCTGCTTTTTGCTTTTTTCCTTTAACCAGACACTGTTCTAAGGGGTGGAGCACAAGATTGATAATGATTAGATCATTTTTTTTCATTCATGTTTTAACATCTTACAGGCTAAGTCTAAAAAGATGTTTGTTTCTGTTTCTTTCTTTCACTGTTTTGTTTTGTGTCTGACAATGAAAAGTTAGATCTATTTATCAAAGACACAAAAGAGAGAAATAGTTCAGGCATACTTTCCACCTATAGGAGAACGAGCTAATGTGTGCATGTTGTTTTAAGCCTCTAAATTTGTAAGAAACAAAATAGACATTAGATAACTTGCTTAATTGTGTGAGAGCTTAGGGTTGAAAGAATTATGAAAATTGCCCTTCAACATTCCCATTTGCTGGTTATTGAAATGGTAACCTAGGTGATGCAGAGAAGGGACTCTTCAGAGACTAGTGATTCTCCAGGTGGGCTATTCCCTACAGAAGATGCTTTTAAGAGCAGAGGCTTTTCTTTAGTGAGCAGGGGGAAGTGAAGGTTCAAAGCCCAAGGGGGATTCAGTGCACTGCTGCTGATTTAAAGAAGGTGGAGGCCTTGTGTCACAGGATGTAAGCAGCCTTCAGGAACTAAGAGGGCCTCTCCTCCCAGTACCCAGCGAGGAAATGGGAGCTCAATCCTCTGACCACAGGAATGGAATTCTTCCAATGTCCTTACCTGCAATGCCCTCCAGAAAAGAGCCAGATGCAGAGTAGCTGGGTTGGGCCTTGTTAGATCTTATAGAGAGAGCCCAGCTGGGTTCAGGCATACTTTCTACCTATAAGAGAGTAAGCTAATGTGTGCATGTTACTTTAAGCCTCTAAGTTTGTGGTCATTTACTAAGCAGCCACTAAAAACTAAACAGTGATAAGGCCTTTTTAAAGTCAAAGCTTTCTTAGGAGGCCAAGAAAGGAAAAGTGTCCAACTTCAGTAATCTTTGATACACATCTACATAAAAGGAGAATGATGTTTTACTATGTGATCAGTGGTACTGATTTATGAAAATACAGCAAATCGGAGACATCTTGTTTTTGAAAAAAAAAAAAGAAAAGTCAAAACTATCGTGCTGAAAGCAAAATAAATGAATGAATATCCACAAGCCATCACAACAATCACTTGTGTAAAATATTTAATACCTTTATCACGGGTTATAAGGATGTCATAACATGGCCAAAGTCCTGGTATTAAATACCCCAAGGACTAAAGGACTTAAGAAGGAAATGAATAATTTGTGAATGCTTCAGAAATGAGAGCTTTAAGCAAGTAGGCCTGTGTTTCTTGTTCTTTATAAATGTGTTTCATGATAATTTAATAAGCCGGAATAAACTCCCACTCTGCATCTGGCAAATGGCTTCCTTTTAACCCATTAGAATTTTTCCCCCTCTTTACTCAGTCATTCACCCCAACCCCTCCGAACCACCAAAGCACACCCTGGAGCCAGCCCAAACCTAAATCCCTAACTTCTGAGTCCACACAGAGTATGGGAGCAGAAGGAAAGTCAACACTGATCTGAACCAAAACATTCACTGTTCACCTGAGGACCTGGTAGCCCCAAGGAAAAGGCCAGGTCTAAGACACTGGGCAGTTGATATGAAGCAGAGCCAGAAAATAATTTTTAAGATGATTAGTAGCAATATACATAAATCTGCATAGGCTGATTTTTGTCAAAATTAACTTGTAAATTCTAATTCTGACAAAATTAGAATAGGCCAAATTTAGTTTCAAGTTCTGGGACCCTACACAAAAACTACCCAATGATGGGAAGCAGAACAAAGTGTAGAAAGCCACTGACTGACCAGGCAATGTAGTCAGGGCTTCTGGTCCCCAAACTACATGTGCTTTCCCTCTGCAATCTTCCTGTTAGATAATAAATACAAGAACCATCAGCCAAAAAAGAGACAGTGTTTCAGGTAGAATTGGAAACCAGTCCAGTAAGATTTCAGAACACTGTATCACTGTCTAGCCCTATGATACATACATGTATACATGTATGTACACATGTACATACACACAGAAACACCCCAGGCTGATCATATAATGCAAACTCCTGACTTGCACAGATTTCTTTTTGAATCTCTCCTTCAGTGGGGGCTCTCTTCATGCTGCTGTAGTTTGCTAGTTTAGGGGTGTGTGTGTGTGTGTGTGTGTGTGTGTGTGTGTGTGTGTGTGTGTGTGTGTGTGTGTGTGTGTGTGTGTGTGTGTGTGTGTGTGTGTGTGTGTGTGTTTGAACCACTGTTGAGTTTATAGAGATGAGTTACATAGGAGAAAATTAAATATGATAATTAATGCCATTTCTATGGCTTATGGATACTGGGCAAATATTTACTGTCACAGATTCCACCCCCTAAAGTTTCTGGAACCAAAATAATGCCACCAGCTGGTGACCAAATGTTCAACACAAAACCCTGTTTGGGTGGGGGGGGGTGATATTTCAGATTCAAACCATCAAGCAGCAAGCCCAATAACTAAGTCAATGCTGGGAACGGAGGTAGGCTGGTAAGGAGTGTCCTTTTAAAAGGACTAACATTTGCAGACCCTGAGTATTAAATAGATGGTGAGGTCAATCACAGAAACTAGAAATACAAAGTGGAAGTGTGTTTTCTGGGGGAAACCTGCTTTCAGCGTTGATAGAGTTGAGTGAGAGGTGCAGACAGTACAGGTGAGTGGAGATGTACTCATGGGGCCCGCAGAGACTCACACCTCTGTCTAGTCCTTTTCATGTGTACTGCATGCCTGCCCTGGGTCCTCTCTATCCTCTTTGCATTCTTCCCCTTTCTTTTCTCTTTTTCTCTCTTCTTGCCTTCTTCTTTCTAGTACCCTTCTGATATATATATAATTATATCATATAAATATATATTTATAAATTATATATTTACATATATTTATAAATTAAATTTAAAAAATAAAAAATATACATAAATATGCATAATTGTTTTCAGCCATGGGGTTTGAGCTTAGGGCCTGAGCACTGTCCCTGAGCTTTTATACTCAAGGCTATTGTTCTGACACTTAGAGTCATAGTTCTACATCCAGTTTTCTGGTGGTTAATTGGACATAAGTCTCACACACTTTCTTGCACAGGCTGGATTCAAATTTTGATTCTTAGGGCTGGGAAGGTGGCTCAGTGGTAGAGCACTTGCCTTGCATGCATGAGGCCCTGGGTTCGATTTCTCAGCACCACATAAGCAAAAAGAAGAAAAGCTGGAAGTGGCGCTGTGGCTCAAGTGGTAGAGCGCTAGCCTTGAGCTGAAGATCTGAGGGACAGCGCCCAGGCCCAGAGCTCAGGCCCCACTACTAACCCCCGCCCCCCCCCCCAAAAAAAAAGTCAAATTTTGATTCTTAGTTCTCAACTTCCTGAGTAGCTAGGATTACAGATGTGAGCCACCAGTGCCTGGCTCCCTTCAGGTATTTTTTTTTTTTACCCATTCCCTCTTTCCCTTTTTCCCCAGCTGAATTAAAATACGCAGAAACATTTCAGAACTGAAAAGTGATCAAAATAGAAGTGAATATTATTCATATTCTCTTTTCTCTGAATCATTGGGTCTCACACTGGGCACAAATGTGCCTCCCAGCAACTAAACACATTTTTTTTTTATCACAACTGGAATGGGGTGACCCTAGCCCCTAGTGGGTGGAGGTCAGGAATGCCTACAATACATACCACAGCTCTAAAACAAAGAATTACCCAGCCCCCCAAAGCAATAGTTTCATGGTTGATAAGCCCCTCTCTGTATGTGGGGCCTGGCAGTAGTTACTGTAGCATTGCTGAGTTCAACCAGTGGCTCTAATTTAGACTTCCAGTCAAAGTCAGACCAAAAGAGATGGAAGCATTTAGGGGATCTGAAATTATTGCTATGAATTTTTTTATATGTGAATGTAATAACTAACAGGGAGCACTTACAATGTGCTGGGCATTTGTCACATATTCTAACACTGTTAATCCTTCCCCTCCTTTTAAATAGAAACTAAAGCATTCAAATAGCAAATGCATGGCCCAAGCTAGCTCCCAAGCTACTTCACTACTGTAAAGATGTCGTTCCCAAAGTGTCACCAGTGTGGCCTATTTCTTTTGTGGTTTTCTCATTTGTGTGTCTCCTGTAGAGACTGAGTTGTCACGCTGTATTTTCTTTTACTCATTAAGTCTTACTTTTCTTAAGCTATTCTGAATTTTATGACTGAGAGAGAGACCCTTCTACAATAGTGAAATGGAGATTTTTCTCTTGACAGAGCTAATTGCTAGATCAGATTTGGCCTCAGTGGCAAGAAGCCTGTTTTGTGCCTCAGTTTCCTTATTTGTACAATGGAGAGATTACTACATCAGAGGTTTTTTTGTTTTGTTTTGTTTTTTTAATGAGGGTTAGTGAATTAATACAATGTTTTTCAGGCTATGGCCCATAGACTCTAACTAGTCCATGAAGGCTAGTTGCTGATCCAAGGGGAACTAAGTATAACAAGAATATACATCTAAAGCCAGGCGCCAGGGGCTCACGCCTGTAATCCTACCTACTCAGGAGGCTGAGATCTGAGGATCACAATTCAAAACCAGCCTGGGAAAGTCTGTGAGACTCTTATCTCCAATAAACCACTAGAAAACCAGAAGTGGTGCTGTGGCTCAAGCGGTGGAATGCTCACCTTGAGCTGAAAAGCTGAGGGATAGCGTCCAAGCCCAGAGTTCAAAAAAGAATATGCTTCTAGAAGCTATGTACCGGTGGTCATGCCTATAATTCTAACTACTTAGAAGGCTGAGATCAAAGATTAGGGTTTGAAGCCAGTCCAGTGGGAAAATTCATCAAGACATCATCCCTAAAATAACTAGCAGAAAGCTGGATTACAGGTGTGGTTCAAGTGACAGAATTCCAGTTGACCAACCCCAGGGCCCTGAGTACAAACCCCAGTATGAACAGAGAGAGAAAGAATATGTATCTAGAAACTTGCATTAGAACTTAAAGCAACTTGCCAGAGTAATTTTGCCTTAAACCTAGTAATAAAACAAAATAATAGCTGAGTTTGAGTTTATTTTTACTTCTTTAGTAATGAATCTCTATTCTGAATTTTATCAAAGCATCTTTCAGCCAGCCACTGGTGGCTCACGCCTATAATCCTAGCTACCTTAGAAGGCTGAAATCTGAAGATCAAAGTTTGAAGACAGTCAGAGCAAGAAAGTCTGTGAGACTCTTATCTCCAATTAACCAGCAAAAAAATCCAGAAGTGGAGCTGTGGGTCAAATGGTAGAGCGCTAGCCTTGAATGAAAAAGCTCAGGGATAGTACACAGGCCCTGAGGTCAAGCCCCAGGACTGGAACAAACAAACAAACAAAAAATTGTCTGTGACAGGTTGTAAAAAACAAAATACTGGCTCATCACAGATCACCTGAGGAAAAACTAAGTTAACTTATGTAAACCACTTGGAACAGTACTATAAATGTTAGCTAGTAATAATAATAGCACCATTTTCTACAAAATGAGCTCTCTACTCTAAAGATGTATGTCCCTGAGATTAATCTTCAATGTCATTTTAACTTCATTTTCAATTCTATTAAATCTTTTTCACAGTGTGAGCCATTAGAGGAAGTGCTGCTCCACTCCATACCCATTTATCAGACACTAAATATTTTAAGAGCTCATGTCTGCCATTGGTCTCAAGAGAGGTATAGCCAGCATAGTATGTAGTTATTCTGGTTGTTACTCTACCACAAAATGTGACCTCATCTTACATCGCACTAGCTGCTAGGGGTCAGTAGTCATGACTCATCATCAACTGACAGACTGCTTACTCACTGGGCCTTACTGACCTTCTAAAATCCTCCCAGTGTCCCTTTCCTAAGGAATGACACTAGCTATGTTCAGGCATTTGCGGACCACTAACAGTTCAGACATTTTTGGACCACCTCAGATTCCTTGTTATTCTTCAGTGAAGTACAAGAGGCTCATAATTCAAATAAAATGAATTTCTGAGTAACAGAAATATTACTATACTGTAATTCCCTGATTATATAGTGAGAGTTGCAGTACTAGGGCTTGAACTCAGGCCTGGGTGCTGTTCCTTTGTGTTTTTGTTTTTGTTTTTTTTTTGCCAAAGCTGGTGCTCTACCACTTGAGCCACAGCTCCACTGCTAGCTTTTTAGTGGTAAATTGGAAAAAAGAGTCTCATAGACTTTCCTGCCTATTCTGGCTTGGGACTCAGATCCTTAGATCTCAGCCTCCTGAGTAGCTATGGTTACAAACATGAGCCATTTGGCAATGGATCCCTTGTATATTTTTATTGAGTGTATAGATGAGAGGTGTGGGAAAATAAAAATGGAAAATCCAGTTCATCAGGAGGTCTAGAGCATCCAACTGCCTTGGATTCTACAATTTCCTTCCTTCCTCTTACCTGCTCCATGCACCTATTCTTCCTTTACTCCCTTGCACCAAAAACATTAGAATCACATCATTTTCTCTTCTAAAAACCTAGTGGTTTTTATAAGATGGCAGGAGGCAGAGTTTCACTCTAGTTATCCCCATTGTTTCTCCAGATGAGTACTATCCACGGATGTCCTCTGCATTAAGAAACTCCCCAAAATTCCATGATGTCTTTTAGGATAACCAAAGTGCTACGGATTCCTGGATTTGGTACACAGAAGTGTAACACAGTTTTCCTAAAGATTTGCCTGGCTTGGAAAGCCATGTCCCAAACTACACCTTCTTCTGGAACATGGTTGTGTGAGTCCTTCACTGCAAGAGTCAGAGCTCCTTGGAGAGGCAGGGGGCGGGGCTCACAGATTGCCTCTTTATTGGGGCTCCCAGGAAGGGCCTCTCACCCGCTTCATCATTCACATCATAATAAAATCTCTTTGCCCCAGAGGAATGCAGACTAGATTTCTTTTGTTAAAATCTCATTAAAGTCCGCTTCAGCCTGTAATAATTTGTTAATGGATGGCAGAGCTATTTGGCTGCAACTGGATGTTCTTTCCTTTCTTCCCAGGTCTCATAATCATTGTCTCATCTCCAACGCATTTCAGTTGTCACTGAAGTGTGACAGATGCTGGAGTCACTGCAAACCACTGGGTGAGCATCTCACAGTAACTGTGAGAAAAGAGATATCTCATTTGCTTCCTCCCTTCCCTTTTTTCCCATTGGAAGCTACTTCCTCTTCAGCTGGAAAATTATGATTCTTTTTTTTTAAATAAAAAACTAGATCAAATTCCCTGCTTTTTCTGTTCTGTTTTTGTTCAGCCTACCTGCCAAAGGTCTCTCCTCCCCAATGCCACCTACGATTGCACCTGCAAAAAAAAATGAAACATGAACTAAAAGGCAATGATTTAGATGAAAATAATTTGTTTTTAAAATATAGTGTTTTCTCAGTGTTCATCTGAATGGCAGCATCTAAATCTTTTTCAGTCATGTGACAGTATCTGGGACAATCACATCAAAATTTCAAGGCAGAAATACATTATAAACTGCAGCCTGCAGAGACAGAACCATGAAGTGATTTTGAATATCGGGGTTCCTGCTGAATTGTAAAAGACTAGGTGGCCTTAAGCTTAAACGGAGGAAAGAAATACTTCCCATAACACATCAGCTATAGGACTATGAATTCCCTTTATAAAATAGAAAATAGACATTGCACTGGTAGGTGGCTCATGGATTACAGGAGTTCACTCCTGAGTTTAAGCCCCAAGAATGGTGCGCGCACGCGCACACACACGCACACACACACACACACACACACACACACACACACACACACACACAAATTATATATATGAACAAAATAAAAGGCACAATAGGGTTGAGGAAGAATGAATTGGGTGCCTTCATTTGCCGGCCACACCTGTCAATCAGTTTCTACCACCAATCAGAATGCAAGTATGGTTGCTGAGTCACACCAGTCATCTTTGCAGACAGTTATAGGTAGTTATAGGTAGTAGTTATAGGTAGTTATAGGTATTGTGATTAATAACATCTTTAGCTAAAATATACTCTGCTGGGCACTGTTTTAAGACCTAAGATCTTATTAATTCCTTTATTCTCACAACCACCATATGCATGCACACACACACACACACACACACACACACACACACACACACACACACACAAATGTATTTATTTACTTATTCTGGAGACCAAATCCAGGGTCTTATGCATGCTAGGCAAGAGCTGTGCTACTGAGCTAGCCACATTCCTATTTTGAAATAAATACCATTAAGTGATGAGCTACCAATTGAAGCTGAGAATGCTGGCTCCAGATGTTGCTTCCATATCTTGTTAAGTTCTTCACTTCATATTAGCTCTGCTAAGATGGAAGCCCCATGTTTCAGCATTTTGTTATTTCCCTTCCCCTCCCTAAATTAGAAAAATTTGTATATAAGAAGTGAGGCACCGGAATTAAATACAATGAAAACAGAGGTTATACCATGGAGGAAGAACATACAAAAGAAACAAAGAAATCACATAGTACATTAAAAACAACAGCAACAAAGATAAAACTTCTTGTGTGTATGAAACTGTAACCCCTCCGTATATTATCTTTATAATAACAAAAAAATAATTTTTTTAAAAGGTTTTATAAAAGAAACATGAGGGGCGGGGAAGGTGGCTCAGTGGTAAGAGTGCTTGCCTTGCGTGCATGAGACCCTGGGGTCAATTCCTCAGCACCACATAAGCAGAAAAAGCCAGAAGTGGCACTGTGGCTTACGTGGTACAGTGTTAGACTTGAGCTGAAGAGCTGTGGGACGGCGCCCAGGCCCCACCACCGACCAAAAAAAAAAAAAAACAGAAAGAAAGAAAGAAAAAGAATAAGAAACAGAATGTGAGTCTGCCTTCATCATGCCCGATTACCATAGTCGTCCTTGGATTAAGAAGATAGTTGAATTCTCCTAAATTACTGTCCATCTACATCACAGCTATCATTCTTCCCTAAATCAAATTTGGGTCCTACCTGTTAGAGAGGAAGCCCTTTTGAAAAGGTGAGTTAGTAGCACTGGGGTGTGTGCGTGCTAAAGGACACATCACAGATAGGTCATGACAGTAGTAAGAAGTACATTGGCCTAGAAATGGCTATGGGGAGCTAGGATGAGCCAGGTGTGTAGCTTCAATAGAGTGGAAAGGAGAGGGAGGTCAACAGAGGTTCCTCATTCTCTATCTCACAGGCTATTCTAAGAAGCTCCAAGTTTATTCTAAGAATACAAGGCAGCCAGTCTCAGCTTGCAACAGTTGCATCCGCTTCTTGGCAACTTCCTTAATCCAGTTCTTGTTGCTGTAACAGAATACTTGGGAATTGGTCATTTATAAAGGAAATAAGTTAGTTAATGTTCTGTTACTGAAAAAAAATTCTGAAATTATCAGTTAAAAGAGAGGAAACCAACAAGAAGTGTACTCATTGCCTTACTCATATAACTGTAACCGCTCTGTACGGCATCTTTACAATAAAATAAATTTTTTTAAAAAAGAAGAGACATTTATTTTTGCTCATGGTTTCACAGGTTGCGGTTCACAGTCAGGAAATCTTTTGGGGAGGGTTTGAACATCAGGAAGTTTATCATGCTCTAGTGAAGCAGGACATCCTGGTGGTGGGGGCTATGTGATAAAGCAAGATGTGCACCTTATGGTGGCCAGGAAGCAAAGAGAGAGGAGTAGAAGGGGGAGGGACTTGAGTCCCAATATCCCTTTAAAGGGGATGACCTAACTTCTTCCCATTGGGCTGAACATCTTAAAGGTTCTACCATCTTCCAATAGGCATCAAGCTGGAGACTAAGACTTTAACACATGAGCCTTTGAAGGAAACTCCAGATTCAAACGGTGACAAGAGCTGAGCCATGATTTAGGTTCATGATTCTGGAGGCTAAGAAGTCCAAGAACACTACCACACTGGTATCAGCTTCGCCCCTGATGAGGACCAGTGACGAGAAGAACTGAGTAAAATTACAGAAACTGTGTGTTCATATCCATCTTTATATCCTGGCTTTTTTTTTTTTCCTGATGGGAAATGGGGGAAGGAGAGGAAGGAGGCAGACTGAGTTCATCTTTTAGGCTGACAAGGAGAAGTATAGCTGGTAACCTAGGTAGAAGTTATTCTTGAGGAAACAGACAGCCAAAAAATTTTTTTTTGAGTAGGCAGGAGGGACATCTGTGAAGGGCAAGGAAAGCAAGCCAATCCCTGAAGCAAAACCTGGGGAATGGCAGAGGGAACCCAAGGCTGCTGAGGCTGGGCTGAGAGCAGCCTTGACTTGGTTCCCAGAGCCTTGCACTGTTCACTCTTTCCATGAAAACTCATTCAAACAAGAGGTTTCAGATAACTCATGCCAATAGCACTTGAGGGAGGACCCCGGATCTAGGGGGCTGGCACCTTCCAGTGCCAAGAGGGTTAATGTGTGGGACTTTCTAGTGATATCTTTCCATGGAAAGACGTGAATCTTGAGCCAGGAAGCAAATGTGAAATGCTGCGATCTTAGTCACAGTTGAGTTGCCAAGACATTTCTGAGGAGCACTAAGATAACCTTCCCCCATCCCTGAAATTAAGTGGGTGAATGCTTCTCTCAGTGATTTAGAAGCCTGCTCTTGTTCCCCTGTGCAGCCTCATAAGCAATTGCAGTCAATCCCAGGCTGCCATTTTAAAAAACCAGTTGACATTATGTTGAAAGACAGCGGGGTCAGCCATTTCCCCTGGGTTGCCCTCTCCATAGACCTATATCTGTTCTCCTCCACTAAGGTTAACTTTGCCATAGGGATTTGATGTAAGGTAGAGTCATTTGAGCTCATTGTGCTTGTGGGATTTTTCTACTTCTTCAGTAAACACTTATGGTGAAATAGATCCAGCTCTCTGGAATATAAATCCTTAGCTCGAGGTTGCTTGAGTGGAAATTTTTAACAAGCCATTCCCTCAGCTACAGAGCCACACAAAATGTGATTTTCCTAATGTGCATGTTCCCACAGAAGCTAATAAATGGACATTACTTGGGTATGGACACATCCTATTACTCAGCTTGATCCTAATACCACTAGCAAAAGAAAAAAATAACCATTTGCTGCCCTAGCAAACAGCAGAATCCATTATGTCCAGCTACATGAATAATACTCAGCCAGATTCCTCTTGACACAGATAGAACTCCAGCCTCCCGGGGATGACAAGGCTGCCGGCCGAACATCCAGTGTTCCCATGGCCCTCCTGCTGCTCCTGTGGCATCCCACAAATCAGAAGCTGCCACTTGCTGCTGAGAGGCTGATAGATGGCGAGCTCATGACTCATTATTTCTAAGACAAAGGAAAAAGAAAGTACTCCAGGAAGGGAGATGTTTGGGATGGGGAGGAAGGCAATGGGTAGTCGGTAAAGGATGGTTGAGTTAACCACACCTGTTATCACCAGGGAAGCAGTCACTCACACATAGCAATCACAGATTTCTCAGACCCGGTGGGATCACTGGGGGATGTTTAGTCTTTTCTCTACCTTAGAGATCATCCCTGTACCCATGCCAGCCTGTGCGCCTGGACACTTCTCTAATAAGACACTGCTCTGAATAGGCAAAACCCTGTCAAACACATTTGGAGAAAGTCCCAGGATTCAATAAGGAAAACCTTTGGTGAAAGCACTCAGTCCCATTTGAGAACTCCAATGATTTAGCACTCAAGGAAGGCTCTGTCCTATGAGACAGAAAATGATCCTGAGCAATAACAGGTGAGCAATCACAGGCAGCTCTCTGGACCATCTCATTCTTGGCCAAAAAAGAACCTCTGCTTTTCAGACAGCTCCCAGCCTGCTCAGAATGGAAGTAGAATCACCTCCCACCCCCACCAACCCAGCATGCATAGCCCAATGATGCTTCCCATGGTGCTCAGGGAAAGCTTACTGCCAGAAAACATTCATTCCTTTTGAAGTACTATTGCTCCAAGTGGCTTGGCTCCCTACTGGTTCTCAGCAAAGTAATTTTCTGCTTCGGTTGACCTCAAGTTCCAGGCAAATAGTCCTGCAACTCTTCATTTAAAACCCTTACCCATGAAGTTTATTTGGTTAGTAGGTTGGTTTCTTGGTTGCTTGATACCAAACAACTAAGGCCTTACTATGTACCTTGAGCTGACCTAAAATCTATATGTAGCCAATGCTGGCCTTGAACTTGAGATCATCCTTCCTCATTGACAGGGTTATAGCTACTCCGTTAGCACTTTGTATCTGATTGTTCATTCATTTGTCAATCCAGCCTTTCATCCATCTATCAAGTATCTATCACACAAGTATCCTATGTCAGCCAGGTCAAGATGATAAGTATGAACAAACTGGAATCCTAATCTCATGGAACTTTCTATGTAGTAAGGAAGACATTCAATGAAAACATTTAACCTAATATTACTGAGAGTAAAATGGAAAAATAAAATTTATAAATCCTCCAAATTTTCTGCTTCAGCCATGGTTCAAAAAAACATTGTAGGCCACAGCGCTATGGACGAGAAAGAGAGGCGTGGTACAAAGAATCTCTTTTAATGAACATTGTTTGTGCTCCCCTGAGGTTGCCCACATTCCATGTATTTTAGTATGAATTTCTCATTGTCCAATCATATTCTGTACCTTTATAGGGCAGTTGTTCAGCTAAGGGTAAAAGCAATTCTGTTGAATTTGTTTCCACAATGCATGAACCAGAATCCTCAAAACAGTTTCTCACTGTTTATAAGAGAAGATCCTTCCTAATGCTAAGTGATGCCTCAATTTCTAGGCCTCTGTATTCATTGGAAGGGAAAAGAAGACAATGCAGGAGAGATTTCTACTAGGTTGTCAGGTAGGGGGATAGAAACCATTTCACTCTTGGGTGCTCAGATACCTGGCCCAATCAATAGCCCTTGAACTAGGAACAATGTTTAAATACAGAGAGGACAGGAAGAAAGGGAGAAGGATCTAAGGATGTGATTGGGAAGAAATGGGAGAGAAAAGACGGGAGGAAAGCAGGGAGTAGCCAAGGGAGAACAGGAAATCCAAATGAGAAAGATCTGAATAGAATCTGAATCACTGTTCTATTTCTGTTTCTTGTACAGTGAAGACCTTCAAGGAAACTGTAGTAAAGAAGAATTTATTCCAGAAGGAAAGAAAGAAAGGAAGAAAGGAAGGAAGGAAGGAAGGAAGGAAGGAAGGAAGGAAGGAAGGAAGAAAAAGAAAGAAAGAAAGAAGCTACCACTGCATTAGTGCCAACAAGAGAAGCCAAGAGCCAGAAGATGCTGAGCCCTTAGGGAAAATATTGATCAAAGCCATAAATTTCTATTTTCTAGTGTAACAGCAATGACTCATGACAGATGACTGGCCACCATCCATTTGCCTCTCTCCCACCCCCACCCCCAGGGGCCATGGTACCCAGTAGAATGGGGCCCATGATCATCTAATAATCTCAGAAACACAGAGGCTAACTCAATTAGAACCATGAATCTCTGTAGATTCAATACAATCAGAGTTTGCATTTGTCCATAGAAAGCTGCAGTGGAATTTTCCACTGAAGCCAATCTAAGCTGGAAGCTTAAGCAGGAGTGGGAGATCAGAAGGCAGGAAGCCAAGACCATGAATTTTATTTAGGGTCTCAGGAAATAAGGGGACAGACCTTGTTATTTTTTAAGGTGCTCAAGAAGAAAAGTACAGGAGCAGACTGTGACTACAGAGAGACCAAGAGACCAAATATTCTAGAATGTGAAAGAAATGGACTCAGGGACGCTTGAGCAATAATTCTTAAACTAGATTAGCCCACAAACCAAGAGGAATGGGGACCATTCTGGCCAATATGTACCTGAGGGAGTATAAACCATGTGCAGTGTGACTGACACACTAGAAATAGATTCTGCTCAGTTATGTATGGTGGTACATGCCTGTAATCCCATAAATAGGGGGATGGCAGTTTGAGACCAGCCCCAGCAAAAATAAAAATAAAAATCAGATCTTTCCTGAAAAATAACTAATGTGTTGAGCACCTGCCTAGTAATTGCAAGTCCCTGAGTTCAAACTCCAATACACAAGAAAAAGAAAAAGAGGAAGAAAAAAAAAAGAAAATAGTTTTGCTCAGTTTCCATCTGTACCAACACTGAAGCCACAGCTCACAGAACTCTAGCCACATGGAAGCCAGACACTACCACTCCCTGGGTTTGGGACTTTGGTCAAGTTTCTTTATCTCTATAATGTTCCGTTTCCTCACCGATAAAGACAAGAAAGTGCTTCTGTGCCATTTATTGAGTGTTTTCTGTTTCGAAGCATTGGCACTCTTCTATTCTTCACATTCACCACCCAACCCAAGTGTTACTGCTAGCTTGATGAACAAGGAAAACAAGGCTGAGAGAAATGATCCCACTTGTCCAAGATCACACAGCTGGTGCATGTTAGAATCGGAGCTGGCCCGTGGTCTCCCTTCAGAGTTGTGCAGGAAGCCTCTCCAGCTGCCCTGTAACCGTAGCTGAGAAGATGGTAGTTCTCTTGCTTCTGTTCAAACATGGCCAAAGGCCACTCCCATTCTTCTATTACAGGCAGATCTACACAAAAGGATGCTCTCCCTTGCCTGTTCTGTTTTGTTTTGTTCAGTTAACTAAAGGTATTTGTTTTTCATTTGTTTATCTTGTTGCATCAGAATTATCCTAAACCCACAAATTAAGAAACACCCATCTTGATTTTTAAGTCTCCAGTGAATGGAAATACAAAGAGCTGCCCGGTGTCAGCCTTCCTGGAAACCCTCCATAGAGTAAGAGCCTGGCCAAGACACAGTCACTGTTTCTGTGGACCATCAGGAGCTACCACCTTGGAATTCAACCACTCCAGCTTATTAAAACAACAAATTACCCACCATGAGAACTGTGGGGTTCATTCAGATGGAAAATGGTGTCTTCTTCTTTTTTTTTTTTTTTAATAAAGTGATGTAATGAGGAGCAATTTTCCCATCAGCTCAGTTGTCAGAACAAGGCCAAGGCAGCCACTGAGAAGAGCTTCTTCTTCTGCTTTCCCCTCCTTCCTTCCCCTCCTGCCACATCTTCTGGAGGGAAGAAAGTGAAACCAAGTTGGGAAAAACCAAGTCTAAGTCCGGAAGGAGGCCCAGCAGGCCTCCGGTTTCAGGCTGATGCTCCCATTGTCCTGTGTTCTCTTGGTGGTTCTCCCCCAGCCTTTGGCTCTTGGTGTGTCCCACTCTCTGATGCTCCTTCCCCCAGCCACCATTTCTTGCAGCCCTGGAGGCTGAGGGGGAAAAAAAATGAATTTCAAAGGGAAACTTGCTGGAACTGTGTAACTCCTGTTTGAAGAGGAGGAAAAGTGGGAGGTTGAATGCAAATGGGCCTGTGCTGCTCCCAGGCTGAAAGTTCTTAAAAAGCATTCAAAATTGAATGTGTTTTGGTTTTTTTTAGAAGGAGAATTTCCATTTCGTATGGGGATTTTTTTGTTTCTTATTTTTTCCCCTTTAGTATGTGCGTATGCCAGTGCTGCGGTTGATTCAAGGCCTCGTGTTCTTACTTAAGCCTTTTCCCACTCAAGGCTGTTGATGTTCTACCACTTGAAACACACCCCCACTTCTGGCTTTTTGCTGGCTTATTGGATTAAGGACCTCCCTTTTTGGTCCAGGTTGGCTTTGAATCATGATCCTCAGATTTCAGCCTCCTAAGTAGGCAACGATGACAGGCTTGAACCATCAGCACCCAACTTCATTTTGGACCGTTTGATTTTTACCTTTGTTGTTGTTGTTGTTGCATTCACATTCAACTCTGTAATATTTTAACATGAACAGCGTGAGCTTTCAGTCCTCACACTTACAGATTTGGAGCAGGTAAGTCTCCCAGATGCCTGTGGGATTTTTTTTTTTAATTTTCCCAGAAGGAAGGATAAGGATGAGGTTCAGGAAGAGTGAATTGTTGCAAAAATGTACTTCAATATTGAGGGGTTCAGAGTACCGTGTGTTTCTTTAGTCTGAAAAGGGTTTATGGAAAAGGTGAGTTTTGAATGCTGTTTGAAAATGCTTGACAGATTTGTGGCTTACTTATACCTATTTTTTCCAAGAACAAAAGTCACCAATTCTTAGTGGCTCACACCTGCAAGCCTAGCTACACATGAGGCTCAGATTTGAGGATCACAGTTTGAAGCCAGCCAGGGCAGGAAAGTCCTTGAGACTTTTATTTCCAATTAGCCACCAAAAAGCCAGAAGTGGAGCTGTGGCTCAAGTGGTAGAATGCTAGCCTTGAGCAAAAAAGGAGAGGAGAGTGGAAGGGAGAAGAGGAGAAGGAAAGGAAGGGGAGGGGAGAATTGGTTTTATAGTTGTAACTCACTCTGGGTGCCAAAGTTAAATGGATTTCTACAATGATTCACAGAGCTTGAAATTTGGCATGAAAGACAGAAGTTCTAATTTTAGTTCTCCCATTAGCTAACTATGCAGCCTTGGGCAAGTGCTTCCTTTTCCCTCTTTAAACATCCCTTTCATCTGTACGATAGAGGCCTCAGGTAAAATTCTAAGCTCCTGTGAATCCATAACTATGGAAAATAAGTATATATTCCTGCTCAAATGTGCTATATCCCAAAGCCAACTAGAAATGAGTTGAAGGTATTTTTTTTCCAAAGTAGATTTGTTTATTTGGAAATTGCAATTTTAGAGATAGCTGAACACATTACACATTATTCTGACAGACCATAGCCAAATGAGGGGGCATTTTGCATTGCCTGCCTTGTTTCTCCAAGGATGTCTTGAGTGGCTACTCAAGATTACACGGAGCTAAGCGCTTGATCTATGCTGGTCCATTGTCAGGAAAATGCCAATTCTGTGGCAGGTTTTATGGAGAGGATGTTTGAACTATTCAGGGGCTGGGATGTAACTCAGTGCCTAACAAGTGCAACGTCCTGGGTTGGATCCCCAGTACCAAAAAAGAAAAGACCAAAAAAAGAAAAAAGAAAAAGAAAAAGAGAAGTAAATTCATCAAAGACAGGATCTACACACACACACACACACACACACACACACACACACACACACACACACACACACACACACACACACACACACACACACACACACACACACACACACACACACACACACACACACACACACACACACACACACTTGCCTTTGGTATAAACCTCTACTCAATCTCCCTGGAAAAAAAAAGACAAACGATGTGGAACACTTTGTTCAGCTGGAGGATGCCTTGGTGGAGAGCCCAGGTATGTTCCCATTCATGTGGAGTAGTGGCTGCTGCCATTTTCCAACGCAGGAAGCCCTGTCACATGCACTGCTTTAGCCACAGATGGCTGTTTGTCACGGGCTTGCTCTGTGTACCAGTCCCCAAGTCTGAGCCAGAACTTCTCACCAAAATCATGACCATCAGTTCTCATCGGGATGCACTTCAAAATGGGCCCATACGATTTTCTGCATATGTATACATGCTGCATTGCAAAATTTCTTGAAACTGGCTGCCCCTAGCATTTAAAATTTGAAGGTACAAAGGAGGAGGCAACAATGCTTGATAAGAAATGTACTCATTATCTTGCCCATGTAATTGTAACTCCTCTGTACGGTATTTTCACAATAAAATAAATAAATAAAATAAAATTTGAAGGTAATATGTGAAAGAATTAAGGCCCAAAGCTTGTTTATATAGGTATCCTTAGATCCCCCAGTGGCGAGAACATCCCTGTCCTATCTTAGGTGCTCAATAAATTCTGTTGGAATTCAATTTATCTCTGGAGTAGAGAAGAAAGGCAGTTTATCTAGAACACACCTGCTGGTGTTGTGGTGCTTGTTATCATGCATTTAAATAAATTGTGTATATAGTATGTAAGTTTACTTCTGGTTACAGAGCAGAGAATGGGGAAGTTACACCTGGCTCCATGGACAGCCAGCTCAGTCCACTGAGCTCCGTGGAGACTGTGCAGGGACAGTGAGAGCCAAATGGGCCCTGGGCAACACTTGTCTATCAGGAAAACAAAGAAACACAGGCACCAAGAGGCAACGTGTCATCATGTGTATCTTTGTACAAACTTGCCAGGAGGAGCAAAAGAAGAGGCACCCGCAGGCTTGGATCAACTTCTAAAATGGACTCGGGAGGTAGAGGACTATGTCTGCCAGAGAGAAAGGAAAATGTGAAGACACACTAAAGCCTTTTTTTTTTTTTTTTCCACTTCAAAGGTTAAAAAAAAAAAAGCGCTGCTCAAGGATCCTCCTTTAGCTTTCTTCTTGTTCTGTTTCAAGTGTCACTCTCAAATCAAAGGAGACCATCCTGGCCTGTCACTGGCAAGGCTGCAGAGAACCCGGGAGAACTGTGGAATAACCTTGCAGCAGATGCCAGGTGGTCTAAGTGGATGGAAAATACTAGGAGGATATGGCTGCCTACCGAGCTATGAGTTGTTGAGCCTGAAAAGAGCAAGAAAAAAGAAGAGGAAGATAAAGACGAGTAAATTGAGTCTAACATAGTTTTCTTTTATCTATAAAACGTGTATTTATGCATAAATCATGTAATGCCCATTTATACAACGCACGTTTGTGTGCACACATGTACATGTGCACGCACTTGTACTAGACCTTGAACCCAAGATCTCATACTCTTTGCTTTTTTCCACTCAAGACTGGCACTCTATCACTTAAGCCACACCTCCAGTCCCAGCATTTTGATGGTTAATTAAAGTCACATGAACTTTCCTGCCAAAGCTGGCATGGGTAAAAGTTCCTCAGATCTTAACCTCCTGAGTTGCTAGGATTACAGGCATGAGCCACAAGCACCTGGCTCAACTCACAGAAAGAAAGAAAGAAAGAAAGAAAGAAAGAAAGAAAGAAAGAAAGAAAGAAAGAAAGAAAGAAAGAAAGAAAGAAAGAAAGAAAGAAAGAAAGAAAGAAAGGAAGAAAGAAAGGAAGGAAGGAAGGAAGGAAGGAAAGGAAAGGAAAGGAAGAAAGGAAAGGAAGAAAGGAAAGGAAGAAAGGAAAGGAAGAAAAGAAAGAAAGAAAGAAAGAAAGAAAGAAAGAAAGGAAGAAAGGAAGGAAGGAAGGAAGGAAGGAGAGAAAGAAAGAAAGAAAGAAAGAAAGAAAGAAAGAAAGAAAGAAAGAAGGCTCTGTAAGATTAGTTTTTAAATGACAACTTCTTTTTGGTATCATGAATACACTACTGATTGTGCCATTTGATGGCCCTGTCCAGTGGTATTTTCAGTAACTGTGCCTGTACTAGAAGTTGTAAACTGGCATGGGAGTTTAAAGCAGGTTCGTATTGGTGCACAGCACAGATTAGTTATTTATGGGGATGGGAGTTTTTTCATTTTCAGTTGTCTCTGATCATACAAAATAATTGTTCTGTTAACTAAGTGTAACTGTCATGTGAAAACAAAAATTGCAGCTATTTGGTTAATATTCTGAGTGCTTCTAAGTAAATGTAAGTTTTTTTTTCATTAAAAGTTTATTCCTAATCTGAAAGCAGTGCTGATATTTAAAGGGGCATTGAAGGTCATCTAAGCCCAGGATTGGCAAGCTTGGTAGTGTGTCCAGTATACTTTGTTCCTTAGACTAAAATTTATTAGTGTGTGTGTGTGTGTGTGTGTGTGTGTGTGTGTGTGTGTAGGTCCTAGGACTTGTGTGCTGTCCTGAGCTACTTTTGCTCAAAGCGAACACTTCTACAGCTTGAGCTATAGCTCCACTTACAGCTTTTTTTGGAGTAGTTTATTGAAGATAAGAGTCTCACAGATTTTCCTATACCAGCTGGCTTCAAACCTTGATCCTCAGATCTCTGCCTCCTGAGTAGCTCGGATTACAGGCATGAACTACAAGCACCTGGCAGAATAAAGTTTTATTGAAATACAATCACTCATATATCATAGCTGCTTTTGTATTACAACCACAGAGCTGAGTAGTGGTGACTGAGGCTGTATGACCCAGAGATTTACATACTTACAAATGTCTCTTTACTGAAAAAGTCTGCTGACCCCTGCTGTAGAGAACCATTCTCATGTGATAGATACAAAGGAAATTAAGGTATGGACAGAGATCGACTTGCCTGGACTTCTCAGCCACACAGCTGAGTCTCTATTCCAGGGCTCCACTGTCCTGTCACTCTTTTTGAGTATTCTTCTTTTGAATAATGAAAGCCCACATCAAAGATTTGATTCAGAAGCACCAGGAAACTTTCCCTGGCGTTTCTCTGTCTTGTTAAGAAAAAGGCATCGAGCTCCCTCTCAGAGCTCATGGGCATTGTCCAGCTTTCTCACCGTATCCACCTGAGGACTGATGGCTTCCTGTGTCTAAGCCTAGTTCTCCTGGGATTCAGACTCCAGGGCATGCTGGGAAAATCATGGCATCAGCCTCTTAAATGCCTTTCCTACAAGCCACGGGGTCTTGCCAGGCTGTCCTTGAACTCAGGATCCTCCTGCTCAGCCTCTCTGTGAATGCTGAGATTTCAGCCCTGAAAGGAGCAAGGAAGGAGTCACTCAACTCTGGGGCCTTGTGAGAGCAGCAGGAAGGGAGAGAAGGACTCGGTAAGGAAAGAATCGAGTGGGTTATTCAACTCTACAGCATGGAGCAGGGGCGTTGTGGGCATAAATAGCACAGGGGATTTGTGGCCGCATTGCCAGTAGCTTTGGCAGCCATGAATGAGTGTGTCTGTGGTTGTTTCCAGGTGGCTTCTAGGTACACAGAATTCCTATAATAGAACTAAGCACTGCAAGTTAGGGCAGATGGGAGATACACAATGGATGAGTAGTAGCCAGAGGACCATTCTAGGTCCCCATGAGGAATGCTTCTTGGGGTGTCCTACCCCCAAGAGGGAAAATTTGTACATAGGGTTGAAGCAGAGAAATGTCCTACTCGTGGGCTGGAATGGTAACAAGGGCTAATCCTCTCACCTGCCTCTGTAAGCTTTAAAGTATCAGCGAGACTCGTGGCTCTCTTCCTAAGCTCTGTTCCTCTGGGTTGAAAGCTTCTGCAACTCCCCGGCTGAGTTGATTAGTTCTGCTTCAAAAGGGTAGGGATATAGTCTAAGCCATTCAACAATCAATTCCATTGCTGTCAGAAGACACTTGCTTGTAAATACAGTCAGTGCTGTTGACAGTATTGGCATAGCCAACCTAAGCTGCAGGAAGATCCAGAGAAATGGCTTCCACCCTATCAGGGAAAAAGCAAACAAAACAAGAACTTGTTGACCAATTAGAATGCCCTTCCTTCATAAGAAATATTGGCTTATAAAACTAGGGCTTAGAATAAGTCAGACAGAGAGATATAAGCCAATTCACTTCATTTTTTTGGGGGGGGGGGTCCGGTCGTGGGGCCTAAACTCTGGGCCTGGGCGCTGTCCCTCAGCTCTTCAGCTCAAGGCTAGCGCTCTACCACTTGAGCCACAGTGCCACTTCCAGCTTTTTTTTTTTTGCTTATGGGTGCTGAGGAATTGAATCCAGGGCCTCAAGCATGCAAGGCAAGTGCTTTACCACTGAGCCACCTTCCCAGCCCCTCAATTCACTTCATCTATGTTGTTATTTCCATGAAGTATAAACATAGTAAATGAATAAGGGGAGGAAAGCCAGGTAGGTCTGGGTGTTGGGGACTCAGACCTGGAATCCCAGCTACTCAGGAGGCTGAGATCTGACAACTACAGTTCAAAGATAGTCCAGGAACAAAAGTCCCTAAAATTCTTATCTCCAATTAACCAAAAAGGTGGAAGTGGAGGTGTGGCTCAAATGGTAGAACAAGGCCTTGAGTAACAACAACAAAAGCCAGGTAGGGTTTCTAGTTTGGGGTTAGATTACTCCGAAAATAATTTTCTGAATTTATGTGTGATCACATACGGTGACTTTATTTGTGTATTTATTTTAGGTTTTTGAGACATGGTCTCCTTGTAGCTCAGACCGACCTCAAACTCTTAGTCCTCCTGGCTCAACCTCCCAAGCACTGGGATTAGGGGCGTTCACAGCCACGCTCTGCGTGGATGACTGTTTATATAGATAAGCAAACGGTATCTCAACGAAAAGGGAGCTGTATGTTCAGAAAAACTATCCAGCACAGGAAAATCAGGACAAAATTGTCCCGTGTGCCATTTTCTGTCATTCTCTAACAAGCCCATCTGAGGGTCATCTGATGGTAAAAGGAAGTAACTTAATTAGGCTTAATTACTAGTCATGAAGGCTCAGACTCTGAAAGGATAGACATTAACTTGAGAAGACTGCTCAGTTAAAAATGACTTTTGTGCAGCAGAAATGCAAATGAATTCCGTCAAGCAGGAAACCTGACAGCAGAGGGCCTGATCTTAACACTGCCCGGAACTGCTCAACAGCTCCTTCCAGCTTTGCAAGCTTCCTTCATGTCCTTCATTTCAATAAGAGAAAAATGAAGCAACACAGCTAGCAGCTTGTTTTCTCCTTTGATCTAGTTCTTTCTGCCTACTGGTGAGATAATGAGTTAGAAGAATCTTTGACCATCTATGGGTCTGAGAATTGTATTTTGAACATTTTATAGCAACTATCTCCTCTTCTCTGCTTACAAGTAACCAACTTACCCCACCTGCATTGTAATGAATTGGACTCATCTGGTTTTCTATCCGCTGGAAGATTAGACAAAGTCTATTTGCTTATTAAAAATTAAGGGATGGGGGAAAGCCCGTGATGATGCTCATGCCTATAATCCTAGCCACTCAGGAGGCTGAGATCTAAGGATCATGGCTCGATGCCACCCATGTAGGAAAGTTCCCTGAGACTCTTATCTCCAATTAACACGAAAAAGCCAGAAGTGGAGCTGTGGTTCAAGTGGTAAAGCACCAACCTCGAGCAAAAAAGCTCAGGTTGGGCTGGAAAGATGGCTTAGTGGTAAGAGTGCTTGCTTTGCGTGCACAAGGCCCTGGGTTCGATTTCTCAGCACTACATAAGCAGGAAAAACTGGAAGTGGTGCTGTGGCTCAAGTGGTAGAGTGTGGCCTTGAGCTGAAGAGCTGAGGGACAGCACCCAACCCCGGAGTTCAGGCCCCATGACCAAAAAAGAAAAAAGCTCAGTGTTAGAGCCAGGGTCCTGAGTTCAAGCCCCAAAGCAAGTATTAAAAAAAAAAAAAAGGGGGGGGGAAAGCTGAGTGCCAGTGGCTGATGCCTGTAATCCTAACTACTCAGAAGGTTGAGATCTGAGGTTTATAGTTTGAAGCCAGTGTTGGCAGAAAAGTCCATGAGACTCTTATCTCCAATTAACCAACCCTTCCCTGCTGCCCTCCCTCCTCCCCCACAAAAAAACAAACTGGAAATAGAGCTGTAGTTCATAGTGGTAGAGTACTAGCCTTGAGCACAAAAGCTCAGGGACAGCGCCCAGGCCCAGAGTTCATGAATTCGGACCAGGACAAAAAAAAAAAAAAAAAAAAAAAAGGAGGGGGTAGAAAAGAAAAAAACAAGGAATTTCCTTTCACATCTGCTTTAAGCCAATTCACTTCAGGAAGTTGCTTGATGACCCTGGGGACTCAGTACTGAGCTTGTTACTCCATAAATTCCAGAAGAAAGGTCACTGCCCGTCTTTAAGTGACTTACAGTCCAAGTGGGGAGACTCACCACGTGCACATTGTAGTAGCCAAATGCTTTGAGACGTTGCCATGGTACATGTAGACCGCTCAGCTACCTCGAGCTTTGAGGTTAATCTGATTGTATTCTAGGATCTAAAAGAAGAAGAAGTAGCAGCAAGGAAGATAGATGATTGTGGCTTTGACAAGTTTCAGCCTCTCTTGGCTTCCACCCAAAGTAACCGGCTTGGGAGATGGATTTCTCCTGCAGCCAGCATCTTGTTCAGCATTTCTGCTCATCGTGCTTCCGGCATTACCTCCTCAGAGGACTGCCCATCATTCCTCAACCATCCTGGCCCTCTTGATCAATCAGCAGACACATGCGGAGGATGCAGAATGGACCCTCGGGACCTAGGCCCGCTTTCCAGGCCTGCCACCCTCCTTGTTACCTTCGCTTCTCACCTTGGTAAATCCTTTCAGGCCCATATTTGATGAACTGCTTTGGGGAATATTGATTTTTCTTCTCTTCAAGGCTCAGACACAAAGGCCAGAGTGTTCAGTATTACTACTGGGAGCAAAGCAATGATGGGGGCCCGCATGTTCATCTGGATAAAAAGCCAAGAATAGGGCTGGCATGGGGAAGGTGTGGAGATAAATCTGGCCACACTTCTGCTTAAGCAGTCTATACATGAAACCCAGCTGGGTTCTCTAGTCCCCAGGTCCAGATGAAGTTGGTGTGTACTGTGTAGACTCTGGTGATCTATTGCCTGCTCCCATACTATGGATTATGAAGTGTTTGTTTCACGAGATCTGGCTCCAGCTTGCCTCCTCAACAAAGTTCTTCTCTGTCCTGTATCTTGTGACTGTTCCTTTATTTTCACTCAGGCTTTAACTAAAGAACTGGGCCCCCTTTCTTCACTGTCCACGAGATAACCATTCACACGTGGAGATGAAGGAAATTTATAGGGAGCCACATAAACTATGTAACGTTCAGCAGTAGAGATTCCTTCTCTTAAAAAGTCCTCTGGTGGAGTGGCTCACGCTTGTAATCCTAGATTCTCAGAGCTCAGCTAATCCAGGCAGGAAAGTCTGTGAGACTCTAAGCTCCAATTAACCACCCAAAAGCCAGATATGGAGCTATGGCTCAAGTGCAGAGTGGAGAATGAGCCTTGAGCGGAAAAAGCTTAGGGACAGTGCCCAGGCCTTGAGTTCATGTCCTAGTACTGTTACACACACGTGTACGTGTGCACACGCACGTGTACACACACACACACACACACACACAAACAAAGGTCCTCTGGCCACCCTGCCTTCTTGTTCTGTCATCCTCCATTCCATCTTGTCACTCAAGAACTGTGGGGAAAGCCGGGCGCTGGTGGCTCATGCCTGTAATCCTAGGTACTCAGGAGGCTGAGATCTGAGGATCTCGGTTCAAAGCCAGCCCAGGCAGGAAAGTCCATGAAACTCTTATCTCCAATAAACCACCAGAAAACCGGAAGTGGCACTGTGGCTCAAGTGGTAGAGCGCTTGCCTTGAGCTGAAGAGCTGAGGGACAGCGCTCAGGCCCAGAGTTCAAGTCCCACAACCAACAAAAAAAAGAACTGTGGGGTTCAATATTCAACGGCACCCACAGTGAGCGCTCATGTAGTCTAGCCCCCACCGGCTGCGTGTGCTGTCATCACTTCACCGTGCCTCACTCTGCTCTTCTATACAGTGAGACGGAATGCACCTGCCTCATCTCCCGCTCACTTGTGAGCTGAAAGGGAGCTTGAAGTGGAGGTGTGGCTCAAGTGGTAGAATGCCAGCCTTGAGTGACGAAGTTAAACAAGAGCGTGAGGCTCTGAGTTTAAACCACAGTTCTAGCACTGGGAAAAAAAAATATTGTGTCTGGGAGGGTGGGGGGAGGTTTGAACTCATGGCCTTACATATGTTAGATAAATTCTCTACCACAGAGCTATAACCCAGTCCCTAGCAAGTCCTGAAATAGTCAAACATGAAGTTCCCATATATCAGTTATTCCACTGCTCAGTAAAGGCACAAAAGAAAAACGTGTATATAATATCTTGTGCTTGGAGTTTATAGCCGCATTATTCATAATAACCAAGGGGTGGAAATAACACAATGGCCCTCAACTGGCAAGCAAATATGTTCTATCCATACGTTGGAATACTAATCAGCCTGGAAAGGAATGTAATAGTGATATACACTGTAACAGGGAAGGATCTTGATAGCATGCTAAACAACCACTCTTCTGTACTGTTTTAGTCTCATGGAAGAGAAAGAATAGGGAAGTCTACAAAGTAGTGATTCCCTTAGACTGAGAGGTGAGAGGAAGGAGGGGTAATAGCTACAAGATTTGAAGTTTCTTCCTGAAGTGATGAAATACACTAAAATTAACAGAGCTGCATGCCTGTGATCCCAGCTACTTTGGAAGGGAGGGGCAGGGAGATGAAGAGCTCAAGCCCAACCATGTTAATATGACTATCTCAAAAACAAAAGGGCCATGATGTAGCTTAACCCTAGCCTGGCATGTGTAAAACTCTGGCTCAAGCCCTATTGCCACAAAAGAAAAAAAAAGTCCCAAAACTGATGGTGGTAATGTTTACTCATAGCTGGGAATATTCTTTTTCTTCTTCTTTTGTGTGTGCCAGTAGTGGGGATGAAACTCAGGGCCTACCACTGTCACTTGGCTTTTTTGTTCAATGTTGGTGCTCTACCACTTGAACCACACCTCCACTTCCATATCTGTGTATATTCTAAAAGCCACTGTTTGTATACTTTACATGGGCTCTTGTATGTAAATGACATTGCTCAGCACTGGTGGCTCATGCCTATAATCTTAGCTACTCAGGAAGCTAAGATCTGAGATTGGTAGTTTGAAGTCAGCCCAGGACAGGAAAGTCCGTGAGACTCTCACCTCCAACTAACCAGTGAAAAAAGTCAGAAATGGAGTTGTGGTTCAAGTGGTAGAGTGTTAGCCTTCAGCAAAAGAGCTCAGGGGACAGTACCCGGGCCCTAAGTTCAAACCCTATGGTGGGCACAAAAGAAGTGTATATTAATATTCTAACAAAACCAGGTGCTGGTGGCTCATGTCTGAAATTATAGCTACTCAGGAAGCTGGGATCTGAAGATCACAGTTCAAAATCAGCCCAGGCAGTAAAGTCCAGGAGACACATCTCCAATTAACTACCAGAATACCAGAAATAGCGCCATGGCTCAAAGTAGTAGAGAGCTAGCCTTGAGCAAAAAGAGTTCAGGGACAGGGCCCAGGTCCTGAGTTCAAGCCCTATGATCAACAACAAAAATTCTAGAAAAGTCCAAGGTCCTGGGAGGAAAGAGCTGGCACACTGAAATGTGTTATTAAGGAGAGGTGAGTGAGGAGTGGGCAGGGTCAGGGAACCTGACAATAGCTGGAGCAGTACCCAGTGGACTAGGAAGACAATTCCACGTGGGCCAAGGCAGGAAGCTGCACTGCCTACTGCAGCCCAGCGGGGAGGAGCGGGGAAGAAAGGCCTCTTGCACAGTCGTTGGTGTCTGCGGGGCTCCCTCTGGTGGACCCCCCAGGAAGCCCCAGAACACCCTAGATGGAGTCCATGCAAGACCGCCAGCCTCCCTCCTGTGGGAGAAGTTAAGCACACCAACTTGGCCTGCCTTTTGTGCTGCCCTTCCTCGCAGACTCAACAGCAGGGGCAATCTTCTAGAGCCAGGCTTTTCCCTCTAAGTGGCCTAGTAAGGTCTTTTAAAAAAGGACTTTTTGCTTCTTAAGAGGCCTGGGTACTTTTCTGCAGCAAAACATTTGCAGCTTTCTGCAAAGAAGCCCCACAGATTTTCTTCTATAGTGGCTGGAGAAAGAAAACCAAACTGTGGCATGCTTTCTAGGGCCACCTGCAGAGCGGGGAGTGGGTGGAAGGCAAGGAACAGGGCTCAGTTGCCTGTGGCACTCTTATTTCGCAGGACGGGTGAACAGGTATCAAAAGCTTATGCTGAAATCAGAAAAACCTATATTGGTAAGAGGCTGATGTTCAATCTTTTTTTCCCTAATAACTACACCTCCTATATTTGTTCCTGCCTGTTGGTGTTTCTTCCAGAAGTATGGCTTTCCTTCCTGCCCCCCCCCCTTTTTTCCTTCTTTGTCTTTTCCTGATAGATTGGCGAATCTGCATTTGGAATGAGGCCAGAAAAGGGGGGGGGGGGAGCGATCATCAATTATGTACTCAATCATGCCCCACTCCCAATCCACATCTTGAAATGCTCGCCTCTGGAACAGTTTCGAATTTGACTATATTTGTAGAGGGAGTCGTTAAAAAGGTAGAATAAGGACTGGGCATGGTTGCACATGCCTATAATTTGTTATTCAAGAAATGGAAGTAGGAAGATAAAAGTCCAAGACTTTTTGCAGGCAAAAAGATAGAGAAAAAGAGAGAGGGAGGGAGGGAGGGAGGGAGGGAGGGAAGGAAAGAAAAAAGGAAGGAAGGAAGGAAGGAAGGAAGGAAGGAAGGAAGGAAGGAAGGAAGGAAGCAAGGAAGGAAGGAAGGAGGGGAGGGGAGGAAGGGAGGGAGGGAGGGAAAAAACAAAAATGAAAAAAAATTGCAAGACCCTATGTAAAAAACTAAAAAACAAAACAAAAACGGGGAGGGGTAGAGGCCTAAGTGGAAGAGTGCTTGCCAAGAGTGGGAGGTAACGAAGGCAAATTGAGGCCATTATAATGGGCCACAATCCAGCATGATGTGTCCTCATAAGGTGAAGATGAAGGTACACACAGAAAAGAAGGTGCTGAGAAGACACAGGGAGAAGACAGTCATCTACAAGCCAAGGAGATTGGTCCCACATGTAGCCACACGGGCTGGCACCTTGACCACGTTCAAACTTTGGGCTTCTAGGAATGACAATATAAGTGTCAGGGATGAAAGCCACTGAGTCTGGGATGACCTTTAGGATGGCAGCCCAGGCATGCTAACACGAATACACTATCCAGAATAGCAGTTACCCTCCTACCTCCTCCAACCCGGGGTTGTGGAATGTTTGTCCTTTTCCTCCAGGGCTCCCCTCATTCCCCATGAGGACAAGTGTGGTGCTCACACTTTGAATCTAGTATGCATTTTGCACTGTGAAATCTAGGCACCTAAGCAACATCCCACTCACTTCTTGAAAGCACTTCGTTTCTCCTAATAGACAAGGAACAGTGTCAGCCCTTCCAGGTTTATGCAGAGGTTTTTGAGTCTGCAACCTTTTAGGAAGCCTTCTGCTCCGGTCTTCCCACTCCACTCCTCTGATCACTTACTTGTTACCTGGGCTTTTGTGAATTCTAACCAAGGGCAATTTCACTACTTTTGAACCCTGCTTGGGCCCAAGGAGTGCAATGTCCTTCCAATCTAGAAGCTCATTCTCTTCCTTGGCTGCTCTTCCAACCCTCGCCTCCACGTCCTTTCCACCTCCAGGATAAGCTAACCAAGTTTTCTCAGCCTGAAAGTTCTCCAAGGTAAAAGCACTAGTTAACTTCGTGGTGGAAATTTGTAGGCATGTCTACAGCAACGAAAACAGCCTAAATTAGTGTCCTGGTAGATCACTCTGCTTTGTTTTGATGGAGTGAAGGATGCCACTTACTTTCCGAGCCAGATTTCTAGGGGGATACAGCTGGAGTTCTGTCGTTGTTGGAGCAAGGACTTGGCTGCCATTTCCTCTTAGTGCAGGTTCCTGTGGGGCCTAAGGCAGCTTTATAAATGATAACCACTGCGTTTTATTCCTTTCTACGCCCAAGAGCCTCAAGGCTTCTTTTCCCAACCCTGGAGAGTTAAATCATGCAGTCGATTTAGTCTTCGCCTCAGGTTTCATCTCACACAGAACCCAACAGGGAAACCTCCCCACACAGCCACAGGGGCCGGAAGGACTGTGTGACAGGTGTTCACAGCCGTTCCCCTCCTGCCGACACCTCTCTGCAGCAATGAGGATGGAGACGGGAAGGAAAGGCAAAACCTCCAATTGCAGAGCGTGAGGTGGCCACCTTCTGGGAAGTGATTAGGACTGGAGGGAGAGTCTGAGCAGCTCGGTGAAAAGCATGAAAACTGCTGTGGAGCTGGAGAGACAGGAGAAGGCTCACCAGGACAGGGATGGCCAGCTGAACTTGTGTGGTCTCTGCATGTCCCCAGTGTGCAAAATAACTGCTTCCAAGTGGCTCCCAGAAACACAGCCTCCTGCATGAAGTCTCCTTGGGACTTCCCCCCCCCTCACCCCCCGGGGGAACCACAGACACACACACACACACACACACACACACACACACACACACACACACACACACTCTCTCTCAGGATGCTCCATGTTGGTTGTTTGGCCCTTTGCCCTCTGCAGATTCCCCCCCCTCCCCCCGGGAGAAACCACACACACACACACACACACACACACACACACACACACACACACACACACACACACACACACACACACACACACACACACACACACACACACACACACACACACACACACACACGCGCGCGCGCTCCATGTTGGTTGTTTAGCCCTTTGCCCTCTGCAGATCCACAGGGAAGATGTGTCCCCTGCCAACTGGCACGTCAGGTTATTGTCGGGGTGACAGTGTCAGCTTTCCTCTTCCGTCTATTTGGGAAGCATTTCTTGCACCAATGAGCAAGACCACAGCTACTGTTCTCAGTCTCAGGGTAGATTCTAATGACTGTAGAAGACGAGATTGTTAGTTGCAGGGAGCCTCAGGAGATGCATACACTGCAATGGGCGTAAGCATAGACTCAGGATTCTGAGTAAAGACAAGATGGTGAGAGGTCTTGATTCTTTTTACCTTTTCTTATTTTCGTCCAGCATTTCATACCATCTCAAACTACATTTCTGTTGAGCTTGCAGTTGTTTCTTTTTTCTTCTCCCTCTCTCCCCCACACACAGACTCTTTTGAGTACAGGAAACACGTCTGTCTCATCCACTGCTGGGTCCAAAGCACCCAAAATACTTCCTGTCACACGGGGGGTGCTCAGCACACAGTTGTGAGATGAATGAATCAGTGGGCAGCCCAAGAGAAGGCAAGGGAAGGGAACCCCAATAATGAACTCCCAGATTATATACGTTATTTTACTTATCCCTGTGTGCCCCCTGTGAAGTCATCGTCTCTACCCTACCAAAAAGAAAGTGAGGTAAAGAAAACACAAGCAATTTTCCGAAGGCTGCATGCTTGGTAAAAGGTATGGCTAGGACTGAAATTCCAGGCCATCAGGTGACAAGGTCAGGGTTACACCAGGAGGAGACTCACAAAGCCTTGAACAAAAGAAAGCAACAGGCAGGGCGCTGGCGGGTCAGCTCACGCACAACAGGCAGGGCACTGATAAAAACTGAGAGGATCTAGGCACAAACAGGGAGAAATCCTTTGGCAGACTCATTTCCATCCTAGTACTGGACTTTACCCATTCCCCTCACTAAAACCAAGCACCCAAGGACTCCAGAGAAAAACATGTGGCCTTGACCACTAACTAGTTGTTCAACCTCAGGAAACTTAACTTCTCTGGGATGTTCCCCCTGCAAAACAGTGACAAACAATAAGTTGGTTTCAAGGGCTGTGGGTGAAATGGTGTGTACAAAGCACCAAACTTTAGTGTGGAGTAAGGATGAATGCATTTCCTCTTGGCCTGTGATGTTCCTAAGAGGACCAAAGTAGAAGGAGGTGTCAGGAAGCTATGTCAGCAGCCCCAGTGCAGGTACAGCAGGAGAGGGCGACGACATGGATAAACACAGAACATGAATCTAACTAAAGGAATGCTTAGGAAGAGAAAGGGAATGAGGAAGGGAAAAAGAAGCAGGATACATAATTTTGAGATGCATGGCAACTATGTATGAAAATAGCAAAAAGAACCTCAGTGAAAGCTGTTGGGAGAAATAGACTGTGTCTGCAAGAAGTGTTAAAGGGGAAAGGATGAATATGCTCAGAGCAGATTGCTTTGTTTGCATCTGTGAAAATAGAACAACGATGTTGAAATTGTTTTGGAGAAGGGGGAAAGAGAAAATGGTAAGAGAGTGAGATTGATTGGAATATGTTATAAATACATGTGGAAATGGAACAGTATGAATAATGTACACTAAAAACCAGACAAAAACAAAAACGAAACCACCACAACAACCAGTTAGGATTGTGGCAAATCTCTTCTCTGCAGAAATGGAGTAGCCAGAGCCGGAGAGGAGGAGTTGTAGGGCACCATTTGGCTTGGGCATAAAATTAAAATGAACAAGTGTGAGTTTTGAGATGCTTGAATACCTCTTGGAGATTTTTGTGTGTGCTGGTCTTGGAACTTGGGTGCTTTCCCTGATGGTTTTTGCCTAGGGCTAGCATTTTACCACTTGAGCCAAAGCTCTGCCTGCAGATTTTTGGTAAATGATCAGAGATAAACTTCTGACTTTCCTGCCATGGCTGGCTTCAAACCATGATCCTCAGATCTCAGCCTTCTGAGTAGCTAGGATTGCAAGCACGAGCTGCTGAAACCCGATGATTTTTTTTTTTTAAAACATAACATTTACTACTCTATAAAAATAGTTTCCCGAGCCAGGCACTGGTGGCTCATGCCTCTAATCCTTGCTACCCAAGAGACTGAGATCTGAAGAACATGGTTTGAAGCCAGCCTGGGCATGAAAGGCCATGAGGCCTTTTGTCTCCAATTAACCTGCAGAAAACCAGAAGTGATGCTGTGGTTCAAAGTGGCAGAGTGCTAGCCTTGAGCAAAAGAGCTCAGGGTCAGCCCAGGCCCAACAACAAAAGATAAAGTAAAAATAGTTTCCTGGACTAACACTAACAGTTAAATAAAGTGTTATGAACAAAAGCACAATTTTTTTGGTAATTTTTGGATTTATTTTTTAAAATAAAGAATGAAAACAAGAAAAAGAGAGATGTAAAGAAAGGAAAAGAAAAAAGAAAGAGAAAAAGAGAAAAGAGAGGGATGGAAGAAGGGATGGAAGGAAGGAGGAAGGGAGGGAGGAAGGAGGGAAGGAGGGAAGGAGGCAGGGAGAGGCAAATAGGGAGGCAGTAAAGGGCCTAAAGTTTTGGGTCTCCTCGACTCCTGGAAACCAAGGTTCTAGGAAAATCTGAGGAGGAGGAAGGCAGACATCCTTCCTGAATTTGTTTACAGCGCCACCTGGTGTTTAATGGCACACATTTTTAGCCTTCTTTATCCTTAAGGGATGGGATTTGCTGAGTGAATTCCCACAGCTATTTTCTGAGCACTCTCTCCAAATCTCTTGCACTATGAAGTAATAATTGTACAGAATACTAGTGAAATCTTTAACTGTTTCCATTTTTAGCTTTGTAGTGTGGAAGGAAAGGTCCGTATATAATGTTAGTTAGGATTTACTGAGCAGCCAGGTATAGTTGGCTGCTGGCAGGCCATACGTGTCTTCCAAGTTCTCTCCAAGTTCTCTTAAGACTAATACACATGGGTCCCTACTTCACAAAAAAAGAGAACGCTGCGAAGTGGCGATGAGGACCTGCTGAGAGCCACAGGTATCAGGGGTAACGCTGGACCCAACACCCAGCTCAGGACTAGCTTGGAATGACAAAGAACACAGAGGCAGAGAGCCATGCGCATTAGTGGACAGATTCCAGTTGGGAGCCTGGGGCCACCCCTCCCTGGAGAGTCAAACCAGCCGTGAGAGAGGTGCTGAGGCCAGCGAGGACAAGCACGGCCGGCCACTGGAACAGATACTTCAGCGATGTGCTTCGTGTCATTCTCCGCTTGGCAACTAGGTATAACAGCTCTGGCCTTGGCTCAGCTGGGAGAACAGATGGGCAGGAATTGAGAGCAGCTCCCAAATCAGCCAACCGGCAGAAGGCCTGCCTTCCCTGTGCCTGTGGGGGCTACAGAGCCTAACTGGTCACAGCCAGCTGCAGATGCCCCACTGGAGGCCACGAAAGCCTGGCCAGAAGCACCGAAAAAACATCAGTGAGGGTCATGAGAGGACAGCAGGCAGTGACAGCTGGATTCAGCTGCTCGCCAGAGGCAGGTTCAGATCTCTGAGCAAGACACACAGCTCCTGGGGCCATCAGAGCCCAGTCCTGACTTCCAAGCCCAGGTCTCTAGCTCCCCACCCCCTTCACAGGAAGACAGCAGTGTGCCCCAAGCACAGAGGGACCTGGAGCTTATACCCCAACACACAGCACTATCACAGGAGCAGAGCTAACAGTTTCCCTCGGAAAGGAAGACAGGAAGGTGGTGAGTGCTTTAGAACAGAATGCAAAATGCAGTTTTATTGCAATTCTGGTTAGAGCACTAGCTACAGGATCTGGAATCGAAAAGAAAGCAGCATGTTTCACCTGGCACTGGTGGCTCACGCCTGTCATCCTAGCTACTTAGGAGGCTGAGATCTGAGGATCGTGGTTCAAAGTCAGACCAGGCAGGAAAGGCTGTGAGACTCTTATCTCCAATAAACCACCAGAAAACCGGAAGTGGTGCTGTGGCTCAAGTGGTAGAGCGCTAGCTTTGAGCTGAAGAGCTGAGGGACAGGACCCAGGCCCAGAGTTCAAGCCCCATGACCGACAAAAATAAAAAATATTTTAAAAAAGAAAAAGAAAAAAGAAGGAAGAAAGAAGCATGTTTCTGCAGTCAGCTGATATTGTGGGTTCTACTTAGGAGGGAATGACTAGGCTCAGCAGAGGAAAGCAAGCTCTTTTTCACCTTGGAGAAATTACATTCACATATGGGTTAGGTACATACCCACTCTTTGTTCAGATTGCAATAAACAAACAAACAACTGATGTCAGATGCTGGTGACTCATGCCTATAATCCTAACTACTGAGTAGCATGAGACCTGAGGAATATGGTTTGTAGTCAACCCAGGAAGGAAAATCTGAAGGCCAGAAGTAGAGCTGTGGCTCAAGTGGGAAAATGCCAAGACCTTAGGGACAGCACTCAGGCCTTTAAGTTCAAGCCCTAGGAAAAGCAGAGGGAGGGAGAGAGACAGTGCGAGGGAGGGGGAGAGGGGCAGGCAGGCAGAGACAGAAAGGGGGAGGGGGGGAAGGAGGAAGGGTGAGTAGATTGAAATTTGTTCAGAATTCTATATAACTAGACTTCCAAAAGAGCTTTCGAAAGTTAGAGGTCTGGAGTTGGAATTTGATGATAAAGCGCCTGCCTATATACTTTAAGACTAAAGTTGGGAAAAGAGGTCAGCTGTTGATGACTGATACCTATAATCCTAACTATTTAGGAAGCTGAGATCTGAGGATCACAGTTCAAAGGCAGCTCAGGCAGGAAAGACAATGAGATTCTTATCTCCAATTAGCCATCTAAAAGCCAGTAGTGGAACTGTGGCTTATGTGGGGGAAGGCTAGTCTTGAACGAAATCTCAAGAGACAGTGTCCATCCTGTGTTCAAACCCCTGGACTGGCGTGTGTGTGTGTGTGTGTGTGTGTGTGTGTGTGTGTGTGTGTGTGTGTGTGTGTGTGTGTGTGTGTGTGTGTGTGTGTGTGTGTGTGTGTGTGTACATATATATATGTATATATATATACACATACACATAAAGTGTGAGGCCCTGTCTGTGTGTGTATACATATATATATATATATGTATACACACACATACATATAAAGTGTGAGGCCCTGAGTTCAAGATCCAGTACCAGCAAGGAAAAACCAGTTGGGAAAGGGAACAGGAGAGAAGGGGAAAAGAGCAGGAAAGGCGAGCTGGGGAGCCCCCACCCCTGGGGGATGCACCCTGAAAGGAGCAGTTCGCATTTCCAGGAAACCTGGTATCTCACAGCCACCTGCAGCCTGCACAGTGAAGCTCTTCTGCCAATTATAACGCACTCACAACTGTGGCTCCCTCACGCCAGGCCTTCTGCACTCTTCATACCCTACATGCATCAAATCTTAAGTTGGGCCACCTGAAGCCCAGCTCACGCGGCCTTGGGAAGGCTGGGCAGAAGGCAGTCAGCAGGCTCCAGCACCACCTGCCCCTCCCTCGTCCCTGCTCCTATCCCCCATGAGGGCACAATCAGGGCTGAGACCTCAGGAGTCCCCCTTGGTCCTCCAGGGTGTGAGAAGTAGGCAGGGACACACTCTCGATCCCCACCGAGGCCATCTGCACTCAATTATAAGCCCTTTGGAACCAGCAGAGGGCTGTTTTGCCCGCCCGTCGTGGTTTCCCTATGATTAGCTTGTTCTTGTTGTTTGAATATGGCACACGGTGCAGCCAGCTGCGAACAGCGTTCACAATTCAAAGCTTTCTTTCCTTCCAAAAAGAAAAGTGTGGAAAGAAAATAAAGTCTTACTTTCTGAATACTTCTATCTCTTCCCCAGATCAGGACCATTCTTTTGTCTGGTGTGTGTGTATGTGCGTGTGTGTGTGTGTGTGTGTGTATGTGTATGTATGTGTGTGTATGTATGTATGTGTGTGTGTGTGTGTGTGTAACTCTGAAGGCACTGCTTGCTGTATGTACTTCAGCCTTACAGGACATACGACATAAGCCAGGCATGGTGGTATATACCTGTAATCAAGCAATCAGGAGATTAAGGCAAGAGGATTGTGGGCTGGAGTACAGCCTGGATGGTATAGTGAGAACCTGTCTCATAAAACAAAACTAGCAAGATGGCATATCATTCCAGTCCTATATTACTATCATGCATTACTACTCATGGTCCTGTGGCCTCTCCTCACATTCTTAGTGGGTGTAAGGATACCATATGTGAAGCATCATTTCAATGAAATCATTGCAGAGACAACTTCCAGTCCACTTGGGAGCAGAACTGATGCGGAAGCATCTTCTTTCCAGGTGCTGAGCCAGGAATAGAGCAAGACGACTACTTGATTCACAATTGCATCCTGTATGCTCTGCAGGCTAGTAGCAGTTTGCCATGTGTGGACTTGAAATCCAGGCGCACATATGTGTACAGAGCCAGAGGAACTGAAGGTCTAGAAGCCTTGTGAACTGTGATCATTATTGTCAGATGAGCTACCATTCACAGAGTAAAAAAATATGAAACAAGAAGGTAAGTGCAATCATGGTCCCTTTGCCCCCTATTTCTCAAACTTATTTAGGCAAACTCACGTCTTTTTTCATAATGTAGGCTGCATGATAAACAGCAGCACAAAGATGCCAATAGCCACAGAGCACATTTAAGGTTGGTGTGTGTGTGGGAGGGGGTGCATATATGCATTACTGGGGTTTTTGTTTTTTTTGTTTTTTTTTGGGTCCGTCGTGGGGCCTGAACTCTGGGCCTGGGCACTGTCCCTCAGCTCTTCAGCTCAAGGCTAGCGCTCTACCACTTGAGCCATAGTGCCCCTTCCGGCTTTTTACTTTTTGCTTATGTGGTGCTGGGGAATTGAACCCACGGCGTCAGGCATGCAAGGCAAGAGCTCTACCACTGAGCCACCTTCCCAGCCCGCATTACTGGGTTTTAATTCAGGGCCCTGTACTTGCTTGTCAGGCAAGAACTCTACCATTAAAGGCATGCCTCCGGCCCTTTTGCTTTATCATTCAGATAGGGTCTCACACTTTTGCCTGGGACATGCTTAGATTTCTATCTCCTACCTATGCTTCCTACATAACTGGGATTACTGATGTGTGCCAACCTAGCCTAGAAAGTTCTTACTAGCATGGGTTTGGTTGGCTTATATTTATCATTTAAATCTTTTAAAATTTAAGATTCTATCTATGGAATGTTGAGAAAAGAGAAAGAAATACAAATGCTTAAATATTTTGTTAAGTGATGTTAAAACCCAACAGTTATCACTTTTTTCTTACAAGCAATTTAAAGCATATCCAAGTATAAAAAATACATACCAACTCTGGGTTATTTCACTGAGGACAAGGGAACCACTGTCTAAGAAGTTGTAAATTAGGAAAGAATAAAATTAGAAGGCTCCCTAGTTTTAGACTGTAGCTGAAGGTACTAGTGTGACTTCAAGTTTTCCAGTATGTAGATTCAGAAATAAACTCAAATGTTAACAAATGCAGACACTTGTGTGCCTGTGCAAATATTCCCAAGCTCTGATAACTGGGCCAGGTGAGTGGCACCGCTACAGTAAGCATAACTGGCATTCAAATTTAGATTTCCAAATAATTTCTCACTAAAAGAGGGTAGGTCTGCCAGGGTTGGCAGCACATATCTGTAATTCCAGCACTTAGAAAGCAAAGGTATCATGAAGGTATCAAGTCATGAAGTATCATGACTTCAAGGCCAGCTTGAGCTATATAGTGAGATCCTATCTCAAAAAACAAGCTAGTGTCTTAGCTTCTCAGGAGACTGAGATCTGAGGCTATAGTGATTTAGAGCCAGTCTAGGAAGCAAAGTCTGTGAGACTATTGTCTCCAATTAACCACTAAAAAGCTGGAAACAGAGCTGTGGCTCAAGTGGTAGAACACTAGCATTTTTAAACTAAAACACTCAGGACAGTGCCCAGGCCCGGAGTTCAAGCTCCAGGACTGGCACAAAAAAGAGAGCTGGGGCTATAGCTCAGTGGTAGAATACTTGCCTAGCATGCGCAAAGCCCTAGGGGGAAGGGGAACACAGGGCTGGCGTGGAGAAAAACAGCAGGTCTTTTTGTCAGAAAACACAGCAATGCCCAAGTAAAAGGGTGCCACCTTTAGAGGACACACAATCCAGCTTTGAGGCGTTTCCACTGGCAATATCAGATACCAAGTAAACACAAGGCTAGGCCTGGCAAGTGCAATGCCCCGAGTTCAAATCCCAGTGCCACCAAAAATAATCAATAAAAATAACAGCAACAGACTGTAACCGATTAAATAAAAAAGAAGCTATATCCACCCTGATATAAATACATGGTAGCTCTACAGGAAATGGCTGCCCAATGGCATGTTTGACAAATCATTGTTAAGTGTCAGTAATGGGGCAAGTGATGGGGTGTGGAGCCGTGAGGATCCACAGGGCTTCTCTGTTGCTCCTGCTAGAGATGTGTCACCTCATCTAAGCCTATCCAAACGTCATCCCTGCAAATGTCAAGGTCAAGAAAACCAAGAACAAACGAGGTTCTATTTCAGAATGGACACTAGACCAAACAAGTAGAGGCAGCGGAAACTGAACTGCACCCTCCAGCCAGCAAGGATATGACTGGCCCATCTGGCAAAACCTCAATGGCTTTGTTGTAGGCAGCCATAATATATCAAGGATAATTTCCTTGTGTGTCTGGTAGTTTTGTGGTTACACAGGATCTGGTCCTTTGTTTGGAGAAGTATACACAGAAAGAATAATCTGGGGTGGGTCCAGGGACAGTGACTAGTGCCTATCGTAACCCGGGCTACTCACAGTTACTGAGACTCTGACAACAAAACAGGCTAGGCGTACTGTGCATGCCTGTCACCTCAGCGAGGCATATGTAGGAGAAGTGGATCCAAGGTTGGGCAAGAATTATACCCTATGCAAAAAAAAAAAAAAAGGCTAAGGCTTAATGATGAGAGAGCCTGCCCAGCAAGTTCAAAGCACTAAGTTCAAACCCCAGCAAAGGGAGTCTGGGAATAACAGGCCAACTGGGCCGACAGCCTACTCACTCAAACAGTTCAGGTTAGCTATCTGTTAAAAAATCCATTTGAGGGCTGGGAAGGTGGCTCAGTGGTAGAGCGCTTGCCTTGCATGCATGAGGCCCTGGGTTCAATTCCTCAGCACCACATAAGCAGAAAAAAAAGCCGGAATTGGCACCGTGTCTCAAGTGGTAGAGTGCTAGCCTTGAGCTGAAATGCTGAGGGACAGCGCCCAGGCCCAGAGTTCAGGCCCCACGACTGGACAAAAAAAAAAAAAAAAATCCATTTGAAAACACTTCAATGTTGGTGATTGTGGCTCACATCTGTAATCCTAGCTCCTCTGGATGCCGTGTTGTTACTTTATATATTTGAACTAAATTAAATATTTTAATCAGTTTCTTAAAAGATCAGTGAATGAATGTACTTTTCTAGGTTGAATTAAAGTGAATATTTATATAAGATTTTTTTAAAAGTTTGGCTGGGGAAAAATAGCAGTTTTCCACAATCTGCCATCGAAAACGAAGATGACACACAGCAATGAGAAAGTGTTCCAATTTCTCACCAAGATTCACAAGCTGTGACGTGGATGCTTTACTTTTAAGAAAGTGCCAAAACAAACAGGCAGATCTGAAAGAATTTTCCAAGTGAAATAAATTAGAAGCAAAAAATCATAATTAGAAAAAAAAAAAAAGTAGAAGTTAGGGACTCTGAACGCTGAGATTGAACAAAGTTTGGTTGACAGTGAAGTTCCCGGGGACAGGACCTGAAAACACACAAGCATCAGGTAACAGGGCACGACAGAGAGCTCATCCCTGTGGCCATCCTTCCTGAGGGAGGAATCCTCAGAAATGGCCCAGGGGCACAAGGCCAATGCGTCCCACTCAATACCTCATCCAGTCTGACAAACTCTCATTTTTCTCCAGTAATGAAGAGGTGGACGTTCTTCTGGGACTGCAGCATCTGGGCTGCCCGCTCCACGCCGACCACAGCTGCTAACCTCTGCGCGTCGTACTTGGAGTAGAGGACAGTACAGGTCCACGTGGCCTCCTCTCCTCTGTTGGTGGCTCTCAGCATGTTACAGATTTCGCTGTAGAAGTGAGGATATGTCGGCAGTTCGTAGAATATCAGGTTCCTGATGCCTTTTATGGTATACCTGTCAGAATGGAACAGAGATAGGCTATGTCTACCTGAGGAACAAGTCCCTGAAAAGCTACCCAAGATTTTTACAGGACCAGAGTTCACACTCATAGTCATGCCACAAGAGGAAAATAACATAATACACATCACACAAAGCAAAGGCTATCCTAATTAGAGCCAGAGGGTTTATACATACTTGAATTCCTAATGCTTGACCGAAGATAATGAGAAAAGCTCACCCCTGTAATCCTGGCTACTCAGGAGGCTGAGATGTGAGGCTCCTGGTTCAGAGACAGCCAAGTCAGTAAAGTCTGCAAGACTCTCATTTCCAATTAGACTTGGAAGTATGGCTCAAGTGGTAAGAGGACCAGCAATGAGTGAAAAAAAGTTAAGTGAGAGCACAAAGTCCTGAGTTCAAGCTCCAGTACTGGCTGGAAGGCAGGTACACAAGCACACAGGTGCACACACGCACACCAAAATTAATGATAAAATAAACACATGTATATTTCTCAAACCTACTCTTGCAAAGGCTGAGTAAAGAAGAAGGTAGCAGACAAAGATTAAAATCCTGACACAGGAAACTGGGCACTTACAACTTAATTTTATTATCAACATCATCAGGCTTTGAGATAGAATGTTCCGTAATGGAGATGAGGTCAGACCCAGCACATAAAACAAACAGCACAAATTGTTAAATGTGCTCCCATTAGTCTTTTCTTGTCACTGTGCAGAAATGTTAACTCAGTGGCAGATGTCTCAAGTTCATCAAGATCCTGCCTGAGGTCCCATTAGGCATCAGGAGGAAGCAATTAAGTTTCCACAGCTTTCTGCACTTCCACCTCCTTCCCGGCTGTAGTGAGGTATGGGGGGGGGGGACCCTAGGGACTCACCGCATGGCTGCAGTCAAGGTCAGATTATATCGATAAGGTTCTGATCTTTTTTCTAGTAAAGTCAGTCTTTCCTACACCATCAGTGTTACCCTCTCAGGGAATTTCATTTCATTCAGAGGTTAACTTTTTCTTGTCTTTTTATCTCATGGCTCATCCAGATCTCCCTGGAGAACATCATCTTTCAAACTGCCATTGCAATTCACTCTATTGTTTACCTTTCCACACTGCCTTCCCATAAAGAAGGAATTCTATGCATGGAGACAGTCCTACTCTACTAGCTATCACAACAAACACTGAGGCCAAATATGTACAAAACTGGAGAATAACACTCCATGGCCAGCCACAGTGACACACACCAGTAATCCCAGCACTAGGAGGCTGAGACAGGAGGATCATGAGTGTGAGGCCAGCCTGGGCTACCTAGTGACACCCTGTCTCAAATAAGCAAAAGAAGAGAACACAATACTGCATCATCACAGGCAAGCACCCCTACCCACTGTCGCCGGCATCGCAGGCATGCACGGTTATTGCATCCAGCTTCCTTCACTAAAGACAGTTTCTCAGACTCTTCTACCTGAGTTGGCTAGGCACTGTGATCCTCCCAATCAATCTCCCAGTCTCAGCTCTCTATATACTTTGGGATGATAGGCATGTACCACTGTGCCCAGCCTGGCTATGGATTGAGAGGGGGTCTTGCAAAGTTTTCTTTCCAGGCTGGCCTTGAACCTCAGTCTTTCAGTTTTCAGCCTCCAAAGTAGCATGAGCCATTGGTATTTGCCTTAATCTTTATATTCAATTTAATCCACACTCATAGTTCCCAAACTGATGCATGCTAAAACTGTTAAATCATTTTTCAGTATTTATTTGTAGCCACCATCCCTTGATATGGTAACCTAATTGACACTGAGATATGACCTGGGTTTTGGATAAAAGCTCCTCAGGGTGTTGTGTATAGTGGCTCACACATGGAACCCCAGCTACTGAGGAGACAAAAGTTTGGGAGGACTGTGGTTCAAGGCCAGCCAGGGCAAAATGTTAGCAATACCTCATTTCAATCCATTAAAAAAAAGTGGATGTGGTCCTAATAGCTACACGAGAAACATACATAGGAGGATCAAGATATTCCTTGCTGACCAAAATGTAAGACCCTATTTCAAAATAACTAAAACAAAAAAGGCTAGAGGCATGGTTCAAGTGGTAGAGCACCTGCCTGGCAAGCTCAAAGTACTAAATTCAATCCCTACTTTCACCAAAACAAAAACAAAAAAACTAGATAAACCCAAGTTGTGAAACATTCTACAGAAAACTAGACTGGACCCTGGATTACTCTAGATCAGTTTCTTGACTTCAAAACTCGGACACTTTGGTGTGAGGCTGGCTGTCTTGAATCCTGCCAGGCTTTAATGGTGTCTGTGGATCCAACTCATTACAGCAGCCACCAGAATAAACCTCAAGTTGTGACAATCCCAAACATCTCCAGATAATGTCAAATGTCCTGCAGAGCAAACTGCCCTGGCTGAAACTGAGCTAGACTTCAACAGCAAAGAAATAAGTGGACCAGGCACAACAAATGATCCTTAACTGGATTCTAGATTAAGGGGAAAGCTGTATTTGGGAGATGGCTAGAAGAATTCAAATACATACCATGGATAGAGGAGTCTGGTAGTAGCAAGTGGTGATTACCTAAGTTGTGGTTTTCAGAAGCTAAGATGCTGAAATATTCAGGGGTGAGGTGTCTTGAAATTTCCAATGTAACGTTTTTTGTCTGCCTGTGCTAGTAGCGGAGTGTGAACTTGGGGGCTAGGTGCTCTCCCTTAGCTTTTCTTCGCTCAAGGCTGGTGCTCTCCCTTTTGAGCCACCGCGCCATGTCTGGTTCTTTGGTGGTTACTTGGAGATGAGTCCCAGGGACTTTCCTGCTTGAGCTGGCTTCAAACCACCATTCTCAGATCTCAGCTTCCTGGGTAACTAGGATTATAGGTGTGAGTCACTGTGCCCAGCAACAACTCGTGTTATTTTAATATGGGTTTGAACTCAGGGCACTTTTTAAGTAGGTATTCTTAACAATTAAAGCCATGTCCAAGCTCATTATTTGCTTTATTTTTCGAGTAAGGTCACAAATTTTTGTCTGGAACTGGTCTCAAACGGCACCCCTCCTACCTACGCCTCTTGCATGGCTGGGATGGCATGTGTGCACCACCTTACCTGACTTACTGAGATCTAGCTAACTTTTTGCCAGGACTGGAGACTAATCTCTGATCTCCATCTCCAGAGTAGCTGAGATTAAGGAAATGAGCCACCTTGCCCAGCCAGAATTTCTTTTTCAAGTAGCACATAAAACATTTGCCATAAGATATAAAGTGGGGGAAAAGCTCAACCCTAGCTGTCTGGGAAGCAGAGATAAGAGATCCCTATGTGAGGCCAGCCTAGGCAAAAACACAATCAAGATGAGCATAACGGTTCATACTTGTTATCCCAGCTGGGAGGCCTGTGAAGAAGGAACATCATGGTCTGGTCTGAGGCTAACCTAGACATAAAAATACCTTTACCTTCTGCAAAAGACCTGAAAGTATGGCTGAAGTGGTAGTCTTGCCTTGTAAATACAAGACCCTCAGTTCAATCCCCAGACCCAGATACACATGCATGCATGCACATACACACATACCAATTTTGGTGGGGTTTTTTTTTTGAGGGGAGGGGGTCAGTCATGGGGCTTGAACTCTAGGTCTGGGCACTGTCCCTCAGCTCTTCAGCTGAAGACTAGCACTCTACCTCTTGAGCCACAGCACCACATCTGGCCTTTTCTGCTTATGTGGTGCTGAGGAATCAAACCCAGGGCCTCATGCATGGGAGGCAAGCACTCTACCACTGAGCCACCTTCCCAGCTGGTATTTTTTTTTGGGGGGGGGTCCTGAACTCTGGGCCTGGGCGCTGTCCCTCAGCTCTTCAGCTCAAGGCTAGCGCTCTACCATTTGAGCCACAGCGCCACTTCTGGCTTTTTTTTTCTTTTTGCTTATGTGGTGCTGGGGAATCGAACCCAGGGCCTCAGGCATGCAAGGCAAGCGCTCTACCACTGAGCCACCTTCCCAGCCCCCTGGTGTTTTTTTTTAATTCATGGAAATTTGTGTCTACATGCACATGAATGTACACGTATTTTTCACATAAGAAAAAGACAAAAAAGTATACCAAAGAATATTTACTCTGGGCAGTGAGATTACATTTTCCTCTTTTTAACCTGCATTTTTCCAAATTCTCCACCATTATTATGTACTACCTTATACTCAGTAAAAATAAAAGAAGACCATTACACTTTCTACTAAGAAAGTTAAAAGAGAGAAAAGGAAAGGAGGGATGGAAAAGGAAAAGAAGAGAAGGAGGAGGACAGAGAGAGGGAGAGGGAAAGAGGGAGGGAAAGAGGAAGAGGGGTGACAGGAAGAAGGGAAGCAGGGGCGGGGGGGGGGAGAACACAAATAAGCAATCTAGACCTTCAGTTCCCCATTTGGCCATAATGGAAACTAGGTATCTTCAGGAAAGAGACTATGACTAAGGCCTGTTCAGGGGGGGCAGCCAGTGCTGATTCTATCTTGAGTCTCCTTCCCCTGCATTCCTTCCATCTGTCTTCCTCCTCTTTCATATATGCTTCAAGTCTCCAGGGACCCTTCATCACAGATATAACCACCCCTGTGACAAAACCTAAAACTAAAGACCATATGGAAATCTGAAGTTGTGCTTCATTCATTTGCAGCAAAAGAAATCCTCAGTGCTGGCATACGGCTCAGGTGGTAAAGTGTCTACCTAGCAAGTGCAAGGTCCTAAGTTCAAATCCCAATACTATGGGGGGGGGGGAGTTGTTTAAAAAGAAAACAAACAGGAAAACACCCATTAACTTGGTCCAGGGAATAAGGAAAAGCAAATGACATGCTGAGATCTGTCTTTATAGTAACTTTGAGGACAATATGATTTGTAAATAAACAGTGTAAGATAGGAGACTGTCTTGTCTTCAAAAGCTCCTTTGACAACAAGGTCTCTCTTTACAAAACTGCTGAAATATTTTAGAGCAATTCTCAGTCCAGCTTAATTCACACTTCCTACAGATAATCACACTGGGAAGTTCTCCAAACCCATTCATGTCATTCCAAGGGCTTGCTTTCACTTGTCAAGCTAATGGAAGCCAAGGGCTTTTAACTATCCCCTAAAATTCAGATACGACAACTTACTAGAACTAAGCAAATAATGATGCATGGCAGTCATTAGGACTCTTGGTCCAAACAACCTGGTTTGCCAAGGATGGAACTGGTGAGACATAAACTGAGTCCTTTCTCAACTTTCCATTCACATGAGCTGGTGAGCAGAATATCTAAGGAGGTAAGGTCATGCCAGCCCTCCTGTGCCCAAACAAGCTGCTGGGACTCATCCCTCATCTTCTTGGAAAAATGAACAAGGCTGCAAAGCACTATTTCACTATCAGAGCAAACGGAGGCACATAATCTAATAGAAGACGTCTAAAATGTGCATGGGAGTCTCAGAGAAAATGCATTCCTCATTTGTATGTTAAACTGTAACTTGAGAAGTTAAATTCACCTGATATCTTTTTGAAATCAGAAAGGAAGAAAAAAAGAAGAATGCAGTTTTTATCTTGATAGGTAAAGGTAGAAAAACCACTTTTTCTATTTGGTAACAGAAAAAGCCTTTGCAAAACAATAAATAGAGCTCTGGGGCCAGGAAGGCTCCAAGTTTCCTCAACAGTAAGAAAGCTAGTATCTCTAGCCAGCTACTTGGAATTAAGAAAAAACAATTAACAAAAAGCCCAATCAACGTATCTGGTCAAAGTCAATGGGTGGGGAATCTTCATTACACAACTCTGAACATTCCTTTCCTCGGTCAACCAGAGGAGACCCAGAGTCCTGGCTCCCAATAAGGTCACCGGTGCACACCAACTCAGAACCACTGCCACTTTCTGAATCCTGGCGCTGAACTGCCCAGACTACACATGCCTGTGTCTATGCTTGGATCAGGTCCTCCCCGACATACATTTTGTCACATCTACTGGGGCATAGCCACACTCCACATCTATTCACAGGTTATGCTTTGCCTTCTAGAATATTCTCAACAGCCGGGTGCTGGTGGCTCATGCCTGTAATCCTAGCTACTCAGGAGGCTGACATCTGAGGATTGTGGTTCAAAGCCAGCCAGTGCAGCAAAGTCCGTGAGAGTATTATCTCCAGAAAACTGGAAGTGGTGCTGTGGCTCAAGTGGTAGAGTGCTAGCCTTGAGCTGAAGAGCTGAGGGATAGTGCCCAGGCCCAGAGTTCAAACCCCCGACTGACAAAAAAAAGAAAAAAAAAAAGAATATTCTCAACAAAGTCTATCTGGGAAGGAAATCACCAGCCAACCAAAGATACTCTCTGGGCATTGAGAAGAGTCTGTGCAGCCCTAACCCCCCTGTCTTCTCTGCCAGAGTAGCAGAGGATGTCAGGATGACTTGCCAGCACACCACACAACTTTCCTGGGTGCAGAAGCAGGCTGTGACTCGCACTGCTTTGCCCCTTCAGAGAGAAGGCCAGAGCCAGGCACTATTTTACCTTTTGTAGAAATGAAAGCGTTCTGTCAGGAGTAGAAACTGCTTTTCTCCTTGAAGAAAGAAATGTCTGGCCCTGGAGACACCAGACTTCTGGGTGTATTCACAGATGTGGGTGAAGTTCAGTTCCTCCTTCTTGAAGTAATTCCGGAGACGCACAAAGTCAAAGTAGGAAGGGACATAGATGAGTGTGTGGGACATGACGGCATCTCGGTACTGAGGCAAAATCTTACTTATGAAAAAGTTAAACCTGATTGAAAAGGCAAAGGACAAAGGTAATGATTTAGAGCAGAGTCTACAGTGTCCACTAAGTGGACAAAATCACATTAAGAGATTACCTCCACTGAGATTAGTGTGACTTACCTCCTTTCACGGAGATTATATAGTGATAAGACTTGGTAAGTACATTAAAAAATTAACTGACAATACTATTCACTATTAAAAAAAATAATGGATACAATGCCATTGTATCCGAATAACTATTCTAGGAAGCATACTGATCATTTAGTCACTCAATTACTAATCCTGGAACATCTACCATTTGCTAAGAACTGTTAGGCTACCATCCTCTAAACACAATGAGGAAAGAATGGAAATAAATACAGAATTAGAAAATTAGTTCTGCCTAAAGAGCACATAATTAAGCTACTGATATGGACCATTCTGTGGCACAGAGTGACTCAATTTCATATAAAGGAGGAGCCCTGACTGATCGTGCCAACCCTGTCACAAGGCAGCCACAAGAGCCAGGCCAAATCACCACCTCTCTGGGCTTCCTAGGTCAAACAGCATGGCTGATCTCAATTACCTAATCTCATTTGGTAAACATAAATGAATCAAAGTGACTTCGAACACCAAAGCAAAATCTCCTTAAAGACCCCCAAAGGGCCCAATGGGAGGTCGGTCACCTGGCATCAATCACTGAAGCGAGGTTTTCAGTTTCCATCCTCTGGAAGACATGGGGAAGCTGCACCAGCACATGGCTGATGGAGCCTGTCATCGGGACGTTCCTCACTGCCACCTGCCAAGAGTCCACAAGAACTTCAGGAGGCAAGCCACCCCATTGTGTCCTTTTCACTCCCAGGCATCCACCAACACTTCAGGAAGATCCAGAGGACATAGGAGGGAACCCACCTGGCCTTGTAAATTGATGCAGTGCATGCTGAACAGTGAGTTGACCTGGGCATCCTGCAAGGCCCCAAACAGCAGTGTCTGACGATAGTATTTAGACCAATTATTGAGGCTCCACATTCGCACCCGAGAAAAGTCTACGCCATGGGAGTCCAAGGGCAGTAGGTTCATGTGATTCATCAGATGCTTGGAGTAAAAATAATACCTCGGTTAATGTGTATAGAGCATTTATGTGCTGGGAACCACTAAGCATGTTACAAGACTGTCATCTGTTAACTCCATGGAGCTTGTACTAACATCTCCCAAATTATAGCAAAAAAACTGAGCTCAGATGGGCGAGTGACTTGCCTACCGTAAGAGGAATACTCAAACAAGAAGCTGAAACTGGCCAGTTCCTAGACCTTTACAAAACAGAACACCACCAATTGGAATATTCCTGTTATAAGGAATTTCTAAAATGCTACCCTGGCCACTTGATAGGCTCCTTAACTATAGACTCGGACAGGAAAGAAATAAGATGGAAAACAGAGCTCTCCCTCAATGACCTGGTTCTCAAGAGCTCAGAACAACTAATCCACCTTTCCTCAAATGAAGGAATATCACAATCATCAATGTGACTTTTAATTTACATCTTCTTCAGGTAATATACACTGGAGGGTATTGAGCATTCAGTTTATTCCTTATTTTATTCCCTTCAAATATCCCAACTTTCTTCAAGCTCTAGGTCCTGCTTGGGCATACATACAAAGGAAAGTAAATCAATATACAAGACAGATAGCTGCATAACCCTGTTATTGCAGCTCCATTTATGACTGATCTGTGAAATCTGCCGAAGTGCTCAACTACCAATGAATAAAGAAAACTATGCACACATACATCATGGATTACCCAACCATAAAGAAAAACGAAATTACATCATTTGCAAGAAAATAGAACAATCTAGAAAACATTGAGTGAGATAAGCCAAATACATCAAATATCTCATACTCTACTTCGTTTGTAGAATTAAGATTTAAAATGATGATAATAACTTTAATAGAAATACAACATGATATACAAGTGAGACCCACTGTCTGGAAGAGATCAGGGGGAACAAAGAGGGGGAAAGGATGGGATGCTGAGGGATGAAGAGAATCTAAGGATGTAACATATATATGTATGTGTGCATATATACATATATGTATCATAATGAACACACACACACACACATATATATATGTATCATAATGAAACCCATCAAATGGTGTTAGAAAAAGAGAAGAGAGGAATAGGAATATGGTGGAGAGTGTGAATTTGTTCAAATTGTATTATGTGCATATATGGAATTCTCCCAATGAAACCCCCTCATATTATAAATGTTAACTCAAAAAAATTAAACTTAAAAAAAATGACAATAAGTGAATGGAAAAGAAAAAAAGGCAGCTGCAGATCTTAGAGTACAGTAGAGGTGAATTCCCATCTACTTTAAAAAAATAATCCTTGTTCTATGGTCAGGAAATTTCAAGGAAGAGTATGTGGAGAATGAGCCAAACCTACAGCACACATATGCCAGGAGGATAAAGACTGCTAAAAATCTTAAAACTTTTTAAGCCATCAGAAGAGAATTAGTATAGATTATATAATGAATTAATAGGTAAAGATGCTTCTTGAGAGGATTTTTCTTCTCGCATCTCTCCTCTCTTGGCGAAGAGACTTTTAAGGAAATCTTTTTAAAATCTGGAAGCACTGACAAGAAGTTTTTCATTTCTTCATAGAAAAATTGACTAAGCAATGATTCCTTCTACTGTGGGTGGAAAAGAAGACAAAATCAGAAAATGGTGGAGTATCTCTGTCTCCAAATTAAGTTGTATTCTGGACTTAATCCTTATAGACTGAAACCTCTGAATTTCTCATCACTCTACATAAAGATAATATTCCTCTGGGCTGGGGTTGTGTGAATTCTAGGTTGCCCACAACTCTAGAGGTAGAATGCCAGCCTAATAAGTACAAAGCCCTTAGCTCAAAAATCCCAGTATCACTACAATAAAAACAAAACAACAAAAATTAGTGTCCCTCTAAATGTGAAAGATCTGCATTACCAGGACATGCTCCCAGTTCTGCATCAGGTAAATGTCAGCTTGATCAATGATGAGAAGCTCAATAGATGACAAAAAGTCAAAATCTCTTTTCTTCTCTCCTTCTCCACCAATGATGGTCCTTAAGCCAAGAGGGGAAGCAATGAGGATGTCAGAGGAGTAAAAAGGGGCATAGAGTCGGATGCTTCTCTGAAGAATTGCCACACCTAGAGAAAACACCAAGGACATATCTCCTCATTAGTCACCAGGAGGCCAGAACCTTCTCTCCTCCTAGCCTCCCACATCGGTGTTCCCCTTACATACAGCTGTGCTCAAAGCGCTTTAATACTAGTAACAACAATCTTTCCTTTGTATCCCTAGCTTCTCCAAACTCCTACTTTCTCTTCTGTTCCTTCAAGTCAACATCTCCAGAGAATTTTCTCTACAGTAAGCTTCACTTTTCAGTCCATTGCTATGTGGTCTAAATGTCATGACTCCATTGAAATGACCTTTGCTAAGGTCACCACTAGCCCTCAGTTACCAATTTGATGGGCACTTTTTTTCAAGCAGTGTCAAGAATGCAGATACATCTTAAACACACCTGTTCAGAAATGCTCTTTCTTGATAATGGCCTCCAGGACTTCCACACTTACTGTTAATCACTGACCTGATCCTTATCTATCATTCAAGATCCAAATACTTCTTTTATATAGACATAGTTTTCTCTCTCTCTCTCTTTCGCTGGTCCTGTAGCTTGAACTCAGGGCTTGGGTGCTATCCTGGAGCTTCTCTGTGCTTAAGGCTAGCACTCTACCACTTCAGCCACAGTGCCACTTCTGGCTTTTTTAAGTACTTTATTGTAGATAAGGGTCTTTTCTTTCCAGGCTGACTTCAAATTGCAATCCTCAGATCTCAGCCTCATGAATAGCTACGATTATAAGTGTGAGCCACCAGCATCAGTTCTGTCTTATCAAGCTTTTGAGTAATTCATTCATTGGCCATGGCTCACCCTGTGTGCTATCTTCTTGACAGAAAAATTTCTATTACCAGCCCACATCTCTTGCCTGAATATTAGGCAAATACACCAAAGTGCTTTAAGTAGTTCAGCCACACTGAAGACTGTGTGAATTCTAATTTGTCTGGACACTGCCACCCATCTACCTCTGTGGTTTCCTGCCGGAAACTTTTCCCTATTCTGATTACCCTCCCTTGTAACTCACTAAACCCTGCTCAAGTTTCACTTAGTACAGACAGCAATGACAGCAACACCAGGACCTTTCCCAGCCTCTTGTCTTACATGTGTGCCACATGGGCCAAGACAAGACTCTCTCTTCTGGCTAAGGACATCTCAAATGTATACTGATTCTCTTTGGAAGCTGAGGCAGAGATCCAGTGGGGGAATGCCAATTTCTAAGCTTCCAAGCTCCAGCTCCAGCTCCAGCTCCAGCTCCAGCTTGGGACTGAGTTTTGAACAAGAAGAAATTACCAATCCTGAAGTGGTCATCGATATTGCCCACAAACACAGCTTCATAATCCTCAGGTCTCTTCAGGTTGGGTGGTCTCTCCTCAGGATCGGATCCGTATTCCCCCTGAAACCTTTTCTTATTGCTTACGATTATTTTCTTCTTGCTGTCGCCCTCAAGGAGGCTGATGAACAGCTGCACCACCCGCAAGGCAGCTTCCCGGAAAGGCACCACAATCAGCACCTGCGGAGAGGGCCATGGCAGTCTTGGTGTGGGTAAAGAGAAGGAAGTGGAACGCCAAAATCCTGGGCACGGGAGCAGACCCTGGCCAGGGACCATGTTTGTGTCACTACTTTTTTTTCCGGTTGTGGGGCTTGAACTCTGGGCCCTGGCACCGTCCCTCAGCTCTTCAGCTCAAGGCTAGCACTCTATCACTGGAGCCACAGCGCCACTTCCGGTTCTCTGGTAGTTAATTGTATATAAGAGTCTCATGGACTTTCTTGCCCAGGCTGACTTTGAATGGTGATCCTCAGATCTCAGCCGCCTGAGTAGCTAGGATTACAGGTGTGAATTACTGAGGGTGAATCACTTCTGAAACAGACCATCATTCAATGGAAAAAACAGGATTGTTTTCCTCAAGTTTTTGGGTTTTTTTGTACTGGTCCTGAGGCTTGAACACGGGGCCTGGGTGCTGTTCCTGAGGTTTTCTGCTCACGGTTTGCACTCTATTACTTGAGTCACAACTCTACATTGGGCTTTTTTTTTTTAGATTAATTGGAGCTATGAATCTTATAGACTTTTCTACTTGGGCTGGCTTTGAACCACAATCCTACAGTGCCTGGCAGGCATTTTTTATAGTTACTTTTTAGTTACTGGCAAGAACAAAGCCAAAAGATGGTTAAGAAATGGTTGACTTCTAACTATCTTATTGTTCACAATCCTATCAATGGACATAAACCCAGTAAAATCATGTCATTCACCATAATAAATGAGCTTCATGTATATTCTGCCTCTTATTTATCTATGAAATGCCACTAAATACAAACAGAAGGCCTTGTAAATCTGACGTTTAAGACTCTGTAGTAGCTCCCTTGAAAAGCAATCAATCATCCAAAGGAATGATTCACTGAGGCATTGCAAGATTGGATGTCAAGATTTAAGAGAGCTGGATTACTATCCCAGCTCTAATATTAAATTACAGGGAGGGCTCTTTTCCCCGGCTAATCAACAAAGAGTTTGACTAAGTCTCTAAGAGCCACATCAATATTTAAATCCCAGAATCCTATTAAGCTCAATGAGAAAATCTAAAAGAAGAGTCTTTTCCAGTGTGGACCGATACAGACTAAGGCATCGATTAACAAGTCTAGCTCCACAGCACCATGAAAAAATGTGGACAGAGGCTTTTCTACTAAAGCTTCAAAGCCCATGTAGCAGTTTAGATGGTGAGAGAATCCTTGATTCTAGTCCGAAGTCTGCTACTGCTACTCCCCTAGTAGGGCTGTCTGTGAATTTGGGTCTCTGCCCACAGCTATGATATACAGAGACTATAAAAAGTTACATTAAGGTCTGAAAATTGTAAGGAAGAGATCTGCAATGGGGTGCTCTTTATGGATGTTCTGAGTTTATGTTTAAAAGAGCATCCTGGGAAGGAATAGCAACAAGGCTGAGATCTGAGGATCATGGTTTAAAGCCAGCCCCGGCAGAAAAGTCTGTGACTCTTATCTCCAATAAACCACTCAGAAAACCAAAAATGGCATTGTGGTAGAGCACTGGCCTTGAGCTGAAGAGCTGAGCAACAGTGCCCAGGCTGAGTTCAAGCCACACACCGACAAAAGAAAAAAGATATTGTATTCATAAACTGCTTTGTTAGATAGTAACTCCTTTGTACAATTACTTGAGAGAGAGAGAGAGAGAGAGAGAGAGAGAGAGAGAGAGAGAGAGAGAGAGAGAGAGAGAGCGAGAGAGAGAGAGAGAGAGAGAGAGAGAGAGAGAGAGAGAGAGAGAGAGAGAGAGAGAGACCTGAAGTATCTCTTTAGTTTGCACTGTCAGAAACTGCACTTCTCTGCTATTACACAGCCTACTCCAAGTGCTTACTTTTGGGTCCTTTCCATTATTCCAGTCAATGATCACTCACGTGTGTGCCAAGGGCCAGCACCTTGTAGCCGCCTTCTTGAGGATAAAGCTTCCCTGCTGCCACTCACCTTGGGCCTTGTTAGCCCTTGGTCTCTGAAGTCATCATCATCGCCCACCCCAAGTTTCTGGCTTCGGCGTCTGCTGTTGTTGCCTAGCACCTGGGCATTGGCTTTGAGGACATGATTGATTGCATGCAAGCAGTACACGTGACGGATCTCTTCCCCATTCTTCAGAGCCGTCCTCTCTGGGTAGAACAGGTCCCGGTAAGAATTCATAATTAAGAAGAGCTCTTTCTGGAGGGGGGTGAAGGAACCATTGGATTTTGGAGAGCCAGACAGGAACTGACTATTGGTCTTGGTCCAGGTGGATTCCAGAGGCTTTTGGAGATGAAGTGATTGTAAGTCAATATCCTTTGGAGGTTTAAATGTTTCCAACTTCTGAAACTTGGATGAAAAGACAAGCTGGCCCAGGATGGGCCACTAGGGAAGACAGATCAGGAGCTAAGTTACAAACGGGTAACATACCAACATGTACACAGTACTTTATAATATACCAAGAACTTCTATGATTTAAAGATCATCTCATTTAATCCTCTACAAACTGTGAAGTACATGTTATGATACTCTTGGTCCAGTATAGGAAGAGCTGAGTTCAAAGAAGTGCTAGAAATTAAATGCTTTTTAACTTATATACCGCAGAACAATTGAATATCAAAACTTTAAACAAGTTTGATGCTTCCGAAAATGCAAAGAACTGTAAATAAAGAATGTAATTGAAAGTCATGCGTATAATACTATGTACTCAGGAAGCTGAGATTCGAAGAACTGTAGCTTGACCAGCCCATGCAGAAAAGTTGTCTAGACTCCATCTCAATTAATGAGCAAAAAGCTGGGTGGAGGCATGGTTCAAGAGTAAAAAAAAAGAGGTAGAGTGACAGCCTTGATCAAGCAAACCATGCAATTTTGAGGCCCTGAGTTCAAGCCTTTGTACTGATCAAAAAAAAAGTAATTTATGTTTTTACATTTAAAAAATGGTGGGATCACCGGGCGCCGGTGGCTAATGCCTGTAATCCTACTCAGGAGGCTGAGATCTGAGGATCATGGTTCAAAGCCAACCCTGGCAGGAAAGTCCGTGAAACTCTTATCTCAAACCACCAGAAAACCGGATGCGGTGCTGTAGCTCAAGTAGTAGAGCGCTAGCCTTGAGCTGAAGAGCTGAGGGAAAGCGCTCAGGCCCAGAGTTCAAGAAAAAGAAAAAGGTGGGATCCAGGGGCTGGGAAGGTAGCTCAGTGGTAGAGTGCTTGCCCTGCATGCATGAGGCCCTGGGTTCAATTCCTCAGCACCATATAAGCAGAAAAAGCCAGAAGTGGCGCTGTGGCTCAAGTGGTAGAGTGGTAGCCTTGAGCTGAAGAGCTGAGGGACAGCGCCCAGGCCCTGAGTTCAGGCCCCATGACCAGCCAAAAAAAAAAATGGTGGGATCCAGATGAAGTTTACAAAGGAGGTGGAGAGCTTAAAACCCAAGGCTTGTGACTTTACATCCTGGTTTTTCATAGAAACCAGTCCTCCTTATGTAGATTTGCAATATACACTAAGTATTAAAGGTTATGATGAGTTACAGATCAAGCACACTGTCTGCTTTATTTATACCAGTTGTCCAAATTTATCTGGCCATGAAACAATTTCCTTTTAATTTTTCCTTTTTTCCCAAGAATAATTTTCAGGATATGAGTTTGGGCAATTTTTCACTTTAGCAATAAAATTGCTGACCTAAAAGTAGATTAACTTTAGTAACAAAGAGAAATGAACTAGTGATAGCTGTAAAAAATCTAGATAACCCTCCAGGGATTAAGGCCCAGTGAATAACCCATCGCAAAAAGTTCTAAGAGGGCTGGGAAGGTGGCTCAGTGGTAGATTGCTTGCCTTGCATGCATGAGGCCCTGGGTTCCATTCCTCAGCACCACATAAGCAAAAAGAAAAAAGCCGGAAGTGGCATTGTGGCTCAAGTGGTAGAGCGTTAGCCTTGAGCTGAAGAGCTGAGGGACAGCACCCAGGCCCAGAGTTCAGGCCCCACGACCAGACACCCCCCCCCCAAAAAAAAAAACCTATAAGATTCCATTTAGCTAACATTTTTTTGTTTTTTTTGCCAGTCCTGGGGCTTGAACTCTGGGCCTAGGCACTGTCCCTGAGCTTCTTTTTGCTCAAGGCCAGTGCTCTACCACTTGAGTCACAGCGCCACTTCCAGCTTTTTCTGGGTATGTGGTACTGAGGAATGGAACCCAGGACTTCATGCATGCAAGGCAAGCACTCTATCACTGAGCCACATTCCCAGCCCCTCACATTTTTTGATATAAATTTATAGAAATAGAGACCAGATTAGTAGGTTACCAGGACATGGAAAGGTATGCAGAGGTGGATGTGGTCTTAAGAGGGAAATGGATCCATATGGAGCTGGCAGACACAGAGTCCTGAACATGATAAAACTGTACAGAACTAAATACATACTGTTGAATACAAACAAAACTAGAGAAATCTGGTACTGATGATATAGTAAAGTAGTAGAGCACAAGTTTCTAGATTCTATCCAAACACTGCCAAAAACAACAAAAAGTAAAAACAAAAACCAGAGAAGTCTGAAAAAGACAAGTAGATGGCATCAATGTCCATTTTATTATTGTGATATATTTCTGTTAGATGATACCATTGGGGGAAACTGAGTAAAGGGTACAAGAAATGCCTTTGGAAAACTTTTTTTTTGGGTAGGGAGTCTGGTCGTAGGGCCTGAACTCTGGGCCTGGGTGCTGTTCCTCAGCTCTTCAGCTCAAGGCTAGCGCTCTACCACTTGAGCCACTGCTTATGTGGTGCTGAGGAATTGAACTCAGGGCCTCAAGCATGCAAGGCAAGCACTCTACCACTGAGCCACCTTCCCAGCCCTGGATAACTTCTTATACCTATGTATCTGTAATTAATACCTCAAGAAAAATGTCCATCAATAAGAGGATGACTAACCTGATAAGCAGTATCAGTGATGACAACGGAGAAGCAAATACTTCTCACTAACTGAACAATTTAGTTGTGAATCTATCTCAAATAGTTCAAGGAAATGAACAATCCAAAAACCTGAAATGCTCCATAATACAACTTTATTGGTTTCAGATTCTCTCTTTCTTCCCTCCTCTCCTCCCTCCTTCTCTCTGTCTCTCTCTCTGGCTAACCAAGCAACACTTACTTTTAGCTGGTGGGTAGTTTTGGGATTTGTGGCAACAGCCTCAACTTCTTTTTCTTTCAGTTCTTTGTTTATGTGTCGCAGAAATGGATCTAATTTAGAATACAGAGTGTCAGCACACAGTGCAAATGGCAGGGGATTCCTAGTCTTCCCCTATGAATGAATACGCTGTTCTTCAAGGAGTCAACACATCCTTCTTGCCATTCACTTTCCCCAGATTCTAGGCCAGTCCAAAGCTTAATTGAAAAAGATTCTAACAGGTTTGTCTACCTAAAGCATTTCCAATCACCCTACTTCCCAGCTTTCCTTTTGAAGACACTTCTCCACCTGGAGTTCAGGGCACTGTATGTTGTAACTTCAACTTCCAACTACATGGTCCTCAAATTCTTCTGTCTCTCAAGCCTTCTAACCAAAATTGACAACTTTACTTTTACACATTCAATTAGTATGAATATAATGACTCCTGACAAACATTTCCCAGGGTGTATTCTGTCAGCTACCCTCATCATTCTTTGCTGAAGTAAGTTCCTATCCTCCCTTCCTCACCACTCCTAACACACACACACACACACACACACACACACACACACACACACACACACACACACACACACACACACACACACACACACACACACACACACACACACACACACGGAATCTCATCTGGAAGATGGCAAGATCCCCAGGGTGTATTCTGTCAGCTACCCTCATCATTCTTTGCTGAAGTAAGTTCCTATCCTCCCTTCCTCACCACTCCTAACACACACACACACACACACACACACACACACACACACACACACACACACACACACACACACACACACACACACACACACACACACACACACACACACACACACACACACACACACACACACACACACACACGGAATCTCATCTGGAAGATGGCAAGATCCCTGGGGTCAGGTTCCACGACCGCCTGGTTTTGCACCATAAGACACTTTCTTCCCCATCTGGAGTTCAGGACACTACACATTGTAATTTCACCTTGTGAACTCCACAGTCCTCAACACTGGCTGATCACTGAAAATCCTAAAGTACCTTTGAGAAGTATAGCTTTCCAGCTCTGTTTTTACTGCTGTTCCTCCCAGAACTGGAGACTATGTACAGATCAGTGCACAACCCCATGAAGCACTTGTGAATTCAAACCCCACATGCTGTGCTCTGACCTTCTGATGCTTTCAGAGAACAGCTGTCTCCACTTGGCTCCTCAAGAAAATTGGTTTCCAGGCTGAACAGCGACTCGTGTTTTGCATCTGTGAACTCCTCTGGGGATTTCTGTGATGTCCCCGGTGGCTCTCCTCCATCTTTTCCTTTGGGGTTACCAGATACAGCCACATCTACAATTTTGAGAAATATTTTGTAAGGATTACTCATTAACATAATTATGATTCTTTTGACGTATGAACTGAAACTCTCTAGACTATTACAACATTGACAGTCATCCCCATTATTTATTTTTAAATAATCGTTAAATAATTCAGGTGGAAGGCTGAGATGTCAACACTAAGCTTGATTACTGACTCAGGAGGATGGCTAATTCTGCAATACAGCTGGGTCACAGTGCTTGGATATTTGGTTGAATATTATTGGAGATGGTCCTGTGAGAATGTTTTTAGATGAGATTTATATATAAATTGATATAGACTCTGTGTAAAGCAAATGTTACTCTCCATAATATGGGTGGGCCTCACTCAATCTGAGGTTCTGAACAGAACCAAAAAAAGGTTGATCTCTTTTGAGATCAACCAGTCTTTTGAGATCTACCAGTCGGTAGAAACACCTTTGACAGCTCCTCAGAGACCGCCTGCCTACATGGCTGTCCATGGACTTGAAATGTGACTCTTCCCTTAGCCTCAAGACTGCTAGCCATCCTCATGTGGTACCTGCCAAGCCTCCATAATCATATTCCTTAAAATATTTATTGTACATACAAACACATATCCTTCTACACACACATACAAATATGATCTGTTTCTCTGGAGAACTTTAATGTACCCAGTTCTGGTAACTTCCTTTAAAATAGTACACAAGGATGAATCTGAAATGATGTTCAAAGCTGTACTCATTATGATGGAAATGTCTACTAATGTCTACTAATAAATAGACAATGAATCACTTGGAACTGAGTACAGTATAATTAAGAAGTTAATAGCCAGGTGCCGGTAGCTCACGCCTGTAATCCTAACTACTAAAAGGGCTGATATCTGAGGATCTCAGTTTGAAGGCAACCTGGGCAGAAAAGTCTGTGAGATTCTTATTTCCAATGAACTACCCAAAAGCCAGAAGCAGTGCTGTGGCTCAAATAATAGAGTATTATCCTTGAGTAAAAAAGCTCAGGGAGGGCTGGGAAGGTGGCTCAGTGGTAGAGCGTTTGCCTTGCATGCCTGAGGCCCTGGGTTCGATTCCTCAGCACCACATAAGCAAAAAAGAAAAAAGCCGGAAGTGACGCTGTGGCTCAAGTGGTAGAGCGCTAGCCTTGAGCTGAAGAGCTGAGGGACAGCGCCCAGGCCCAGAGTTCAGGCCCCACGACCGGACCCAAAAAAAAAAAAAAAAAGCTCAGGGACAGCACCCAGGCCCTGAGTTCAAGCCCCAGGACTGGCATAAAAAAAAAGAAGCTAGGGGATCTGGGAAGGTGATTCAGTGGTAGAGTGCTTGCCTTGCATGCACGAGGCCCTGGGTTCGATTCCACAGCACATAAGCAAAAAAAGCCAGAAGTGGCGCTGTGGCTTAAGTGGTAAAGCGCTAGCCTTGAGCTGAAAAGCTGAGGGAAAGAGAGGAGGGGAAGGGGTGGAAGGAAAGGAGGTCGGGTGGGAAAGAAAGGTGGGCATAATTTCATGTGCCAGTGATCCCAGCACCTGGGAGGCATAAGGAGAATCATTCAGTGTCTGAGGCAAAAACCTGAGACCCTCTCTCTGAAAAATAACTAATACAAAAAAGCTGGAGACATGGCTCAAGTGGCATAGCACCTACTGAGAAGGCACAAACCCTGAATCCAAGCCACGTAACTGCACCTGCCAGCAGCAAAATATAAATTCTCAAAAAGATAGTTGTACTCAATATACAGATCCACAAAAAGTTGAAAGTTATGGATGTAAAGTTAAAAATTGTTCATCTCAGGGTGGTAGAGGTACAGGTTATGAAGGCTTTTAAATGTGTGTGTGTGTGTGTGTGTGTATTTTTGTCAGTAATGGTGCTTGAATTTAGGGCCTTGCACTCACTCAGCTTGCTTGCATAGCTTTTACTTTACCATTTAAGCCATGCTTCCAGCCCTGCTTGCTAGTTAATTGGAGTCTCTTGGGCTTTCTCTACCAAGGGTGGCTTTGAATCAAAACCATCCAAGTATCAGCCTCCTGAGTAGCTACAATAAGTGTGAACCACCAGCACCTCTTAAAATTCTGCAGTAAATACTACTTTTAGAATATGCACAACAAAAAGTTTTCAGAACCAAACCCAAACTGAAGGCAATGAATTTTTATCCCAGAAAAACTAACTTGTTAAAATAAGAACGAGATGCCATACCTTAAAACATAGAGGGGAGAGAGAGGGGCGGGGAGGATTCGGTGGGGGGGTGGGGGGGGGAGGATGGGAAGGGATGGGAAGGGGAAACAAAGGAGGAGGCTACAATGCTTGATAAGAAATGTACTCATTATCTTGCCCATATAATTGTAACCCCTCTGTACAGTATTTTCACAAAATAAAAAAACAGAGAGGGGGAAAAAGCTGATATAAGGAAAATAGACATTAGAAACTAAGATAGCAAGATGTAAAAAGTCACCCAGGTATATTCATTCTGGACTTTGAACACAGATGAATCACAACATGGTGAGCAAACGACAGGCATAATTATTCTTACATGAATTCATATAATATTGAGACACAAGCCAGGCTCCAGTGGCTCACGCCTGTAATCCTAGCTACTCAGGAGGCTGAGATCTGAGGATCACAGTTCAAAGCCTGCCTGGGCAGCAAAAGTCCATGAGACTCTCATCTCCAATAAACCACTCAGAAAACCAGAAGTGGTGCTGTGGCTCAAATGGCCGAACGCTAGCCTTGAGCTGAAGAGCTGAGACAAGTTCCCAGACCCAGAGTTCAAGCCCCACAACCCATTAAATAAATAAATAAATAAACAAACATACTGAGGTTGTCTGATGTCTGGGATGCAGAACTAAGAGCAGAAGAATAAGGTGGAACATTTTGGTGGTAATGGAAATATTCCATCTTATTTGGATGGTAATAGCATAGGTGAATTAATTCGCCCAAACTCATCAAAGCATATGAAGTTAGAAACATTTTATTGTATGTAAAACATAATTAATGAAATTGATTCTACTGTTAAAGACAGTGAGTCTGGGTGAGATGGAGTCCCTTTGAGCTTTTAATTCTAGATCTTCCCCAAAGTCTTCCTTAAACACCTTGGCAGTATGCCATCTCTTCAACACTGTCTATCGAGCTGTTGTTCCATGCAGATACAAATCTACTGCTTCAATACCTCTACATATTTCTGGTCTGTCTTCCATCAAACTTGGTTACCCCAAGGCGATAGGTAATTACCTCTTCAATATACTGAAAACCATGATGCTAGACTTATGTTCTTCCTGAGTGTCAGGGAACCTAATCAAATCCCTAAAATTGCACAAATAGTATTTCTGCAATTTTCTGGTATATATGCTCTTCATTCACAGCAGCTTCTCAAAATATGAGCAAACCAAACAAGGTTAAATTTCTGCTTTGTCTCTGCAGGTTATCACTCAAGGAACACATGACACTTCACCCCTTGGGCACTGTGTCTATGACCCAATATGGATAATGTATCCATTACCCACAACAAAACTTACTGTCCTGTATCTCAGCAGACTCTGCTTCTTCTTCCACACTGACATCACTCCCATCATCTTCATCATTCATGTCTGTCTCATCTACAACACCTTCTTCTTCCTCTTCTTCCTCCTCCTCTTCATCATCTTCCTCCTCTTCCTCAGAAGCATTTGTTAATGTAGCAAGCAGTTTGTGGTATCCAGAAACTTGTTCTGGTTCACTGTCGGATTCGCTTTCAGAATTTGAAGTGTCTGAGCTCTCTGGCTTAAAGGAAAATGGGAATTTTAAAAAAAGAAAAAAACTCTACTTTTCCTATTATCTCCCTAAGATTATAATCAGAACAAAACATTGAGACTTCCTTAAACACAAAAGTTGTTCTGCGATTATGCGGCATCTCATCTACTCAGCCAAGCCCAGAATTAAATTAACTTAAAACAGTTGAATCAAGTCACAGTTTTAGAAGATCTTAAATCTTTGGGATGCTAACAGTCTACATGAGAAGAAAACACTTTTTTTTTTTCTTTTTGGTGTTGTGGGGCTTGAACTCAACCTGGGTGCTGTCCCTCAGCTCTTCAGCTCAAGGCTAGTACTCTACCACTAGAGTCACAGTGCCACTTCTGGTTTCCTGAGTGGTTTATTGGAGATAAGAGTCTCCCTGACTTTCCTGCCTGGGCTGGCTTTGAACAGGATCGTCAGTAGCTAGGATTACAGGTGTGAGGCGCCAGCACCCGGCTAAAACAGACTTTTAAAACATAAAGATTCAGGCCATAATGAGACTTATGTTTCAGTCATTAGTCTGTGTGTTTAAAAGAACAAGAGGAGCTTCTCTCTGTAATACAATGGGATCTTTGTTCATTTTATGCTTTATTTCATTTTTTTTTAAATGCTAAGCAAAATGCACCTAGAGCTCTCTGACAGGCCCTAACAGTCTAAGATCTTGGGAGTAGTTTTCAGCTCTGGCTTCTGTATTATCACAATGGAATGTTTATAGACATCTGCACATAAAACTGAGCAGTAGTACTAAAAGTTTGGACATACTCAAGCTTTGTTTTTTATACATAAAGGTAACAACCCAGTTCCAACTAGTATAAAGGAGATACAAAGCATTACCAGGTGACAAATCTGTGGTTTTGCTTCCTTTCTGGAAACTCTGAAAAGAAACAAGTAATCCAACGGTCAAGTCAGTAACTTGCAAATTAGTTTAAGGACATCACCACACACACACACACACACACACACACACACACACACACACACACACACACACACACACCGGGTGACACAGTAACTGACACACACACACACACACACACACACACACACACACACACACACACACACACACACACACACACACACCGGGTGACACAGTAACTGACTCTCACCTAAAAGATTGCAACCTAGCAAACCTTAGTCCTAGGCCTCACCCGCCCCTTTCCTCTCTTCTTTGAGACAGGGTCTCGCTAGGTAGCCCAGGCGGGCCTAGAAATCCCGGCTCCTAGCTGGAATTCCTGCGCTCCACCGCCGCCACGCCGGCTCTCCTACCAGCGTCTCGATTAGAGCCGTGCCTGGGACGGCAAATAAAGCCTCTCGCAGAGGCTGACCCCGAGATCCACGACGCTCACCACGGATCCGGGCATCTCCGGCCGAGGCCCCGGCTGCTTAGGTAACTGAAGGGCTCGGCCAACCATTCTAGAAGCGACCTGAGACCCGCATCCACACGCAATCGCGCGGGTCCTCCGCCCCGCCCCCCGGCCCGCAGAGCGCGGGTCCTCCCGGCAGGGACCCCCGGCTCCCCGCGGAAACCCGCCACGCGAGCCCGGGGCTGGCGGCGCCCCGCAGGCCCCGCCACGCCCCTCCTCCCTACCGGTCATAGAAGGGATGCTCCTCGCCGAAATCGCGAAGATGCTTCTTCTGCTTTTTCGTCAGGGTACTGAGCAGCTGGTTCTGGCTCCGGCTTCGGCGTTTGCCCATGGCGAAGACGCCTGGAGCCGACAACGCGGTGCCACCGGGAAGTCAACACACGCACGTGGACTTCGCGGCGGCGGCGGCGCTTTGCGGCGGAAGCCCCGTGCCGTAAAGCAGACCCGCTTTGCGACGTGACTGTACAACCGGGCGTGAGAACGTCTATAAGGGGATTCTGCCCCCTGCCGGGACTCTGCGAAAGCGCACGCGTGCTTGCGCATGCGCGCTCGTACAGGTGTCCTTGGGAGCCCCAGAACTTGTTCAGCCCAGGCTTGCGGGAGGTGGGGTTTGGAAGGTAGGCGTCAGATAAGAGTTGGAATTTGCTTTGTGCCTCTCCTTTGGTTGTGGGAACCCACCTGCGTAAATATGTAGCTAACAGAAAAGATCCACATCCTACTATACCAAAAATTACCAACATTCAGGATAGGTGTTATTTGGGGGGGGTGGGCATATCTCAAATGACGAATAGGTCTTGTCCATTAGCCTGATGTGGCCCGTCAGGAAGCAGGTGCTTACGAGATGAAAACCTCAGGCGGTTTCTTCGAATAGAGTTAAAACCTCAGTACCCAACAAACAAAAATCAAAATACCCTAACTTTTTTCTAGTGTAAACACATGCTTTTACCCAGTAGGATCTTAACACCTAGGTGTGTTACATGAAGAGCCAGGCCTCCTGTCACATTCCCTTTCTTACTCAGCTCCCACTTTGCTGTTTTGGAAGAGCCCTTGGAACAGAATCTTTTCTAAACATTCCTCATTTGACAAAAGTAGAAATACATCCAGAGAGGAAAAGAAACATATTGTATAGAGTTACCGAAATGGATCAAGATGTACAGTTTTAAATGTTTTAAGTGTGTGTATACAATAGCCTAAAGAGGAGGAAGATGGAACTCAGTCGCATGAGACTTGTCTAGCATATGTGAGTCTCTGGGTATGATCACTGGCATGGCAGAAATTTAAATAAAGTGACTTTGGTAGTGCATTCCCGTAATCCAAGCACTCTAGAGGATCTCAATATTGAGACCAGACTGGCTATGTGTCAAATTCTAATCTGGGCTTTCTAGCAAAACCTTGTTTTGAAAACAAATGAGAGAAAAGCAAAAAACAAAACAAGAATTGGCCTCAGGACATATAGGGCTGCTTGGAACCCCAGGAGTTGCCTCTAAGAGTAACTTAAAATATGTCCCATAAAAACCAAGTCTTTAATTACTGATTACAATAATGCACTCAAATACTGAAGGTAAGGCAAGCCATAAAAGAGAGTGTTTATTCACGCTCTTAAGGATGCTTCTGAGGAACATCAGTACCATGCCACACCATGCATGGTGTAATAACATTTCTAGACTATTATTGTCAATTTAGGAGTATACACATACTTAAATTCTGAGAGGCCAGTGTGGAGAAGAGAGGACAGTGCATGAGAATATGTAAACATAAGCAAACAGGGCAAATAGTGTCTAGCAGCTGGCCCAGCCAAGGACTCTATAAATAGACATCTGGCTTCAAGATACAAGATACAGTCACTTAGCTCCATAAAACGGCCGTTTGCAAAATGTCATCATGTGTAATTTTATGGCACGGATTACAGTACAACCTGATTAAAACAATAAAGAACCATACTTTTTCCTTCTTTCACCATAGTCCAAGTACCTCAGCTTCCCTCTCCAGAAACAACAGTTGCTTTGTTTAGTTCCAGAGATCTACATAAAGCTATAGACTTTTGGGGCTGGGAAGGTGGCTCAGTGGTAGAATACTTGCCCTGCATGCATGAGGCCCTGGGTTCGATTCCTCAGCACCACTTAAGTAGAAAAAAAAGACTGGAAGTGGCGCTGTGGCTCAAGTGGTAGAGTGCTAGCCTTGAGCTTAAGAGCTGAGGGACAGCGCCCAGGCCCAGAGTTCAGGCCCCACGACCAGACCCCCCCCCAAAAAAAAAGCTATAGACTCTTGAGCACTCAAGTTAACTCTTATTCTCTCCTAGCTTCCACATTCTTGTCATCCAGTGTACAAGGGTAGATTGTTTTCAGGTTTAGGCCAAAAATGGACTCTTTCTGTCATCATTGGCTTACTGTGTAATAGAAAACAAGCCTCTTCCCTCCTCCAATATTTGTATTAGCCTTCAAGAATGTAAGACAGGCTCCTTTGTGAAAGTTTAACCCGTTAGCAAGAACTTAACCTTATTTTTTAAATTCTCATAGTGGAATTTCTTAGTTCGGTCCACACAAAGATTTATACCAAAATTGAGAACCCTAAGGAAGTTGTGATAAAGACACAATTTCTTTTTCCCCTTTCTTCTTTCTACTCTCATTCCTCCCTTTATTTTTTCCTAAGGTTTTCTTTTACATATCTACTCACAGATCTGCAGGGTTAAAGGTAGTCCAGGAAACAATCTTCTATACTAGTTTACAAAGGAAGGTTAATGGGTTATGAAGTTACATTTCATGGGGTATTTGACTCTTCTCAAGCGGTAGAAGATAGATAGTTTCCTTTGAGACAAGAATACCAGAATATTGGGGAGCCTCTTAATAATTTAAAAGAGAAACATATGGAAAACTTCAAGCACAATGTATGACAGACTAGACAAAATGGTATCATGAACTCCACATATCTGTTACTCAACTTTAATGATCAACTCAAGTTATCTTGTTCTAGATATATGTCCACCCACTCTTCCTGACTATGCATTATTATTATTATTGTTATTTTCTCACTCATGGGGCTTGAACTCTGGGTCTGGGTGCTGTCCCTCCGCTCTTCAGCTTAAGGCTAGCGCTCTACCACTTGAGCCACAGCACCACTGCCAGTTTTCTTTTTTTTTTTTTTTTAACTGTATTTTTTTGTCTTTTCTTTTTTGGTACTGGGGATCGAACCCAGGACGTTGCACTTGCTAGGCAAGCGCTTTGCCACTGAGCTACATCCCAGCCCTACTGCCAGTTTTCTGAGTGGTTTATTGGAGACAAAAGTCTCACAGCCTTTCCTGCCTGGTCTGACTTTGAACTATGATCCTCAGATCTCAGCCTCCTGAGTAGCTAGAATTACCAGCGTGAGCCACCAGTGTCCAGCTTGGTGGATTATTTTTTTAAACAAACCCCAGAAATTGTATCATTTCATCTCTAAATGGTTTAGTATACTTATGTGAAAGAGAAGAATTCTTTCTAAACATAGCCATCTGGCTGTTATTTCACCTCAGACGACAATAGCTGTGTGAGGTGGTGCATACTTTTAGTTCCAGTATTCACAAGTCTGAGACGGGGAGATTTCAAGTCCAAGGCCATTCAGATCTACATAGACAGACTGCCCCGCCCCCTGCCCCCAAAAAGAAAGAAAAGAAAATAGTTTTCTTTTTCCTGCATGAGGAGCAGGAAGTGTTTCTCCCCCCTTTCTTTCCCCCTATTTCTCCATACTTTATCCAGTTATAATAAAAAGAAATCCTTTTTTTTTTTTTTTTTTTTTTTTTTGTCGGTCATGGGGCTTGAACTCTGGGCCTGGGCACTGTCCCTCAGCTCTTCAGCACAAGGCGAGCGCTCTACCACTTGAGCTACAGCGCCACTTCCGGTTTTCTGGTGGTTTATTGGAGATAGGAGTCTCACGGTCTCTCCTGCCCGGGCTGGCTTTGAACCGCGATCCTCAGATCTCAGCCTCCTGAGTAGCTAGGATTACAGGCGTGAGCCACCAGCGCCCGGCAAAAGAAATCCTTTTTAAAGTAACAACTTAAATATTATTATCTATCCAGTCAATGGTCAGTTTTTTTGTTTTATTTTTTTTTTGTTTTGTTTTTCTTTGTCGGTCATGAGGCTTGAACTCTGGGCTTCGGCACTGTCCTTGCGCTCTTTAGTGCAATGCGAGCACTCTACTGCTTGAGCCACAGCTCCACTTCCAGTTTTCTAGTGGTTTATTGGAGATATGAGTCTCACGGACTTTCCTGCCCGGGCTGGCTTTGAACCGCGATCCTCAGATCTCAGCTTCCTGAGTAGCTAGGATTATAGGTGTGAGCCACTGGCGCCCGGCTCAATGGTCAATTTTCTGATGATCCCATGTCATTTTTTTTTTTTTTACTTTTGTTGGTTTCACATGTTCTGCTGTTCTGCGTATTTCTCATGAATTGGTTGTTGGCTCTTGAAGTTGATCAGTCTTTATAAGGGTTGGTATATTTACTTCATGAGGCATATGATGGCTGCTTTCCTTTCTTTTTGTGATGTTACAAAAATCAACACACAACATCTTATTTCATTAATTCATGAATGCATGCTATTTCTGTCATAGGGTTTAAGGTTCTATCATTTCTTCACTTATTTGATACACTTCCCCTTACCTATATTTGGTAATGATACTGTTCATAAAAGAAAAATGCTTGATTCTTTTTCCTTACCAATTTTTAACTTAAGGAGTTAGGCGCCAAATCTTCTAATGATAACCAGTAAAATTTATCTCTGTGTGTGTGTGTGTGTGTGTGTGTGTGTGTGTGTGTGTGTGCGCACGCGTGTTTGAGAGAGAGAGAGAGAGTACTGAGGTTTGGATTCTAGTCCTCACACTTGCTAATCTGATGTTCAACCATTGAACTATACCTCTGGGCCTGTGGCGTTTTTTTTCCCTGGATATTTTTAGGATAGTGTCTCACTTTATACCGGTGCACTCCTGAGTTGCAATTTGCCTTCTTTTAGAGTTTTTGAAATCACTGGACCACAGGTGTGTACCACTGCATTCTGCTTCTCTCCCTAGAGACAGTCTTGTAGGTAATTCTACTTGAGATGGTTTGATACTACAGTTTTCCTAATGTCAGCCTCCCTTGTAGCTTGGGATGACAGGTGTGTGCCACTGTGCCCCACTATGCAGATTGAATAGGGGTCTGAAGAACTTTTCTGCCCAGGCTGGCCTCAAACTGCAGTCCTCCTGTTCCCAGATACCTAAATAGCTAGGATCATAGGAGTGAGCCACTGGTGCTGGATTCAAGTGTATGTTTTTGTTTTTAGTAATCTCATTATAAGGTTACTGAGTGATATAAATTGATGTGCTTTGGTCCCTTGAAAATATTGTGTATATGGTTTGAATGAGGTTATTTGATAGATAGCTATGTATTTATCAGAAAGACAAAAACACTTTCTTTTTTTGTCAGTCATGGGCCTGAACGCTGTCCCCAGCTCTTCAGCTCAAGGCTAGCACTCTACCATTTGAGCTATAGTGCCATTTCCATTTTTTTCTGCTTATGTGGTGCTGGGGAATCAAACCCAGGTCTTCATGCATGCAAGGCAAGCATTCTACCACCGAGCCACCTTCCCAGCCCCAACAAAACCATTTTCTGATACAAAGAACAGACAGTAAACAGAAGCTTATCTGGGCTATTCTGAATGGGGCCAAGAGGAACAAAGTTGGAAGGAATATCACAGATACTGGGGATATCTGACTTTTGTAAAATGTGGTAGCAAGAGCAACTCTTGATAGTGAAACACTTTTAATCTAAACGTGGCTCTAGTGGGCCAGCTGCTAGCATGCATATGTGTGCATGCAGGTGTGCATGTGTACTTATGTGTGCTCCTCCTAGTGGTCTCTTGTCAGACAGTTCCCTCCATACAAGAGCAGCACCCTCATCACATGCACACCTGCGTGCCTCTCCACACACCCAAAGCCATCTAGCCTCTCTCAGGGTGCTGAAAAAATATCAGTCTCTCACTAACTCATAAAATTATGAAACCAGCTTCGCCATTCATTCCAAAGTTATTGACTGAATGTTTGCCAGGTACCCGGTGCCAGGCTGACAGCTAAAGCTAAGAAAGAGAGTAGGATCCATGCCAACCTACTCGCAGAACTCACGGCCTTGTCTGAGTATGAATAATAGTTACACAATCTATTACAGTACCCTGTTATAAATGATGATCTGACTGAGGCTGGAGGCTACAGAAGCAGCCAGGATCAATGACCGCCCCCCCCCTCACCTCCCCCCCTCCACCAGAGGATCTGCTCTCAGGCTGGGCCTTTGGCAAGTTAGGCACATTCATTGACATAATACTAGACTAAAAATTGATCTGGTGGAATGCTTGCCTAGAAACCAGGAAGTCCTAATTCCCAGTAACAGCCCCTCCCACACACACACATTACACAAACACACACACACACACACACACACACACACACACACACACACACACACACACAGAGTTTCCACCAATTCCCAATAGAATCCATCATTTAACAAAGTTTGGAGAAGAGTCCTTTCACTCATGGGTTTTCAGGTTACCTTTAAGATCTCAACGACCTGGTGTAGTGGTACATACTTATTGTTTCAGCATTGGGGAGGTTGAGGCAGTGGGGCTGCAAATTGGAGGCCAGCATGGGCTACATAGTGAGTTTGAGGCCAGTCCGCTTAAATAGTAAAAACAGACTTAACAAAAACAAAACACAAAGACTCAGCGGGTGCTGGTGGCTCACATCTGTAATCCTAGCTACTCAGTAGGCTGAGATCTGAGGAACATGGTTTGAAGCCAGCCAGGTGGGAATATCGATGAGACTCCCATCTCCAATTAACCACCAAAAGAGCCATAAGTGGAGCTGTGGCTCAAGTGTTAGCACTAGCCTTGAGCAAAAACTCTTCAGGAACAGTGCCCAGGTTCTGAGTTCAAATCCAAGGACTAGCAGTGTCCCCCAACAAAACAAAACAAAACACAAAGGCTGAAACTATAGTAGAAGCTGATACATCTCTGCAACCTCATTATGTGCCAAACTATGGAATGCAATTATGAGTCATACTCTGGGAGAACAGAGGAGGGAGTGACTGACCCAGCCTGGGAGAGCCTGATTGAGTCTAATTCATGTTTTGCTATTCTTCTTCTCCATGCCATCTTGCCTAAGAAAATCATGCATCTTCTGAGTAGCATCAGTCAATGTGATGATTTATTAGAGTTATTTTCTCTTAGAGAAAAGAAAGGGAAACCATTTCTCAAGGTACCCATTGTGGTCAAACTTTGTATTAATTTTTGTGGTGCTGCCATTCAAACCTACGACTTCACACTTGGGAAGCAAATGTTAAGTATTCTACCACTAGTCCACATAAATCCCCAGCCCTGTACAGCTGCTATTAAAAAAAATAAATTAAGAATTAGAATCTTGGCTAGGCACTGGTGGCTCATGTCTGTAATCCTAGCTACCCCCGAGGCTGGTATCTAAGGATCACAGTTCAAAGACAGCCCAGGAAGTAGAGTCTGTGAGACACTTATCTTCAATTAAGCACCAGAAAACCAGAAGTGGAGCTATGGCTCGAAGTGGTAAATCACTATTAACCTTGAGCAAAAGAGTTTAGGGACAGTACTCAGGCCCTCAGCTCAAGATTGACGATCAAAAACAAAATTACAATCTTGAATGAAATTGTGCCTATAATTTACTTAATTGTTTATAATACCAAGATCAGTGTTGGTTCTTCAAAAAAATTATTAAAATTATTAAAAAGGAAAGAAATCCCTACAGAATTATGTATTCATGATTTTAAAATGAAAACACTAACCTTTATTTTTGGTCAGTTGTGGGGACTGAATTCTGGGCATGGGCACTGTTCCTCAGCTCTTCAGCTCAAGGCCAGTGCTCTACCACTTGAGACACAGCGCTACTTCCAGCTTTTTCTGCTTATGTGGTGTTTAGGAATTGAACCCAAGGCCTCATGCCATGAGCCACCTTCTCAGCCCACTAACCTTTTCTTGAAGAAAAAAAAATGGTGGAAGTTTATTTCCTATGTAGGTATGGTATTTGAAGAGTAATCATTGTCCTTGAGCTTTAGCCTTTAATTAGAAGGACTGGATTAGTATTTTAAGAGTTTTTTAAATTATCTTTTTAAAAATTTATCTTTAAGTAGATGTACAAGAGTTGGCACTCAACAAAGCTGTTTACGAACACAATGCATGGAGATTAATGTCACCCTTTCACCCCATCCCTCTGAGTTGTTATTATTATTATTATTATTATATTTGTGATTTTGTGCCAGACCTCTAGCTTGAACTCAGGAACTGGACACTGTCTCTAAGCTCTTTTGCTCAAGGTTAGTGCTCTACTACTTGAATCACAGCTCCACTTCTGGCGTGTTGGTGGTTAATTTGAAATAAAAATCTCACAGACTTTTCTTCCAGGGCAGGCTTTGAACTACAATCCTCAGTTCTCAGCCTGAGTACCTTGGATTACAGGCATGAGCCGCTGGTGCCCAGCTCCTCTGCATTAATTTTTGGATATAGCAATTCCAATGAGGGTGAAAATGACTGGATAAGCAGGAAGTTCTTTCTTCTTCTGGTTTACCTGAGTCATTCAAGGATTCATCTTGGATGGTCATTGCTGAATTCTAATTTGCTGGCGGGTGACAATAGCAGACATGTCTTTCCTTCCTTCCCCATCTCCTCTCAACTCATGCCCTCAGGTGTGCCACACTGGAATTACTTCCAGATAGTATAGCTCCCTTTCTGGACCATGCTCTTCAGTTCACATGTTCATGGCCATGTGTGTAGGCCTCTCATGGTGTCAAGGACTGTTTGGAAGGTGCCTTCAGCATCAGCCTTATGCTGTCCCTGGATGCAGCTGTGTCCTCCAGTATGCTCACAGCCTTGGGTTACCAGCGCAGTCTACCCTTTCTTGAGAGGAAGCTCACGTACTTGTAACCACTGTTTGTCAGTGAGCCTGCCAGGCACTCTTCTTCCATCTGTTATATTATGATCCATATCTCAATGACACTGGATCAGGAGTGCCCAATATGGGCTGCAATTACGTTGTGAGAACTGCTGAATAAGCGCTTTTCCTCTTAAGTTAAATTTAGTGAAACAGAAAGAACAGAAAAGAGTTGGTTCTGTTGTTGCTAGATACATGTGTGCATGTGATACGTGTGGGTGCAGGAGTGCTTCTGTGTGTGTGTGTGTGTGTGTGTGTGTGTGTGTGTGTGTGTGTGTGTGTGTGTGTCGAGGGGAGAAGAGTGGAAAAGACCAGGTCTTGAAAGCACATTCTTCTGAGCCCCAGGACTCTTTTCTTATGATTTCCTAAGAGAACTTAGGGTGGGACCAGTAAAAGGTATTAAAGATGGATTTAGGATGACAGGGAAATGATCATTTGCTAATTTATCACCATCAGTGTACAGTCTAAAATGTGTGTGTGTGTGTGTGCATCTGTGTGTGTGCACACACAGCAGAACTGCTGCTTGAACTCAACAGCCAAGGCTCTTTCCCTTAGCTTTCTTGCACAAGGCTGGCACTCTACCACCTGATCCACACATCCACTTCTGGCCTTAGCTGTTTAATGGAAGGTAAGAGTCTCATAGACTTTTCTTGCCCAGGCTGCTTTTGAACCACAGACCTCATCTCTCAACCTCCTAAGTAGTTAGGATTATAGTCATGAGCCTCTGGCAATGAGCTCACCTAGCTATGAATCTAAAAGTTTCTGAGCACCAGGCTCATTTGGGAAGAAACCTTGCACTGCCAACAGAGGCCACATAGAATAGTTCTTTAAGTTTTGGCAATCACATAATAGGCCAGATACCAAACACACTGTAGGCATGCCAAGGAGCCCTGGGAATCCAGAGGGAGACAGAGATGCTTCTTTGGCCGGTCACTAATATATTAATTTGACACAACCCAATTAGGAGCAATGAACATCTCCTTTGTACTAGACCTTTAGGGAATGAAATGCTTTGGCTCTTCCTATGGAAGCGTTTATTGCCTCCTTGGGGAAATCAGGAAGGATTCACATCCTAGAAATAATTAAGACAACAGATTCCTTAGTACAGAGCCTCTAGGCATAACCTTTAGCTACCCAGGCCACCATTATGCGACAGGTTACTTAAAAGGGAAATGCTTACAAGGAAACTATACAGCAACAGCCTCATAGGGGAGTCAAGCAGTTTGTTCCTAGAGGGTAAGGCCCTTGAGTAGAGAGATGAGACAGTATCTCTTCTGCTAGGGGCCAGGGCTAGGGCTGAAATGGTAGCCCTCACCTACTATTCTCCTGGTGTTTCCAACCTGGGAAAGTAGACATGGATATGTCCCAGGAGAGGGTGTGCACTGTGCCCAGAAAGCTGAATGCCTCCTCCCAAAAAGATGAAACAAAACAACCAAGTCTAAGGTAGCATAGGGTGGGAACATGGGTCAGGGCTGGGGTTGGAGGAGAAGTGGCTGGCTATTCTCCTGGGAGAATGAGTTAGGTATTTGTTACAAGAAGTGAAGTTTCTCTGGGACTATGAGGGGGGAAAACACTTTTAATTATGTTAATTACAACAACAGAGCACTTTGCTTCTCAGGAGAGCTTTTTAATCTTCAAAAGGGCTCTGGGATGGAATACTAACAGTTGACATAAAAGTGTCTGGAGTTTAAGAACTGATGTCAGAGGGGCCCTGGCTGTGTGGGCTGAGCCCCAGGCAGTGGCCTGCAAAGCCAGTACCCAAGGAATTCTTTTGCCTCCTGTTAGAGAGCTGATTGAGACAAGGATCTCAGAAGTTGGACTGTCCTTCATTGAGATTGCAGGGACAGTGTGATGGAGTGCCATCCTCAGTCCAGCTCGCAAGGGCACCCAGTTAAGTTTGGATTTCAGATAGACAATGAACAGTTGCTTCATGTATTTATATATTTAAATGTAACAGTATTCTGTATTGTTATTTGTGAGGCAACCCTGCCCTAATACTCCTCAGACACACACACACACACACACACACACACACACACACACACACACACACACACACACACACACACACACACACACACACACACACACACACACACACACACGGGTTCCTTCCTGACAGAGTGAATCAAGGTGTATTCCTCCAGAGCACAGGGAGCAAAGACTCTGCAGATCTGCCCAGGCCCAGCCTCTTTCCCACCTGCGTCTGAGAATAAGAGAAAGTCTCCTTTCAGCTCTGGGGCTGCATCTTAGGGGCTAGATAGCAAGACGAAGAGTTCAGCCTTCCCAATCCCTTCCTTCCTTTGTTTTAGGATTTGGGGATGAAGCAGTCTCTGAAATCAACCTCGCAAGTTTGCCCTTTCTCCGTTGTTTCCTTCTATCCACTCACTGCTCTGAAACCTAAGAGAGAAATGTATGGCTCCCACCTCCCTGACAAAACCAGAGAGAAATGGTTACTGGGCTGAGATCAGCTTCCTGCCTAGGCTGTGGAATCTGGGCTGCCAGGACGGGTCTAGGCCTGAACTAGAAATGCCACAGTTTTCCCTGGCTGGGCGGGGAAGGGAAGACAAGCTGCTACTTGTCACAGTATTGGGAGGTTGTGATGTCTGTCTGCTCTGAGCCAGAGCGAAACTCTTTGGGGCCTCCAGACGAGACTGGCGGAGAAGTTCCCAGGCTCTTAAAGCTTCAGATCCAGGCCTTTAGGCTCCTTCAGGTTCACAGACAGAGCCAGTCACCTTCTTTGCACCCCCAGGATAGACAGATGGTCAAACACATTCACATCCTGGGATAATACTTCAGGCCTCTGGGTAAGATTAACATTCCAAAACTCCAGTTCTCTGGTTCCCCTTATAACCTAATGGGAAGGCATGGTGTCAGACAGCTTGGACCAAGTCAGCTTCCCACTTCCTACTTAGAAACTGTGCAACTATGGATAAAACTCTCTTCTTTTCAGCCAGGTGCTGGTGGCTCATGCCTGTAATCTTAGCTACTCAGGAGGCTAAGATCTGAGGCTCATGGCATGTTATGAAGCCAGGCGGGGCAGGAAAGTCCAGAGACTCATATCCAATTAACCACCAAAGAAGCCCAAGGTGGAACTGTAGCTCAAGTGGTGGAGTACCAGCCATGAGTGGAAAAAGCTAAAAGATAGCACCCAGGCCCTGAGTGCAAGCCCCAGGACTGGTGCACACACACACATACACACACACACACACACACACACACACACACACACACACACACACACAACCCCCTTCTCTTCCTGTCACTCTCTCTTAAGAATGTGTGTGCCCCAATACCAGGGCTTGAACTAGAGGCTTCTTGTTTTCACTCAGCCTTTCACTCAGCCTTACACTTCCAGTCTGGCATTTTGCTGGTTAATTGAAAATGAAGTCTGCAATTAATTGGAAGTGAAGCCTGGCCAGGCTTTGAACTGAGATTCTTCGGGTCTCAGCTTCCTGAGTAGCTAGAATAGTACTTTTTAAAATTAAATATAAAAAAGTTCCCCTGAAATGCTAAGAAAAAAAATAAACCCATTTAAGGAAAATAAAAGGGCTCAAGATGAACCTGACTGATTGCCCAAAAGTACAGTACAGGAGATTCTTAAGCAGAGGGGTATCATCCTCTGCCACATCTTTTCTTCAAAGGCAGGATTCTGGAATAGCTCATATTGGTCAATCACTCAGAGAACTGAATTATCCAGTACCATAATAAGTTTCCCTCTATGTTCATGTATGACAATGTCATAATGAAACCTAGGTTAATATATCCTACTATATAAATGTTTAAAAATTTAAACAGAAAACACTCTAATTGGCTGAGGGGTAAAAATGGAACAATACATTTTGCAATGAAGTATTAACCTGAATTCTGGGAGGGAGAAAGTCCCATAAATTGAAGTAGTTAGTAAATATGTCAGTGTTTCTGACTCCCCCTTCTCCATGAAAGTGCATGAGACTAAAGTGTGCTATACTCTGCTGACAGATATCAGCCAAATCATTACCTGCCAGTTATGGAGCATAAAGAACACTGAGAGTCTTTATTAATATTTATTGAAGAAAGGAAGGAAGGAAGGAAGGAAGGGAAGAGAAAAAAAGAAAGAAAGAAAGAAAGAAGGAAGGAAGGAAGTGTCTATTTTATTTCATCTGCGATCTTAGAAATCCTGGCTTATTTTTTGATGAGTTCAATGCTAGTATTTTAATTCTTCCATTACCTCTTTACTAGGTCTTCCATTTCTATCTATGCAGCAACCATGCCCAGCTCTGCTAAGAATGTTTTGTAAATAGTGTACTAGAGTAGATAGAGCTTTGAACCTTCCTGGCTATTCCCAGGGGATTTAGTTGGCAGGCACCTGACTGGCATAGGCCTGGCCCACTGGGCCCTTTCTTGGAAATAACAGGCCAGGGAGCAACCGCTGCAACTAGCTGTTCAATGTTATGCAGATGGCGCTGTGTAAGGGAGGGACAGGTGGTGTGTGGGCTGTCTGGTTTCTGATTCCTAGGTCTGAACAACATAAGATAGAAAAAGGCAGTCCAGATTAGAAGTTTCCCTGGGGATTTCAGGTGAGGTTGAAGCCAAGCCCAGACAGCCCTAGTTTTGGGGGTGGGGTATGAGGCTGACCGAGAACTGTTACTGCTCTTATTCCAGCTCTGTTTGTGTTGATTTATCTATTTGGACCTGAATTTTTGCTATAACCAATTTCAATGTAGTCTTGGCAGTTATTCTCTATGCTCCCCACTTTTCCTCAGGTATAAAATAGGAATGCTTTTAGTAACCAGTACCCAATAATGTTGCAAAGATGTATTAAAACCTACTATGTGCCAGACCCTGAGAACATGGGGGCAAACTAGAAGGATAGAACTCTTGGGATAGATAGATAGATAGATAGATAGATAGATAGATAGATAGATAGATAGATAGATAGATAGACAGACAGATAGACAGATAGACAGATAGAGTGGTACTGGAACCTAGGGCCTGCTAGGCAAGTATTCTACCACTGGGCTACATCCCTCTCTTGAAGATTATTTATCCTCCAGAACAGATGTTCTTAAATTTAAGCTCCTGTGGGGTCTTTATTTTTGAGTCAATGTACATTTGTAATATGAGAGGTTTCATTGTGACATTTCCATACATGCACACAGTGCTGTTTGAACAAATTTACCTTCTCTGTCACACTCCCATTGCTCCCTGTACTCCTGCCTGCTTCCCAGAAAGCATTTGGTGGTTAGAAGCCAGCCTGAACAGATAAATCCAAGAGATTCTTTTTTTTCTTGGTGGGGGGGAGGGTCCGGTCGTGGGGCCTGATCTCTGGGCCTGGGCGCTGTCCCTCCGCTCTTCAGCTCAAGGCTAGCGCTCTACCACTTGAGCCACAGTGACACTTTTGGCTTTTTTTTCTTTTTGTTTATGTGGTGCTGAGGAATCGAACCCAGGGCCTCATGCATGCAAGGCAAGCACTCTACCACTGAGCCACCTTCCCAGCCCCACCACTGAGCCACCTTCCCAGCCCCCAAGAGATTCTTATCTCCAATTAGCCACCAAAAAGCCTGAAGTGGAGGTAAGGCTCATATGATAGGGTACCAGTCAAAAGTTTAGGGAAAGTACTTTAGCCCTGAGTTTAAGCCCCAGTACCAGCACTAAATAAATAGTCTTTCAACTGTCCTCCTTGCCTGGTCTTTTTCTCCCTTCTAAAACAGCAGCTGTCATGGACCTGCAAACTATCATGTCCTATCACCTCTGCTCAAAAGCTTCTGATGGTTCACATCCTACCTCTTTTGCTCCCTCCTCACTCAGCTCTAGCCACTCTGATCTTTCTTCTTGTCCTAACAAGCAAACAGACTCTTGTCTCTATCTCAGTCTTAGGTCTCTATTCAAATTTCTTCCTGGTTAGTCTTGCCCTTTAGTGACCCTCACACCACCTCCTATTTCAGTTGACTGATTACTTTTTTCTTCGAAATGCTTACCAACTAAAATGCTTTATTTAATCTTTTTTTTTTTTGTCATGGGGCTTGAACTCCGGGCCTGGTGCTTTCCCTCAGCATTTCAACTCAAGGCTAGAGCTCTACCACTTGAGCCACAACACCACTTCTGGTTTTCTGGTGGTTAATTAGAGATAAGAATCTCACAGACTTTCCAGATCTCAGCCTCCTGAATAGCTAGAATTACAGGCAGGATCCACCAGCACCCAGCTATTTAATCTTTTTAATTGTCTATTCTTCCTAACTAGAATAAAAGCATTGCTAACACAGAAACTGTTACCTATTTTACCGCTTACCACTGTAGTCCCAGCATCTAGAACAGAGCCTGGCACACAGCATCTCACACAGTGAGATGCATTTGTTGAGTAAGTGGATAAAGTTTTTTAGTTCAGGAAATTACAGAATGTTATTGAGCAAGATTAGGGACAGATAAGAACTCTTGCAGGCTGCTGTTTCAGAAAGGAGAAATTGGAATGAGATGAGGAGCTGTATTAGGTGATAATTGCACTAACAGGAGAATAGAAATGGAAGTTTAAACAGAGACTGATAGGAACAGGAGGAGAAAATGGGAAGAAGGACATTTCAAAAGGTCAAGGTTTTCTCTGTGGTATAGTAGATGCTCAATAAATATTTACTAAATGATGAATGAAGGAATAATGTTGATGTTTTATGTGTGATAATCCAAGAACTCTGATCTGGGTCTGTACTAGGAAAACCTAATAACCCTGTGTTGCTCCTGAGGGTGCCCCAGCAAGAATTACATGAGTTCAGTTCTGTATTTCTATGGACCATATCACTTTTGCTTATATCAAGCTGCAATTATTTTTTTGTCAGTCATGGGACTTGAACAGTGGGCCTGGGTGCTGTCCCTGAGCTCTTTAGCTCAAGGTGAGTGCTCTACCACTTGAGCCACAGCACCAACTCTGGTTTTCTGGTGGTTAATAGGAGATAAGAGTCTCACAGACTTTCCTTCCTGGGTTAGCTTTGGACTGTGATCCTCAGATCTCAGTCTCCTGAGTAGCTAGGATTTCAGCATGAGCCACTGGGGCCCGGCTACCAAGCTACAATTTAAGCTATATAAATCAAGGGAAATATTGGGCTATATCATGTCTAAGGGCAGAAACTAGATCAAATGAATTCTTTGAATGCTAAGCAACTAATGTGTTAGGCTACATGGGGAAATTAGTATGAAAGGGAACCTATAAGTCTTCTTTGGCCAGTGCAGAGTTACTTGAGATAGGGTAAATCTCTGTAGACATCATCTTCGCCTTTTCTATAGAACGTTGGTGTAACTGGCTTAGAAGGGGGTAATCTCAGCCAAGGTTGGGCACATAGACTGCATTAAGAGAATGTCCCACAGAGAAGGAATGGAAGGGTAGGGATGTAACACAGTAAAGGATTATACTCTCCTGTGTCTTTCAGCAAGTCACATTTCCTCAAGGGAATTACTCATTAGGCTCTGACTTATACAGTTGAGTTTTGCTCCTAGTCTAGTCAACAGAAACGAGATGCTTTATAGTTTTTCTGTCCCAAGCATATATAGGAACACCTATGTGAATTTCACAGATTTCCATGAAATGAACACAAGGTGCCCAGAGCTGTGTCATATCACTGTCCACAGGTGTGGGGGTGCGGGTAGGAAATATTGAATGTAACATTTTCTGAAGCCCATCATTGTTTCATTTATATCATTAAATACTCTTGTCAGCCTTAGTAGGTAGGCACTCTTCTCATGTATGAGGTGAGTAAACTGAGGCTCTAATAGCTCATAAAACTAGGAAATGAGAGAAAGGAGATCTGAGACAGAGTGTTCGAAGGCACAATTCGTTTTTTTCTGAAGGTCTCAGTGTAGAAATCACAGATCTAGAAGAGGCTTGAACTAGAAGGTGGTTTTCTTTAAAACAACAACAACAACAACAACAACAACAAAACTATATGCCAGGTGCCAGTGGCTCATGCCTATAATCCCAGCCACTCAGGAGGCTGAGATCTGAAGATCCCAGTTTGAAGCCAGCCAGGGCAGGAGAGTCTATGAGACTCTTATCCCCAATTCACCACCTGGAAGTAGAGCTGTGCTTCAAATAATAGAATGCTAGCCTTGGGCAAATAAAACCTAAAGGACAGCTCCCATGCCCTGAGTTAAATCCTTAGTGCCAGCACACACACAGAAAAGTAATTATAAAAATATTTTGTTGGGGCTGGGAAGGTGACTCAGCAGTAGAGTGCTTGCCTCACATGTATGAAATCCTGGGTTCGATTCCTCAGCACCACCTAAACAGAAAAAGCCAGAAGTGGCACTGTGGCTCAAGTGGTAGAGCACTAGCCTTGAGCTGAAGAGCTGAGGGACAGTGCCCAGGCCTACAGTTCAAGCCCCACAACCGACATATATATGTATGTATATATATATATATAATACATATATATATGTATATATATACATATATATATATATATATATTTGCTTTAAAAATCAAATAGTATTGAAAGACTTATAATCAAGACCTCAGTATTCTGCTATATTTTATCTTCAAATACCTTTAAAATATAATTTTATTGTTATTAGTAAGGTGTTGTACAGAGAGGGGTTACCATTTCATAAGTCAGGTCATGAGTACATTTCATATTTTAGTTTTTGGTTTTTTGGTTGTTTTTTTTTTATTGGTTGTAGGGCCTGAACTCTGGGCCTGGGCGCTGCCCCTCAGCTTTTCAGCTCAAGGCAAGTGCTCTACTTGAGCCACAGTGCCACTTCTGGGTTTTTCTGCTTATGTGGTGCTGAGGAATCGAACCCAGGGCTTCATGCATGCAAGGCAAGCGCTCTACCACTGAGCCACCTTCCCAGCTCCCCATTTCATATTTTGGATAATGTCACTCTTTCCTTCACTTTCTCCTAGTTTTCCCCTCTCATCCCTGCCCATAAGTCAAACAGTTCATTTTCTACATAGCGTATACTGAATAGAATGACTGCATTTATTCACCCTTCCTCTCTCCCTTTCTGTGCCCCTCTTTGCCCTGTCTTCTAATTTTTTTGTTGTAATCTCTCGTGTTCTTCACTTTCTCCTATGCTTTTGGTCCTATCCTAGTGTGTGTGTGTGTGTGTGTGTGTGTGTGTGTGTGTGTGTGTGTGTGTGTGTGTGTGTGTGTGTGTGTGTGTGTGTGTGTGTGTGTGTGTATTATATGTTTCATTATTCCATTATTGTCATTATGTTGACATGGTCTGGGTGGAAGAAGGATATAAATGAATCAGTCTAATCAATCATATGGAACAGCCATCCAGCTTCCTGCTACCATGGTTCCCTGAAAGAGTCTCTATCCACATATATAACATTTTTCCAAAGGCAACAAACTTTCCAGGTGGTCATTTAGTTCATATTGAGCCAGATCTGTCCCAGAAACTCCTGGCCCACAAGAATTCCTAATTGGTTGCCCTTAAGGACTTGATAGAGACCTGCAGAGAATAATTTTCTCAAAGGAATCACAGTGACAGTTCCATCCATCATTTTATCTCAAAGCACTTTTGCATCCACTGCCTCATTTCAAAGCAGCATAGTCACATGGTAGGTTGTTTGGTATTGATCATGATGCCTAAATCAGGCCACTGTTTTGTCCCCACAGGCTACTATTTCCATCCAAACTATGAAATCTCGCATACATGACAGTTGTGATTTCTTGTTCAGCTATTTTGTAGAAAGAGCCAATGGAAACTCCCCACTTCAGGTAATATGGCAAATAGCCTCTCAGATTTTCACTGAAGGTAAAGAAGAATAGATGGAAGAACCCTGGGGCCAGGGGAGGGAGCTTACTTCCAAATGATTTACTCACCTTGTTTTCTCTCCTCTTCCTCCCACATAGATCAACTTTGAAATAAAGAAAGATACTTGTTTGAGAACATTTGTCAATGCCCAGCTTGGTTCAAGGATAAAAGGGAGTCATAAATGAGTAACTCTGAGCACTTTAGTGAGGAGTTTTACTACAGTCCCACTTGGGCTGGAAAACAAGGTCTCTCTCTCTCTCTCTCTCTCTCTCTCTCTCTCTCTCTCTCTCTCTCTCTCTCTCTCTCTCTCTCTCACACACACACACACACACACACACACACATATTTCTGTTGTCAGTATGTTACATTATTCCGTCTTCTTGGATTTGGAGTGTATTCTAGGATACAATGCACAGAAGATTAAGAAACCAGAGGAAGTGACAATAAGAAAGCAACCAGCAATATGCGTTAAGTCCAGGCTGTGGCTTGGGCAATGAATTATGCACATCTGCAGCCCAGGTGCCTTGAAATAGCTGTATGGAGGCAAAAATAAATGTAGCCCAAGAAAGGATTTGAGGCAGACCTCATAGGTTCCAGAATGCTTTCCAGAAGGCTGGTGGAATCGGATTTCTTTGAAGAAGGTACGGAACTAGACTGTCTAGTTTGATGCCTTAGCTCAGTCTTCAGCAGCTCCACCAGCCTGAGAGATTATTACTATTACTATTATTATTATTAGCTATTATTATTAGAGTTGGTACTCTAGTAAGACTAAGCTCTCCACTGCCCAGATTCTTAGCTACCCATACTCTCTGCTTTGCTTATGAGAGAATAGGATTTGGACCTCTATGATTTATTGTCTCATGTCTGCTATTATTCACGTGAAAGTTATTATTCACGTAAAAGTATTATTCACGTAAAAGTATTATTCACGTAAAAGCTATTATTCACAGAAAAGACCCCTCCCCACAAAAATAAGAGCTGACTGAGCAGCAGAGGGGAATTCCCCAATTCTCGGTGGCTGTGAATCAGAACCCCTGTGCTGAAGTGTACATCCCACTGCCTGAAACTCAGACTCACAGGTGAGTCAGCAGTGCCCCACCTGAGCAGTAATGGAAGGGAAACTGATAGCAGCATCGCAGGCCAAAGCCATAGAAGGATGTCTGAACACTGAAGTTGCTCTTTGATAATATAGAAGAATCAATTCCTCCAGGGCCTTGGAGGGGCTTACAGAATGTCCTTAGCACTCAAACCAAGCACAGGAGGCAAGTCACAGAGTTGAGGTTAGCCTATTGCCAGATTCCATCATTTGAAGAGTCCAGAAGTTTCTCCTGATATCCACTTGAATTGTTCTTGCTTTCTCCCCTTTCATTTTGCTTTCTCTCCTTTCATTTCTTCTCCTCCTCCTTCCTCCTCTTCCTCCTCCTTCTCTTCCTTCCTCTTCTTCATTTCTTCTCTTCCTCCTCCTCCTGCCTACCCTTCTGTGCTCGTACTGGGGCTTGAACTCAGGACCTGGGTGCTGTTTGTTAGCTCTTTTTGCTCAAGACTGGTATTCTACCATTTGGGCAACGCCTCTACTCCCCCCCTTTTTTTGCTGGTTAATTAGAGATGAGTGCCATAGACATTCCTGTCTGAGCTGGCTTTGAATTGTGATTCTCAGATCTCTGCCTCCTGAGTAGCTAGGATTAGCTAGTAGCTAGGCATGAACCACCAGCACCTAAATACATTTATTCTTTTTTTGGGGGGGGGTCCGGTCATGGGGCCTGAACTCTGGGCCTGGGCACTGTCCCTCAACTCTTCAGCTCAAGGCTAGCGCTCTACCACTTGAGCCACAGCACCACTTCTGGCTTTTTTTTCTTTTTGCTTATGTGGTGCTGGGGAATCGAACCCAGGGCCTCACACATGCAAGGCAAGCACTCTACCACTGAGCCACCTTCCCAGCCCCAATACATTTATCCTTTAGCAGAGTGACAAGAGAGTTAGGACTTTATTTCGTGTGTTATAACATCAATAGTACCTAGATACATGGGTGGGTTTTAATAGTTAACAATACAGTGCCAGCCAGAGTAGATTCTGCAGGGATACTGAGCAGGGTCCAAGTGGATATAGCTCTAAGTATGAGTTCTAGTCTGGTTTGGGGCGGGGGGAGCTACTTTGCAATGTAACTTTGAGCAAATTACTTGACCTCTGTGGGCCCTCAGTTTTCTTATCTGTGAAATGAGGGAACTCAGACTCAGATGTCTATAAGACCAGGCACTTACATAGGATGGGATTACTCCAATTATTGCTTTAGATGAATAGGCAGTCATTGGCAGGTAGAGCCATTGGCCAGGGTGTCCAGAACACTTAGGAATTTGGATGTTTATTGTTTATGTGAACTCTTAAAAAAATTTTTTTTCGTGCTGGTCCTGGAACTTGAACTCAAAGCCTGGGTGCTGTCCTTGAGGTTTTTGTTCAAGGATAGTGCTCTACCACTTGAGCCATAGCTCCATTTTTGGCTTGTGTGTGTGTGTGTGTGTGTGTGTGTGTGTGTGTGTGTGTGTGTGTGTGTGTGTGTGTGTGTGAGATTGTTAATTGGAGATAAGAGTCTCACAGACTTTTCTGCCTGGACTGGCTTTGAACTATAATCTTCAGATTTCAGTCTCCTGAGTTACTAGGATTACAGGCATGAACCCCAGTGTGGGGCTCTGAGAACTCCCTTGATACTTAAAATACTATGTTTGTCAAACATCTCTAAGCCAGTTTTACCTCTAGACAATTTAGAACTTGCCTAACTTGAATTTTCCTGATTCTAAAATATGTCTTCTAAAGATGATCCTCAAGAAATCACTTTAGTCATGGGAATTTCAGCTAGTGCAAAAGTGGATGCCTGTGTGTGTGGGCTCATATTTGTTTGCCACAAGGTTTTTGGCTCCCCTGAAATGTCACTCTCCTGGTGGTCTTCCTCTGCATCCACATACACACACCCAAACTGGACTGAGTACTTGGGTCTAGCAGCCAGCCGTGGGCCAGAGGGAAGATGCAGCTTGTTTCATGAGCTCACAGTGGGCTGGGTGGATGAGCCAGCCCCTCCCCTGAGTCGAGGGAACAGTGGCCACAGGCAGTGGTTGAGACACAGGTTGGCTGAGTCTGGCCTCAGGGCCTTAGTGCCTTCCCAGGCCTTCGCTTGGCTACATCCCAAAGCTGAGTTGAGGCTCAGAACAAGCTCATATTATTACCAATCTGGGGCTCTCCAACCCACTTACCTTAATTTACTAGGGCTGTTGTAACACAGTACCACAAATGGGGTGACTTAACATTATTGTCTCATCATTCTAGAGGTTATGAGTTCAAAAAAAAAAATCCAAGTGTCATTAGTATCTGAGGATGGTGAGGAAGGATTTGCTTATTCCAGGCCTCCGTCTTTGACTTGTTAGATGGCAGTGTTTCCTTATTGTCTCTTTGCATCATATTCCTCCTATGCATGCATGTTGAAATCTGTTTCTCCAAAAGGACAGCAGTTATATTACACTAAAGATCTCATCTTAACTTGTTTATCATAAAGTCACATTCTGAGGTACTAGAGATGGAGATTTAGCATATGGATGGGAGCAGGCGGTACGATTCAGTCTATATCAGTTCTCCATAGTTCCTCCTCTTTTGTTACTATCATTGTTTCCAGACAAGCACTTGCCAAGTAGCCTTGAATCCTTGATCCTCCAGCCACAGCCTCTGAGGCAATCCCTCATTACTCACCCTTTCTTTTCTTTCATTTCTTTCTTTCTTCCTTCCTTCCTCCTTTTCTCTCCCTCTCTCCCCTTTCTCTCCCTCTCTCCCCTTCCTCCCCTCTCTCTCTCCCCCCTCTCATATTTTTTTTTCTTTTCTTCCTTTTTCTATATTGGGGCTTGAATTTAGGGCCTTAAAAATCTCACTTGGCTTTTATGCACAAGGCTGATGTTCTACTACTTGAGCCACACTTTCACCTTCTCTCATTACTTTGAACACCCAAATTAAGTGCCCCTCCTTCTTCATCTCATCTGTGCTTGGTGGTGGAGAAGATGTTTCATTTTGAGCTCCCAGCAAGTGTATGCTCTATATGGCTGAGGAAAGGAAAGGATAAGGACTTGATTTGCAGTTAATAAGGAAAGAAAATCCCCTTATTCTGCAAGGCATTGTCTATAAAGTACTTTTCTATCCCTAAACTATTCCAAGTAATTTATATTTAATAATTGATTATTAAATTTATATGTAATAATTTATTGAATCTCCACAACAAGTACCTTATTAGCCTCATTTTCCTCCAACACTTAAAAACCCAGAGATTAGAAACTTTCTCTAGCTGGGTGCCCCAGGCTCACATTTGTAATCCTCACCTGGCTAACCAGGAGTAGGAGATCTAAAGATCGCGTTCCTAAGTCAGCACTGGCTGACAATCTGATCTCTAACCAGCAAAAAGGCGTCGAACCTGTGGCTGGAGTGGTAGAGGGCTAGCCCTGAGCACAGGAAAGCTGGTTAGTGTCCCTTCCCCACAGTGAATTCCACTTGCTCAGGCCCAGGAGTAGTAGGACCTACTCAGAATCCCAAACCCTCATTTGTGGGGCGTAGAAGTTGGGAGACACCCAGTCAGTCGACTTAGATTTGACCTCCCAAATGCTTCCAGTTCCCAGGACCACCAAGCCCGAGGCATAGATAGGGCGAGGCCGGAGTCCGGGACTTTTCTTAGCCCAGGTTGGAAGCGGGGGAGTGGGGTGGGGCGGGAGCTGGGCGGGGCTGGACAACTCAGGAACGCCGGGTATCCTATTTCTTGCAATCCACCCAATGGCGAAGGCGGGAGGGCGTGGCTTTACCTGGAGGGCGTGGCCAGGTCGCGCGGAGCTCTGCGGTGCACCGGGGCTGGACGCTGACGTGAGCTCGGCGCACCTGGGTTGGGCAGGTAAGGGCTGGTGTGGGACCCGGAGGGGCGACCCACAGTCTCCAGTGGTGCACCGCCTGACGACACTGGGCCGGGCCATCGAGGGGCGCGTTGGCGACAGGTGATCTTAGCTGTGGGACGTCTGCTTGGTGAGAGCCGACGGGGGGGGGGGGGACGCCGACTTCACGGAGGCTACCTGGGGAGACGGCGACACCTCCGCGGACGCGGAAGAGCCCGCCGCCGCCAGCGTGGAGGTGGGAGCGGGGCTCCGGACACCTGTGCGGGATAACCTATCGAGGCTGGGGTGCTCGCCCACCTCCAGGCAGTTCCCGCAGTGAGGCTCCCCCCCCCGGACCTCCCACCGAGCCGACCGGCTTCCCTCCCCACCGGAGCCGGAGTGACACCGCCCGCCCACCTTCCCGTCGGGTGGAGCCTAGGCGCCCCCCCCCCCCCGCTTCTCGCCCTCCCCCCCCCCCGCTCCCCGCTCTCCCCCTGCTCCTCTCCCCCCGCTCCTCTCCCCCCGCCCCCTCCACCACACACACTCCCCCCCTCCACCACACACACTCCCCCCCCCCCCCCGCCCCCTCCACCACACACACTCCTATCTCCAGCAACTGGCTTTGCCTCTGGCTCGGGTGGGAACTTCCCAGTCCCTTAGGCTCTGGTCTGGCGCGACTTCGGGGAAAATCGTAAAAGGTGTGTGTGTTTGGGGGGGGGGGGCGATCTGGAGCTTTGATGGGTTTGTTTTCCGTCCCCGAATTTAGTTAGCACTCTGACCTTTCCTGCTCTGGGTCTGGGAGACACCCGTGGATTTCTAAGGAGCCTGGCTAGGTGTTGGGGAGAGAGGCGCCAGGTGTGGCTGCTCTGGGGGTGGGAGGGTGGGGGGGGTGAGGCCCTCTTTGCCTGAAGGGGCTGGAGGCGGTGCGGAGAAAGGGAGAAAGTCTCTCCCAGGCTCCATTGGGAAGGAGGCCTGGGGTGCCACTCTTTACAGGGCACCTGGCTGGTGTCAAGGGGTCACCAGGCCCTTATTCTGTGGTTGTCTTGGTGGATATCAAGAGTGGAAGCCAGGGAAGGGAGAGGAGAAAGGGACTGGTGCAGTTTAATGTGTATATGATACGAATGCATGACAGCTCCCCAACACCCTCCAAGTTCCATGCACCAAGGAAGAAGGGTGTGGAGTTATGGCTAGAGGCCCAGAATTCACCCCTAAACAGGACCAAACCCAATAGAGGGAAGCCTGGGAACTTCGATGGCATTTCACTTCCCTTCAGGAGGAAGGGAGGGAAAAGAACTGAGACTGCTCCTAAGACTTGCAGAAAATGGCAGCTGTGTGTTTGGTAGCACAACCATCAACAACCTTATCCTGGCTTTGAGGTAGTAGTGGCCCTGGGAATTGGCCCAGGCAGGAGCTGTGAAAATAAGTGGTGATGGGTTTTTATGGAGGACTGCTTCCTGGAACTGGGGTGTTGAACTTTCCAGTAGTGGCAGCTGATATCAATTACACTAAAGCTGAGTGGTAGGTACAGTTAGAATTCTGAATTAGGTGCTCCTGAGAGTGGGGGAGGGGGTTGTTCATGCATTCTCCTTCCCACTCACTTGGTAGGTCTTCCAAAGGAGTCTATATTGGTTTTGGTTTTTCTCAATATAAAACAACATGGAGAGATTTGGAATTCAGGACTCAAGTGGCAGGATTTGATACAGTGCATTCTGTTTTAGGATTGTTGGATCTGAGCCCCAGATACGGCATTTAACTTTTCAATGACTTAGTTAATCCATCTGTAAAACGAGAATAATATCACTTCTAGGGTCCTGAGGATGAAATCAGACGTGTCAAGTACACAGAAAATTGAAGAGGCTATACAGATATCAGGATTGTTGATATCATGTTTCATAAGAAATTGGAGGAGAATGTGAATGATTTGTACAATAATATATGAAAATAAGTGCCCATAGTCCTGTTCCCAGCTAACTATTACAAATACAGTGCATTAGTGTATTGCTTTTCGTGTCTCTTAAGTTTGCACACCTACAACAGTTTTTATGTTACGGAGTAGAGGTATAAGATCATACTGCTCCTTAGATTCATATTGTAAATATTTCCCCTAATCTAATAGAAATCCTTCTGACACTCATTAATAGCTGCTGAATAATGCATCCTGTGGATATGATTTAGTGAACCATTCTTCTCTCTCATTTTAGTTGTTTTCTATATTCTTCTCTTTGCTTGTTGTAAGAGTCCTCATTACCAGATGACAGATAAGGGAGATCTTGGCTGACTTCTAGGAGGTGGGGAGTACTGGCAATTACGGGACTGAGGAGGAAAGACTAGGGCTCTATCCCCTGGGGCTGAGGTGGGTTGCTCATGTGTAATGTCACTCTGGAGAACACTGAGAACTCTAGATTTTAATCACTGACTCTGAGTGGCTGCTCCGCCTTCCCCATCAGTACGTTTAGTTCCTTGTAGTGGCCTGGTTGTCATTGTGGATAAATCCACGATCGGTCAAGAGGTGGCTTCCATGTGACATGTAGAAATTCAAACTTTACTAAGTTGATTGGCTTCTAGTTCTCCATTATCTTTTTCCTTTGGTGGCTCCCCCTCCTTCTCCCCCTCCCTCTAGCCCTCCCCCCTTTTCAGGACTCATACTAGGGAAGAGAAAGTAGAACTTGCTCCAGGGAGAATATGCGTTCTTTTTAATAAGGTGTATATATATTCTGTGGTTTGATGGCTTCACATGCTGTCCTACAAACCATCCCAAATCAAGGCCAAGAACCTGGACACTTGGACAGGGCATGCAAAGTCACCTGTTCTCTGAGCTGAGCTGTGCTCCCAGGGGGAAGGTTTCTGTTGCCGGACTCAGTAATTGGGTCAGAAGGCTCAGGTGTGAGCAGGACCTACCTTGTTCTTAAAGTACCAGAAACTAAATTGGATTTCAGTCCTTTGGATTTGCTGGGAATGTGATTTGGGAAAGAAGAAATGTTGGGGAATCACTCGTTCACTAAGGCTCTCAGAGTTTTTGGGCGTCTTGGGCTAACTTAACTAGTTTTGGTTTCAGAACTGGATAGGAAGGTAACTTATTCTCAGGCCACTGTAGACTTCCTGTTCTAATGTAAATTTTCTCCAGAAGGGATATCTTTTTTTTTCTCTTCTTTCTTTCTTTCTTTCTTTCTTTCTTTCTTTCTTTCTTTCTTTCTTTCTTTCTTTCTTTCTTTCTTTCTTTCTTTCTTTCAAGGGATATCTAATGAAAACTAATGAAAACACTGAACTTCGTTGTTTATTAACTATCACAGTGCTTGGCACACTAACTAACTGGAGAAAAATGTATTTGTTGAATGACTTATTTTTCCAGGCATCCACTTCTCATGTTAAAGAAAAAGAAAATACCCAAAATCCAAATACATTATCCTAGGCAAATCATTTCTAGTGAGTGAGCTTTTTTTATTTTTTTCCTTTAGGCAACTGATCTGTTGTTTTCTACTGAGTGCCAGCTGCTGTTGAATGTTATCTGCTATGCCCATGTATTTTTATGAGAATCAATTGCAGACTTTACCCAGGCTGGCGCCTGTAACCAATTAGTTCATGCCAGTCTCTGGGGAAATAAACAAAAGTAAGAGAGGAGGCTGGCCGTGCTGGGCACAGCTTGTCTTATGGCTGCTTTTAGTTTGCTAAGGTAGGGAACTGTGAGATTTGATTATTGTAGGGCTTCTTAATTTTATCAGACTCAGTTGCAAAGGAGGTATTGGCAAAGCCTTAGCTCTTTACAGTTCTCCAAGCCTTTGCTAGATAGATACTGGAGACTTTTTTTTTTTTTTTGTTCCCTTGGTATAGAAAGGAAGAAGGAAAGAAAAAGAAAGGAAAGCTGATTCTGCTCAGCTCTTCAGATTCTGGTGGACTGTCTGCCTGCTCGCCCATGTAAGTGAGGACTTTGGAACCAAGGCCTTGACGCTCACCTCCTTCTCTCCCTTAGGATGGTGTCACTTCTTACTGAAACATTCCCACTCATTTTCAGCTGGCTTGTTTAAAAAGAGCTTAGCCTTCTGCCCATCTCCTTCCTGTTGCCATAACTTTCTCTTCCCTCTTCTGAGGTGAGATTGAAAAGAGCAATTACTTCTCTCTTCCAAAGCCCTTGAGGAAGGACTGTTCTGTGGCGATGACATCACCTTTTTCTTTTTTCTGCTTCAGGATTTTAAATAGAAGAAATGTGATCTGCTTGCCTGATAAGTCTGATTTGGCTAGAGCATGAAGTATATAAATGGCTTTGGAATAAGAATCAAAAGAACCTTTTAACCTCTTTCCTTTCCCACCTGGCACAGTTTATTCCCATATTTAGTTTCTTTGCTGTAATCTAGTGAAACTGTAGCTCTAGCATAAGGGAATGAGAGCTGGGAAAAGTTCCCAGTGGCTGGCCTAATTCTCCTATCCTTTCCCCCCCTTCCCTCCCCTCCCCCCCCCCCCCCCCCCCCCCCCCCCCCGCAATCCTCCAGACCATGGCCCTTCATCCTCGAAGAGTCCGGCTAAAGCCCTGGCTGGTGGCCCAGGTGGATAGTGGCCTCTACCCTGGGCTCATCTGGCTACACAGAGACTCTAAACGCTTTCAGATTCCCTGGAAACATGCTACACGGCACAGCCCCCAGCAAGAGGAAGAAAACACCATTTTTAAGGTAAAGGACTTTCTTCTTTCTCCAAGTTGTCTCAGACCTTTCTGGATTTGTTTGTTTTCTTGCTTTGCTGTTTTTGTACTGGTCTTGGGGCTTGAACTCAGGGCCTGGGGTGCTGTCCCTAAACGTTTTTGCTCAAGGCTAATATTCTATGGCATGAACCACAGCTCTACTTCTAGCTTTGTACTCATTATTTTTTTGAGATAAGTCTCATGGACTTTCCTGCCTGTGTTGGCTTCAAACCGTGATCCTCAGATCTCAGCCTCCTGAGTAGCTAGGATTACAGGTGTGAGCTACCAGCACCCAGTGCCTGGCTGCTTTTTTCTTTTTCTTTCCTTTTTTTTTTCTTTTTTTGCATGGGGAGTACTCTAACCCCCCCCCCCCCCCACACACACACACACGATGGTACTCAAAACGTAACATAACAGGCATAGTAATTTCTCTTTGGGGATGGATAGATATTCTTTTTTTTTTTTTTTTTTTGGGTCCAGTTGTGGGCCTGAACTCTGGGCCTGGGTGCTGTCTTCCCTCAGCTCTTCAGCTCAAGGCTAGCGCTCTACCACTTGAGCCACAGCGCCACTTCCGGCTTTTTTTTTCTTCTGCTTATGTGGTGCTGAGGAATCAAACCCAGAGCCTCATGTATGCAAGGCAAGCGCTCTACCACTGAGCCACCTTCCCAGCCCAGATATATATATATATTCTTAACCCTTTATTCTTTCCCATTGGTTAATGATACTCAGTTGATGTCTCTCAGGACCCAAGATGAGTTTAAGTCATCTATAAGTGTTTATAGTGATGTGCTTGTCCAAAATTACCAAAGGTCAGTGGTTGACTCTTCATGCACTCAGGTCCTTGATACTAAGAGAAGTGCTTAGGCTTAGGGATGGCTGTCCAGACCATGGCAGAATTATTAGGTACTAGCATGTTCCTAGTAGAGGGTACAGAGGCCTTCAGCAAGTTGTTCTTTTGATATTAAAATGTTTTCCCCATTTATATCCTCTGCTTCAAATTTTTATTCGTTAATCTTTTTTTCTCTTCCCCCTTCCCTTCATTCAATGTTAGAGATTGAATCCAGGACTTTACTCTTGCCACATAGCTACATCCTCAGCCTTAATTACGTTTTCTTTTAATAAAAAAAGTAGCTCAGATATGAGAGTCATTTTACTGAAGCAAAGATGTGATCACATAGCATCTTGCAAAATGTATATGAAACCAGAGTTTGACTTCAGAAGTAGGTGGATGGGCAGTGGTTGTAGGAAAAGGCTTAGAGTAATTCCATGGGCCACATTTTCATGACACACAAACTACTCCCTGCTGGCTCCTTCTCATCCCAGCGGGAGCTTAGTTACTGCAGCCCAAGAAACAGAGAAGTTAGCTAGAATGCAAAAATGTAAGTTTGTCCTGACTGGGTCTGTCAAGTTGGATCCTCCAGGTTTTTGCTGAGATTGGATTAGTATAGGGCTGAAAAGAGGGTTTCAGAGCTCAGGGGGAAAGCCATGCTAACAGTGTTCCCTGAAGGATTCTATTATGTCCAGTGAAAAGAGAAGAGGTCTGATGTGATAGGATGTCAATGAGCATTCTTTGTGTATGTGTGTGTGTGTGTGTTGGTTGTGGGGCTTGAACTCTGAGCCTAGGTGCTGTCCCTCAGCTCTTCAGTTCAAGGCTAGCACTCTACCACTTGAGTCACAGTGCCACTTCCAGTTTTCTGAGTGGCTTATTGGAGATAAGAGTCTCACAGATTTTCTGCCTGGGCTGGCTTTGAATCACGATCCTCAGATGTCAGCCTCCTGAGTAGCTAAGATTACGGGTATGAGCCACCAGTGCCCGGCTTCAATGAACATTCTTAATTTAGGTATAAATAATATAAAAAATTTAAGGACAACATCTGAAACCAGCACTAGTTATTGTGGTTGGCATTGTGAGGGGAATGGGTATGCTCTGGTCCAGCCTGCCTCGCTGTGGCCTGAAACTGAAATTGATAGATTTCAATTGAGATTGGGTCTGAAACTTGGGTTGCCTGTTGAAGCTTTTGTTGTCCATGGGGAAAAAAAGACTGGATCCTGAAAGCCCTACACCTGAGGGTGGCTTGTGTGCTTGGCTTGAGGAAAGCTTTGTATCAGTACATCTGCGTGTACAATGCTGAAGGAGGAACAAGGAAGTCAGGAGAAGAGGAAGGATGCTTTTACAGATCCCAGACTCTAATGAACCTTTAGCAAGATACACAAGTGAGCCAATAGCATGGAATGGGTGCTGTGTCCATGATCTCATTTGATTCCCTCCATAACCCTGTAAGGGAGATACTGCTTTCATCTATGGGCAGAAGCTGACTCTCAGTGGGGCTGAGTAACTTGCTCAAGTCATACAGCCAATAAACAGTGGACTCAAGGTTTGAACCCATGTCTCTTGTTTTCCCTACCCTACTTCCTGCCTTAACACTACTCCTTCTGACTGGGAGTTGGAATATCTGACTTGAACTCCTATGACCACCATCTGCTGTGTGGTCTTGAGCAAGGCATATAACTTCTCTGCGCTCCAGTGTCCCTTATAGAAAAATTGAAGATGAAATGAATCTTGCCTACCTCTTAGGATTTGAATGAGAATATAGTGAAATAAAGTATGGAAAGGGATTTGTAAAGTACCATAAAAATACAGGGATCATTTCCATTTTAGGAAGAGAAATAAGGACCTATGCAGTGATCACAGTCTCTCCCAAGCTAGAGTCAGGATGAGTTTGGACAAGTAATGTTTGTATCACAATGTTTGCTATATAATACCTTGTAGGCTCTCCTTTCTCCATTCTGAAGTTACATTTATAAAAGGCTTTGGTCCTCTACTGTATTAGCCTTGGGTCCCTATGGTCATTTGAATGGCCTTGGGGGGGATGCTGTGTGGTAGGCTAGAGCTGGGCTGTGGCTGGGTTAGTCTGGCCGTTCCCTATGGAGGGGCAGGCCTCTAGTGGGAACTGTGGAAATCCACACACTTCTGCCAAAATATGCACATTCCCAGTCAGGCTGAGTGGGGTCATAGGGAGCATACACATAAGGACTGAACAAATAGAAGAGACAATGGAGAAGCAGCAGCCATGTACACCAGGTAACAGCAGATGTGCCTCCTAGACACTGAGGACCAGTGAAGTTGAAATCCCCTATTAGGGCTGAATGGAATGCAGCAGCAGTTAGGTCCTCTAGTATTTGCTAGGCCACCCAAGACAGCACAGCTTTGTTAAAAGCTCTTCTTTATTCCATACCAGAACCCATATCTGGGAAGACTATAAGGAGGAGGAAGAGGAAGAGGAGTTAAGAGTTGGGAGGGGGATGTTTAACTCTGGAAAGAATCTTCCTCATGACTCTGGGACTTTGCAGGTGATCCAGGGAGATCACATATCTAAAAGATGCTGCAGAAGAATTCAGTTTCAGCTTGAGAAAGAAGTCTGTGGTCAGAATCAAAGGCAGGGAGTAGTTGGCAGTATGCCCTGTTAGCTTGAAAGCATTTAGTGTGTACTTCTTCCTGTCTTGAGTTCTCTTGTAATGACAGTTTTAGAGGAGGGCATACTCCCCAAGAAAGTTGAGGGACCAGAGTATGTTAGCTGTCTGGGAAATAGATGTCCTGTGAATGGAAACATAAATGCATGTTGGACATGGAAAGTGGGCTGAGTTTCTACTCCCTGCTGTGTTCCTGAGGAATGTAGTCTATACAACATGCAGCTTAGGTTTTCTTTTTCCTTACTGGGGAGACTATCTTATTCCTCTTCTCTGGGGATAGTACTGTGAGTTCCTATATTTGGAAACCAGAGAGGAGTCAAAGAGGTTTTAATCCATGCTACTAGTCACTTGTGTAGCTACAGCATGAAATTTCCCAGTGACATAGGAGACACAGGAATTCAAGGAAGAAGGAAAGGTTCAGGATGTAGGGTTGTTTTTGTTTGTGTTTTTAGAACTTAGGGCCTCAGCCAGGGGGCTATGGTAGAACCCTCCTCCCTCCCCCCCCCCCCCCAGTGTACTTCCTGCCCTAAAGGCACTTGGTTTTTAGGCCCTGATCTCCATATCATCTTCCATCCCTTTGTCATATTTATTGTTTAAGAAACTGTGTTAAAAAGATAAAGGGAAAGGAGGTGCCAATGGCTCATGCCTATAATCCTGGCTACTCAAGAGGCTGAGATCTTATGGCTTTTGGTTCTCAAAGCCAGCTAGCCAGGACATGAAAGGCCCAGAGACTCTTAACTGCCAATAATCTACCAAAAAAGCTGGAAGAGGAGCTGTGGTTCAAATGGTAGAGCACTAACTAGTCTTCAGCAAAAGAAGCTCAGGGACAACACCCAGGTCTCCTGAGTTCAAGTCCCCGTATGGGCACCTGTGTGTCCCATATGTGAACACACAAACACACGTACACGTTGCCTCAAGCTCTACTTTCTAGAGTTACCCTGAACATTTCAGCACATATTTTGCCCCATTTTAAACTCTTCATTGTTGTCTGAACAGGTTTTAGTACTAAGGTTTGAGATAAGACTCTTTTGAAAGACTGCATTTGCACAGAGCTTAATTTCCCTTTGGCCTTGCTTTGTCTGGTTCTAAGGGCAATATTGCCTGCTGCAAAGTCTATAAGTTAAGGTCAAGATTATGAGTTATATTTATAGGGGTGTGTGTACATATGTATGTATGTGTTTGTGAGAGTGGGTAACATACATTTTGCTGTAATTCTGGACAATAGTAAGCACTCACTTCCATTTCTGGTTTCTCAGGCCTGGGCTGTAGAGACAGGAAAGTACCAGGAAGGGGTCGATGACCCTGACCCAGCAAAATGGAAGGCTCAGCTCCGCTGTGCTCTCAACAAGAGCAGGGAATTCAACTTGATGTATGATGGTACCAAGGAGGTGCCCATGAACCCGGTGAAGATATATCAAGTGTGTGATATCCCTCAGCCCCAGAGCTCGATCATTAACCCAGGTGAGGCCTAGATACCTGTGAGAAGTGGCATCATGCCAGATTCTAGAGTGGACTCTTCAAGTGGATTAAAAGCAGACTAGTTTTCAAAGTTTAAGATTGGTAAAAATAGGAAAGCCATTCCTTAAGAACTCAGAGGACAAGTGGTATAAACTCAGCAAGAGCTTCATGGAGAAGAATGATTATTACCAAGAATTCTTACAGATGGAGAAAGTAGAGTGAATCTAGAGTTCTACTGTAAAAATAACCTCTCTTGGAACTTGAGAAGCCAGCCAGGGAGGGAGAGGGGGGTGGAAGGAGAGGGTTGAAGCAGGCATTAGAACTCAGTGGAAGGTTTTGCATTTTAAACTTGGCTGTTCTAACTTAACTATTTGGTGGGACTTGATTCAAGTTATTGGGTTTCTTTCTTTCTTTTTTTGTCGGTCGTGGGCCTTGAACTCTGGGCTTGGGCGCTCTTCAGCTCAAAGTGAGCACTCTACCACTTGAGCCACAGTGCCACTTCCGGTTTTCTAGTAATAGAGTCTCACGGACTTTTCTGCCCGAGCTAGCTTTGAACTGTGATCCTCAGATCTCAGCCTCCTGAGTAGCTAGGATTACAGGTGTGAGCCACCATCACCCAGCTTTTAAGTTGTTGGGTTTCTTGAACCTGAGTTTCTTCAACTCCATTCTATCTCAGGTTACTGTAAGAATCATTTGGCATGACAGTTAAAGCTGCTAGTTTTTTTTTTTTCACTTAAATGTTAGATGAGTGATTGTTTAATTTGTAGGATACTTTTGCTACGAGAATACCACCCTATCCTCCCATTATAGGAGCCAGATAATTTAGATATGTGGTCCATGAGGAAGGGGATCTTTACCTCACATTAAATTCATAAAAGTGAGAAGTTGATATACTTGAGTCCTTAAAGGAAGTACTGAGGTGCAGGAAGCTAATGTGTAGTTCTGCCAATGTGCAGACATTTCTAAGAGAAGGAGTTAGGATCTGCAGGTTCTGAGTAGAGGAAGAGAAGATAACTACATTAGGACTCTGTAGGAGGAGTTGGAACTAGGAGTTAATATACCTTCAGTTCTCAGTCTTTCTAGTAGGACCTGTGTGTGCATTCTGACCTTGAGGATGCTGTGTGCTAGCAATCTTTAGCTTGTGGTGAGTCAGCTGCAGTGTGACTTGAACTGCTTGATTAACTTAAGTTGCTTGATTGTGAGCTTGTGTGTCTTGGGTAGGATCCACCGGGTCTGCTCCTTGGGATGAGAAAGACAATGATGTGGATGAAGAAGATGAGGAAGATGAGCTCGATCAGTCACAGCACCATGTGCCCATCCAGGACACCTTTCCCTTTCTGAATATCAATGGTAAGTGAGAGGTGGTAGGTGGGACAGAGGGATTCGGAGGATGTTAAGAGTTTTGGTCTCAGAATGCTGATCCATTGTCCACAACTACCTTCAGAGCAGCGATTAGACCTTGGGTTTAGAGTGCTGAGCTGTTTGTTAGCAAGCAGGACTCACATGTAAGAGAACTTTGTTAGCAAGCAGGACTCACATGTAAGAGAACTTTGCTGGTTTATTGATTCCAGTAAAGTGTGATGAGTTTTAGGCTTCTAGAGACTATCTAATTCAAAGAAAGGAAAAATAAAAAATTCATTCTCAGTCTTACATATGAACATATTAGTGGTTATAGATGTTGCCAAGTTTCTTTCAGAGCAAGCACAGATGTCATTTTTATGTTGTAGGCAGACTTTCCAGTATTTCTGTTGGAATAAATTCTGTATTACTTTTTTTCTTTTTCTTTTTTTTTTTGGTGGCAGTCCTGGGGCTTGAACTTGGCCTGGACACTGTCCCTGATCATTTTTTGCTCAAGGCTACTGCTCTACTATTTGAGCCACAGTTCCACTTCCAGCTTTTTAATGATAAATTGGAGATAAGAGTCTCACAGATTTCTCTGCTGGCCTGGCCTCCTGAGTAGCTAGGATTCTAGGCGTGAGCCACCAGTGCCTGGCTGTATTACTTTCTTAATGGGGACCATTCCACTTAAGCTATATTATGGAAAACTTGGGTTTCTCTAGCTGTTAATTCTAGGTTGTGCTAGGACTTACTGCCAGAAACTTTCCTTTTATGGACTTGTAAATTCACCAAGTAAAATGGCTTGAGGGATTAGGAGTTACTGTGTGACTGTAGGCACAGAGTCTTGTAGTGCACTTTCTGAGGACACTAAACACAAGTGTGGCACTGTTCTTCTACTGCATTTTTACTTCATTTCTTCACTGAAGTGCTCATTGCCCAATAATTTGCATATAGTTCTGTACATTTTTGAGATATTTTTAGTACCATCTAGATTCTATGGGTCAAGTGCAAAAAACATTTTCTACCTCAAAAACTTAGTATTATTGAGATACTTTCTTTAGAACCTTGGGGTAACCTACTTACAGAAGGTGAAATAAGGGCACTTATTGTCTCTCCACTTAGTCTTCCACTTAGACCTTTGCAACCAAGTGCTAAATAAAGGAACATTTCATGTTTTTTTTTTTCTAGGCAAGTACAGCTACATGCCACTTTCCCACTTAGTGAAGTTTTAAGAATTGGACATATGGAAATCCTTTCCCCTGACTCATTCTGTTATTCTCAGTTCTTAAAAGGTTACAACCTTGGGCTGGGCTGTCAAGTTACAGAGTGCCTGCCTACCAAGTGCAAGTCCCTGATTTCAACCCATAGTACCACCGCACTAAAAAGAAAAAATCAGAACCTTGATGTCCTATTTTTGTTCATATTTTCTGAAAATTAATATTGTATGTTCTGATGTTCGGGGCTGCCTTGGATCATTATTGGGAAATTATATAATATTATATAGTATAAAATATAACTAGGTACCTAGATTTAGCCAAACTGATCACAGAGAATCAAAGAAATATTATTAACCTCTGTGATTTTAATGTGGTTGAGTCAGAGAAAGAAGTATCATGGAAGAACAGACTAGAAGGAGAGATCTGTAAACTTTGGAATGAACAAACTCTGACATTAACAGGAAAGTAGGGTGTTCACTCTTTAAACAAAATCTTTAATTGGATACTTTGGAGTGAATAATACTTTCACATGATATAAAATTCATAATGGTACAATAAGGTAATAATTTGAAAGGTTTACTTTCAGACTTGTCCTTGGGCCTTTTAAAAGTTCCCTTCCCTGGTGGGGAGAATCTTGTTGGTTCTTGAGTATCCTTCCAGGCATTTTATGTTTATAAAAGTGTATTTGTTTCTTTTAACAGCATTCCTAGACATTAATACTTACTTAAATCTAAATGATTAATTCAGTTGAGTTCACCTGATGGAAGACAGCCAACGTCTGTTTAATTGGTGGGACCAAGTTCTGCAGCAAAACATCTCATGTCCTTTCTAATTTAACTGCAAAGGAAATGGTCTGTAGGTTAATGTTTAGCAGAAAGAAATAGTTCTTAGAACTATGAGTTTATGGAGAAATGATTAGAATTCAGACTCATATTTCTTATTATGACTTATAGGAATCATTGATGGGCCAGGAGATCAAATTAGGTCATGGATTAGTAGGGTTTGACCCTTGTCTGCAGATCCTTTTAGTTTCTAAGAGCCTTGAACCAGGTGCATGTGTGGTAGCCCTGCCTGCCCATCCATATCCTTCTGTCATAGGTTCTCCCATGGCACCAGCCAGTGTGGGCAACTGCAGTGTGGGCAACTGCAGTGTGGGCAACTGTAGCCCTGAAGCAGTGTGGCCCAAAACAGAACCTTTGGAGATGGAAGTACCCCAGGCACCTATTCAGCCCTTCCATAGCTCTCCAGAACTGTGGATCAGCTCTCTCCCAAGTAAGTGAGTCCTGATCTCTATTGATGAGTCTTCATCTCCTGTTGCAGTCCCTGTCTGTCATGCCTTCTGCCTCCACTGCCTGTCTTTCCTCTCTGGTGTTAGGATCAAACCCAAGGCCTCTTACTTATTAATTAGGCGCAATACCACTGAGGTATATCCTCAGACCCCCTCTGCTGCCTCTTTGTTTCCACAGGTACTCTGTGTCTGCTTACTAGCTGTCCAATGAATCACCAGGGAAGTAAAGAAACTAGTCTGTATCTACTTGTCCATGTGCTGGTGATTGGCGCTCCAGATTACTTACCGTTAGTCTAACTAGGGGATTGAGTGACATTGAGTGACAAGGCCATTGTGATATGGGGAGGTTCATGACCCTGGAATTGGTCAAGGAGTTTCTTGCATTTGAAGGGCTTTAGGAACTCTTTCTGAATTTGTTACAAGTTTTGTTTATTTTATACCAGTCTTGGGGCTTGAACAAACAGGGTCTGGGTGTTGTCCCTGAGCTTTTTTGCTCAAGTCTAGCATTCTATCCCTTGAACCACAGCTCTACCTCTGGCTTTTCTGGTAGTCACTTGGAGGTAAGAGTCTTACAGACTTTTTCTGCCCTGCTGGCATCAAACCATGATCTTCAGATCTCAGCCTCCTGAGTAGCTAGGATTACAAGTGTGAGGCAGTGACATCCAGCAAAGAGTTTATCTTGAAGAATTGATGTCATTTCCCTTTTCACATTATAAATGGCCAGAATATGAGTACAGGAGTCTTGTCCATGAGGCTTAGTGGCTTTGAAAGGCCTAATGGATTTAATGGAGACTTGTTGAGTGCATGTTTATTTTGCTGCAAACTGTCCTTTTATGGCATTTTATTAGAACAGGCCCTCAGAGTGTGCTAAGGGGATGATTTTCAGAAAGATGTCTTGGCATTTCTTTTTTGCCCCCCTCTAGTTTCTTTTTAAGAAAGGAGCTAAAATGGAGATACACACTAGATCTTTAAGTTTTAAGTTTCTTCTAATGCCTATTTTTGAAGATTCAGTCAATACAATATGGTAAAGTACTAAAGTACTTTACCTGGTGAAATTCTAGCCTTTAGGGCATGGTGATTGAAGGGAGATAGTTATTGATCTTAAGTCCCTTGCTTCAAGGCAGGTTTTTTTGGTAACTATTTAAGGGATTTGTCTCCTTTTGTTGCAGGAATCATTATGGCCATGTCTTTTTTGTTTTCTTTTTGGTGCTGCTCCTGGGGTTTGAACTGGATGCTGTCCCAGAGACTTTCTGCTCAAAGTTAGAATTCTACTATACTTGAGCCACAGCTCCACTTCTGGCATTTTTGGTCATTAATTGGAGCTAAGAGTCTCATGGATTTTCCTGTCTGGGCTGCCTTTGAACTATGTTACTCTGATTTCGGCCTCCTGAGTAGCTAGGATTAAAGGCATGAGTCAATGGTACTTGGCTTGGCATGGCTCTTTTGAATGTTAGTTGAAACCTGGCCTGAGCTTGATGGACTTGTGTGAGCCTTCGGGATGGGAGGCAGACCCATGGAACCAGGATTCACTGTTGTCTCTCACCTTCCAGTGACTGACCTGGACATCAAGTTTCAGTATCGTGGGAAGGAATATGGGCAGACCATGACCGTAAGCAATCCCCAAGGCTGCCGGCTCTTCTATGGAGACCTGGGTCCTATGCCTGACCAGGAAGAGCTCTTTGGTCCTGTCAGCCTTGAGCAGGTCAAATTCCCAGGTCCAGAGCATATTACCAATGAAAAGCAGAAGCTGTTCACTAGCAAGCTACTGGATGTCATGGACAGAGGACTGATCCTGGAGGTCAGTGGGCATGCCATTTATGCCATCAGACTGTGCCAGTGCAAAGTATACTGGTCTGGGCCATGTGCCCCATCACTTGTTGCTCCCAACCTGATTGAGAGACAAAAGAAGGTCAAGCTATTTTGCCTGGAAACCTTTTTGAGTGGTGAGTCTTTTTTTTTTTCTTTCTTTTTTTTTTCAGAATATTGATGGTAGGCATTGTTCTCTGGAAGTTTATATCTTTCCCTTTCCATCTTTTCTTGGCCTAGCAAATATCTTAACCCAAAAGTTTCTTTGGGAGAAGGTCAAGGCCTAACAGAAGTTTGGTTATGAAAAATGCACATGACCTAGGTAATGAAGAAGGAAGTTCTGCTCTAAGGCTCCATGCTTGACACCTAGCTTTTGTTTGATTATGGCTCCTTCAGTGGCAAAAGAGGGAGACAGTTTTGCCATTACCTTCCTATACCAGCTTAACTTTCTTGTGTATACATATGTGTGCTGACACTGAGGTTTGAACTCAGGGCTTGATGCTTGCTGGGCTTGCTTGCTCAGCAGCAGCTCTACCATGCGAGCCATACCTCTAGCACAGCTTTTTGCTGGTTATTTTGGAGATGGAATCTCATGGAGCTTTTTTGCCTTTGAACCTCAGTCTTCCAGATCTCAGACCTCTGAGTGTTAGGATTATAGGCATAAGCCATTGGCCCCAAACATCAACTTAACTTTCATAGGTGATCTTGTTCATCATGCTCAGCAAAATTCATACTTTCCCCCCTCCCCCAAAAAATTTGAGTGATGAAGTAAAGTGGATAATGTTAGGAAGAACATTGAGCTGTGCATTTCACAATGTGATTTGAATCCCAAGTCTAGATCAATTGTATCCAATAGAACCTTGGGAAATAATAGAAAAGTTGTCTGTTAGTGCTGTCCAATATGGTAACCCCTAGCCTCGCATGGTGATTGAATATGTAAATATGACCAAGGTAACACAGGATCTATTTAATTTTAATTAATTTAAAATTAATAGTCACATGTGGCTAGTGGCTATTCTCTTCGGCAGCATGAAGGATGGTACTTCCTGAATGGATATGGATTGATCCAGTGTACAAAGCTTGTTATTTTACCCTCTGCAGAGCTCATTGCCCATCAGAAAGGACAGATAGAGAAGCAGCCACCATTTGAGATCTACTTATGCTTTGGGGAAGAATGGCCAGATGGAAAACCTCTGGAAAGGAAACTCATCTTGGTTCAGGTGAGGAGTTAAGGGTATATCAATTTTTTTTGCTAATGCTTCAGCCCCTACATTTGGGTTCTGATTGAGCATTTATTCACTTGTGTGTATTCTCATCCCATCAGATGAGGTATCAGACAAGGCCTGATACAGAGGATCAAACTGGAGAATGTAAGATACTTAAAATCGGTACCTGCTTTATTAGAGACCTTATCTTCCATTCTCTTACCAATATTGAAGTTTTGCTAAAACCTAAGCAAAGCTAAAGCTACCCAGGAAGCTAAGATCTGAGGATTGAGGGTCAAAGCCAGCCTGGGCAAGAAAGTCTTTGAGACTCTTATCTCCAGTAAAACAGCTGAAAATGAAGCTGTGGCTCAATGGTAGAGTGCTGGCCTTGAGCAAAAAGGCTAAGGGACAGCTCCCATGTGCAGAGTTCAAGCCCTAGCACCAGTGTGCATGTGCGTGCACATGCAGACACACCACAAAGAATATAACCTTATTGTTGCATTTTTTACTTTGTTGCTGGTGTGTGTGTGTGTGTGTGTGTGTGTGTGTGTGTGTGTGTGCGTGCGTGTGTGCGTGTGTGCGTGTGTGGGCCCATGCGCGCCTCGTCTTGGAGCTTGAATGTAGGGCTTTGGCACTGTCCCTGTAGTTTTGTACTTAAGGCTAGAACTCTACCACTCGAGGCATAGGTCCGCTTCTGGCTTTTTTTTTTTTTTTTTTTTTAATAGTTAATTGGAGATAAGAGTCTCCTGGACTTTCCTGCCAGGGTGGCTTCAAATCATAATCCTCAGATATCAGCCTCCTGAGTAGTTAGGATTACAGCTGTGAGCCACCAGTGCCTGGCTGTTGTTATATTCTTTTATCTTATTGTAGAAAAGTTTTTTGTTTTTGTTTTTGCAGTTGCTTCAGAGTTGTGCAATGAGGGAGGCAATAGATGACATTTGGTTTAATTGCTAGGTAAGCAGTCATTTATTTAGGCAAATGGTATGAAAGTACATCTAGATTCTCCTCTTGTACTAAGTGCTAAAGTGAGCCTTGGCAGGATGGTTTGGAGAGATCACGGTATGTACTGCATCTAGATATTAGAGTGGCTGACTTCCCCAGGAAGTCTCCCTGCTTTGGGGTCTCTCCTGCTTTGCAAAAAAACCCATAAAACAAAAATAATAAACAATAAAAAACCCATCTTTTCTGCTGGAAGGCATGGTTCAAGAGGCATAATTCCAGCTGACCAAGCAAGCCCAATAAGCTCAAGGCTCTGGGTTCAAACTTCAGTCTGCCAAACATCCAACTAACCAACCAACCAAAACCCCCCAAAAAACTTTTCCTCACTGGATATTTGTGTGCTCTGTGCCTGAACAGGTCATTCCAGTGGTGGCTCGGATGATCTATGAGATGTTTTCTGGTGATTTTACACGGTCCTTTGACAGTGGCAGTGTTCGCCTGCAGATCTCGACTCCAGATATCAAAGATAACATCGTCACTCAACTCAAGCAGCTGTACCGCATCCTCCAAACTCAGGAGAGCTGGCAGCCCATGCAGCCCGCTCCTAGCATGCAGCTGCCCCCTGCCCTACCTGCTCAGTAATCACGAATGCCATCTTCCTCTTTCCTCCTTTACTAATTCTTTTTCTTCTTCTTCTTCTTCTTTTTTTTTTTTACAATATTGTACATATTGATATTTTTTATTTTTCAGATTTAACTAGCTTTTAAATCTCTTTCCTCTTACGTTGTTAGAAGTTTGTGACTATCCAAATGTGCCTAGCTTTTTCAAAGTTGATTTAATTTATGGAAAATCACCTGTCAGAATTTTTTTTTCCTTTTATACCTTTTAATGGTAGTATGATGCAGTAGCAGAGATTTGATCTGGGAGTTTGGACATCAGGGTTCTAGCTGCAGCTTTGCTTCTCGTGTGACCTTGTGTACAGGTCATATAATTTGTGTGCCTCAAATTTATCAATTGTAAATAAAGGATAGAATCATGCCCACAGTTGCATCCAGCTTTTAAACTCTGGCTAGAATACTTCATTATATTTGTACAGGCAAAACTGCCCAGAACAAGATCTTTCTGAATTGTTCTTATACCACATTTTTTTTTCTTGCTTTCTTCAAAGTTCCCTCAAGCACTGATTTGTCCAAGATTGAGCTCTGTTCGACCTGTTCTGCTAGTATAGTACACTGGCTCCATGACGGGACAAGTAAGAGGAGAGGAGCTGACTGGTTGCTTAGGAACCAAGCTTTATATCTAAATAGAAATGGGAGCCAAAGTCTGAAAGTCATCTGACCTGAGGAATAAAAACTCATAAATCAAGCCTTTAAAGGGAAGCTGGTGACATAAAAAGCTTAAGAGATTCTGTGAAAGAATGGATTGTTAGGTATATACCTTGTCATTGTTCACCTTGTGTATGACAGATGAACCCATGACTCAGTGGGATACAGGATCTCTTTTTCTTGTTTCCTTTTCTGAGGGTCACTTAGGAGGGAGCTGGGCATCTAGAATATTCTGAATACACAAACCAAAAAGGACAGTTCTTGTTTGTAGAGTTTTTTGGAGGGGTTGGGTAGGATGGGGGCTGTTGACCTAGGGTCTTGCTCTGTAACTCAGGCTCTCCACAATCCTGAGATCCTCCTGCCTGTGCTTACACATAGGTACCCCAGTGCTTAGCTGCTTGGAGGGATTTTTTTTGTTGTTTTTTGTTTTTTGCTGGTCCTACAGCTTGAACTCAGGCCCTGGGCTCTGTCCCTGAGCTGTGTGCTTAAGGCTAGAGTTATATCACTTGAGTCACAGTACCACTTCCAGGTTTTTTTTTTCTTTTTTCTTTTTTCAGTTTATGTGGTACTAAGGAATTGAACCCAGGGCTTCATGAATGGTAGGCAGGCACTCAACCACTAAGCCATATTCCTATCCCTGCTTGGAGTCTTCCTGTCACTTGGATCTTTGTAGTAGAGGTAAAAAAGTATTGGGTGTGATAAGTAAAAGTAGAATGAAGAAGGGTTGGGTAGTGCTCTTCTGGAAAAGGCTCATTTGGCACAAACCTGCCCATCTCCTTTGCTAGAAGAGTTATTTGGGTGTGAACTATGTAGGTAAAGTGGAGTAGAACACTGACACTAAAACTGCCACAAACCAGTCTTACATCTAGTTATGAGTGCTCCGCCCTTGGTCTTTCTCTTTCTCTTTAAAATGAAATTATACATAATTTAGGCTCCAAGACCTAAGTAGAAAATTAAACCTCTGTCTGCAGCCCCAATTCTCTTGAACACGGATGTGTGTTTGTGGCAAGTCATAGTAAGGAAAACCATGTTTTACAGAAACCAATTCCTGCTTTTCAAATATTTGCGAGTTGAGCTAGCTTTACTTAAAAACATAAAAGATCAGCTTGATCAAAGGTGACAGTGAGACTTATTTTAAACTTGAATTTAAGGGTCTTTATGAGATCTAGTAGAATCTGCTTTTTTTTTTTTTTTTTTTTGGTCCAGTCATGGGGCCTGAACTCTGGGCCTAGGCACTGTCCCTCAGCTCTTCAGCTCAAGGCTAGCACTCTACCACTTGAGCCACAGCGCCACTTCCGGCTTTTTTCTGTTTGCTTATGTGGTGCTGAGGAATCGAACCCAGGGCCTCATGCATGCAAGGCAAGCGCTGTACCACTGAGCCACCTTCCCAGCCCCTGTTTTTCTTTTTTGAGTGAAGAGAGGAATTGGCTCTTGATATTTGGTTTTTCCAGCTGTGCATGCAGTGAAAGTGAGAGAGGACAACTGTTGTTTACGGCTGATTCCATTCCTTCTGTGAAATAACAGGGCTGTCTATCTAAATGGGCAAGGGCAGTTAGATATTACAAGCACTGGTAAAATATGTTGAAAAGTGTTCTAAAGTGCTAAGAAGGATCAGGCTTTTAGTATTGGAATTTAAAATTTACAAATGTGCCAGATGAATGTTTTTTTTTTTTTTTTTAGTCTGCTCGTGGGGCCTGAACTCTGGGCCTGGGCGCTGCCACTCAGCTCTTTAACTCAAGGCTAGAGCTCTACCACTTGAGCCACAGTGCTACTTCCAGCTTTTTTTCTTTTTGCTTATGTGGTGCTGAGGAATCTAACCCAAGGCCTCATGCATGCAAGGCAAGCGCTCTACCACTGAGCCACCTTCCCAGCCCCAGATGAATGGTTTTATATGTGCCTTTTTTTTTTTTTTTTTTTTTTGTGCCAGTCCTGGGGCTTAAATTCAGAGCCTGGGCATTGTCCTTGAACTTTTTTTTTTTTTTTGCTAGCTCTCTTATCAGCTCTACCTCTAGCTTTTTGGTGGTTAACTAGAGATAAGTCTCATGGACTTTTCCTGCTTGGGCTGGCTTGGAACCGGGATCCTCAGATCTCAGCCGCCTGAGTAGTTAGGACTGTAAGTGTGAGTTACTGGCACCCTGCCTGGTTTTATGTGCCTTTAACTAGGTAGCCCACTACTCTTATTTTAAATCTTTTTCAGAATGCTATCAAAGTACATGTGAGAATTTCCTGATGACCTCTAGCACTTTCTCTGGTTTTGATAATCACAAATCCTCCATTCTTGGGCACTAAGTCTTCTGTCTCCTTTGGGTGGCTATACCACCCACTCACTAGGTGTCTTCTACTCCCTTAAGACTGGAGAGTTCGATTATCACTAGCACTGGTTTTTCTTCACTGTGCAACCCATCATGCTAGATTAATTCAAAGTTAAAAAGAAACCAGTATAGGTAAAGTGGGAGACAATGTTGTATCTGGGTGGGGTCCCTTCTTCATATAATTCCCTGATATATGTTCCCATAGCACCCCAAACTTTCTCTGTCAGAAGTATCGTGTTTTTTGTAACTATATTAGCATCTGTATCTTGCTGGATTACAAACTTGCTGAAGGTAACAGTTGTTTTAGAATTTGCTGCCTTGTCCTTACAATAGTGTTTTATAACCACATACTTCCGAATATTTGTTGCTGTAATAAATAAACAAAGTAAGTCGTCCCTATTGAGGATTTGTTAATTTCCAAGGGGAAGCAAAACAACCAAGGGAAGGAAACATTCTAAAATTAAGTACCCACTTTTCTCTTTAGTGGGCCATTTCCCCACCAACTCGATTTTCTCAAACTCTTTCTCTTCATAGTTTGGGTTCAAAGTTCTGGTAGATAAAAATGTTAAACTCTAAGTCAAATAAAACGTTTCCTTTGTAATGATCTAGTCTAAAACCCTGACAATCATTTATCATTGGAAATCTGCAAATGACTCCCTAACCTTGAAGGTAGGATTACTGACGGTTTTGTACAATAATATACCTCCAGAGCCTAGAAGTATACCCAGCATATGTTAACACCTTCCCAACTTGCCTGGACCTTGTCCCGCCTGGAACTCAACCTTTAAGATGTAAGCACATGAAAGTGTTTATTTGTTTAAAGCAAGCTTTACAGCACCACCCACAGGTGAGGATTTCCTGCAACCTGTCAGCTGTCTCGAAGGAAAAGATCATTTCCCCAGATAGAAGCCAAAGCATTCCAGTCCCTCCGGGCCTTGCATTCTTTCTCGGTTCTCGCCGTGGAATGCTTCGTAGCACTCTACCACTCGAGCTTCACTTCCCGTTCTGGCTTTTCGCTGGTTAGTGGGTGATGCGAGTCTTCCGGATTTATCCCGCCAGGCTGGTTTTGAACCAAGGGCCTCAGATCTCGGCCTCCTGGGTATGTTGGATTACAGGCGTGAGCCACCGGCCCTCCAGCTTAAAAATGTCCTTATTAAATGTTTCCAGCCTCCCCCGAGTCAAGTGGCCACCGGACTCAGGGCGGCAGGTGGCAACTAGTTTCCGTCTGGGCTCTTCCTCCGCTTCCGCTCCGTCCCTCCCCTGGGCAGACCCGCGGGACCGAGGTCTGTGCCACAGGAAGAGGCGGGACGCAGAGGGTGCGCACTTCCGGCCCGCCGTGAGGCAGTCTTGCCAGTTTTAGGGCGGAAGTGCGGGCGCGATGGCGTCATGGGAGAGGGCCGGCCGGCGGAAGCGAGTTGGGTTGGGTGTTCATTTGCCTCAGGCTTTCTTCACCAACGAGGAGCTGAGCTGGTGGTTCGTCTCGGAACCCAGCTGGCTGCTTGGGACCTCGTACCGGCTGGATTGCCAGTGTGGTGGTGGGGCGCGGGGCACTGGTTGACTTTCCGGGCCGCAGGCGGGACACCGGAAGGAGTTAGTGAGCCCGTGACCCTGCAGCGGAAGTACAGGCCGAGCGTTTGTGAGGGAGACCTTGGCTTCCTTAACGAGTCTGTAATCAGACATGCGGTATGTGTGTTGGGAGGGAGCTCTTCTTCCCAGCGGCCTGCAAGGTCTTTCCCCGCACGGGAAAGCGGAGTTGGCAGAGGTTAAAATAAAATCCTCCTGCGGTTCTGGCCGTTGTCACTCATGCTGTCTCAGGGAGAGATGACTATTGGTTCCATGCCAGTGAGAGTTTAATGAGGCTCCCACTAGAGCGATTGGCGGGAGCAGAATGGGAAGCTGGCAGGGGAAAGAATACAGTTGGAACCTCGAGCCGAGCCCTGGAACTCCAGAGGCTGGGCTGCCTCCGTCTAAACTTCTGAAAGTTTAGTCAGAGAACATCTTTTGCTACAGACAAAATAGAAGCCATAGAACAGAAATCTGGTTATTGGGCTAGAAAGGTGAATTTGGGATTAAGACTAAATCAGCCAGAGAAACCAGGTAGCATTTGCAACCCCGCCTTCATTAATCTAGATGAACCTTCTAAATCAGAGGGAAGAAGAAAATAATTGCCAAAAAAAAAAAGCTGATGGTATGTTAGTAATTTTCCCTGTTACCACTTTGTTTCTAGGCTCTTCCTCGAGGGTCTGGACCCGGGGGAAAAAACTCTGTAGCTAAGGAGGCTATCCTGGATGTTGCTTCCAAACACTATGTCACCACTGAGCCCTCAGCTGCTGGTGGCAACTGCTCAGCAGACCTTAGGCATGGGAAAGAGAAAGGGTCTACCTCGAGCTACCTGCCTCCACCTTGCTGCAGAGGTACTGGCTGTGGTCCAGGGGTTGAAGCCAGCTGTACTGTATGATTGCAACTCGGCAGGAGTATTGGTGCTTCAGAGCTATTTGGAGAAGCTGCAAGAACTGGGCTTCCCGACCTCAGGACTTCACATTCTTGACATTGGAGAGAACAGCCTAATTGTTGATCCTAAGCAAGCCTATCAGCATTTGGAACAGGTGCTCCGTGGAACCATAGCCTTTGTGGATGTTTCCAGTTCTCAGCCTCACCCTTCTATCTGTTCCTTGGACCAGCTTCAGAATGTGAAGGCTCTTGTGACTGAGATCATCTCACATCTGCAGAGGCTGCAGAGAACCCCATCCTTAGGAGTCTCCCACAGCAGGCTCCATTCCTCACAGTGGAATCTCTGTACTGTATTTGGCATCCTCTTGGGCTACCCTGTCTCTTACACTTTTCATATGAACCATGCTGATGACAACTGTTTAGCCCTGACCCCATTACGTGTATTCACTGCCCGGATGTCATGGCTTCAAGGTCAACCCTCAATCCTGCTCTATTCCTTTAGTGTCCCAGAGTGCTTGTTCCCAGCCTTGAGGAATATTCTAAATGCCTGGGAGAAGGATCTCAGAACCCGATTTAGGACTCAGAATGACTTTGCCGATCTTAGAATCTCATCTGAGATAATCACACTGCCAGCTGTGGCCCTGTGACTTTAATTCTCCTCCTATGTAGAAGGTATTTAGTAAACAATCACCTCTGATTTGTCAGTATCAGACAGGAATCCTAAAAAGTGCTAGTTTTAAGTGTTTTGAGAACAGGAGAAGAATGCTGGGATGAATTGGTCACGTACAGGAATGGGTGGTGGTGGTGATGGTAGTATTGGTAGTACATGTTTGTGATTACTAGGGTGTCTTAGCAGTGTCTATTTACTTTTCATTGGATAAGAGGTAGAAGGAAAGAACTTATGGGGAAGGAAGGGTTGTGGATGACCTACTCTTGTATAGCAGTCATGTGGATAGTGTCTTAGAATAGAGAAGGATTATGGGTGTTTTTGTCTATATGTATTTCCAACTGAATTGGATTAAGGAGAGTAGACCTGGATACCTGTCATATTTGTAATACATTGTTCAGGAATAAACCAAAAGTTCCAAGACAATTTGGTAAGGTGACATTTATTTATAGTAGATTAAAAAAATAGCTGAGTGTCTCCTGTAAGGCTAGCTACTCAGGATGCTGAGAACTGAGGATTGTAGTTCAAAGTCAGCCTGGGCAGGCAAATCTGTAAGATTCTTATCTCCAATTAACCACCAAAAAGCCAGAAGTAGAGCTGTGGCTCAAGAGGTAGAGCACTAGCTCTGAGCAAAAAAGCTCATAGACAGTGCCTAAGTCCTGAGTTCAAGTCTCAGGACTGGCACAAATTTTTTAAAAAGTCAGAAATACCACTTCATTTGGAGAGAAAACCCAAGCTGTGAAGTTACCCTTCTGAGTTTCTTCCTTCAGATTTTTACCCCAGGCAGTAGTTGCAAGCTATTCAGATCATCAGATTGTTTTTGTTGGCCAGGAATACTGCTAGCACTGTAGCAATCAGCACTATCAACACTGGGAGCCATCGGTCACATTGCCTCTGGAGGGAGAAGACAGGAGAAGGCAGCTATGAGTTAGTTGGAGAAAATAGTGCAAAAATAACCCTGTTGTAGCCCAGTTTATTTTTATTTTTATTTTTGGGTCCGGTCGTGGGGCCTGAACTCTGGGCCTGGGCGCTGTCCCTCAGCTCTTCAGCTCAAGGCTAGCGCTCTACCACTTGAGCCACAGTGTCACTTCCGGCTTTTTTTCTTTTTGCTTATGTGGTGCTGGGGAATCGAACCCAGGGCCTCATGCATGCAAGTCAAGCGCTCTACCACTGAGCTACCTTCCCAGCCCTGTAGCCCAGTTTAAAACAACAACAACAACAAACCCTTGGATTGGTGGAGGAAAAAAGCTTTTTACTTCAGTGCCTGTGCCACTTCCTCTTTGATAAAAAAAAAATCACTTCATTAGTGATCCATGTCACATGGATTTATATATAGGGGCTAGACACTTGAATACTAATATGAATAATCAAGAGTGAAGATAACTCAGCAAAATTGTATTCTCTGCTCATGTGCCTCAGTATTTTTGCTCTTCACCCTCTGTCCTTGCCGTCATTGAAGCCTAAAAGAATACCCTTTTTTACTTGAGTTACTATACATTCAATATCCCTTAACAGAATTGCTGGAGCAAAGAATACTTCAGATTTAGGATTTTTTTCCCACATTTTGTAACCTTTACCAGTTGGGCACACCCAATAAAAACTCCCAAATCCCAAATGCTACAACATCCAAAATTTTGTTCCTTTGTTCATGCACTCATTTCTTCATTTATTTTCAGAATCAGGGTTTGGACCTAGGGCCGCAGGGATTGGCAAGGACATGCCAACACAGTGTTTTACCACTTGAACCATGCGTGTCCCTCTCCCAGTCTGAAACTTTCTAAGCATCATGTCAGTGCATAAAAAGTTTTGGATTCATCATATTTTAGGGATGTTGGACTTGTAATAAGTTTATCCTTTCATGAAAATTGGGCTTGGGCACATGAGCCAGTGTTTCTTTCCTGCTTGCTATCCAGTTGGCATAGTATAAACCCAAGTGGAGTAGGCCAGGATTACCAGATGTTCTTGTGGGCTGATAACTTTTAAGATTCGGCTAAAAGAGGGTCCTATTCCACCATTGTCTAGGGCCATGCAGGATGGACCTTCTTACTCTGGGAGGCGGCTGCTGGCTGTGGTTCAGCTCTTCTCGACAGTGCTGCAGCTTACGCAGGCAGGAGATGTACTCATCACTGAGGTGGTCTAACTCTGAATGCAGTTCTCTGCACTAGGGAGAATATCAACAAGGTCATTACCATCAGTTCAGTCTCTGATAGACCCAGGAAGGAGAGACTGCCCTGAGTAAGGTACTTCTTTCACTTCTGAATGAACTAATACTTCTCAGCTTATCAGAGATTTCAGGCTGTCTTTCTGCTATCTCACCTATTTTTGGTATGGAATGTGTTCAGTTGAATGACTGATTATATTACATATATTACATTTTATACCTGTATATAGGTTCTTTGTGTGCAAGTGTTTTGTGGGTTTACCCTCCACCCCCTCCCCTCAAAAAATGAAGTTTCTTATAGCATGGAAGACCTAGAAGTGATTTTAGTACAAATTTCTTTCCTTAGACCTAGTTGCTTATTAGTACTTCCAGGAATATGTATGCGATGTATGTGAGTATGTACATAGGAAAGTTTTTGCTATTTAAAAGACTGTTTTGCTATTTAAAAGACTATATAAAGCTTAGGACATTATATAAAGCTTACCCAAATTGGGACAGAGTTTGAGAAGTTAATGTGTTTATCAGATGTGCTTGAGTTTAAGTTGACTTTCTAAGGAAACTACTTAATAAGACCTTGAATAGGGGTTGATGTAAATATGGAAGTGAGAAAAATTGACAAGTTAATCAAAAGCCAAAGACATTTTTTAGGGAAAATAAATATACCTTTGGTCATTGAATCACAATTTAAACTTTGAAGTCCCTGCCCTCTGGCTGGCTCCCATCAGTTTTCCCAGAGCTACTCACAGTCCTAGAACATGGTCTTACCTCCTTTTCCTGGGCCTGGAGCTGCAAATTCTTCTTTTGCAGCTGGTCTCTAAGATCACAGTCTTTCTCCTTCCCTGTGCCCTCAGGCTTCACTTCGTTGTATGAGGGCTTTGAATTCCACTCTGGTAAAGCCTGATCTAAAAAAGCAGCCAGATTCTCAGTGATAGTAAGTCCCACACCTGCATGGAAGGGCCTCATTACCGAGTGCAAATTTCCAGAAGTCAGGATAGGGAGGAATTTGGGAGGGCCTGTCCTTGGCTAAACTGAGCAGAAAAAAATTCCCTGACTTGAAAAACCCCTATGGGACCTTCCCTGCTCACTTAAACAGATAATGGGAATTAGATCTTCTCAAGGGCAAGGTTGACATCTTATTTTTCTTCTTATATCCGGTGTTGCTGATATTGGTGAATACTTACTGATTTTCTTTGGTTGTACGCCATACAGTCTCTAGTTTGTCAAGTAAATTTGCTACATGTGTCTATACTACTCAGTTTTCCTTGTACCCTTATTTCAAATTTCTGAATGAAGATGGCATTCAAATCTTAGAATTGATGTGACATGGTTAAAGATAGTTTTAGTCTCTGCGAAAAGAACACTAGACAAGATGTCAGAAGTTATGGATTATTGTTTGCTTTATCCTTATTGTTTTAACCCCACACATATGACTAGAAATTTTCATTTTATTATCCATACTATGTGGACATAGTAACTTATCCCCAGTGATGGTGAGGAGAAAACGTGTTATGGTAAGTGAGGAGCCCCTTCCAAACGGGTGTAGAATTCTTTTCAGAAAGTGTGGGCAACAGACTTAACAGAGAGTTAAACTAAGATGACACTTGAATACCTTATAGTTTAGGGCTGGGAAATCGATTGTGATTTTTACAGTTGAGTGTGTAAAAACTGACATGAAACCCTGAGTTCAAAATTAATTTATTGAATTGCTTAACATAAACATAGTTTTTTTTTTCAGAGAAAGTAGAAAGTACTTTTTCACAGTTTATGTATCTCAGAACGGAAGAGTAACTAGTTAAAGTGTTCTCAGGGCCAATGATCAGATCCTTCCTTAAGAGTCCTCTACATCCCTGTCATAACAAGACTCCAGAACTGGATAGGACTCCTAGATCCTAGGTAGTCAATCCCCCTGCCTCTCGGCAGGCCAAGGAAAGAGCTATTATCTTAGAATTCATGATAGTAAATTTGCTGACCTTTCTTTACTAGTTTCTCCTGTTCTTGAGGATGTAAGGATTGATTCTGAAGCAGACCTGTTGGAAAACACAGGAATTTGTCTGTGTGAACAGATTTATTTCCAAGAGTCTCATGTCAGATCTTTGCATAGAACTGTTATTTTTAAAGATGTTCCCACCTGTTAACAATTGAGTTTTGTCTCTTTTTTTTTTTTTTGGTCCAGTCGTGGGGCCTGAACTCTGGGCCTGGGCGCTGTCCCTCAGCTCTTCAGCTCAAGGCTAGCGCTCTACCACTTGAGCCACAGCGCCACTTCTGGCTTTTTTCTTTTTGCTTATGTGGTGCTGAGGAATTGAACCCAGGGCCTGAGGCATGCAAGGCAAGCGCTGTACCACTGAGCCACCTTCCCAGCCCCTGAGTTTTGTCTCTTAAATTTACTATGTTGAAGTCTTAACCCCTAACACCTCAGAATGTGATCTTCCTAGGAAATAAGAGTATGCTTTCATTAAATCAAGTCATGAGAGTGGGCTCAAATCCAGATAATGGGGGTCCTTATAGGAAGGGGAATTTGAATACATATAATCTGGGAAAGATGATGTAAAGAGACATAGGGAGAAGATTGTCATCTTTCAGAGGCCTGGAATATGTCCTTCCCTCAAAGCTTTCAGAGGGAACCAACCTTCCTGACACCTTGATTTGGACTTGAGATTCTCCTGCCTCAGCCTCCTGGTATCTGGGAATAAAGGTATATACTATGATATCTAGCTATGAAAGGACCAGTACATCTTCAGTATAGATGGCTTAAAAATTATTTTTTTTCCTTGCTGGGCCTGAAGCTTAATCTCAGAGCGTGAGTACTGTCTCTGAGCTTTTTTTGCTCTAGACTAGTGCTCTACCACTTGAACCAGAGACATGCTTCTAGCTTTTTGGTGGTTAATTGGAGATAAGGATCGCATAGACTTTTCTGCTTGGGCTAACTTTTAAACCATGATCCTCAGATCTCAGCCTTTTGAGTAGCTAGAATTATAGATAGTAGTTGCCAACAGCCAGCCCTAATGGCTCAAGTAGTATACACTAGCCTTGAACACAAAGAGGCTTAGTGCCTAGGGCCCTGAGTTCAAGCCCCACAACCACTACCATCACTACCAACAACCATATATATATATATATATATATATATATATATATATATATATACACACACACACATATATATACATATATATATATATATATATATCATAATGTATCCAGAAAATGATTGAGTTTTAGAGAATGATAGAGAAATGGAATAATGGGATTTTTCTTCTTTTTGCTATCCTTCAATATATATATCTATATACATATTATGCATATAGATATATATATCTATATTCCACACATATATGTAGATAGATAGAGAGATAGATAGAGAGATAGATAGATAGATAGATATAGTTGTTGTTGTTGGTTGTGGGGCTTGAACTCAGGGCCTGGGTACTGTCCCTGAGCCTCTTTGTGCTCAAGACTGGTGCTCTACCACTTGAGTCACAGTATCACTTCTTGTTTTTGAGTGGTTAATTGGAAAGAAGAGTCTCATGGGGACTTTTCTGCCCAGCCTGGCTTTGGTCTTCAATCCTCAGACCTCAGCCTCCTGAGTAGTTATGATTATAGGTGAGAGCCACCAGTGCCCATCTTGCTAATATTTTTTAACATGTGCAGTTCAGATAGAAATTCAAGTGGTTGTTATTAGCATGTAAGGTTAAAAATAGAAAGGAAACAAAACAGGCTAAGATATAACTTGTGAAAAGCTATGAAAATGACCCCACTTTAAAGAAATGAGTCTAAAAATGCACAGAAGCCAGGGTATAATACGCCAGAGATTAGGTCTCTATTCCCTCTTCTGAATGCCCTTTGAGGGCCTGGAACCCCATAAACATCAAAAGCCACTTGTGCCAGTTTGAGGTTCTGGAAATGAAACTTACACTGCAATTGTTGTACTTTGGTCATCAGGGCATGTTTTTCTTCCTCTGATCTCTTCAGTTGATCTGAAAAAGAAACCATGCAAACCAAACTAGAAGCCATCTTAATGAACTCCACATCTGAGGGTGGAAATCAGTCATAGGTGCTGTCTGGTCTGGGGTCTTCGATATAGTCAAGTGAAATTTGCTTGTCCCATTTCTGAAGAGGGAGATAGTACCTAGTACCTTATCATCAACTAGGGGTCTGCACCACCACAGGGTTTGAACTAAGGGTTGTATTTATTCTCTGGTCCTTTTTCTCAGCCGACACAGGCATTCATTCTGCCTGTGTCAGTGTCTCCACTGACCTTTCCTTTTCAAATTAGGAATGTGGCCTTGACACATGACTAATATGGGAGCAGCTGTGGTTTAGCCAGAGGGATGGGCTAGAGAAGAGAGCTCATACAAGATCCTCTGGTGCAGCAAAATTAATTTTTGTCTTGGCTGATTAAAATAGCTTTGCATTTCCCTCAAGGAAAAATGAAATCATAAGGCCAAGCAAACAAATGAAAGCTGAAGCTTTTATTTTTCTTTCTACTCAGCCTCTTTCTCTGAGCTCACTTGCTATGGTTCCTTCTGCTCCTGAGGCCTTTGAAGAGGAGGGTACCTTGCAGGTCCTGGGTATTGTAGTTGCACAAGTCTCCGTCCCCTTGTAGGCATTCGATCTTGGCCTGTAGTTCCTGGTGCTCAATCTCCAGAAGTCGCAGGGTCTGGTTCAGCTGTGCATCTCTGCTGTCAGCTCCCTGGAAGGAGGAGGGGCAGCACAGCAGCAGGTTAGTGCAACATAGAGGTAGGCAGCAGGTCCATGGAACAGGAAAGTTACAGAAAATGGTTGTATTTTAGAGAAAGAAGGTTAGGGAAATGAAAGCATGAGATTTTTCCCCCTTCTTTTTGCTATCCTCCAACATTTATAACACTATACTCAGTTTTTAATATTCATTCACAAGGGACATGTCTGGACACCTTGATAAATTTCCAGATTAAGACATCAAGTTTACCTTGTTCATGTAATTGTAACCCCTCTGTATGGTATTTTCACACACAAAAAAAGACATCCCAAGTATAACTTCTAGATGTTTTCACTTTCTCGTTTTTGTATCATTATCAGTTGGGGATGGGGGAATAGGGCCATGTCCCCAAACACCTGCCTAAGAATTGCCTTACAGGATGGTGGGAAGAAGAGGACAATGGTTGAGATGTTCATGCCATGCTTAGTGGTCAGTGAGGTTCTCCTTTGAGAACTCTTCACATACCTCTCTTTATGCTATTCCTGATTCAGGAAAATTGTAAAGATCAACTTTGAGGGTAGACTCTCAAAGTTCCAAATCATGTAAGTGAAATCTCCACAAAGCAATGCCTAATATATACTGAATGCTTATATGTGCCAGGCATTATGCCAAGTCCTTTGCATGAATTACTCTATTTCATCCATGCATCAATCTCATGGTATAAGTACAATTGCCTTTATTTTAAAGATGAGAAAACCAAGGATTAGGAAGTTACCAAGCTAACAGATTGGAAATCCTGGAACCTAGTATTACTCATACCAAGAGTCCACTGTGATCTCTTAAAAATACTTTGGCAAGCTGTGTTAGTACCCCACTAGCAAATTAGTGACATTTCCTGTGTACAACTAGTTCTGTGCAATTCTGAAATATTAAATAATATTAAATACATTAACTACTGAGAGTGTTCATATAGTAAATTAGAGTATGACATTAGTAAGTTGATGAGAAATACAGAGGATTGGGCTGCGTTTTGCATTGAGATAGTGTCATTTCAGTGAATATCATTTGTGTGAGTAGGTCAGGCATCTTTACTAAACTCAAATTTATGTTTCGAGTTAAAACAGTGAGCCTGATACGAAGTGGGTAGTTGAGTGAGGAACTGAAATCTCAGAGCTTTCTGCAGTTTTTCTCTCCCTAGCCTGCCTCCCCTGGTACCTGCAGTTTGGACTGAAGGATGTGGAATTGATTCTCCAGCTCGCTGTGCTGGATCCCTAGGGTCTTCCAGGCCTCCTTCAGGGCTTCATACTGGCCTCTCCACTCTTCACAGTTCTGCTCTGCCAGGGCTAGGGACCTCTGAGGAAGATCAGAGAGGAGGTTCCAGTGGAAGCCTCCCCCACTGAGGAAGGGTTGCAAAAGCATAGTGTACCCCATCATCTATATTAAAATGACAAATCCTAGAGGTGTTAGATGAGAAGTTGCAGGGAGTTGTGCAGCTTCCCAGAGCTACCCCTGAGCTCCTCAGCCCAAGGACCACTTCATCCCCACCTGTGTGCTCTCCAGTTGCTGCTCCACACTCATTTTCTCCTCTAGCACTTTCTGCAGTGACTCCTTGGCCTTCTGCTCATAGCTGTTTTTCTGGTCTTCCATCTCCAGTAGTACTTTTTTCATTCCCCAAGGGGAATATTTCTAAAAATGTGATGCAATTCAACAAATATGCATTGAAAGTCCGTGTACCAAAAGAGCTGTGATATAGACGTGAAAAGAATTTGGTCCTTTCCCTCTCTGCAGATACCATTATCTGATAGGCGTCTCCTTTCCCGGAGAATCCCCTAGGCCATGAGAGGTGAGTGTCGTAGGTTTTGACACTGCACCCTGGGTCTTGCACCCTAGGCTTTCCAAAGGTTTTTGAAATCCATTGTGTTTGCACAACTCATCTTTCTAAATCCACTCCTGTGATTTCTTTTTAATGTCAAGCATCATAACCCACCCAGTCTTTTAAGCCCTAAGCCCAGGGAGTCATCATTAATAGTTACCTTCCTAACTCAGAAATCAATTGGTTTTGAGCTTTGTCAAGTCAAGTTCCTAAACAGTTGATACCTGTCACCTTTCCACCCCTTCGGATAATTCCTTAATTCAGATTCCAGGAACACTAATATAGAGGCTAATAGAATAGCCTCCTTATCTGTAATTGTGTGATCAGGCTACTTCCTATTTGCTCAGGATCAGGTACAAATTCCTTGATTTGGCAGCTTACAACCCAGGCTATTCTTTTGTCCTACTTTCACTCAAGCTGAACTGCTTGTTGGTAGATTTCCCCAAGCATCATGCTTTTAGGCCTCTGCCATTGCTCATGTAGATTTTCGGCCTAGAGCTATTCATTCACTTTGCTCATGCTCAAGGTTCAAGTGGCATCAGGTCTGAAAAATCTTAACTACCTCCATCCCTCTAACTCCTTATGGATGAAGTGGTTCTTCTAAGTGATCACATAGTACACCTGCAGGCCTCTGTTCTGTTCTACTGAGAACAACAGCATTTCTCCTACTGATCTGGAAGCTTTAGAGCAGGGAACATGCTGTTTCTTCTGCTTACAAAAATAATCTTTATAGCCTCAGGGAACTGAGAACATTTTAGTAAATTCAATGTTTTAAAACAAATGCATTTTAATATTCCTCCTAGCTTCAGTAACAGGGAAAAGACACAAAAACAGATTTGAAAATTCACCAGGAGTCTTCCTCTACTTATTCCCTTCATCTTTGTGCCCTGTAATTTTGGAGAAGGCAAGCAGCTATTACCATCAATTCTAGATAGCCACAGAGTAAACAGTAATCCAGATAGTGAAAATTTAGGAATCAATAGAAACAATTTCTATTTAGCTTTGAGGTCAGCTGGGATTTTGTATTTATATGTGACTGGGTATTATGTATTTGGATTTTTTTTTTTTTTTGTTCCAGTTCTGGGGCTTGAAACTCTGGGCCTGGGCGCTGTTCCTGAGCTCCTTTTGCTCAAGGCTAGCACTCTACCACTTGAGCCACAGCTGCACTTCTAGCTTTTTTGGTAGTTTTAACAGAGATAAGATTCTCACAGACTTTTCTGCCTGGGCTGACTTTGAACCGTGATCTTCAGATCTGAGCCTCCTGAATAGATAGGGTTATAGGCATGAGCTATAGGCCCCGGGCTTATTTGGAGTTTTTGTTAAAAAACAAAACAACAGATCTAGGAGTGATGGTTGAGGTCATACATGGAAGATGGACTTAGCCATGCTGGCTACTGGCCAGCTTCATACCCAGGTGAAAAGAGACTGGCACTCTGGATTATATTTTAGTCTCTTAAGACCTTGGTTGGCATTTGCCACCTTTAGAGCTAAGAAAGTACTAAGTGCAGGTAAGCTTAACACTTTAGACCTGCCACTTCAACTTTTCTAAATACTTAACTTGCTATGTTATCAAGACTGACTACCCAAATGAGTAATGCATGTTTTGACCATTTATACTAAAATGTGACTTTATGAAGAAGAGTTTTTAGAAGGATAACAGGTGGGAAGAAAATCCTATGAAAATAGTTGGGTCTTTCTAGTTTTATTTCCTATAGCTGGCTTAATTTCAGATTCATGCTGAGTTCAAAATTTTCTTAGCTAAGCCTTGAGCTGAAGAGCTGAGGGACAGCGCCCAGGCCCAGAGTTCAGGCCCCATAACCGGACCCAAAAAAAACAAAAAAAAACAAAAAAACCCAAAAATTTTCTTAGCTAGATTTTACTACTACTACTACTACTACTACTAAGTCCCTAATTATTTTTCTACTAAGCTCAAAATAACTCCTATTTAATTTTCTTTTGTTCTAAATAATCTTCTGAACTATTGCAACACTATCTATACTTCATATTCTGCAGCATAAATTCTGCCATAGAGTTTATATAACTTTCAGATTTTAATGTGCAGCCAAATCACTTGTTGAAATTCAGATTCTAATTCAGTAAGTCTAAGTGGAGCCTCTAAGTGTCTATTTCTAACAGAGTGTCCAGGTAACATTTACTTTTTTTAAACTAAGGTTTTTAAGTGATCTCCTCCTTTCCATAATTCTAATTATTACTATTATTTTTCACACTTACCAGGCTAGCACTCTACCAGTAAGCTTCCTTTTAGCTTTTTAATGATTTCTAGAAAGGTCACTCATTGCTGATGGTCTGAAGACCACATGAGGAACACCAAGGTTCTGGCTTATTATACTGTTGAGATTTCTAATGTGCTCCATATTATATACTATAATAGCTTGAACTGCATAAAGGGTGACAGTACTGAAAATAATAGGGAAATAAACAGACATTTTAAATATCCCATTTCTAATCTGAACACATATATCTTGATTTTTAATACCACAGGGCTAATTTATAGAAAGTAGATTATATAAAAAACATGTTCCTCTCATTGGATTCTTTGCTTTTTTTAAAAAAAATTGCATTCTTATCTCAAGCTTTTCAAAGATATCTAGCCTCTACTTCTGTTTTTCCTGTTATGGTGTTTATAAATATACAATTTAGCCGGTGCTGGTGGCTCATGCCTGTAATCCTAGCTACTCAGGAGGCTGAGATCTGAGGATCCTGTTCAAAGCCAGCCTGGGCAGGAAAGGCTGTGAAACTCTTATCTCCAATAAATGACTCAGAAAACTGGAAGTGGCACTGTGGCTCAAGTGGTAGAGTGCTAGCCTTGAGCTGAAGAGCTAAGGGACAGCGCCCAGGCCCAGAGTTGAAGCCCCATAAATAAATAAATAAATAAAATATATATTATACAATTTAGTAAAAAATGTATTAAACATTAAAAAAAGCCTAGTTGGCATGTTTGAGTTCACAAGAAACTAACAAAGCAGGTCACATTATATTCTCTTGCCAAACAATCTTAATGATGAGGCCAACACTACCTTATTTCTTTCATTCCAAATAAGTGAAGTCCCCCAAATTTCTTATTTGCATCTCCTCACCTGTCAGGCATCTATCACTTCTCAAGTGTGGAATTGGATTTCTTTCTTTCTTTGGTAAGCTAAGATTAGGTCAAATGAAGAGATGACTGAAGCTATGTAAGGTCCCAGAAAAAAAAAACAAGAATAATATGGTAACTTTTCTTCTAGAAGTTGCTCTTACCCAAGGAATGAAAATCATTTCTTCAAGACTTTCTTATAACATCCAACTCATTGGTTCAAATACTGGGACCTATGGAGTTAGTTGTATGCTACACATATTCATAGTTGCAGGAATTTTCTAGGTTATCCAGTAGCCCACAACATTTTTAGTGTTGGGATTCTTTTCCAGGGTGCAAAGGAAAGGATACTAGGAGAAAGAGGGGAGGATGGAGATACTAATACAATAGAGACCAAAGTAAGAAATTTCCAAACAGAATAGGTGTAATTCCCATCTGGTAGCATTTTTTCTAGGAAGTAAGATTAAGGCTCAAGTATACTCTTTACTTTTAGATTCATGAGCTGGAAATGTCCTCTAGAATACTTACCTGGGTACAAGTGTAGAGCTGGTTTTCTAAGGACCTTAGTTTGCCTTTCAATTTGTCTTCATTAAGCTGGCCCTAGAGCAAATAGGATGAGATAATAAGCCTGTGACGTATATAATCTTCAAAGAGATGCACTCTGTATTCCCAGCTCACGCCTTCCTCATGGCTCAAAAACTGCTCATGTTACTAATTTATTTCAGGAGGTGGAGGGAGCAGAAGTGACAAAGGAGGTTTGAGTGGAACTCCGGATTATAACAAGGATGATTCAGACTGGCCTCCCAAGTCCTCTTTTTGCCTTGAGGCTCTCTAGCAAATGGTTCAGGTATCACAAAAGAGAGCCACTGGAAGAACACCTCCAGGATGTCCTCCTTTCTTCTTCCCCTGTTGGCACTTCTGCACCCCTCATCTGTATAGAACCCCTCTATTATATAGAACAAATAGGCCAGTGAAGTCAGATGCCAGTGACACACCCTGTAATCCTAGCTACTCAGGAGGATGAGATCTGAGGATAATGGTTCCAAGATAATAGTCCCAGTAGACAAATCCAAGACTCCTGAGTACAATTTAACCACTAAAAAGCCAGAAGTAGAAGTGTGGCTCAAGTAGAGCTGGTAGAACACCAGTTTTGAGGGGGAAAAAGCCAAGCGAGGGTGTGAGGTCCTGAGGTTAAGCCCAAATACTGGCGCCAAAAATAAAACAAAACTAAACTAAACTAAAAATAGACCAGTAAGGTCAGTAAAGCCAAAGGGGAGCGGGAAAATCCCCCTTTTTTGGAAGAATAGGATTCTCTCTTGCTTCTTCCCGGTGGTGAAATCGAGCCCCTCTCCCTTGATCCATTTATATGTGGGAGGTTGCAACCCTCAGTACCTCAGAATATGTCCATATTTGGTATTGGGTCTTTAAAAAGTAATTAAGTTATTATGAGGTCATTAGGCTAGGCATTAATTCAGTATGGATAGTGTCTTTATAAAGAGAAGAGATCAGGATGTAATAAGAAAGGACCATGTGGAGACAGAGAAAAGATGGGCATCTTTAACCAAGAGGAGAGACCATAGGAGAAACCAATCTTTTTCTTTTCTTTTCTTTTTTGTGGGGCTTAAATTTAGGACCTGAGCTCAAGACTAGCATTCTACCACTTGAGCTTTTTGATGGTTCATTGGAGATAAGATTCTCTTGGATTTATCTGCCTGGGCTGGCTTTGAACACTGATCTTCAGATCTTAGCCTCCGGAGTAACTAGGGTTACAGGTGTGAGCCACCAATGCCCTGGAGTTGAATGGCTTTTTAAATTTTAGTGTGTGTTGCTGAGTATAGGACTTGGAGCCTTGTGCATCTAGGCATCTAACAGCATTTTAAACCTTCTAAGATTTCTTGATCTCAAGGCCAAGTAGAGAAAAACCTGCAGGATGAGACCTTCTGTTTTTTAAAATTTTCAGCATTTCAGCCAACAACTTACTTCCTGCTTTTCCCCCTACCTATAGACTTCTCCCTCTTTGCCAGGTAGGAATGTTATTCTCAGATGTGTCTTCTGGAGGGGGCGGGGAGGTGATAGGGTTTGACCTCAATTGACTGCAATTATAGTAAGTTTCCCAGAGAAATAACCACGGGCCTCTTCAGCAGTAACTGGTTTTCATATTCTTTCTCTGACTTTTTCCTTTGGGATGCTTGTGGTTTCTAGAAATTCCATTTATCTTCCGACCTGGGATATTGTGGATCCTCCGGGTCAGAGGCCTGGATGTTTTCAACCCTCATGGCAGTTGAGGTCTGTAACAGTCTAGGGGCAGAGGAAGGGGCCTCTCTTTTTAGGTATACCTCTTTAGATAAGTGTCCCCGTGCTTTGGGGAGGCAGGAAGTGGTATCACACAGCACAGCTCCTGTTTTGATCTAGTTTGACTAATTCTTCTAACCATGGGGGTTGTTGTGTGTGGGGGTGGCCTCCACCCTTTCAGCTTCCTGTGTTACTCAGCTTGGCCTTGCAAAAGCAAAAAACTTTGCCAAAAACAATTTTTTAAAGTGCCTCCTGCTATTAATGCTTTCCCCAATGTCTCATGGGAGAGAAAGGGAGCTGGAGAGTCAGGGATTTGGCATCTGTAATAACCACAGAGATTGGGGACTGATGAAAATGTGGACAAAGATGTCTCCTGTTTGAGCCTTGGGGTAAGTAGTAAATTTGCTGCATTCCTCAAGTGGCCTGCTCATCCTCAAGTCCTGAAATCAGCTGGTGCCACACCCCCCTGCCCTGGTTCAGATCTTACAATTGCACGCATTTTCCTTTGCCTGGACTCTTCTGAAGAATATGATCAAACCCACCATGTTTAAGGATGATCTTGTTGGAGCTTGGAAAGAAAACAGGACCCAAAGCAATATTGAAACATTTCTGCAGCCTCCTATCATTTTTTTTTTAAATAGCTTCCTTCCCTGTTCTGTAGTATGGCTTTGGTTCAATATTTTGACTTGTCTAGCTGTTTTTGTATTTTAGCTCAGCCCTAGATTACTTTTCTGTTCATGTTGCAATATAAGACAATTCACTTTAGTCCCTTTGGTGGAGAAAAAGGGCCACCCAAGTTTTGGGGCTTGCACAAAATCTTGTACACAGCTCTGCCTTCCCAAACTCCCCAGGGCAGGTGTAAAATTTGTAGCCAAGTTGTTGCAAATGGGGCATATATTTTCCTGATCTGAGTCCCAGTTGTCTCTAAATTGGAGCCCAGTGTTACAGTAAGTGGGAGGAGGCATCTCTTAACAGGCTGCTTCGAACCTTCTAGGCATCATGCCCCAGCAACCCAAGGCTGAGAGGACACCGTTAATCCCTCAGTGGGAAAGGGAGTAAAATGGAAGCCATACACACCTGGTGCTGGTCTGAGGGCTTCAGCTCCTGCTTCTGCTTCGTTTCTCCATCCTGCCTCTCTGTTCTCTGAAATACCACCAACTCACCGCACAAGCCCCAGCCCACAGCTTCTCTCCGCTGTAGCGGAGCTCGTGGAGGGCTTATGGCCAATCCCCTGCCATTCTGTCATCTCAAGATCTTGATTCAACTCTTTGGATCTTAAAACCCAAGCGTGCCTTGTTCCTGTTTTTGTATTGCCCAATGTTGGCTGAACTTTTTATCAACTGGTTGAATACTTTCTACTCTGAAGGCTGTAACCAGTTTGGGGTTCTCAACAGCACCCAGGGCCCAAGGGTATCCAAAAGGTCCATAGCCCATTTAGAAATGGAGGTGACAGAGGGTTGATCCTTGGGGTTCTAATAGCTCATTTGAAGCATTTCTGCATGTGCAGTTGGAGGTTCAAATCCAAGAGGCCAAGTGGAAAAAGTGTGAACCAGGCTGGATCTCCAAGTCCTCGTTCTAGCCACACTCATCCAATTATTATTTTTAGAGAGCACAGACAAGGGTTGTCCCTTCACTAGAAGTTGAAGCTTCCCTGGAGTGATAGGGTTGTGTTGTCATTTCTGAAAAGTAGGAGGTCTTAATGGAAGAGCCTGAGACTATTTTGTTTAAAAAACAGGAAGGGGTGGAGAGGAAGAAGAAGGGTGAGGATTGGGAGGGATAGGAAGAAGGGAGGGAGAAAAAAAACACAACCAGAGGAACGTCTGCTCTTTGGCTGGAGAATGGGTAAAAAACTCTCCTTGGAGTTTATGCCAGAAATGGATCTTAAAATGTCTTTCCCATCTCCACCAAGCTTGTGATAATTCAACTTCTGGGTGCAGCTTACCTGGGCTATTATGAGTCTCTACTGCTCCCACCCCCATTCAGAGCCAGGCGCCTCATTGTTAGAGAACCTGTTAAACACTACTCCTGCTACTTAGGAGGCTGAGAACTGAGGATTGTGGTTCAAAGCCAGGACTTCCCCGGCAGGAACATCACAGAGACTCTTTATCTCCAATTAATCACCAAAAGGCCAGACTTGCTGTGGCTCAAGTGGTAGAGAGCTAGTTTTGTACAAAAATGCTCAGGGAAGCTGGGTGCCTGTGGTTTGCACCAGTAATCCTAGCTACTCAGGAGACTGAGTTTTTGTTTTTTGTTTTTGCTGGTCATGGAGCCTGAACTCTGGGTCTGGGTGCTGCCCCTCAGCTCTTCAGCTCAAGGCTAGTGCTCTACCACTGGAGCCACAGCACCACTTCTGGCTTTTTCTGCTTATGTAGTGTGAGGAATTGAACCCAGGGCCTCATGCATGCAAGGCAAGCACTCTACTGCTGAGCCACCTTCCCAGCCCCAGGAGACTGAGATGTGAGGATCACTGTTCGAAGCCAACCTGGGCAGGAAAGTCCTCTGGAGACTCTTATCTTCAATAAACTACCCAAAAAAAGCTGGAGTGGCGCTGTGGTTCAAAGTGGTAGAGCACTAGCTTTGAGCACAAAGAGGCTCAGGGACAGTACCCAGGTCTGTGTTCAAATCCCACAACTGGGGAAGGGGAAACAAAGGAAGAGGCTACAATGCTTGATAAGAAATGTACTCATTATCTTGCCCATGTAATTGTAACCCCTTGTACAGTATTTTCACAATAAAAAAATACAAAAAACCCCCAACAAATCCCACAACTGGGAAAAAAAAAAAAAAAAAGCTCAGGGACAGCATCTGTATCCTGGGGTTCAAGCCCAGGACCAGCACCAAAACAAACAAATTAAAAACAACAAACCCCATTACCTTTCAGTTTAGTTTCACAGATGAGGGTTATGCACCTTGTAAGCTGCTAAGTGTAGGACTTTCAATTTGAATCAGGTGCAGTTCTATCATGGGCTGGCTTCTTGCCTAGAGCAGTGCTTCTCAAACCAGAGGCAGCGTGTATTCTCATGAGTCCAAGGAGTCTGCAGTCACATACATGCACACATGAGTGTGTACACATGCATAACTGCGTCTTCCCTTTAAAAAGGGGTTTCATACATTATTTTAAATTTGATATGGTGTACATTACAAAAGATAAAAAATATAAAAATAATTTGAAACACACTTTTCAATAGAAAAAATTCCAGTCCCATAATCCTAAAGATAAACAATATTTCAGTCACATTCTGCTATACTCAATGCTTTTTCCTATTTAGGCTTGCAGGCAAGATTCCTTTTATTTTTATTTTTTTGCCAGTCGTGGGGCTTGAACTCTGGGACTGGGCAGTGTCCCTGTGTTCTTCACAAAATGAGCACTCTACTTGAGCCACAGTGCCACTTCCTGTTTTCTGCTGGTTTATTGGAGATAAAGACTTTTCTGCCTGGGCTGGCTTTAAACTGTGATCGTCAGGTTTCAGCTTTCTGAGTAGCTAGGATTACAGGCGTGAGCCATGGGTACCCAGCTTAAGCTGGTTCCTTTTAACATTCTTTCTCCGTTTTTCTCCTTTTATTCATCATCACTCTACTTCTGTACTGTTTGAAAAGCTGCTCATCTTTCAGGACTCAGCAGTTATGATCTCTTGCTAGTGGAATTTTCTCTATTCTACCTTAGGCAGAAATATTCTCCCTTCCCTGTATCACATTATATACCCCACTGTCATAATCTTTTTTTTTTTTTTTTTTTTTGTCAGTTGTGAGGCTTGAACTCAGGGTCTGGGTGCTGTCCCTGAGCTCTTTTGCTCAAGGCTAGTGTTTTACCACTTTCAGCCACAGTGCCACTACTGGTTTCCTGGTTTTTAATTGGAGATAAGAGTCTCATGAACTTTCCAGCCTGGTCTGGCTTTGAACTTTGATCCTTATATCTCAGCTTTCTGAGTAGCTAGGGGTAAGTCACCAGGGCTACCCCTGTCATAAATTGTATCATACTGGAGTTATGTTATGTCATCCTCTCTTCCTCCTTAAGAGCAAAGACTCTACTTTTGAAACACAGGGTCCAGCAGCAAGTTGGAACTTATCAAATGTCTCTTGGACAAATGAGTGAGATGATCTTAATTTAGTTCAGCACCGGAAACCACCTGGTATGCGCTGCTGTCAGCTCCAGGCTCCCACTCTGCCAGTGTGAATGACTTCCTCTCACGCCAGGTTCAGTGACTGATGTGAGGGGGACATGCCGAGTTGGAGACGTCTCCTAAATATCACTGCACACTTCTTGGCTCTGTTTCCTACCGTCTTCTTTCTCTCTGTCTAAGCACAAGCCCTCTTCCTGGTGGGACACGTTGTTTATGGGGGCTGCCAGGTTTCATGCTGTGTCTTACTGTATTGTATCAGTAGTAGCATCATCCTGCTTGTAACCCTGAACATACCAGTTTCACTATGGGGGTCTGATGATTCCTTGAGAATCCTTGAGGCCCATTTATGTGATCTGCAAGGTCTAAATGTCTTTGTGACCAAAATTTCTTCACAGACATCAAAAGAATGTATTGCAAGAAATTGAACCTATATGCAAATCGGAAAATTTAGCAGTCTTTTGTTCATCTAGATATTAATTGAAAAAAAAAGTAAAACAGTGTTACTCCATGTATTTTCAAAATGAAGTTTTTTTTCATTAAAATATGTAATTTAGAGCCAGGCACAAACCTGTGATCCAAGCTACTTGGCAGAGGTAGGCTCTTGAGATCAAGGCTAGTCTAGGCAAGGGTAGTGAGACTCTATCTCAAAAGCAAAATAAAAATACAAGAGATATCTGGGCACCAGTGGCTCATGCCTGTAATCCTAGTTACTCAGAAGGCTGAGATCTGAGGATCATGGTTCATAGTTCAAAGCCAGGTAGGACAGGAAGTCTGTGAGACTCTTATATCCAATTAACTACCAGAAAACCAGAAGTGGCACTGTGATTCCAGGTGGTAGAGTGCTAGCTTTGAATAAAAAAGCTTAGGGGCAGGGGCTGGGAAGGTGGCTTAGTGGTAGAGTGCTTGCCTAGCATGAATGAGGCCCTGGGTTCGATTCCTCAGTACCATATAAACAGAAAAGGCCGGAAGTGGCACTGTGGCTCAAGTGGTAGCACACTAGCCTTAAGCTGAAGAGCTCAGGGACAGTGCCCAGGCCTAGTATTCAACCCCCATGACCACCACCACCACCAACAACAAAAAAGCTTAGGGGCAGTGCCCTGGCCCTGAGTTCAAGCCCCATGATTGACCAAAAAAAAAAAAAAAAAAAAAAGAAAGAGAAAAGAGATGGGGTATAACTCAAGTGGTAGAAGTTTGCTAAGCCCTAGGTTCAATCCCCAGTACTGGGAGAAAAAGTATTTTATATTAGTATATCATAATTTATGACTACTACTAGTAGTAGTAATTAGTTTTTGTGATGGTCCTGGGGCTTGAACTCAGGGCCTTGGCACTGTCTCTGAGCTTTTTTGTTCAATACTAGTGCTTGAGCCACAGTTCCACTTCTGGTGTTTTTGGTGCTTAACTGGCGATAAGAATCTCATGGATTTTACTGCCCAAGCTGTTTTCAAACAGTGACTTTCAGATCTAGCCTCTTGAGTAGCTAGGATTATAGGCATGAGCCACCAGTGCCCTGCCTTATTCTTGTTATTTCAAAATTAATAAATATGTCTACATTTCTGTAATTATTAAGAGGAAAGTTCTAATATGATAAATATAAAAAGCTTGTTGGAATTTCAATAATCAAGAAAATAGTACAAAAGGTCCTAGACAGGATTAAAAATAAAGATGTAGAACCACTCTATTGGATAATATCTCACCTCTAGATGTTGCCCGCTTTTTATTTCCTGCTTCTACATTTGCCTGGCAAATGCTTCCATAACCATAGACATTCCTTTGACTATCTTCTTATGATTCATTCATTTCATATTTTGGTGTATTATGTCCTGAAAACATATATTTCTCCTATCTTTGTATTGCTTAGGCATCTGTCTCCTTTACAAAACTGTGAACTTTCTAAATGCAGGAGTCCTGCCTAAACAATCTCATTATTTCCAGTCCAACCCAAATGCTTTGTAGGAAGAACATGATTTGTGAATATGTGTAGAAAGAATAGATTAAAATTAGAGTCCTGATCTTTCAAAGTTCCAGTTCTTTCACTAACTAGCTATGAAACTTTGGGCAAGTTAGTTGGCCTCTTTGAGACTCGATTTCTCCATGGGAAAAATGAGGTGAGACTAGATGATATCTCAGGTCCTTTCCCACTCAACCTCATGTCTGGGCTGAGAAGTGGGGACCAAATGGATGAATATTGGCATGAATCCCATGGACACTGACCAGAAGCTCCCTTTTCAGAAATTAAAAAATGGGCCTTATGCCACTTTTGGTTCTGGGTCTTCCTTGGTGGGTAGCAGTACCCTTACTGTGACCCATCTGACCTTTAGGTCTATACATCATCCTCATATCTCTTGCTTCATCCTAACACACTTTTTTTTTTGGCCAGTCCTGAGACTTGAACTCATGGTCTGGGCACTGCCCCTGAGCTTTTTTGCTCAAGGCTAGCATTCTACCACATGAGCCACAGCTCTACTTCCAGCTTTCTCAGGGTACTTTAGTGGAGATAAGAATCTCATGGACTTTACTGCCTGGGCTAGTTTGAACTATGATCCTCAGAATTCAACCTCCTGAGTAGCTAGGATTATAGGCATGAGCCACGGGCACCTAGCTTCTAGTACACTGTTCAGTTGTAAGACAACCTTTTTTTTTTTTTTTTTTTTTGCTAGATGGTATGTGAAGAAAAATGAGATGGGTACATACAGAAGTACATTAACTTTGTCCAAAGATTTTATCACTTACCTTCCAAGAGCTGTCAGAGGCCTGAATCAGGGTAGAGAGCAAGTCTTGGAGAACCACCATTTTCTGTTTTAGGACTAGTTCCCTTTGTAGGGCCTCCTGAGGTACAAAATGCAGGAGGATAAGATTAACCTGAGGAGAAGATGAGGCATGTGGAGGCATAAGGCATTTGTAGGGGTTGCCAGGCCACTTACTTTGAGGTACTCCGAAAGCTGGATGATTTCCTAGAAAGAGAGAGAAAGGGGCATTCAGAAAAACTCAGTCTCTGGAAATACTCGAACATAGAACTAGAGTCTTAGCTGGCTTGTGGGTAATAGCCCTCTTTGCCTTGAGTCTGACATGGTGCCCCCTAGGCCTGCATCTTTACTCAACACCCTATGGTAATCCAGGAAGATGTCCCTCCATCCCAGCCTGAGTATATTAGGGAATAACAGAATGTCAGGGCTTGGATGCCATCTGACCCAGCTTTTTCAAAGTAAAGATTTTCTTACCTTATCCAGAACTGCAACTCCATAACTAGGAAGAGAAAAACAGAACAAAACAAAAACATGACACTGGGCCAAAAAAAAATCAAGCAAGTTAGGAAGCAATTGCTGCAGGGATCCTTTCTGGAGAGCAAATAGGATGGTGAAAAGCCTTCTCTTTGTCAGTTAAAGTGGATGTGGATTTTCACTGTGTTCTCCTTCCATGTACCAGATCAAGACATTGATGTAAAAGATTAAAAAAGATTAATGGGCTCAGTGCTGGTTGCTCACATGTGTAATCCTAGCTACTCGGGGCAGAGATCTGAGGACTATAGTTGTAAGCCAGCCTGGGCAAAAAAAAAATCTGTGAGATTCTCATCGCCAATAAACTATTTAGAAAAAGCAGGAAGCGACACAGTGCTTAAGTGGTGTAGTGCTAGCCTTGAGCAAAAGAAGCTAAGGAACAGCACTCAGGCCCTGAGTTCAAGTCCCAAGACTGGCATGCATGTGTGTGCATGCACACACACATACACACACACACACACACACAAAGAGAAAGGGATGAGATATGTGAACAGCACTCAGGCCCTGAGTTCAAGTCCCAAGACTGGCATGCGTGCACATATGTGCATACACGTGTGTGTACACACACACACACACACACACACACACACACACACACACACACACAAAGAGAAATGGATGAGATATGTGAAGGCTAGAGGCAGAAGGGAACTCACTTGGTTTGCTGACTGGCATCGTTCTTAATTGTTGACGGTGCTTTTTCTGCCTTTGTCTGAGTGCCTGAGAGATAGAGGATAAGGTGATTCAGAAGTGGGGAGGGACAGGGACTTTCCACTGCGGATGAGCTGGGCTAGTAGGCAGAATTCTCCACAAGCCCCAGAGGGAGGGAGCTCTGCTCTTACCCCGGTGGTGTTTGTGTGGCTTCTTGGTGGGGGAGGCTTGCTGTAGAAAGGCCCCTGTCTGTGAGGAGTGATGAGTGGCCAGGTCCCCCTGGATGCTTGTGGAAGGATGATGCTGAATTGGCAACACCGGAGGGCTGGCTGCTGTCACCTTGAAAAGCAAGTGAGAGATGCTGGGAAAAAAAAAATCACTTAGAAGATTCCAGATGATTGTTTGAAGAGGAACCAGTGGTCATGTTGGTTGAACTTCCAACTCTCAATGTGATGGCATTAAGAGGCAGAGCCTTTGAGAAATAACCATGTCAGAGGGCGAAGCCCTTGTGAATGAGATTCATGCCCTTGTCAGAAGACTCATGAGAGAGCCTGCCTGTCTTCCTTGCCTGCTTCCCACACTGGGTGAATACAATGTGCATGCAAGGAAGGGTCCCACCAGACTTCAGATCTGCTGGAAACTTCTGGATTCCAGAATTGTGAGAAATAACTTTGTGTTCTTTTTCTTTTTTCTTTTTTTGCCAGTTCTGGCACTTGAACTCAGGTCCTGGGCACTGTACCTGAGCTTCTTTTGGTCAAGGCTAGCACTCTACCACTTGTGCCACAGTGCCACTTCCAGCCTTTTCTGTTTATGTGGTACTGAAGAATCGAACCCAGGGCTTCATGCATGCTAGGTGAGCACTCTATCACTAAGCCACCTTCCCAGCCCAACTTTGTGTTCTTTAAGCTACCCTGTGATATGGAAATGTGTTATAGTAATCCAAATGGTCTAAGAATATTTCCATCCCAGAAAAACATTGTACTCCACTCAAGTCTTCAAAGCCACAGACTTTCCCTTGCTCTTGTACTGTCTGGCTCTAGATGGTGGGAATGGTTCTCCTCAGGTAAAGCGGAAGCTGGGCTCAAATCTTGCTATCCTCTCTGGCAGCAGCCAGTGTGGTGATCAGGAAAGAGAACTGGTCTGAGTTGGGAATGAACGGTCTGGGTTCAGATCTTGCCTTTTCGGTCTGAGTTCCCTGTCAGTGCAGTGAGGATGGACAGCTGCTTCCTTCTCCCTTTTCCAAAGCTGCAGAATCACCGAGGTTTTGTGGTGAGGAGAAAGTAAAGTAGGGAGTTATGACAAGGGCGCAGGAGTGGGGGGGGGGTGTTGCAATTGAGTGTGCTTTTTATATTTATTTTTGAACAAATTCAAAAAGTCTATGTTGGTTACATACCACTAAGCAGCTAATTGATTTCTGTAGAATCAATCATGTGGGTCATGGAACCTTAAATAATTAATAGGTAGAAGTGGAATTCTTTTTTTTTTTTTTTTTGGGTCTGGTCATGGGGCCTGAACTCTGGGCCTGGGCGCTGTCCCTCAGCTATTCAGCTCAAGGCTAGCGCTCTACCACTTGAGCCACAGGGCCACTTCCGGCTTTTTTCTTTTTGCTTATGTGGTGCTGGGGAATCGAACCCAGGGCCTCTGGCATGCAAGGCAAGTGCTCTACCACTGAGCCACCTTCCCAGCCCCAGAAGTAGAATTCTTAATTATGTGTTTTGTTGTTTTTCTCGATTCTCCCACCAACCCCACACCTAAAAATACTCAGGAACTTTTCTTGCCTTAGAAAGTAGACAGTTGTTTCTCTTTTACAATTAGGATTTAGGATACTGTCTCTGAACAGTACCTTCTGTTGTGTATAACAAATCCATGGTTTTGTGGCTAGGTAAGGCACCACGCTAGGCACTTCCAAGGAATACGGTGGGCTCATTCCTCCCACTAGTACACTCAGAACATTGAAACACAGGAGATTTGCTGGCTGAGGTCATCTTACATATCCTGCTTTTTGCCAATGCTGTTCTTTCCTGGACCATACTAGTGTGTCCTGTGAGTTACACAGACTTAGAGGATTCATGATCTCACAGGCCCTCAGAGAGCAGAGGTGTCCTGGAGAAGCCAGGGAAGGCTTCCTGGACCAGACAGTGTAATGGAGATGGAATGGTTCAAGAAAAAGAGAAGATGAGTAGGTTGCTATAGCCTTACAGAAGAAGTGTGTGTGTGTGTGTGTGTGTGTGTGTGCGCGTGCGCGCGCGCATATGTCTATATTGAAGGGGCATCAAGATGACTGGGCTGTGTTCCTGATACATAATAAGCCTTCAGTAAATATTTGATGGATGAGGCTGAATGAATACCGTAAGATAGGTAGACAGTTGTATAGATGGCTGAAATTTGAACCAATTCTAGACATACAATGAGATTGGTTTTGTAATTATTTTTTCTCTCCTACAAGTTAAGGACAAATCAAAAAGTGCTAAACAAAGAAAACCATCACAACTTCCTCTGAATGAGCAAGTGGCTAGAATCTGTAGACTCACTATGATTCCATGGATGTTTCACAGATGCCTTTAAGGATCTGTGTCTTGTTATTAACTTCTGTGGCTTGTTATTAACTTCTGGGCACTATGGCAGATTACCATAGCACAGTAATATGTGCTATAAGATGGATATGCTAATACATTAGCATATGTAATATGCTAGTATTATAACATGTTATAAGCTAATATGCGTAACATTAGCACATTAATATATGAAAACATAGTAATGATATATTAATATATGACTGTACAAGAAGGGACTTTTTTTTTGTTGGTCATGGGGCTTGAACTCGGTTTAGGTGCTGTCCCTGAGCTCTTCAGCTCAAGGTGAGCGCTCTACCACTTGAGCTATAGCACCACTTCCAGTTTTCTGCTGGTTTAATGGAGATAAGAAGCTCTCAGACTTTCCTGTCCGGGTTGGCCCTGAGTAGCTAGGATTTCAGATGTGAGCCCAGCAAGAAGGGACTTTTTAAGTCACTTGATAGTGACCCATCTACCCCTGTGGTGCTCCCTCTACCCCCACTGCGTGGTATGTCTCTGGGTATGACCCACCTGCTGTCCAGAAGCTGAGATTTTGTTGACACAGAACAATAGTTCCTTGAGGGCATTTGTCTGGCCTGTCCCTCTGCCTGGCCTCCTGGAGGGACCTTGCTCCCTGGCCTGGAGATGCCACGCCTGGCCTTTTTCCTCCACCTCCAAGTTCCTTCTCCTGAAGAACTGCTGTTGTCGGGCTCTCTGGAGCTGCTCTCGGTGCTGGGTCCTCAGCGCTTTCCCCAGCTGGCGGCAAGTGGTCACGTTGGGGCGGCAGCGCCGGCTCTCTCGGGTCTCCTGACGCCGCTCACACTTGGCTTCATAGCTCTCAGCCCACCGGGCCAAGCCAGGGGAGGGCCTGGGGTCTGGGCTGATCATGATCACCTCCCCAGCACCTGTTGCGTTTGGCTTCCAGTTCCTCGAATAGCTGCTTGGATCTGCCAGATGCCAAGAGGGAGGAGTCATAAGTTGAGCAGAAAAATGGCCATCTCCCCAGAGCAGGGGGCAGAAATAGCACGGGTTAAAAACCCAAGAAAACCCATGATGTGGCGGCATCAAACTGGGAGCCAGGACTCCTGGGTTCAATCCTTAATGAAGTAACAAAATCCAATAAAAGCAAATTCCTGCTTTACTCCAGTCTCTGTCTCCACTCTATAAAGACGCAGTCTCTCTTGCTGCCACTTGTTCCATGTCTTAACAACTAGCCCTGTCTTTAAGTCAGAGGGACTTGAGAAATAATTGATAAAGCCCATCATGAAGTTGAGTGCTGGTGGCTTACACCTGTAATTCTAGCTCCTCAGGAGACTGAGATTTGAGAATCACAGTTTGAATCCAGCCCAGGAAGAAAAGTCCATGAGTCTATCTAATCAGCCAAATTCTGGACTAGAGGTGTGGCTCAAGTAGGAAAGCACTAGTTGTGAGCAAGAGCTTGAGGCCCTGAGTTTAGGCCCTGATAGTAGTGTGTATGTGTATATACGTGCCCCCCCAATGACTCATAATGAACATATTGCTGTTTGAAGGACATGTATTTGTTCCATGTCAAGACTTATAGAGAAATAATTAAATTGCCACCACATCATTCCTGATACCCCCCTCCTGTCCCAGTTGAAGAGGGAAAGTTAGCATCTTTACTTCTCTTTTAGCCCAGGTTGTTAATACAACAGTTGTGTCATACTTCTCAAGATTTGGATGGAGGGTCTTTCAGGAAAGACCCTTTCTGGAGATGACTAGGCTTGTGACCAGCATCCAGTGCTCCCTTCTTGCTCCTTTCACAGTGACCAGTTTATGGGTCTAGACTGGCATAGTTGAGGAGAAAAACCTCCTCTAATCCCCTCACTCATGGTGTCCTGATACTGGTACCTTCCATGGCACATACTTCATGCTTAATACTAGACTCTGACTCTTAGCTGCTGATGGAGCCAAACCCATATTGTCTGAGTATCTCCCACATGCCCATTGCTGGTCCAAACCCATCTCAGAGTATCTGGATTAATGGCTTTCAGAGAAAAGGATTCTATTCTAGTTTTTGTTGCTTTTTTAAAATATCATCTCCCTATCAAGGTTAAGTCTGGTACTGTGTCTTCTTTCCTTAGTCCAGACACAGATTATGTCATCTATACCAGCAAGCGCATGGTTTATATTCAGTAACTCTCCTACAATCACAAAGAAATACAACAGACAAGGAAAGATAGTAACCAAAAATCCCCAAGGAACAAAACAAGGCTCTGTGGAGAGGCCATCCTTCAAGTCCTACTATATTGCCTTACCTGATGTCCATATAACACTCCAACCCTAATCCTCCTCCTCCCCCATTCTGTGCCTTTCTCTTTCCTACTCTTTACACCTACCTTCTCCCACCATTCTCTGGTAGTTTTGCTGAGTTGGACTTGGAGGAGCAGGATCCTGAGCATCGGAAATCCTGGGCCCTGCCTCCTCTGCACGCTGGAGTGAGACCAGGGACTGATGAAAGAAGAGGTACACCCCCTCACAGCTGCTGCCTCTTCTCTCTGACCCATGACCTCACTGCCCACTCAGCTTAGTTCCTGGGTAGGTCAGAGGAGGATAGCTCAGACTCATCAATCAGCAGGCATTTGTTATCTCTGGCCCCTCAGGTATATTTATAGGTTAAACGGATTCCACTGGTAACGGCCTTTCTGCCCCCTTGCTTGGACCTTTGCTGCCCATCCAGGCTCAGTCTAATTCTGTGCAGGATTCTTGCGCCCTCCTCACAGCTCTCATTATCGAGGATGTGGGTGGCAATCTCACACCCTAGACGGGCCTCGGGCGGACACTCAGATGTCTGACAGTTGAGGGTTGGAGGGCTCACTCTGTGTTGGGTAATGCTGACCCCTGAAGAACGGTGAGATGGTCAGGGTTTGTCCTCCAAATCCCATCTCTGAATGGCTCTTGCCTTTCTGTAGACTTTTCATCTCACTCCCACTCCCTGAAGGATGCCTAGGCTTCCCACCTGTCACTTTCTTTATTTAAAAACTTAGAAAAGGACCAGAGAGACCCATTCATATCGAGTTATAACTGATTCAGGATTATGGTGCAGCCCTGTGCCCTACCTCCTTTGGACCAGGAGTTCTAGAACCAACACTTGTGGCACTTCTAGGCCATAAACCCCTGGCTATTCTGCCATTGATGAAGAAGGAGAACCCTGGCTCTGTGGATTCACATCCTGTTCTATCACTGGGATGTTATTGGGACAAGCTATTAAATACCTCTAAGCCTCACCATTCTCATTTATAACATGGAGCTAAAGCCTATCTTGAAAAAATACATACCCTATGTCTAGCACGTGGCACACGTGTGCATTTTATAATAAATATAAGGTATTATTATCCTGGTGGTAGTGTTGGATACCTAAGACTTGGTGTTGTAAGATAAAATCTCCAAGCTAAATGGGTACTCCTAGGACCAAGAATGCTTGTTTCTTCTTTTGATTCCCCTAACTGCTTCCTTTCTTTGAAGGGGAACATTGTTTTCCAAATACAGGCCATGTAGCTCCAGCTTGAAATCACTTTTACTGCTCCAGTTTCTCTGACCTCTGGCTTTGGGCTTCAAGGAGAAAGGATTTCTCTGTAGTCTTGACACAATCACCATTTTAATGTGGCCAAGCAGAAGGCAGAGAAGAGGCGAGAGTGAAAAATTGGCATTCAGTGTGTCCACATCACACTGTTAAAATGTGTGGCGTGAAATCCCTCTCTGTTTGGCTGTGATTGACTACCAGCCTTGAGGTGAAACCAATCCCCTTCCCCAATGTTGAGAGTCCTTCTACCTTCTGGCTGTGAAGAGGAAAAGGCTGTGGAGCGGAAGACAGGCCAGAGATAGGTATCTTGGAGCTCTCCACCTACACAGCCACTAAATGTGGCTGCTCTTGGGGCCAGACGTCAAGTTGTAGAAATGGTCCCTGGGAGAAAGGCAAGTCCCAAGATCCTTTGCCCCGTACACCAGTTAGGATTTGGTGTGGCACTGCTGAGTGGAACCACACCAGCCTTCTGAGTTATCTTGACCATACTTACTCACTTAGAATGAAGAAGCCCTGTGAGATGTCTGGTGGACAGGGATAGGCTGTAGAAAAAAAAAGGAACTGATCCTTGTGAGGTTCAGAGAGCGGTCATGAAGACACTGCCCAGGTTTCTGGTATTTTTGGGGTACCCCTGGGCAAAATGCCAGGGCCCAGTTGAAGCTCAGAGGAATATGTGGTGGGAAGCTTTCCTTACTACCACAGGGAGAGACAAAGCGACTGCTTCTCACCTGACAGTGGCTTGTCGCTCACTGTGTGTGTCAGTCTGTAGACTTGCCACTTCCTGGCAGTGCAACAGAGATCGATAGATGGCTTCCTGCAGGTGTCTGTCCTTCCTAGTTTGAGCTCTTACGATCTGCCCCTAAGCTCGCAAAAGGCAGGTTTTCATGAAGGGGATTGCTACTTTGAAGAGAACCATGAACAGGCATTTTAATTCATGCTCCTGCCACCAAATAACCTGAACCCTAAGTCATTGGCCTCGCCTCAAATCTAATCTAATGGATGGAGTAGAGGAGTGATGGGAGCTGTTTCTCAGTGCCTGGCAAGCACCTCAGGAATCCAACATTGGATGTTTCCTTGGTTACCCACACCTCAACACTCTTGATCTCTGACATCTAGCCCTACGCTTCCTCCTTTACCCCAGGAAAACTTGAATAGCACAGCTCCTTCTGACCCACCCCAAAGTCAAAGATGCCAAACCCGGACACAAGACATCCTCTGTCAGTTACCTCCAGGTCGCAGGCTCTATTCTCGGCAGCTCAGAAAAGCATTCCGATCCCTGGGAAGGTCTTGGCTCTCATCTTAGGTGGAGCACAGATGTGGCTGGGTGAAGCACTCAGTCCAGGGCTCTGGGCCCCTTCTTGGTACTGTCTTTCTTTTTGCAAAGCAGCCTTGTTGAAACAGGAAGCCGACAAAAGCCACAGTGCTCACAAACCCCAGTTCCTCTCTTTTGCTCTCTGCAGATCGGAGTGGGCCCCTGAACAATGGGGCCTCCAAGGGCTGGGCTGAGGAGCTCCTCCCATCAGAGGGCACCCCAGTCACCCTTTTTTCTACTACCAATTGGTCTGAGCCTTCTGACAGTCTCAAGTCAAGATCCACTTCTAGATTTAGACAAGGATGGGCCTTTGGGTCAGACTCAAACCTTGCAGCTTCTATGAGAAGAAAAAAAATGCATTTTTGATAGTAAGACATAAAAGACATTCTCAGTGTAGCTTTTTCACATGTATCAGTTAGTTTTCTGTGTAAGGATTTTCCCTATCCTTTAGTCACCTCTTCCGGATTCTGATGTTTGGAAGGATTTCTGCTCTTCTGAAGTACCCTGTGTCTTTTGTGGACTACTAGGCCAAGGAACAGTTCTGGGTTTGGAGATAGAGGGAAGAAGAGTAGACAGAATCTTGCAAAAGTTATTCTAGTCTATTAAATAAGGAAATTTGGGGGGAAATAAAAGGGAATTTATTTGTCTGTATTAAAAAGAAATGCTTACAAATGTTCTAGTTGGGAGGTTCTCCCAAAATTCAAAGTAAGTGTGCAAATTGTTGTCCCATTCGTACAGCTCAGTGAGCAGCTTTGTAACTGTAATCAACCTTGTTGGGACGAATTTCTTGGCATGGTGGCTGGATAATTTATGCAGCTTCTATGAATTCTAAGGTTTGACACATTTGATGCAGGTAATGAGACTTTCAAGTAGCAGTGTAATGTTTGTGAGCATGTGGGGAGTGTCACAACCCTGTTCACTGCTGCTACTTCCTCTGTTCTCTAAGGAGGAAAACAAGGCAAGGAATAGGCAGAGAAAATAGGTAGCGTGAAGCACTAGAATCTGAGATGAAAGACATTCCCTTGGGGTAGTCCACAACTCTGAATGTAGAACTTGGCCCATGAATAGAGGGTAAGCACGAATAGAGGGTGAGTGGGTTTAATGTAGACAAATACTATGAGTTTTTTCTTTTTGATTAGTCCTGAGGCTTGAATGCTGGGCCTGGGTGCTGTTTCTGAGCTCCTTATGCTCAAGGCTAGCACTTTGCCACTTGGGCCACAGTACAACTTCTGGCTTTTTCTGTGATTTAATTGGAGATAAGAGTCTCACAGAATTTCCTGCCCCAGCTGGCTTCATGAGATTTTAGCCTCCTCAGTAGCTAGGGTTATAGGCATGAGCCACTGGTGCCAAGCAGTAACAATTTTTTGAAACTTTTTTTTTGGTAGTCCTAGGGTTTGAACTCAGGGCTGCATGCTTGCTAGACTGGTGCTTTACCCCTTAAGCCTCACCTCTAGTCCTGCTTTTTGCTGGTTGGAGATAGATTCTATCAAACTCTTCTCATGTGGCTGGTCTTGGGTTACAGGCATGAGCCATTGGTACCCAACCAAATTAGAGAATTTTATTGGCATAGAAGAACGAGAGGGTTCTGGGAGTCTAGGACTAAGGCAGAGGGGAGGACAGGAGATTGCAATAGGAATTTCTTCAGACCACTGATTTAGACTCCACCAAAGTCCAAAAGAAGTATGTACAAAGATCAATATCTCTTTTCATTCTGAGTACTCACTGAGATGCTATGTGCACTTTACATGCACCTCAGGTCACCGCAAGGGCTGTTTATCTATAACTTCTCCCACTCCTGCCTAGAGCTGAGAACTGAACTCAGGGCCTTGTACTTGTTAGGCAAGTGCTCTTGGAGTGAGCTAAATTCCCAGCCCTGCAAGGGCTGTTTTACATCAGAGCTTGAACTCTTACCCATGAGCTCTGAGAATTAACAATTAATGAGCTTGTCATAATCTATTTGTCAATTTATTTTGAGACAGAAAGACACATGCACAAAACCCTACGAATGGAGACTATAATCTTACTTTTAAACGTCCACGAAGCATTACAAAATGAATCATACCAAAAACAAGCCTCAAAAAGTGAACTTCTACCTGGCACTGGTGGCTCACACCAATAATCCTAGCTACTCAGGAGGCTGAGATCTGAAGATCATGGCTCAAAGCCAGCCTGGGCAGGAAAGACAGTGAAACTCCTATCTCCAATAAACTACCAGAAAACCAGAAGTGACATTGTGGCTTAAGTTGTAAAGTGCTCGTCTTGAGCAGAAGAGCTGAGGGACAGTGCCTAGACCCAGAGTTCAAACTCCATGACTGACAAAAAAAAAAAATAGCCAACTTCTAAAAAAGTTTATATATTTACAAGAAGATTCTCTGGGCATAGTATAACAAAATTGAACTATAGAAGTTGGAAGCAATAAGCATTTTAATCTCATAGAATTTTTGCCTTGTTTAATCTTAAAATATACAGGTTACCAATCTAGTACTAAGAATTCATTCACATTAAAAAAAAAAAAACAAGAATTATTAGTACAGTGCCAGTGGCTCATGCCTGTAATCCTAGCTACTCAAGAGGCTGAGTTCTGAGGATCATGATCCAAAGCCAGTGTGGGCAGGAAAGTTTATGATATTCTTATTTCCAATTAACCACACACACACACAAAAGCTGGAAATTGAGCTATGGCTCAAGTAGTAGAGCTCTAGTATTGAGTCAAAAAGCTGAGGGACAGTGTCCAGGTCCTGAGTTAAAGCCCCAGGATCAACCCCCCCCCAAAAAAATCTCAAAACAACAACAAAAAGAATTTATTGACATGGTAGCATATAACTGTAATCCCAACACTTGGGAGCTGAGACAGGAGAATAATGAGTTTAAATTAAGCCTGGACTATATATCAAGACCCTGTCTCAAAAAAATGAATAAAAATCATGGAAAATAGTTATAATTGAAACATTAAGATAAATATCAGTGAAGTACAGCTAATGTACAGCCTTATTAGATAAATAAGGAAGATTAAAAATTATTTATCCAAGTGTTTTCAAGTAAACTTCTAAAATGTGGTCAGAAAAAAAAACCAAGGAAAGAAACTAGAAATTTAAAAAAATAAAAGAAGAAAATAGTTTAATAAATTAGAATCCTGAGTGGACTGATAAATAAATTCAGAAGCTTTTTCTTGCATATCTTTTTTTTTGAGGGGAAAAGTATCAATATCAATAAAAATAATATAAGGGGAGCTATAAAAATTCAGAAATATTACATGGGAAGTAGCCATAGTAGAGTAAAAATTAAAGTCATTTGAGTCATTCATATAACTATGATCTTGAAAATGCAGATAAAGTAGATTAAGAAAACTCTAACTGCCAAATTAAACTCAAGTAGAGATATACAGTCTCACCACCAGCTGGCCTCTGTCTGAAGGTCCCTGTCCTCTACATCTCTATATGGAATATAAGGGGAGGTTTTAATCAGGCTAGTTATGTCTCCATGCTGGGTCTTGAACTCAAGGCCTCTAAGATTTTTTTTGATCCTTAAGACTGACATTCGCCACTTCTGGGTTTTGTTCTGATTTTTTGGTGGACTGTTAGAAATATGTCTCATGTTCTGACTTTGAACCTCAATCCTTAGATCTCAGCTTCTTGAGTAGCTAGGATTACAGGCATGAGCCACTGGCTATCAGCTAAGCTTTTGCTTAGATATTTTTTGCTTAAGGCTGGTGCTCTACCCCTTGAGCAAGACCTCATTTATGGATTTGTGATATTTAGTTGGAAATGGGTCTCTTGGATTGTCTTCCAAAGCTTTAAACCATGGTCCTTAGATCTTAGCCTCTTGAGTAGCTAGGATTATATGTGTGAGTCACCTGTGCCAGGCTTGAGCTGCTTTTGAGTGAGGCACTGGACATCAACTGGCTAGCAATCTGTGTTTTGCTTTACCTTTTCCAGGTTCACTGGAAACATTGATTCCCTTGTTGGTGGCCATATCCCAGAACTTCCAGAAATATAGTCACCTGAATGGATGTGTGGCTCTTATGAAAATGTTAATACAAGATAAACAACATTTTGTTTATAGCCTTGTTTCTTTACAGTAACCTACATGTGTTATAATGGAGTACTAAAAAGAATCTCAAGTATGAAAGGAAACAATTTAAACTGCTGGGAACCTGACTTTTTCTAAGAGACAACACTAAGAAATTAAAGGTCCTCTATTATGGGGGCCTTTACACTTTGGTACTTATAACCTTGCTTCTTTTTCTATTCTATTGGGTGAGTCTTTTGGAAAATGGTAATCCTCCTAAAGGGGTTGTTGACTTAGAATCCTGCCCATTTAACACTCCCAACAGTTCTTCAAGTCCAAGCTCTACTTTTTAGAATAATGCCACAGACCCTCTTCATATGTGGTGGCCTTGGCACTCTGCTATAGATGGACTTCCAGAAGTCCATCTATTACATCATTGCTGCTATTAGGAAGTAATAGAACCTTTGAGAGATGGAACCTTGTGGGAGGAAGTTAGATCACTGGGGATGTGCACTTGAAAGGCACATGCCCAATGAGACCCAGCCGCTTCACCTTTCTCTTTTTTTCACTTCCTGATTATGAAGGGAATGTTTTATTTTTTTTCTGCCATTCTGTGCCTTGCCACATGTTCAAAAGCAAGGAGGCCAAAGGATAATGGATTGAAACCTTCAAAACTTGAGAAAAAAATCAACGCTTTACTCTTATAAGATGATTACCTCAGGTAGTTGTTATAGCCACAGAAATCTAGAAAACTAGCACAGATACATCCTAAATTTTTACAGAACAGCTAGTTATAGTCAGACTTAAGTCTGTTCACATTCAAGTTCATTGGACTCTGTCTTATAAGCGGCCAGCTGGTAACTGTTTAATCAAATGTCCACACAAACAATTCAAGGACAAAAATATTCTTTCTCAGAAGTGATGTAGTTCAAAATCATCAGAAGAACTGTTTAATCAAATGTCCACACAAACAATTCAGGGATAAATATATTTATTCTCAGAAGAGATATAGTCTAAAATCATCAGAAGGACGATGACTATTTTCATAACTCCTTCATTTCCATAGTAGGCCTGTGTAATCAGTCTTTTTCATGTCTTCATTTTGCATTGTTATTGTTGGTAGAGGGCCTGTAAGAGATGTTCAATATTAACAAGAACTTTACAAGATACTGTTAAAATTGTCAGAATTAAAATCTTAGGACCTAATAATAAGAACAGTGGCAATATAGACTAATAAACATCATACATACATGCATAGAAGAACTATTCACAAAGACTCCTAGTATTGCCTCAAAAAACCTTCAAGTTTTTTTTTTTGGGTCCGGTTGTGGGGCCTGAACTCTGGGTCTGGGCGCTGTCCCTCAGCTCTTCTGCTCAAGCCTAGCGCTCTACCACTTGAGCCACAGAGCCACTTCCGACTTTTTTCTTTTTGCTTATGTGGTGCTGGGGAATCGAACCCAGAGCCTCATGCATGCAAGGCAAGTGCTCTACCACTGAGCCATCTTCCCAGCCCCAATCTTCAAGTTTTTAATTCACAAATTTCTTTCTTTAGTGGTTGGAATAGTTTGAGATGTTTTTCTTCCTGTAAGTTTTCTTGTATTTTCTGCAATGCAAATGCATTAACAATTGTAAAATATGAATGTTTTTTGAATGATTTTTAAGATTTTGATTGAAAAAGTAAAGGGAATCAAACAAACCATCAGAAGCAAAAACAAGATGTTATGGTGAAAAGAGCAATGGTTAGAATTCAGAACAATAACATTTTTCTCTCTCTCTATTATTTGAAATAGTGTTTTGTTCTTCTGGTGTTTCTATTAAAACGGTTCTTATTATGAGGCCTCATGAGTCTTTTATTTCATAAACATTAAATACATCATACATGCAGAGAACTACAGTTAATATAAGGATGCAATCTTAAGTAATATACAGTACTACTTTCACGTAATTACACATAGACACATATTAAAGGTAAATTTAAAGTATGATAAATTCTAGTAATAGGCAAATAAAAATTATAGATGCAAGGGATAGGAGGGTATGTGTGTTTCATCAATTCCAACCTTGAGAGCTCTGGGTAGGAGAGAGAGAATAATGTTTTCTTGCAGGAGGTAGTGGTTGGGGTGTTTTGAAGATCGTGTAGGAGCTGGGGTATGGTGGCACATGGCTGTAATTCTAGCACTTGGAAGCCTGAGGCAGGAGGATTGCAATTTGAAGGATAGCCTGGAGTATATAGTGAGCCTCTGTCTCACTAAATGAGTAAGGAGACAAATACAGAGTAGGCAGTGAGAACGTGAAGAGCACTGTGAGTGCTGGAGATGGCGGGAGCAGAGGCATGGTGGGGATGCAGAGTATCTTCAGAAGTCCAACGGTTTGGTGTCTTCGGGGAGTGAAATGGAAAGCAGCTCCTCAGGTCAGATGGCTGGAGAGGTAGCCAGGGTCCTTTAACATGGAAGAGTTCTGGTTTTCTATGAAGTATCATTAGTCAAGAAAAGCTTAGAATATAAGCTAACCTCTATTCAGAGCCAAGAAGCAACCCTGATTTCCTGCTGTCTTGTTATTTCTTTCCCCTTGAGGTGTGAAGCACCTGTCTTTGAGAGTGATCCCTAGCTGTTGCTGTTGAGCATGTCTAGCATGCCCCAGCTAGACTGCTGGAGCAGGGCAGAGTCCCAGATGTAGTGCCTCCTCTATGTCTAGTTCTTGGGCCAGAACATGAATGACTCACTTGGAGGCTCACAGGTGTGGAGGTGTTGGTAGCTCTGGAATTGAACCTCCCCCTACGTTCAACCAGCAGTAGGTGCTGCCATCCCTGAGAGCAAGTAGGGAGGGTGATGAGAGGAAGTGTGGTTAAGTCTTTGCTCTTGGGTCATGATGGGCTGCGTAACTTTTGGGTTCATTTTGTTACCTGGAGTTCAGGGTGCATCAGGACGGTCCAAGGACAACGGAGCCCTGAAACACGTCACTCCTATGGTCTCTTATTAGCCTGTCAGTGACTTGGCACAAAAGACACATGAGCACTGCAATTTCTTTTGGCCTCTGGGCCTCAGCCCAGATGGCTATGGGGCTTTTGGACCTGTCCCTAGTTTCCACCCTCTGCTTCCAGGTTATGCAATGTATCTGTGGGTTCTCCTATGTGAACAGCTGTTGCCTATCTAACACTTCATTTTCTTTTTAGAATGTATTCATATTTGAGATCTATATGTGATTGTTATATACCATGTTTAATGGTACAAATACTATCATTTCACTATCTGTAAGATGTAATGAGCTGTACCTTATAATGTATAGCATTCTATAGTTATTACTATATCTGTTTACTATATATTATACTATACTATAGTATAGTTGTAATCATAAGTTATAATGTTTATATATATAGGATTACTATAGTTAAACAAATTAATGTAGCCATTATTTCACATAGTTTTGGTGTGTGTGTGTGTGTGTGTGTGTGTGTGTTTAAGGTACCTGAAATCTCCCTTAGCAAAACTTCCAGTATACAATGATTAACTAATGTCTTCCTGTTGTTAAAGGTATTAAAGTGACGCTATTTTGGCATAATGACTATTTAAGTTCAAGGCACTTCAAAAACAGCAGAGACATCACATCCCAGAGCTTTTTCTTCTTCTTCTTCTTCTTCTTCTTTTTTTTTTTTTTTGGGTCCGGTCATGGGGCCTGAACTCTGGGCCTGGGCACTGTCCCTCAGCTCTTCAGCTCAAGGCTAGCGCTCTTCCACTTGAGCCACAGCTCCACTTCTGGCTTTTTTCTTTTTGCTTATGTAGTGCTGAGGAATTGAACCGAGGGCCTCATGCATGCAAGGCAAGCACTCTACCACTGAGCCACCTTCCCAGCCCCCCCAGAGCTTTTTCTCAAAAGCAAAAGCTTCACTTCCTAAGTGAAAGCCATCCTCCCTGTACTAACATATAAACCAACATTCTTCCCTTCAGGGACAGAAAATTGAGGCTGTACAAAACAACCTTGTTAAATAACCCTTCTCGGTGTAGTCACTTCTCTGTTCAGTTAAATACCTACGCCCAAACCCTTCTTTCGTCACTTCTTACTATTCTTCGTCTTAATTCAATATTTAAGTAACTTAACTCTAGCTGCCTTTTCAAGTTATTATTTTCTTGAAGGCTCTTGTTCCACGCAAAAATGCATCAGGTACTAAAACTGCTTTTGTTGAAAAGTATACTGCTTACTTGGGCCCATGACATAACTAAAAGCAGGAGAAACACCTAGAAGCCTGCCTCCATTTTCATGTCTGTGTTACTTGTTCTAAGCCAGCTTGGAATCAAGGAGGATGAGACTGACAACATCTTTACCAGGAAGGATGGAGAAGGGAATGGTAGGACCTCCTCTGCATACTCTACCTGTGGGGGCAACAAAGACTGGTTAATCATGACCAGAGTGCCCCCCTCGGGTGAGAACAGTGATAACTCCTCCAGAACCCTTGCTAGAACCAGGACTGAGACGATGCTCAGCCCAGCCATACGGTGACTTGTGACTGATCATTTTGTCTATTTAAAACTAAAGCTTGGGGCTGGGAAGGTGGCTCAGTGGTAGAGCGCTTGCCTTGCATGCTCGAGGCCCTGGGTTCCATTCCTCAGCACCACATAAGCAAAAAGAAAAAAGCCAGAAGTGGCGCTGTGGCTCAAGTGGTAGAGTGCTAGCCTTGAGCTGAAGAGCTGAGGGACAGCGCCCAGGCCCAGAGTTCAGGCCCCACGACCGGACCCAAAAAAAACAAAAAAAAAAAAAAACCAAACCAAAAAACAAAAAACAAAAACTAAAGCTATTTCCCACACACCTCCTGGCTCAGTGGCCAGCAGAGACCATTAAGATTACAGCCCCATAGCAGGAAACACCTGTTTATTTGTTGTAACTCAGTGGCAGACAGTGCTTGCCAGTGCTGTAGCTCCACTGTTGGACACTGCAGCCTTCTTAGGTTCTTGTCTCAGGGATTCGATGAAGTATTGGGCTGTTGCCTCCTTCCTCATGTATCCTCTTTTGCTATTTTCCCTGTCCCTCTTATCCCATCTTCCCCAGGTGGCTGTGTGTGTGTGTGTGTGTGTGTGTGTGTGTGTGTGTGTGTGTGTGTGTGTGTGTGTGTGTGTGTGTGTGTGTGTGTGTGTGTGTGTGTGTGTGTGTGTGTGTGTGTGTGTGTTGTGTGTTCCAGTGGTGGAGTCTAGGAGTTTTTATATACACTGGCTGGTGGTCCCTATAATAATTACATATCTTGAAAAGTATACTTTATTGATTGGCCCCCACATCATTCTGATTGGTTGTTCATTCCTAATCAGATTCCTTTTGCATATGTTCTCCCCAAGGTCATGGGAAGGTTATGGAAATTAGTTGGGGCTGGGGAGGGAGTGAAATAAGATGTTCTGAAACAATTATCTTCTTTAATTTTTGCATCTGTTTTTGGCTTGTAGGCCAAGATGCTGTCCAGGAATCCTGGGTCCTAACTAATTTACTCTCTCGAGTCCACATATGGTGTGAAGAGCCATCCTGGATACATTTCTTTGAGCTCTTGATAAAGTGAGGCAGGAAAGATAGTTGCATGTAAGTGGTTCTTGTCCAAGGGCAAGACTGATGAAATCGGAGGTTGGCTCCAGCTGTTGTAACCCCTGAGAGTTAGGGGAGAAGATTAGGAATTGAGCGAGGGCCCTGAAGAGGACTTCCCTAAGAAGACTGTCAAATAACTTGAAAAATCATATATTTATGATCTTTAAATAGTTGCACAAAGGGGTTACCATCCAATAAATCATTTATTTATCTTTCTGATCCTAGAGCTTGAACTCGGGGCCTAGGCACTGTCCCTAAGCCCCTTTGTGCTCAGCTAGTGCTCTACCACTTGAGCCACAGAGCCACTTCTGGCTTGTCCTGAGTAGTTTATTAGAGATAAGAGTTTCACAGGGACTTTCCTGCCCTGGCTGTTTTCAAACTGTGATCCTCAAATCTCAGCCTCCTGAGTAGCTAGGATTACAAGTGTAAGCCATCAGTGCCCAGCTCAACAAATCAGTTTTACATATAGTGAGTATTCCAATAACTTGTCGATAAGATCAAACCAAGGGTGTCACTTACCCAAATGAGGGGATACCACCCTGATAGAGTCCCTTAGCTTCTCAGAGTGGGGTGTCTAGACTAAGGCGGGCTCCGGTGAGGTGCTCCAAGAGGACAGGTAAAGGTTTGTGATACAGCAGGTTGGGATTGGTGAGGACAGTGCCAACAGAGTTTTGAAGTGAGGATTCCAAAGAGCCTTCAGAGTAGCAATCATTTGATGCTATCTTTTGAAAACTTGAGCATTTTAAACCAGACCTGCAACATTTATCTTCCTGGACCAGACTTTCTCGGAATAGTAAAGCTAGACTGATAAAGGCAATGGAATTTTAATGTCATGTTAATGAAGATAATGAGATGTGTGGGTGTAGATGGTTTCAGTTCTCAGACCTACTTTTGGAGATCTCCTCTTCAGATTCTGGGGAAAATGTTCAGTTAGAAAGAAGTTTTCACCTGTTTCCAAACAAATTTTAAGTTCATTTTAATATTTTCTCCTCCCTTTAGAAAATCAGTCTCTGTGCTCTGTCTCCCAAAGTGAAGGGGGAACTTCATTTCTTCTAAAGATTGCAAATGCTAATCGGATCGGTTAGAAACTAAGGCACCTATAAGACCACATTTAACTTGTGTGCATACCTGTGTACTGTGAGCTAGTTGCCTCTTACCTTTTGCCTCTCCCCTTCCCTCTTTCTTTTTTTCTTTCTTTTCTTTTTTGTTTGTTTGCTTCAAGACTGTGTCTGGATATGCAGCCAAAGCTAGCATCAAACCTCTGTCTTCTAAGTGCTGGGATTATTATATCTGTGTACCACCATACTTGGCTGAAGAACTTCTTTCTAAGAAAATTCCATCCATATTAACATTCTTAGCTCTAGTTCCTTGTACATGTGGCCAGCGGTTCAACCAGCTCTGATGTAATCTGCTGCCCAGGCATTTGAGGTGGTAAAAGGAGATTTCCCCAGGCTTCCACATTCCAGCATCACCCACCTATGCTTGGGAGTGTTGAGTTAGTTCATCCTGGACCTGTAAATAAACACACACTCCATGGCTTCTTCCAGTATACTTTTCCACCCTTTGCTGTCATGCTTGGTACTGGGAGAAGCTGACTTATCTGGTCTGCTCTTTTGCCATCTTCCTCCTAAGAGAATGGGAAACACTGGCCAATATCAGAGGGAGAGAAAGGATTCAGGCTGGGGTATTTCTGTTTCCAGTTCCCTCCTTCATGTTCCTTGGTGGGCTGACTATAGCTCTTAACCAAGTTTGCTCCTGCCACATGGCACTCTGCAAATAGGCTTCTCTGCTCTGAGTTCTCCTTACAGTTCTATCTTCTTGTGTCTACAGGTCTCTGGGTAGAAGGAGCTGCAACTAGTCTTGAGATGCTGCACTACTATTGGTGATTTCTACAAGCTTTGCTCACACTTTTGTAAGTAGTTTCCTTTTTTTTTGTTTTAAATTAAACTCTACAAAAATGATCCAACATGAGAGATCCAACATCTCTTTCCTGTTGGGTCCTGACCAATGGAGGGCTCTGCTAGGTTGTTAGTAATAACAGGTGTTTCGCTTCTCAGTTGACTGTAGTCATGTGATGACTAGCAAGTGTTATATATGTATTTGTTGAATGGAGACTAAATTAGTAGTGGGATTTGAACTCCAATCTGTTTGCTCCAAACTTTGAATGAAGAGTTGAGCATTCCTACATAAAATTAAGTGTTGGATAGACTCAGATTTCTATGGACTTCCACTTCCCTGAGTTGCCATATGACTGATGTTCAGATATTCCCATTTCCCAAGGAGCAATATACAGTAACATACAGAGCCAATGGTGAGGATATAATGCCCATCAAATGAAGATTGAGGTGATTTCTTCAACTTGGAAATGAAAAGTCCAGATCACAAATTATGAAATGACCATTGAAAAACTTTATTTGTATAGCTTATGATTTTTACATGATCAATAGCAAATGAACTCAAATGATACCTATCAGTTTTGAATTTATAAAGTTGAAATGATCTTTATTACAACTAATATTGTCTTAAGCATCATCATATGACATACAAGGAGTAAATCTGATATAACTACTTTGTCATTATATCTATGGTCATTCACAATTTCGCAATCTCAGGTGGCAGAGTGGTGCATAGGTTTTATAATTACATTTCCACTGTGCAGATCGTTAGAGGAACGCCTTCTAATTGTGGTGTGTGTCTCCAGGGATATCCTAGCTATCCCCCTGAAGGATGTTTTTCATGGAGAGAATTCAGAGAAATATGGGGTAGAACAGCTACAAAGTCCCTTACCTTGCTGAGCCTAAAGGGAGTTCCTAGTTTTTTATAAACTTTTCCATATTATAGTTCTTTAGTGAGAAAAACTCCAAGATTTTCCTCCCTGGATTGCCAAGAAGGAATATGGTCCAGCGTGACTTGTCATAGTATAGTTCATCTTGACGTAGAGCTGCCCCTTTGATGATCTCCAGTGCACACTCTTCCTTTGGAGCTGGGTTTAAATTCATTACCCCAGCGATTGCTTCCATAGCTGTGTCTGTAGATGACAAAGAAAGAGTGGTATTATCTAAGACCAGTGGATATCTAAGACTACACGATGGAAGACCTACAGATCTACTCACAGGTTGGTAGTTAGGGACTACTTGTTAATGTTTGACCCTCATAAGCTGTGTAGGTAATACATAGGAAACTGGACCAAAGAGAAGGTTGGTACTAACAAAGGCATGCCTTCCTGGATGGAGATTTTGGGGAAGAGTTAGAGGTTTCTAACTGGGAGTTCTGAATCATGATTTTTTCTTGAATATTTTATTTTTATTTTTGGGCCTGGGCGCTGTCCCTCAGGTCTTCAGCTCAAGGCTAGCACTCTACCACTTGAGCCACATCACCACTTCCGGCTTTTTTTCTTTTTGCTTATGTGGTGCTGAGGAATAGAACCCAGGGCCTCAGGCATGCAAGGCCAGCACTCTACCACTGAGCCACCTTCCCAGCCCTCTTGAGTGTTTTAGCTGGGATGGGAGATGAATATGAGGGGAATAAAGAAAAAGGATAGAATCACGTGATGACTCATCAGCTAATGGGAACTGTCCATGGGCAAACAACCAGTATATATGATAATGACTGACTGACTTGTAAAAACACAGGCAGAACTCAGCCTTTTGCTTCCTTCCCAACCGTCGCCACTTCTACTAAGAAGGCAGCTCTACCATCTCCTTTACTCACCTTCCAGGTTTTCATGTCCTTCTTGCACAGAATCCTTTCCTTTTCCTCTCTGCTGTTTCACTGAGCCACAGTCCATCTCATTCTGTAACTAATACTCATTATTCCTTAAAGAAAATGTCTTATAGCACTTGCTGTATGTTTGGGGAAGACTTGAATTTGGACTTAAGAGAGGATTTATAAAAATTGAACAAAGTGTGTCCTTGCATGGCCTAACTTTTCTCCCCTGATGCCATGTCATGCATAAGCATGGTGCACTGATCAACAACACAATCTGGTACAATTCCATATCATTAACTCATACGTGACTCATATCTCATTAATGTCCTGGGATAGTATTTGGGATTGTACTTAGTACTAATTCCTCATATATTGTTTTTCTTCAATGTATGAGAGTTCTTCACTCTCTTTTTTTCTTTTCTCACTTACGGCCTTGACACTTTTGAAGAATAGAGATCAAGAATCAGTCATTTTGAGCCGGGTGCTGGTGGCTCACGCCTGTAATCCTAGCTACTCAGGAGGCTGAGATCTGAGGATTGTGGCTCAATCCTGAATTCAGGACCTGGGTGCTGTCCCTAAGCCTTTTTTACTATTTGAACCACAGCACCACTTCTGGCTTTCTCTAGGTAGTTTATTGGAAAGAAGAGTCTCATGGACTTTTCTACCTGGGCTGGCTTCAAACCATGATCCTCAGATCTCATCCTCCTGAGTAGCTAGGATTACAAGCATGAGCCACTGGTGCCTAGCTGTTTTAGTTATTTTTGAGATAGGGGTTGGCACTTATGCCTGGTTTTCTCTGGACTATCATCTTCTGGGTTATACTTCTCATATACCTAGTATGACAGTTGTGTGGCACCATGGCCGGATATTGATTAGGATGAAGAGATCTTGCCCAGGGTAGTCTCAAAACACAGTCTTCCTAAGCTTTGACTCCAGAGTAGCTGAGTTTGAAGGTGTGATCCACCATGTCCAGGGTGTTCATTTTATATGAGACCAGTTTATTTATTTTTGTTTTAGCAAGTTGTGCTTTTCTTTGTGCATCACATCAGAGGGTGAATGGATCAGTGCCTTAGTCCTATTGATATAGAAAAGCAGTGGCCATTGAGAGTCTACAAGAACATAAGACATTCATCTGATAGTATCTAGTGTGGTATTTATAGCCTTCACCAATGACAAGTGCTTTATTAAATGAGAGTGCTAGTGTGTTCTCCCACTCCTTCTTAGTACTTGTGAGTCAGTATCCCATTTTACCTACAATGCTAAGACACACAGTCTGATTTCCAGCCATTTATTCTAGTATTTTAACCTTACCTGTGTCTATGAGGCCAAGGATACAGAGAGTGATTGACACATTGACCTTCAGAAGTGAGTGTTCTGTCCTAATAGAAGAGAAGAACCCATCCAGAGCAAACTTGCTTGCAGAGTAGGCAGCAATCAGAGGATGAGAGATTTTCCCTAAAATGAGAGATTATAGAGATTGGTTAAGGCTGAGGATGTAGCTCAGTGACAGAGTACAACACTTGCCTAGCATGTTCACGAGATCCTGCATTTGAACCTCAGCACAGCAAAACAAAGAAAGAACTGGGTCAGTCATCATGGTACAGAGGGGTTACTGTTTCATAAGTCAAGTAAAGAGTACATTTCTTTTTGGACTGTGTCATCTCTCCCTTTTTTCTCCGTTCCTCCCTCCCTTCCCCATGAAGGTATATACAAGGTATATAATTCATTTTCAACATAGTATCTACTGAGTTCCACTGCTTCTTTTGTTCACCCTTTTTCCCTCCATTTCTTTGTCCCTTTATCCCCCTTCCCTCAAAGACAGATGCATGAGCAAACAAGACAAAGAGAAAAAAAATACTGCTTGTTCCCTGGAGTTGTGATTTTTTTTTTAAATGAGCAGTTAACTTAAGTGTAACTGTCCCTTGACATAGGTACTGCTGGTACCTATCAATAAGTATCTATTCAGTTATCAGAACTATAACGTGGCTCCTTGGTGTTGGCACTGCCCAGGACCAGTTCAGTTTTTTCAGGAGGCAATTTTCTCATGAAAATCACACACCTGTGCCCCCAATACTTGGGAGGCAGAGGCAGGGGATCAGGAGTTGGAGGTTAGCCCTGCCTACCTGCAACTTGGGTTATACAGTGAGACCCTTTTTCAAAGAAAGAAAGAAAATGCTCATCTCTCCAAGATTTTCTTGCTTTAGTTGGTCATGTGTTATAGTTCTGGCCGATAAGCAAATCTAACAGGAAAGACAATGATTTCCTGATTGAAAAAAAAGAGATGGATCTGAGTGTCATGCAGCTTTATATTATATCCTTTCTCCCCCTTTTCCCTAAATGAACTTACATTCAATGCTTAGAATCATAGAAGAGCTGGAGCAAAAGCTTAATATTGAGGTTAATGAAACAAAATGTGGAATGAGCTTAGATTCTTGAAAAAAAATCCCAAGACCACCAAATCAGCCCTGGTTTTATCTACTATATGTGGGGTTTAAATATGACAGAATGCAACTTTCTACTGACAGAAAAATAATTGAACTAGAGCAAGAAGACAATATATAAACCCATTTATTACACCCTTCTTAATGTATGATTATTCGAACAGAATAGTAAAAAAGATATGCAGGCACAGAATGCTTTATAAAATGTAAAATTTCTATACGTCAAACAATTACTGTAAAAACACCACTATAAAGGCAAAGGACAAATAATAAGCCAGACTGACCAGTTTATTAGACAGACAAAAGCTTGCTATTCTGAATCCTTTATTTTAACAAAACCTTTTATAAATAAAAAAATACAAATCCATAATTTTAGGTAACTATTCCAACTTCCTCCTAGATGATGAGATGTGGGTTGGGATAGCTCATAGCCATGTTTCAGGAATGGGTGTGTGACTGACACAGGGTATCCAATCTGAGCACCATATACCATCAAACTACTGGCTGGTCCGGAGTTGGCCAATGGCCCAAGCACAGCTGTAGCACACATTGGTGGTCATCCAATCAGTACTTAGTTCTCTTGTCTTACTCTCTAGCAGATAGTTGAACTCATGCTGCTACCTGTTGCAGATCCTTCTAGCATTCTCTCAACATATCGTTTCCTCTTTTACGACAGTAAAACCTTTGATTTGTGTCTGTACTCACAGTTCTCTGGAATAAAGGTCACATCTTACAGCTTCCCTCAGCCAGATATTGCAATGTGCCTTCATTCTGTCCAATGACAGGGAGTAGAAATGTATCATGTAATGTATGGGACATGTCCTTAAGCGACAAGCCAGACTCCTCAGTTTCACTCCTTTTTCTCTGGGAAGGTAGGTATAATGACCTTGGCTCCAAGCAATCTTGGACATTAGGTAGAAGCCTTGGTTTACCCCATAACTTGTATAACCCACTGTTACTTGGTTATTTTGATCTTTTGCATCTGAGAGCTGAATTTAAACTGTATCAATAGCTCTCCTTACTTCTATGCACCCCTGTCTGAAATATGACACCATCTCTAACCCTAAGTATAGATTGTGTTATATTTTTATTTAATCTCATGCTTTTTATTCATTACTGATATAGGAATGGACATGTAACTCATTTTGGACCAATAAGACTTGAGGTGAATCTTGTTGGATTGACTCAAAATGGTTTTGCTTTTATATATTTTTTTCTGAGAGTGTTTCTGAGAGTAGTAATTTGTGTGTGTGTGTGTGTGTGTGTGTGTGTGTGTGTGTGAGAGAGAGAGAGAGAGAGAGAGAGAGAGAGAGAGAGAGAGAGAGAGAAAGAGAGAGAGAGAGAGAGAGAGTGTGTGTGTATGTACTGGGGCTTAAACTGAACTCAGGGCTTGGGTGCTGTCCTCTAACTTATTTGTTCCAGGTTGACACTCTAGCACTTACTTGAGCCATTTCTGATGACCAGGTTCTTTTTCTTTTGGTAGAAATTTTGTACATGGATGTGGGCTGGAATCACTGCAGCTAGCTCTCTGTTAGCCTGAGTATAAAGCCACACGTAGAGGAGAGCAGAGCCAAGAGAATGACGGGGACATTGAGCATGAGCCAGATCAGCTGTGAAGCCTGTGCTACATCTGCTACATCCAGTTTTGTCAATAATTGTCCTTATTGTTTACACCAAAATTAGATCCAAATTATTTATAGCAATAACATGGTTACTTAAAGTATTTATACCAGGATGACCTGTCTATGAAACCCGAGGATGCCATTTCTCAGCTATAATTTGTGGATAATAGTATTACCAGGCTGAAATAACCCAGGCATGCACTAGCACAACCTCTGGCACATAGGAAGCATTCAGAGAATGCTCCTATTGTTAAGAGAATTAATATTCAAATTGGCAAGAAAAATATGAGCTATTCAAAAAGTCATGCTGGGACAAATAGCTAATTGCTTGGAAAAGAGAAGGATGCCATTCTAATAAATGAATTTAAATTGCATTAGAGAGTGCATGTGGAATAATAAAATAAGATATAGGTGGTACTTTTAAAGCATGAAATCAAAGGCATTCACTGTGAAGAAGATAAAAGCAGGTTGAATATACTTATTATATTTTTAAATACATATACATAGCGATATAATATATAATGTGTTACATATGAATAGATAATATATAGTAGATGATATATTATATATAATATATTACTTAATATATTTAAAATCATTTTTAAATTATACACACACACACACACACACACACACACACACACACACACACACACACATATAGTTTAAAACACTGATTTGTATATGGTATCCCATGCCTATTATCCCAGCATTTGACAGACTAAGGCAAGGAGAATCAAAAGACCAAAGCCAATGTCAGCTATGCAGTGAGACCCAAAACAAAATTGGATATGTGGCTTAAATAGTAGAGCACCTGCCAGGCCCTGAGTTCAATCCTTAGTACTGCCCCAAATCAAACAAAACAAAACCTAAAACAAACCCAACCCCAAACAAACAAAAATCATAAAACCCTGCAATATCTTATAAATGCTTAGCATTGTATTTCACACATTTGGAAGAGAATATTTTTCTTGCCTTAGAAGGTTGGTTCCATGACAGGTAGTGTGCACACTGGCTTGCACATGTACTATGAAGTGAATAACACAAGGATTCTAATTGTTACCATTGGATTTTTCTTTTTGCCAGTACTGGAGCTTGAATTTAGGGCCTGGGCACTATCTCTGAGTGAGTTTGCTCAAGGCTAGCACTCTACCACTTGAGCCACAGCACCAGTTCTGGCTTTTTCTGTTTATGTGGTACTGAGGAATTGAACCCAGAGCTTCATGCATGGTAGGCAAGCACTCTACTACTAAGCCACATTCCCAGCCCTACCATTGGATTTTGAATCAAACATCGTATAAGGTTGGGGCTGAGGTGTCCATTTCCAGGCACAGAAAAGCAACCTCCAAAAAAATAAGCAGGAATAAGAGGCAAATTTTAGCACAGAAGTTGGCGCTGTTATTATTATTATTGTTGTTGTCATTATTATTTAGCTAAATAATTATTTATGTGTCACTTTAAGGATCCAGATTTAAATAATTGCTCAGAATTGCCAGATTAATCAGTGGGAAAACCAGAAATCAACTTTGACTTCAGTGGTTCACACTTTCAAGTATTAGGTGGTTTTCAATCTACAGAGACCATGATTCTTTTTTATTTTAACTTTATTTTTATTATTTTGGAGGAAGAAAAGTTATAGCAAAACCCATCATATATTCCCCTTTGTAAGTACTTACATAACACTTTTAGGGCCAGACATGTTATTAAAATAAGAAAAATGTTTGGATTTTGTAAAGTGGTTAGGGGTGTATACTGTATATTAAAACACACCCCAGAAAGGGAGGAGAAGAGGCAACATGTAAGAAAATATTTTTTCTGCTTGAGAACATCTTAACTTAATTAGGTAGAGCTCATTATGAAAAGGAAATCCTTAGTTTTCAGAACTTTGTTTATTTTCCTCATAGATGTTTGGATTTTAGACTTGCAAATAAATGTTATGAGCCAGTCTAGGCTCACTAAAGGAAGGCTGGAACCCATTAAAAAAAAGCAGAAAAAGGAGTATAGAAAAATCTCTCATTCTCAACAACTTTGGGGCAATGAATTAAAGGAGGTTTCCTATTCACCGATGTTAGTCTTTTTGTTGTTGTTGTTGTTGTTGTTGTTGTTGTCAGTGGTGGGGCTTGAAATTTGGGCCTGGGCCTCAGCTCTTCAGCTCAAGGCTAGGGCTCTACCACTTGAGCCACAGCACCACTTCTGGTTTTCTGATGGTTTATTGAAGATAAGAGTCTCACGGACTTTCCTGCCCAGGCTGGCTTTGAACTGTGATGCTCAGATCTCAGCTTCCTGAGTAGTTAGGATTACAGGCCTGAGCCACTGATGCCCGGCTAAATTTTACTTTTTCAGCTTCAGCTGAGATTCAAAGACTGGGAAGACCAAGAACTGTCAAAATGTGTACACATTCTTCAGGGAGGTTCTAGACTGTCTCTGTATTTACATGGGTTGTGATAACACAAACGCCAGAAATGTTTATAAGACATAGGCCTCCAAAGGGCTGATGTTGAGGGGTTGAGAGCTAGAGCTCATTAGCAATGTTACACTGATCCTCCAGAGGCTGGGGGTTTCCCTTCAGCTCAATCTTTGTAGGAGGAACTTTGAAGGGACTTGTAAAGAGCTTGTCCCAAGGGTCTGACAAGGGCAAATTGTGTTTATGCAAGAAGACTCTCCTTTGTGGATGGACTGAAGAGCAGTCTACACTCTTCTTATCACCCTGGAACTATTTCCAATCCTCCAAAAAAACAAAACAAAAAACATCCCAACTTGAAGTTCTTCATATTTTATTCTGTATTTGCATTATATTCCCTGGACCTGCAGGAAATAATATAACCAACTCCTGCCAAATCACAGGAAAACATAGTAATACTCCAGAGGGATTCTGAGAAGGTATCCCAGGAACAGACAGGAACAGATGATCATCTACCCAGTGCTCCGAAAGCAGAGACTCTGAATAGCTGCCCAGGCCAGAGGAGACCAATGTTCCCCTAGCTGGGGACTAGCCAAGTAAGACTTTCTCTATCTCTTAACTTCTCTGCATTCTTCATTTGTCTAGCTCCAGGCTAGAGGGAGTCTGATGAGAAAAGAAGAGATGAGAAAGAAGGAACATTTATCTCTCCTTCCTACCTTGGATTTCCTACCAGCAAAAGGTTCCAGCTTGAGATAAGCAGCATTTGTTAAATTAGGCAAGACTAGACATTTTAACATTTTAATATAGACCATTCTTGAGACTGGAAGTAGCCAGAGGTCTTATATTACCCAGAGTGACTAGAAAAAGATTATACTCTGCCCTATATGACATGCAGGTTCAGGGAGGAACAGGTTCTCAAGGAGCAGGTTTGGACAGGCAGTGGGATGAAAGTACCTTGTCTCTCTGTTCCCCCACCCATGGTCCCCTACAAGATCTACTTGTCCACCATGAAAAAAAAATTGTGCCAGAGTATGAGCTTCATTAACTCAAATTCATGTGATTAAATATACTGTTCCAGTACACATGAAATAATCATAAAAGTCAGGGGAAGATATGCCTAAGTGCTTTTGTCCATGATTAAGTTTTGGTTTACATATGGAGAAGGGCAGCTAGATTCTCTTCTGGAAGTTTTAAACCACAGAACAGCAGAGCTTATGGTTACATTTTTTAAAAAAAAGCAGAATATGAGACAAGGGGCCTGACATGTCTGAGTGTAGACATGGTCTTTAATGGGACAGAATGTTTGTAATTAGCTCTGTCCCAGAAATATTGGGACATAGCCACCATAGAAATAGCAGAGTGAGCTGGCAGAGAAGCTGTTCACTGAGCCTTGTTAGCTGAACAGAAAAGGTCAAAGGGAGGCCGTGGTGCTTTTCTTTATCTCTTCCCTACCCTCCCTGCTCAGCAGCCTTGCTGAGATTTTGAAATTATTTCTGTTTCAAAGGTGAATTTTCAACTGTTTTAATTGATTGCTCAGAACCGTGTGCAGGATTGGAAATCTTCATTCCTGACTTTCTTCAGACTTTCACAGGGACCTCAGGCAAATGACAAATGAGCTGCATATTCTATTTTTTGATGCTCCTCATGCTTCCAAGGCTAGAAATTCATCAGAGCTCCAATTCCTACCTCCCCCCTTTTTCTGAATCTTCCTAAAAACCTTCCCTTGTAATCACAACTCTATAGTTCTTTTGGGTTGAGTCAAGTTCTAATAAATCCATCTGTCTTCTCTAGGTCTTGAGGAACTGAGATGTCACTGTTAGAATTGAGTCAAGTCCACTGATAATGGAAGCAATAAGGGCAGATGGTCCAGGGAGAGTGTGTGGGGTGGATAGAAAAATGTGTTTAGGATTGAAGAATCCCGAAGAAACCGACAATGGAGGTTGTAGAGATGAAGAGAAGCCTGAAAGACTGAAAGACCAGTGAGTGCTGGCAGATGAAATCAGAGGAGTGTTTGGACTGGTGGCAAGGGAGATTGGTTGATGGTGAGGGAGGATGGAATGGTGTTGAAAAAATGCAAAATGCTCCAGAGATAAGTCATGATGAAACCTGTTAGCCAAGTTTCCCAAGGGTGATTTTAGCAAGGTGATTCCTGTGCAGGTGTGAGACTTGAGTAACAGTATGTGAAATGGGGTTTCTCCTATTATCCTCGAATATCAGCAGATCTCCTAAGGCAAGAATAAAAGAACAGATCTGCGGAAGCTCCACAGTCACAGAGTAGGCCCAGCCAGTTCTACCAGCATGACCAAATCCTCCGTGGCCAGCCTAAAGCCAATGCTTGGAAAAGGAAGGGTTGTCAGTCTCTGATGTGTTTTTAGGACTTGAGGTAAGAGAGGTAGTCACAGTTCCCTCACCTTAACTGACAAAAGAAGAGATCATTGTCTGGAAGGCTTTACAGGTGTCTTCTGGAGTTCCAGGCCTGGTATTTGGCTCATACATAAACGTCTAAAGGTGAGATCTCAGCAGAGCTGGAAACTGTCTTCACTTGAGAACAAAGTTAAACACATTGTGGGACAGAGTATTGTTCTAATGGTTTGGTCTACAGCAAATGGTGATCATGTGGAAGGAGGCTAACTTTGGTGGGTAAACTGAGCCCAAGAATCCTGGGAAGATCCAATTCCTAGAGCAGAGAAGGAAGCTGAGCCTAGGAAGGCTCTTCTCACACCTAGGAAGTGGTGGTATTGGGGGGTGGGCAGGGGAGGAGGTTAGAGGTGTCTCCTGCAGGGGATCTTCGAAGAGCCCCTGAAAAAGCCTCCCACCACCAGCCCCCCACAGCCAATCACACTTCCTCCACATCACTTGACTCCTATGATTGGGATGGCTATGGTTTTCTTTTGAAATGATTTCAAACCTACAAGAAAGTTGAAAGATGAGTACCCACAGCCTTGTTGCTTTTCCCTGAGTCATTTGAAAGTTAACTGCTGTAACGGAGGTCAGTGGTAGCCTCCTGTCTTATCACCTTGAATATGTTGGTGACAGCGTCTCCCATGTAATAACCACCATCATTTAGGAGTTTCCCAGGGTTTCCCATTACAATTCATGAAAAACTACTTAGCTTAAGACAGCAGAAGTCATTCTTACAGTTCTGTACTTGAGATGTGCGCCATCAGAGTGTTGGTTGGGCCTTGTTCTTGCCAGTGAGTGGCCCCTGGGGAGAATCTTTCCTGGATGTCTGCATTCTTGGTGGCTCAGTCACTCTAATCTCCGCCTTTCTGAACCTTGTCTTATCTTCTCTCCCTGTTTTTTTTTTCTTATCCTCTTTCTCTTTTAAGGACACTGGCCAGTCAGTTTAGAGCTCACTCTAATAATTTAGGATGATCTCATCCTTGACTTAATTACATCTTCAAAGTCCTCCCTTCACTTCTCCTCCCCCTTTTCTTCCCTCTTCTCTTCTATTCCCCTTCTCCCCTCCTCTCTTCCTCCTCTTCTCTCCATTTCTCCTTCTTTCCCCTTTCCCCTGCCCTCCCTCCCCCTCCTATTTTTGAAAGAGTCTCACTGTGTAGCCTAGGGTGTCCTCAAACTTGAGACCCTTGGCCTCAGTCTCCTGAATGCTGTGATTATGGGTATGAAACATCACATCAACATTGTGTTCCTTCCTTCCTTCCTTCCTTCCTTCCTCCCTTCCTTCCTTCCTTCCTTCCTTCCTTCCTCCCTTCCTTCCCTCCCTCCCTTTTCTTTCTTCCTCCCTCCTTTCTTTCTTTCTTTCTTACTTTCTTTCTCTTTCCTTCCTTCCTTCCTTCCTTCCTTCCTTCCTTCCTTCCTTCCTTCCTTCCTTCCTTCCTTCCTTCCTTTCTCTCTTTCTTTCTTTCCTCCTTCTCTTCTTCTTTTGTGGTAATAAGGTTTTGAACTCAAGAGCTCTATCACTTGAGCTATGCCTTTAGTACTTTTTATTTTTCAGATAGAGTCTTGTGTTTTTTACCTGGGCCAGCCTCAGACCTTGGGCCTGCTACCTCTGCTCCTCATATGGCTAGAATTCCAAATGTGTATACTATACATAGTCTTTAACATTTTCTGTATTTCCTCCCTCCTTCCCTTCTTCCCTCCTTACTTCCTGTCTGCCTGCCATTGTAATAGGTATATGTTGATAACTGAATATAGTTCTGATTTGCTTTACCTTAATAAGTAGGGATGTCCAGCATCTGTTATGTATTAATTGTGCATGTAATACCTCCTTTGCCCATTTTTAATTTGTTTTTTTTTGTTGTTGAGTAAGGTGGTACTTTGAGACTTTATAAATACCATGTATCTTATTAAATATCAATTGATGCATCCTGGCTGAATTATTACTGTAATGATTGCAAATTGGTTATTTTCAAATTTCACTATTCTTCTATATTATTTATTATTTGGCCTTTCATTACATGGAAAAGACTTCTCTCCCCAATTATGTATTCATATATTTATATCATCATGAAATTGTTTTCCTGTTGTATATAATAAGTTATAATCTATTATTTTTATTATTTTGATGTTTTAGTAGTCCTAGATTTGACTAGTGGGCTCCCTTGGAAGTTAGTATCTGTGTCCCAGTAATGTATATCTATTATTCTTTTTTGGGATTTTTTTCCATTAGCATCAATTAGTTGTACAGAAGCTTTCATTTTAGCATGTCCACTTATATATACACTGAATCTTGGTCAGATTCATTCCTATACCTATTATTCTTTGAGCATTTCTTTGCTTACTGAGGAAACAAGATTTTTAGATTCATCTTGTATCTTTTTAGTAGAGAGAAATAGGTAGAAAACAAAGTCTGGGACCCAAGTGTGTTTTCAGGTTTTCCCAGTGGACCAGGAGAGGGGAACATTGTCATGTATATAGGTAAACACATCTATGTTTCTATATCTATCCATGCATATTAAAAAATTAACCTCCCTGTTTGGAAAAGGATCCATTTTAATGTTCTCACCTTTCATATTTGTAACATCAGTGGTGAAAACCTAATTCCCAATATCTAGGCTATATTTACTTGGGTAATGTATGCCCCTTGCATGTGACAATGCTTCCTTGGCCTCTGCTTCCTCAGTTTGGATGCTTCTCTCATTGGCCTGTGCTTTCGCCTCCCAGGCATGAATGCCTTCTTCATCTGTGTTGGACTGCTCCTTTGCCTTGTCACCTTACTGCGCCAGGTGCCATGTAGATAGCCTTCTTGGCTCATCTGGGCTCTCAAGCTTCACACAAGATATCACTGCTGAGCTTGTGAGGATGCCCGCTTCACTTCACCCCATCTTCAGTATCCACATATTCCAAGACTCCTCCCTGATAGTCCTACCCCTTCCTGCTCACATCTGCTGGACTGTGCTGCCGTTTCCCTCCTCCATGAAGACATCTCCCTCTCTCATTCCCCTGCAATGGCTTCTAGATTGAATTATTCAGTGCTAAGGACATCCAGTGGTCTACAGTACACCACACAGTTCTATATGATGAAGAACTGCCCCACACCAAAGGACAGAGGTGTCTCCATTAAGAAGTCCCACCACCAAAGCCTAGAAACATCAAGAAAACAAGGAGGGGGAAATGTGGTCATCTGTCATCATCATAGTCTAAGACAAGTCATGAAATTAGAAGTCCAAGCACTAGCAAGCCATTTTGCTTCCTATTCATTCAAGAAGAATGTATTGACTATTTGTCAGATTTGTTAACTTGGGAGAGTCTAGGATGAATGAACAGAGTATCTGCTTTTCAGGAAGGCACGGCCTACTCTTTGTTGATGGAAGGCTGTACTTCACCACTTTGTAAGCCAAGTAGTTATGACATATTATTTTGTGTACCAAGAAATAAAAAGCCTGCCAGTAGAGCAATGACATGATTCTTATCCCTTGGAATTTTTACTTTATAACTTGTTTGGAGTTCCTTTAGACTTATATAGACATAGTTTAAAAACCATGCATCATTCTGCTGCACTCAGAAACACCTTTAAAACTAGAACAATTTCTCACCAGGCAATATCATCCCTTAGTGTGTAGTATTTCTTCAAAGAGTGTTTTCCAAGAAACTCTTTTACAACTCTTTTTTTGTTTGGTGGTATTGGGGGTTGAATTCAGGGACTTGTGCTCACTTAGTTGGTGCTCTATCACTTGAACCATGACTCTGGTACAGGTTTTTGCTGGTGATTTCAGAGGTAGAGTCTCACAGATATTTCTCCCTGTGCTTCTCATGAACTGTGATCCTTCATATTTTAGCCTCCTGCATAGTTAGGATTATAGGCATGAGCCACCAGCACCCAGCCTATTTTACAACTTTTGATGGTGGCATTTTCTTGGTCTTCTGATATGACTTTATTGATATTTTACCAGAGAGTATAAGGAAGCATTAGCATTAAATAGGTTCAATGTATGAACTAATATAATTGCTGTATTGAATTTTGTGTATATTTCAGGGAACTTGGGAATTTTTTTGGCTTTAGTTGTCTTGCTGATTCTGTGATTGGAAATCTGTTTTCACATTCTCACTACCAGAAGAACAGAGTTTCATCTGCTTCTGGGTATTTTTCTTTCTTTGTTATCATAGAACTCTTAGGATGATATTTGGATGGTTCCTATATAAATTTGATTTATCAATATTAAATTTACATTTGCCTAGCAAGTACAAGATCCTGGGTTCACACACACACACACACACACACACACACACACACACACACACACACACACACACACACACGCACACACACACACACGAATTATGCCAGGTAGCCATCTCTCTCTCTATATCCAGTCACACTTAGGTGTAATTTCTAAAATGTTATATGAGTAGACACACAACTCAATTGAAGTGATGAAAATGTAAACAGCAATGGCTATGTTGTATACATTATGACAGTTATGCTACAACCATTGCTGACCATTGTAAAATACATCTTTCTTTGTTGTAGTTGTTTTTAACATTTTTTTTTTATTGTGAGAATACCGTACAGATTTCTTTGTTGTTAAACTGTGGCTAATATACAGTTTATAATAATTGAAACCCATCATAACCATGAACCTCCCTTTGCTCTAATTCTACATTCACTGAGGAATGTTACAATGATTAACTTGGGTTCCTGATATCTTGGGCATTCGGATGATTTGGAGATATTAACCCTGGCTAATAAAAGCAATTTTTAGGATGGGATATGCAAGTGGTTTAGAATTGTCTACTTTATTTCTATTCTAACTTTGTCTTTCCTCTGAACTCAGCTGATTAGACCTGACCAAATGATTGAACCTTCCTAGGGCTTGGAGGGATTTATTTATATAATTCAGCTGGGCCAATTAGATATTGCTTCTTTGGGGAGAATGTGGAGTTGAGAGATTGAGAGACAATAATAGTTGTCAATGAAACAGAGGCCTAACATACATTGAGAGCTCTCATGTTGAGAAGAGGATTGTGGCATCCAGGTTGAATTATGTACCGAATGAAGCAGAGGATAGGAGGGGGGGGGGAGGAAGAGGGAGGGGGGGGAGAGAGAGAGGGAGGGAGACAGAGAGGGAGGGAGAAACAGAGAGGGAGTGAGAGACAGAGAGGGAGGGAGAGACAGAGAGAGAGGGAGAGGCAAGATGAGCAGAGTTGCTGGGAGCAGCAGGTACAATAGTGTCATCCCCGGGAGATATTGGGGAGGCCTCATTCCCTGGCTGCTTCTTAGTTACAGTTCCCACAAGGCTGGCTGTCTCTGTAGGGATGGACTGAGAGGAATGTATTCCCCAAGTGGACCAGTGAATTGGCACTCCTTCAAAATAACATTCCCTAAAATGTCGTTCTGCATTTGTTGAGAGAATATAGGGAAAAGATTACTTTTCTAATGCTAGAAATAAAGGGCTTATTTTTTATGTGCTTATTATGAGTGAGTTCTTGAACTGCACAGATCCATGGGAAAAATAATTTAAAACTCATAGAGTAAAATCAGTTAGGCTGTATGGTATTTGGATCTGTCCTTCCGCTGGCTATGATGGATGGCTAATTTAGGCATATATCAATTGGCTAGCTTTAGCCTTGGTATTTCTGCTTATAGAGCCACTAATACATTCAAAAACATCCGATGACAAATGTTTTTATTTACACATCTATGACAGAACTGATGGTTATTCCTTGATAGATGTTTAGCATTACATTTACTGGGTGAAATAATGTGGATGCTTTTAAGGCTACTGGTACATATTATAAAATTGCTTAAAACAAAATGAAAACATGAAATACTATACTTTTAAATCAATAGTGATAAACCAGTTCAAATGAATAAAAGGGATTAGAAATATAGCTTAAGGCTAGAAGGCTTGTGTAGTGTGAACAGGCCCTGTGTTGTTGAATCCTGGGCACTGCCAATAAATAAGCAGAAAGAACTACATCCTATTCCACTAGGAGTATTTGAGAATGCCCACCTTGCCATTTTGCAGCATTAACAAAGTTTTTTCAGGTGGTAGTATGAGTACCTAGAAAGCTTGAAACCCTGACTCAATCCTCATTCTGTCAAACAAACAAAATGATTGATTTCAACAATTGACCATCTCATATGCACAAGCAACAACAACTAACCCTAACAAATAACAATAATATACCACTAGTGTTTAGTAGCCATATTTGAATCTGTTTACTCATGAGATTGAGTCCTCTATTTTAAAAATTATTCTAACAAAATTTGCACCAAGCTCAGTATATAGTAAGCAATTCAGAAGTGAAAAGCAAATGCTCTGTTGACTTCATAGGACATGTGAACATAACTGTTATGTGACATATCTGTTTAAGCATATGATTTTTGTAGTCATATATAAACAAACTAACATAATATTTTCCTACAGTTTAAAAGTCTGCCCCTAGAAATGGCTGTTGAGATTGCTTCCAGTGCTTTTACAGTGATAAATAATGCAGTTCAAATTGGCTCACACTGGAATGTGGGTTCTATGACAGGTACCTGGCCTTGGCAGAACCCTGACATCTGGCCCAGTGCCTGACTCAGAGTTGACGCCTAATAAATATTTTCAAGTGAGTAAATAAATGAATGGCTATTTGGGAAGCACTTGTATAAATCTGTTTGTGGAGGCTTGTCAGAAGTAAAGTTATGTTTTCATTCTCCAGCTATTCTTCTTCTTGACGTTTACCAAGTGAACTAGGCCTTGAAATCAATACTTATTTTAATTAAAAAAAGTCTTCCTGGGTTAAGAAGAAACATTCAAAGCTGCCTATGTTTTAATTATTTTCATTTTTATATTTAGGGTTGCCCTTTTTTCAGAGTTTGCAACAAGAACTTGCATAGAAATGGACTTAATGTATTTTGTTAGTAAAGTTTCCCCAACATTTCATTTAGGCAAGGTTATGGAAAAACTTCACAGGACCAAAGATATTTTCTTGTGGTATTGGTGATCAAATCCAGCACCTAGTAGATACAGGCAAGCACTCTACTGCTGAGCTATATTCCTAGTCCTGATTAAAGATATATGTAGCCTATAAACTTGAGATTTGTTCCTGAGTTAATAGACTTAACAGCCATTGGTTGGGATGGAGTGTTGAAATCATCCTTTTGCCTGGGCTAACCTCTAACCTTGATCCCCTGATCTCTGCTTCCTGAGTAGCTGGTATTCTAGACTTGAGCCAATCATGCTGGGCAAAAGTATTCTCAAGCTTCTAGATGAAAAAAAGATAGATTTCTGACAGCTAGTTTTACTGTATCCTTGCTGACCAATGCTAGATACATGACTGAAGGGATGTGAAAAAAATGCAGTTAGAGACTAGTAGAAATTCAGATGATGGAATCTTAAAAAGAGAGAAATAAACCTTAGTCAGATGGAGTCTGGAGAAGCAAAGTCCTTTGCAGCAGTGACAGTAGGTCTGAAGGTTATTTGTCTTCTGTTATTTGCCTTTGAGTGTGTGTGAACATTTTTGCTCAAGGCTAGCATTCTACCACTCGAGCACAGATATATTTCTATCTTCTTTTATAGAGGTTAGTTGGAAATAAGTATTTCATAGAATTTTCTGCCCAGACTGGCTTCCACACACAATCCTTAGATCTCAGCCTCTTAAGTAGCTAGAATAACAGGTGTGAGCCACCGGTGCCTGGCTGTTTTTGCTTTTTTCCCTCTCCCTTTTCATAACCCTCCTAGAGAGACCCATACATGTGAAAACCAGTGGAACAGAACAACTACACAGACAACAAGAAAGCCAGCATGAGGAAATGCTAGAATCAGGAATAGACTGGCATTTGTGTCCCTTTGTGCAGCACAAGGTTGATGAGACAAGCAGCACCTGTGAGCCTGATGCCCTCCCAGCCCAAAGGGAAGACCTCCTTAAGAGGAATCCAGCTAAGTAGGTAGAGATCAGAAACATGTGCTTGATTCTACAGTGGGTGGTACTTTGGAGAGGTGAGGAAAATTTCCCTCACCCTATCAGAATTCGGGAAAAGTGCTGCTGAGCTTTTCTGTAATCTACTTCTTCCCTAGGACGCCTGCCCACCCTGAATCAGTGAATCTGAGTTCACAGGCTCAAGGGGGAATTTCATCTAAAGATGAGTATGCCTCGCATCTACCTCTGAGAGGCTGCTGTTAATCAGTGGATACTTCACTGTCCTAAGAAAAAGCCTGTGACAGGCTGGAAGCAAAATGGTGCCTAACTGGAACTTCTCTGTAATTCAGTGTACTTAATTCAAGGGGTAGATATCCACACAAAAATCCAGGATATGGATGTCCCTCGTGTCATTGTTAAGTCTAACAATAAAGTTCCCCAAAGGTAACCAACTGGAGCAGCCAGAGAGCACTTACCCTTGCCCACTTCCATATCAAGACATGCCAGTGTTAGGGAATTCCCCTTATTTATTTTGTACTTGGGGTGCTGCCAGGACGCACACATAGCACAACCTGAGTGGAGCAAAGAGAGGGAGAGGCAGAGTACTGCTCTCTCTCCAACTTGCTGGGCTACTGTGGTCAAAGTTCTAGAGTGTGAACTGACTGAGCGGGGAAGAGCTCAGCCATTTTATTGACAGACCTTGGCTGGCAGTCAATCTCACTCTTAACAAAGAAGAAAAACTATTCTTTTCTTTCTTTTCCTCTCTGTATTAAACAGTGGCTTATTCTACTTGCCTATTCCTCACGCTATTACTCATTTTTAAAATTCCTTTACCATCCCTGCTATTAGAACCCTTTCCAACAACAACTAAATTATATAACTATACATTAGTAACTGCCTCCAGCTATCACATTCTATTCTCCTTATCCCAGTCTTCCATACTCCGTATCGCTTTCCTCACCCTCCTTCCTCTTAATAGCTTTGTTCTAAACTTTACAAATAGTACTTTTATTTGTCTAATCCTTTGTAGTAACTAAAACCACAGCCCTATGCAGATATAACAGGATTAATCATGTTGATAGTGTTATCATTTAACTGTTTATAAAATCCGGATGTGTTTGGAATTGGTGAATTTATGACTAGAGCTACATCCCCAATGCCAACAATAGAAAATGGCTCATCAACCCAGCCAACACTCACTTCTCAGAATATAGAGGACAACTTAATGGGATGACTTCAGGCAACTAAAAACCCAAACCACAAATGAGTAAATCTCAACAGAGAAATAGAAGAAATATGAGGAAGCAAGGAAATACAAAACCTCTAGAAACCAAAAAATTATGCAGCAAGGGATCAGAATGACAGTGAAGAGGAGGAAACCTCATATACTGAGCTAAAAGAATGATGTTAAGAATGTCCAGTAAAATGAAGGAGGACATTTGCAAGCAATTACATTAATTCAAAGAGGACACAAATATATAAAGGATGTCAGTGTGAACACAAATAAAAAGCTAAATGAATGGCAATAAAATAAATAGCTAAGTAAACTGAAAGAGAACATAAACAGCTAAAAGAATCAAAGAAGAGCTGGGCGCTGGTGGCTCACGCCTATAATCCCAGCTACTCAGGAGGCTGAGATCTGAGGATTGCAGTTTGAAGCCAGCCCATGCAGGAAAATCCATGATACTCTTATCTCCAATTAACCACTTGAAAACCAGAAATGGAGCTGTGACTCAAAGTGATAGAGCACTAGCCTTGAGCAATAATCTCAGGGACAGTGCCCAGGCCCCGAGTTCAAGCCCCAGGATCAGAAAACAAAAACAAAAACAGCATGATATCAGCACAAATAGACCTGAAGGTGAATGGAACAGATTAGAAGGCTCTGAAATGAACCCACATACCTACAGTGATTTGATTTTTGACAAAAAGAGCTAAAAATGTATGTTGGAGAAGCCTCTTCAATAAACTGTGAAAACTGGATATCTGCATGCAAAAGACTGGAATCCTCTTGTACCAATATTAATTCAAAATGGGTCAAAGACATTAAGTCCTGAAACTTTGGAAATACTACACGAAAGAATAGTGAAAACACTTACTGGTGTGGGCAGGAAGGGCCTATATATCAGAAATCCACTGACTCAGCAAATACAAGAGTTGACAAATAAGATTGTATCAAGGTGGAAAATTTCTGTACAGAAAAAGATGCAGTTACTAAGCCAAAAAGACAGCCTACAGATTGAGAGAAAATCTTTGCCAGCCATACATCTTATGAGTGCCTAATAACCAGGATACATCAGGAGCTTAAAAAACCCAAAGAATCAACATAATTAGTAAATGGAAAAATGATTGGAACAGGCATATCTTAAGAATCCAAATGATCCATAAATACATAAAGACATGCCCAACATCTCTGGTTGTAAAGGAAATGCAAATAAAAATGACACAGATTCCATCTCACTCCAGTAAGCATGGCAGTATAAGGATAGAGAGAAGATGTGGGGACAAAGGAACCCTAATACAGTGTTGGTGGGACTGTAAACCAGTGCAACTGCCAGGAAAGTCAATATTGAGGTTCCTCAAAAAACTAAAGATTGATCTACCATTGATCCATTCATACCACTGTTGAGTGTTTATCCAACGGAATATGTCAGGATATAATAGAGGCACCTGAAAATTCATGTTCTTTGCAACACTATTCCTAAGAGCCAAGCTATGAAACAACCCGCATGTCCAAAAACTGATGAGTGGATCAAGTAAATGTAGTATATATAAACAATGGAACATTATTTAGCATTAAAAAGCATGGAATATCATTTGCAGGAAAATGGATGAAGTGAAGTCAGCCAGTCTCAGAAATATAAAGGCCATATGATTCCTCTCATATGGGGGTTTCTTTTAGACATAAAATATAAGTGTGGGGATACTCTTAGATGAGTGAACTAAGGGACATGTTTTTCCAAGACACAGCTGACACGTCAGCCGTGTTCCTGGCCCTAAGAATTATCACACGCAGTGATCCATGAAACACGAAAAACATGTAGCTCCACCATGGCCTACAAGAATGTATGAAAACAAAATGGTGGGGGTGTGTGGAGATATGGGGATATGGGGATATACCTTCTTAGATGGGATCTTTGGGATGGTGGAACATTTTTTTTTTTTCCAAGGAAGGCTGACACTTCAGCAGTGTTCCTGGTCTCAACAATGATCACACACCCTGATTCACGAGAAATGAAAGCATGTAGCTCCCCCATGGCTCACGAGAAAGTTTAATTTATGGCTTCATTGTTAAAGTGCATGTGCAGTACAGCTGGTGTTGTTCCCTGGTCAAGCTCTATTTGCCTTTCTATTACTGATTACGATTGTCTGGAATGCTAACAGCTTGATAAAAAGCCATGAGAAACCAAGCAGGGTCACTGTTTTCCCCAGAGGCACGGTGTGCAGGTGCTCAGTACGTGGATGTCTGAGCCATTTCAGTGCACATATGAGCATAGATGATATATTTATAATATACATACACATTTTATACACATATGTACATATACATGTATATACTCATATATAAGTATATGCATCTATATTATATATTCTGACAAAGCATGGTATATGCATGTATGAAATATCATGGTGAAAAAATACACATTTTAACAAAAAACAGATATTAGGAAGTTGAAACATAGCTTTTCTGAGGTATAGGTAGGAACCTGGGGGAAGGGGAAGGATGAACAAAGATGGGGAAGGAAATTAAATGTAAATACTTTATGTACACATGTGAGGATGGAACAAAGACTGGTTTGGGAAAAGAGAGGGGAGAAGGGAAAATGATTGAGATAGGGATTGTGATCAAGATGCATTGTATCCACAAATGACATGTGAAAAGGAGCCTCCTTGTGCAGCTAACGGATGCTGATCAAAAATAATAAAGTAAAACGTTCCATCATGTCACTTCGTATAATGCCAAGAACCCAAAGAAGTCATCATCAACTTAGTCACACATTCAGGTACAGGAACATTTATTGTAGTGTGTGTTTTTTTTTTTCATGTGAAAACATTGGAAGCAGCGTAAATGTCTGACATTTAGATAGATATCTATAGCTATATGTCTATCTTTGGAAATAACACACCTACTTCTATAAGACGATGACTGGTTTTTATGTTCAGATTTAAACTTTTCCTCATTTTCCAAATTTTCACTGTGTCTATGTATAACTTTTTTTTTTTTTTTTGTCATAGGGACGTCTTTAAAAGTTGATAGGAGGGCTGGGAATGCAGCTTAGTGGTAGAGTGCTTGCCTAGTATACATGCAGTCCTGGGTTCAATTTCTCAGTATCACATAAACAGAAAAAGCCAGAAGTGGTGCTGTGGCTCAAGTGGTAGATTGCTAGCCTTGAGCAAAAGAAGCTCAGGGACAGTGCCCAGGCCCTAAATTCAAGCCCCAGGACTGGCAGAAAAAAAAAAAAGTTGATACGAGCCTTGCTTTTTCTTGCAGTTTACATTTTATTTATAATTTTCTGTTTTGTTTAGTTTAGGAGAATATTTCCCTATGATAGCTCAGGTTGTCCTTGAACTTGCTAGATAGCCCAAGGTGAAATTAAACTAGTAATCTTTGTGTCTCAACTTTATAAGTGCTTGAATTACGGGCATATTTCACTATGTCTGGCTATTTATAGTCTTATAAGAAATTTATTTAATAAATTCTTTGCTTCTTGCTATCTTTTAAATATAATCTTATTATGTGTTATACTTTTTGTTAAGAAAACTAAATTGGGAACATACAGCATCTGAAATTCATCTAATTATGTATTTCTTTTCTTAAGATTTATTTTATATTTACTTATTTCCAAAGTGTTGTCAGACACCTTAGTGAGTAGACATAAAGACACAAATGATGACACAAGCTTGGTATTTTATCCCAGAAGTACACTTGAATGAAACCTACTGTTTAGCAATTAAGAACCTTTACAACTAAAGCTCCATCAGTCTCTTAAGGGATGATCTTGGGGCAATGGTCATGGACAGCTATCTAGTTTTCTCAACCTGAACTAAATTATAACTATGTTTATTAGAGAGTCTCTTCCTCTGTTTACAACTCTCACTCTGCCCCTTCATTTGGGGGAGGTAGATACAACATAAAATTCTTAAGAGAATCAGGCAGGTTCTACCTAAGTCCCTCAGTTTTTGCCCAAATATAATGTCTTCATTTTGGACAGCAAGAACACCCAGGATTTGTGTGCTCTTGATGTTGATTCTTACTTCTTATTGTTAACCTTCTTCCAGGTCCTACAAATGTGTACCTCTCCACACAGACGCCTTGTATTGCATGCTTTCCCTTCCACCTGTCAGCAGTCCAACCCCGTGGCCATCTCCAGGTGTGTAACCACTTCCACTCATCTTGGAAATAGTACCCTGGAGAATTACTTCTGGGGTAATTTAGATTTAAGGGCAAAACTACACTTTTTTCCCATAGAACAGTAAGAACAGTTTCAACCAGGGACAAATTGCTGCTTTCGGCTCTAGTTCCAAGATCCTTTCAGAGCTTAGATTTTAGCCCTTCGCCACCACCCACCACATCCCCCATGGCACAACCAAACAACCATACATTGACAAGTTGGCTCACCTTTCAGGAAGGAGTGGGTGCTAGAGCTGAAGTTAGGATGAGATTAACATCTGTACATTCTTGTCTTTATACAAAGCAACATTATGGACATTCCAAATCCTGTTAGTTGATACATGTAATTGAGAAACCCTGTTTTTCTTCCCTCCTCCTCTAACCCCATAATACTGAATTCTCCAAATTGGTTTTGACCACACAGGCAGCCCTCACCTGACAAATAGATTAGAGTTCAATAATTCACTTCATTCCTTGGTGTGAGGTTTCCTACTAAAACATTTTAATGAGATATTTTCTCTGGTTAGTCAACTCAAAAAAACTACATAATTACATTGTTAAAATAGTATGTAACAATGTTGCAAATGAGCAAATCAGAAAAGAGAGGCATTGAGATGGGTTTGGGAAGACGGTGAGTCTGATCAAGGGATACTGGACGCATATATGGACATATTACAATGAAACCTACTTGTATAATTAATTGATGGTAATAAAAATGTGGAAAAATAGGAAAGGGAATGCATCTGAATAGGACAAAACATTATATATATATATTTATATATGTATATATACATATATGTATATTTTGAAAGTTGATTTATTTTTAAAAGACTTCTTTGGAGAAAAATGAATAGATAAATAAGACACTTGTGGAGTTTCCAAAGAGGTCTGAATATTTAGAGGTTGTGGGCAAGTTTGACATTCTTTTTGCTGTATTTTCATTTTGAATGTTTGAGAAACTCAGTCTTAGGCTAGAGATGTTGCTCAAGTGGTAGAGCACCTTCCTAGCAAACATGAGATCCTATATTCTAACTCCAGTACTAGCAAACTAAACGAAACAGAACAAAACAATGACAAAGACTTAAAGAGAAATCCAGTCCTTTATTTTGTCTAGTTTTGCTTTGAAATACATCTTTGATTTTCCTTGATACAAAAAAAAAAGTGAGTGCTCTGCACTCACATTTGCCTAGCATTCTATTATTATTATTTTTGTTGTTGTTATTGTTATTATAGTGTTAGGGTAACTCGAAACCAAAAGAGTAAAATAGAGAGGAAGTAGGTTTTCTAAAGGCAGCCTATCAAAATGTAGCAGAAGCATGGAGGAGCTGGCTCAGCCTGAAAAAGGCTATAAGGTAGGGAGATAAGCTGACATTGACAGGAGAAAGGGGCAGACAGATGACAGATTTGCCCATAGCTTTACTGCAGGGACACAAAGGGCAAACTAAATGCTCTGTTCCAGCCATCATGTGTCTAGCCCATATGAGTTGGGGTTCACAAAGCCAAGGGACTAAAAAAAATGGAATCAGCTTTACCTACAATTCAACCTAAGAAGACTCATTTTGAATAATCATAGATTTAAAAAGCAACCTTTTTTTCCCCAGATCTTTTCAAATGTTCTCTGCCCAATCCAGTAATTATTTTGGAAGTCAAATTCAAGTATTAATATCTCTCTTTCAGTTTACTTAACAAACACTGTCTTGTCATTTTCTTTTCATTCTTTCTATTCTTCAGCTGCTGTATCTAGTATTTACTGCCTGGTGGAAGATGTTTTGATTTTGTGATAGACCTTTAATGTGAGGGTGTGGATCTGGGGAAAGTGTGTGTGTGTGTGTGTGTGTGTGTGTGTGTGTGTGTGTGTGTGTGTGTGTGTGTGTGTGTGTGTGTGTGTGTGTGTGTGTGTAGTGCACATGTGGGACGTTTGAAGGGCATTTTCTCTAGCCTTTTTGTGTTACTTCGCATAGGTGATATGGAAGAATGATTAGCGGTTTAGCAATGCCAATATCCATTATGGAAGTGAAACATCTTCTTTTTACTTGGATGTAGATCTACTTTGAATAAGCAGTTTATGTATAGCCAGCTGTAGCATAAGAGAAGAATACAGATTTCAGGTTGTACCCTTTTTTCTCCATTTTTTCTAGCTATAATAGATTAAAAAATAAGCCAGCTTAGACATATAGGTGAAAAATAACCCCAGAGGGATGGTGGTTCTGAGATAGAAGGGTTCTTAGATAGCTGTATGGGACAGAGCTATAATACATCCCTGAGCTGTCTACCCTGACATGTTTCATGGGGCTCAGAGAAATTTAGATTTGCTTAAGGCATTGTAAATTTGAATTTTTGTAATAGTAGCTAGAGTATGTCTTAATAGCACATGATAGAAGGAGGGGAGAGTAGTCAATCTAACTAGATGTTACATTTTCAAGAAATCTGATCAGTAGACTATGGATGGACATGCACTATAAGAAGGTGGCCAGAAGCTTTTATATTGTCTCTGTTGATACTAAGGAAGTAGCTGAACCTTAAGAATATCGTATGATTTTCATTCAATTCATGTAACACCTGAAAATGCATTGAGAATAATAATAATAATCATTGCTATTCAATAAAAACTTAATTCATTCCCTAGAAGAAATGATTAAATGCCACCCCAATACTCTTTTGCTGAACTTAGTTAATATTTAATATCCTGTGTTTGTAGAGTTCAGGTTTTAAGAAGGAAGGATTAGGGGCTGGGTATGAGGCTTAGTGATAGAGTGTTTGCTTAGTATACATGAAGCCCTGGGTTCGATTCCTCAGTATCACATAAATAGAAGAAGAAAAAAAGAAGGAATAATTAATGAACATGTTCAAAAGAATACATCATGGAACACAGAATTATTCTTTAGTTAGGGAGAGAATACAATGTGTAGATACTGTGTGAGTTCACACACATGCTTCAAAAGAAAAAGAGCTAAACTTTAAGTTATATTGACAACAGAAACTGGGGAAAGTAGTACACCTAAATTTCCATATCCCAGAGTTCACGGAAATTACCAAGTGTCATTTCATAGCTGTAAATGATATATAGGAAACAAGGGATATCAATTTTCTTTTTTCCTTTTTCCTTTTTCTTTTTTGCCAGTCCTGGGGCTTGAACTTAGGGCCAGGGCACTGCCCCTGAGCTTCTTTTGCTCAAGGCTAGCACTCTACCACTTGAGCCACAGTGCCATTTCTGCCCTTTTCTGTTTATATGGTACTAAGAAATGGAACCCAAGGCTTCATGCATGCTAGGCAAGCACTCTACCACTAAGCCACATTCCCAGTCATTATCAAATGTTGATTATGCCTCTGGGCTTCTGCAAGAATTCTTATTCTTTCCAAGCATATGTAGATTGAGTATGCTATAAAAGTTAACTTCTCCAACAGAAAGGGAAACATCCTTTGCCTAGAGTACATATTGGATTTAATCAACTGAAGTCATTAAAGCCACTTACACCAGGACTGTGAGGGTTTTGGCCAATGCCCTGGATGGGTTGGGGATGTGCCCAGCACCCTCCCACTCAGTATGCATCTGGAAGCTCCCCCTTCCTTTCAGTGCAAGAGAGTCTGGCTGGGGAGGGGTGAGGCGTCTGTGTTGGCCGGGAAGCACAGGGATGCATATCAATCACTCTGTTTGGCGGGTAGCAAAAACACATTACCCCTTTACTGAGTCACGATGCTGGCCTTTCCTCAGCCGGAAAGGGGAACCTCTTTACTGCATGGATAGTGCTATTACCTTCAGTCAGAACTGGTATTTGCAAAGTATTTCACAGTTTACAGAATCTTCTAGATCATTTGTTTTCACATTGCTAGGAACTACATTTAGATAGCAGATTCTGATGTGCTGTTTGGATCATCCAAACACATCTTTCTGATTCAAGAGCAGAGATATGTAGAACTTCCCTCTTGGATGCATGATGAAATAGGCCAAAGAATCTCCCAAGCCAGAAACTCTCTGACTTTATTATTTTTTTTAATGGTAACATTTTCTAATGTTACTACTATCATTTTATCAGGAACATCACCCCGCAGAAATCTCTTCATGAATATTTCTCTGTCCATGTTTCCTACCTTTCCACCCTACTTAGTTGGTTGTTTAAACTGTCAAGGGAGAATATCCTGTTAATTCTTTTTGTTTTTTTTTAATGGTTGGGGACTGTACCCAGAACTTCATGTATGCTAGCCAAGTTGTCTACCTCCAAGCCACATTCCCAACCCCAAACTTTGTTTTCTTTCTTCCTTTTTTTTTTTTTTTTTTGTGGTCCAGTCGTGGGGCCTGAACTCTGGGCCTGGGCGCTGTCCCTCAGCTCTTCAGCTCAAGGCTAGCGCTCTACCAGTTGAGCCACAGCCCCACTTCAGGCTTTTTTCTTTTTGCTTTTGTGGTGCTGAGGAATCGAACCCAGGGTCTCAGGCATGCAAGGCAAGTGCTTTACCACTGAGCCACCTTCCCAGCCCCAAACTTTGTTTTCTACCTTTCACTATTGTCTTTGATACTGTTGACTTCATTTTGCCCTAGCTATATGTTGTCAAAGCATTTCAATTCCCACTTCTACTTTTGAACCCATTAAAATCACCAACATATGGCTCTTAGGTTATGAAGGAAGCAAAGCCATGTGTATCCTATTTGGAAGGCCAGGAGAATCAGTAACTCTAGCAGCCTCTCCACGTGTTCTTTTCCTTGTCTGTTGATCACAGATGATCAGGTGTCCCCGGGGTACCCTGAATGACTACTTTCTCTCAGTCACTTTTAGGGATTTTGTAGCCCACTTACTTTTATTTTCCTACTTCTTCACAACTCACTAGTTCTATTAGCAGTATCTCTTTTAGTCCATCTGTATGCCCCTACCGAGTTTACCTACCCAGGTCCTAAATTAGTAAATCCGCCTCTCTGTACATATCTGTGAATCATCTTTTGCTTAGTATCACTGTGAGCATTTCAACTCCAAGTTTATACAATGTTATCAGTATTGATGACAGTAATTTCACGTCTCCTTTCACTGATTCAGCTTAATTAGGGTTACTGATTTGCATTCAAATTCTCCAAAATGCCAGGGGATAGAAATTTATGCTCCCCACACATTTTTTTGACTCCCTACCTTCCACATGGATCCCGGCCCCACTCACCAGCCATTGAAGAGACAACAGCGATGCTTCCATTGCTTTGCTTCAGCATGGGCAAGGCGGCTACGGTTAGGACCACGTAACTGAAAAAGTTGACCTCCATGCTTTTTCGCACATAGTGGATATCATCATGAAAAGGACTCAATGAAGAGTTGGTGATGTGGTTGAGAATAAGCATGTCTAGTCCTCCTGCAAGAGATGGCTATGTTCAGAGAAACCATCTGGGGTTGGTCCCTTTCACTTCCCCTACCAAATGCTTTAGGGTGACTTTCAAAAGTGAAGTCCAGAGAAGCAAAGAGGAGAAACAACCTTACCCAGGAGTTTTCCTGCTTTAGCAACAAATTGTTCTGCAAATGCCATGTCTTCCATGGTGCCAGCAATGTAGTGTGCTGAGGCTGCGCCAAGTTCTAGGCAGTGGGATACCACCTGCAGAGACACGACAGAAATGGTGTCAGTCTTGTAGACTTCTCTGTGCAGTTTGAAGTAACTGGAGCTGAAATTAGTTTGCTTACAGCTTTGATTGGATAAGAAATGGTGTGTGTGTATGTACGTGCGTGCATACGCTGCTACTAGGCTAGTGCTTGAGTCACAGCTCTACTTTCAGCTGATTGGTGGTTAATTGGAGATAAGTGTCTCACAGACTTTCCTGTCTAGGCTGGCTTTGAGCTGTGAGCCTCAGATCTCATCCTCCTAAGTAGCTAGGATTACAGGTGTGAGCCCATGGCACCCTGCTGTGGATTTCCAATCATACTGTCATAATCATTGTCTTCTGACTGAAATATATTTTTGAAACATGATGGGATTTAAATAGATAAATCATGTCTGTGCTGGGGTTTTAGGTCCATGAATTATACTCATGTGGGGTTTGTAAATACATGTTCCTGACTGCATTGCGGGCATGGGTACTTGTTACTGTGCCTATAATTCTGGGATTGTGAGTGTTAGTACATCCTTGGACTTGTGAATCTGTGAGAAGGTATTTGCCTGAGAGTCTACATGGGCATGAGACATGTATTCATGAGCAGGTACTGAAAATTCAGTATCTGAACATAGGTCTCTGTGATTCCATGGGTAAATGTTGGTGAATAGGTGTGAAGCTGAATGAATATGCAATGCGTGTGTGCACACACACAGTTGAGGGGTGTAGGAATGAATATTTCTATATTGTTACGAATATGTAAACCTGGATATGAAAGTGTATAATTGACAGGAAGTGGGAGAGAGAGAGAGAGAGAGAGAGAGAGAGAGAGAGAGAGAGAGAAGGGAGGGGGAGAGAGAAGGGAGGGGGAGAGACAGAGAGACACTAGTTCTGTATCTATATAAGTATATATGAGAACATAAGTGGGCAAAGAACCATCACCTTTTGTAGAGTTTCTTTTGACCTTGCTGTCACCACCACATGGGCCCCCATTTTTGCCAGATGATAAGCTATTTCTCTTCCAATCCCCTTGCTGGCCCCTGTCACAATCACTTTCTTTCCTTGGAGCATCTCTAGAACACCAGAAAAGGAAGTGAGAACCATCCTTGAGCTGGCAGCAGCATTTCTTCTCCCTCTCAGGATATGGGCAGCCTCGTTCTACTTTCCATCTCTAAAGGTTCTGAACTCAGACCACTTTGTCTAAAACTGTAAATCACTGAAAAAGCAATTCAAGTCATTCATAAACATGTTCTAAAGTGGGGTTTTGGCCTGGTTAATGAAAAAATCTAAGCCTTCCCACTGTCATTTCTCAAAATATCCATGTGCAGAGATCCTAAGAACAAGGTCAGAAAGGTCATGGTTCAGTTAAAATGCTGGCATTCTAGACAGTTCTGAACTCATCTAATTTTACGCAACTGAAAAGGAAATTTTGAAAGCAATCAAAAGACACGTGTTTATAGGAAGTCCAGGGGTTTTCTCTCACTTCTACTTAGCCATCAACTTTAGCGTCCATTTTTTTAAACTTCCCAATTACCAGTCTCTCCATAAAGCCCAGTTCTTTGGCTGATTGTAAATTTGAGTATTGCCTTCATTTGTGTCAATTTGAAACCTTTGTCCATTAAGGATGCGTACTTATTTGGCAAGATTTTGACAGCATGATTATCCCTCCTCACACCTTTCCTGCCCACAATTCGTGGATAGCCTGGAGGACACAGAGATACAGATTCCCCTCATTCTTCCCCACCCCCACTTTTTTTTTTTATTGTCAACTAAGGATCATGAACATATCTTGATCCTTAGGAACACTTTAGCAACTCTGTGTTTTCTAGCCTATTCCTCCCAAATTAGACATATTGGTACTTACCTGGTTTGAATTCTTCATTTTCAGAATAGTAGTAGAAGGCCAAGAAGAGCACCAGAAGAGAGAGCACATATTTGTTCATAAAAGCCATCAGACAGGGAACTGGCCCAAGGAGTCCTGTAGGACACACAGAGAGAACCTACTGAGCTTTCCACAACCTCCTAGGCAGGCAGCAGCCTCTGAATTGTGACATCAGGGACGGGGGAGGCTGGAGTAGTCTCAAGGCAGTGCTAGCCAATTTCCCTGTCAGAGCAGCGATTGGCTTTGGGTGGGATCCCATTCGTCCCTGGCAGCCTGCGTGGTAGATTTCATAATGGACAATGTTTACTCCATTTCATTGAGCAAGAGGAGACATCCAGATGGCCAAGCTCATGGCTGTGCAGGATTGGATTCCTGAGCATCCCTCCCCCCCCCCATCCCCACCCCGGCATCTCCTTCTTGACACCATTTATACCAGGGATCAATGGCCTTTCAAAAGTGGTTTTTCAAAGGGAGGGAAAGAGAGGGAGAGAGGGAGAAAGAGAGACAGAAAGAGAGAGAGAGGGGGAGAGAGAGAGAGAGAGAGAGAGAGAGAGAGAGAGAGAGAGAGAGAGAGAGAGAGAGAGAGAGAGAATGTGGAGTTTTTGGAGAAATGTGAGTAATAGCAAAGAGAGCCAAAGAGAGCCAAATCTCACTCTCAGCCCCACCCCCCAGTCGGAAGCAATTAAAAATAACAGCACAAAACAGCAAAATAAACTCAAGGGGGAAAAAAAAGAAGTGCACATCTTAGGAGATAAAAATAAATAAAAGTAAACAAGCCTTATAAGCCTCACACTCAAGTTCAATGGCAAAGTATTACAACATCAAAGGGAAATTGCAATCCAGCCAGAACCCAGATGGCGGGAAACCCAAGACTAGTTCAAGACTCTCAGGCAAGTGCAACAGAACATACACTTATGACTTTAACAGGGAATAAAGAAGTAATGAGTGCCAAAAAAAAAAAAAAGCTCTAAGCTATTAAACTGGGTCGCGCAAATGCTATGGAGGGACAAGAAACATGGAAAGGGTGCTGGGGTGAAGAGACCCGTATAGAAGGAAAGAATGGATGGATTCCCAATGACCCAGGGAAAAATGGATTTAGTAATTATAAGAGGGCCAAGAGGAGGAACCTCCTAGCAACTTATTATCAGAGACCACGTAGAAATAACCACATCAGTATATCTATATTAAGATTTCTTTAGGGTCTACTCTTATTAGAGGAAGACAAAGGCGCAATGCCTATGTGTATCTGATCACATAAAATAATATTGATTGAAATGGAAAAAAGGCTTCTTTAAGTTTAATCCCCAAAGAAAGAGTTTAAGATGTGCCATTGTTAAATTCTTCAACTAGCCCCATCATGAAAATTACCCTGCCACAAAGCAAATCTTGAATTCTGCAAGTTACTCATAATAAAGCAGGAAAAAAAAACAATAACATTAAAAATGTGACAATAAGAATGAGTCTAAGTTCTTTGGAGGATGATGAGATTGGGGATGGAGGGAGAGCTGGAATTTACACAAAGCTAAGAGGAATGGAGTTATGATCCTAAATACAGTATCTGGAAACATTCAGTGAATTTTTAATTCAGAGTCAGAGAAAATAATTTAAGACCCAGAGGAGATGAAACAATTTGTCAACAAAGGCTCCCAGCTGTGAGGTTCACTTCCAGAAAACAATGATGATTTGAGAACAGTGAGAGCTAGTTAGAACTCAAGGTTCAAGGAGGACAGAGACAGGAAAAAGATCAAAGGCAAGTAAAAATTAGGTTACATACTGTCTGAACTGCCAGATATATTTGCATAATTTTATAAAAGACTTCATGCTACCAAGCCGTATTACAAACCAGATTTCATTTTCATCCTTACAGGAAGAAAGTATAAGGTTTATTTTTTTCTAATCTTACATGACTAACAGTGAAATTATGTGGAGTTTTGCTTTAAAATATCATGACACTGAAATAATAAAAACAGGGGCAGAGTAGGGAAGTTTGTTCTCTACCAAGAACAGAAATAAAGAACCACCATGCTTAGCCTTGAAGAACTTTTGCATGCATCTTTTGTGTGTTGATGTTAATACATTGGAAATTGAGACTGAGTATTTTTAAAATTCAATAATACATAAGCATCCCTTCCATCAGCAGTCAAGGCAATGACATTATCACACACCCTGAAGCCTCTGGAAAAGTTAAATAATGTCTTAGTATGATTATGGAAATAATTTGACCTTTCAAACTCCCAAAAGGGTCTTAGCCACCACACTTTGACTAAATTATGCAACAAACCCAGAATTCACTGCATGCCTGTATTTGCATGGCTGGTTCTCTCATTAGCTTGTAAGCTCCTGGAGAACATAGGTTATTCCTTTTTCATCTCTGCCCTCAGTCTTGTTCCAGATTAGGCATTCAATAAACTTCTGCTGTTTTAATTCAGTTTTTGAGATTCTGTGGCAATAAGAAAATCGCATCTTCCTGGTGCCTGATTCAATCCAGTGAAATTACTAGGATTCAGCACTCTGGTCAGAACAGATCAAACCCATCCCATAAGTGCTCTTCCTGAAATTTTCACCAAATTAAAACAAAACAACAACAAAAAAGCAACAGACAGTAGGAAATGTGATGCTTTCATTAGCGTTTGTTTTGAGCTACATTTCCCCTATTCAGCAAATTCTGTGTGTGTGTGTGTGTGTGTGTGTGCGCACGCGCGCGCGTGCGTGTCTATTGGGGCTTGAACTCAGGGTCTTAAACTCTTGCTGAACTTCATTCAAGGTTGGTTTTCTACCACTTGAGCCACACTTCCATTCTGACTTTTTTGCTGGTTCATTGGAGATAAGTCTTAGGGATTAGGTTGGCTTTAAACCATGTTCCTCAGATCTCAACCTCTTATTAGCCAAGACTACATGTATGAACCACCTGATTCCTGGTTCCAGCATATTCTTTTTGACATAGCAAGGATGCTAGCTGTGGGCTTCACTCTTTGTTACTCCTCTTTTGTCATGCAATGGTCACCTACATTCTAGATCTGGCACTCTTGAACACATTCTAATAGTTTGCAAATACCCAGAGAGAACGGGCATCTCCAGCAGCAGGTGCATGTCAGAACTCTGCCAGTAACTCTCATTTAATCATTCTCACCAGAATAAATGGGCCAAAACCAAATTGCAAGGTGAGAACCATGTAGGTCATGAAGGAGCCAAGGGTCTGTGAGGGATGGGCCAGATTTGCAAGGACAGATAGGAGATAGCAAAAAAAAAAAAAAAAAAAATCCAAGTGGGCCTAGTGTGTGTGTGTGAGAGAGACAGAGAGAGAGATGGGGGGGGGGGGAGAGGTGTGTCATTTCCATGCATTTGGCATAAAATGTAGACCATGAAAACACCTGTCTGTCATTTCAGAGGCGGCAGCTGCAGAAGTTTTCAAGATGATTTGGTGGCTTTGTTTCAGAAAGTGGTCTTTTTCTTTTGGAAACCAATCCTGCTGGAGGCACAGTAGCTGACCTCAGAGTAAAAGGTGGGTGTTCAGAGGCTCTGCTTTGTCTCCCTTGGAGGCTAGCTCCAACACGTTGGAACTGGAAAGGCTTTTACTGTTATGTTATATCAGAATGTAAAACAAAAACAACAAAAACTCTTACCACCCTGTCCAGATTTTAGGAAGTCACAAATCTGTATCATAGCTGCCCAACTCTGTTGGCCAAGACAGAGAAAAGATGATCATTTTATATGTAATCTTTCCAGCAACTGTTCATCTTCTCCTCCCCATCCTCCTTCTCCTGCTCCCTGTATATCCTGACGGGCGAAGTTGGTTCTATTTGTCAATCCTTCTGTATGATCCCATATCCCAACACATTTTCACCTACTGGGAGCTCAGGTCTGGGAGTGAGAGGTAGAGGTGGGATAAATTGCCCTGTGTTTCCCATGTTTTCCTACTTGGCCTGGGTAGCATGTGGCAGGACCACTGGTGGTAGGTTCCTGGCATCTATTTGTGTGGGAGAACCATGAGCCTAATGGTCTGATTCCTTGTTCCACTATGATGGTAGAGCCCTAGATGAGATTAGAGATGCCATTTTTCAGGCTTTTCCTCTGGTCTAGCTTCCAAAGAGAGCCCTTGTCTGAGTATAGAGGCGAGAGGGCCACACAGTTACTAGAAAAAATAAAAAAGACTCCTTGGAAAGTTTTGGTCAAACATAGGCGGCGTAAGGTTGCTTGAGGGAGAGCCCCATACAAGTGAGAGACCATACAATGAGAGCTTGCCTTCCCACACACCCTGCTCAGCAAAGGCCCACCCAGAGCTTTTCCTTAGTCGCTCAGCTCAGCTTTCCGGAAGCACATCCAAGTGGCACTGACAGCCAGATGAGTTTCCTCAGGTGCCAATGGCATCCGCAGTAGATGCTCACACTCTAGCACGGCTGCAGTGAAGGGAGATTCGTTAGCATTAAGGGCCAACGAGGAAGGATCTGAGGGACACTTACCCTTTCTGCTTCCCTCTGGTGGGAAACAGAGTTGGCCAGATTGAACAAACAGCAATATCGGATAGCCAGTTAAATTTGAATCTCGGCTAAACAATGAATACTTTTAAAGGGTCTCGTTATCCCTCTCTTCACGACTGAAAGAGACATATTATACTGAAACATTAGTCATTGTTGATTTGAAAGCCACATTTAACTGGATGTGTTTTACTTGGCAACCTTGGAAGTGACGTAGGGCTTTGGAAACGCTGAGAAGTTCTGCCTTAGGTGTGGACAAAATACCATGGATCACGGCCACTAATACACCATCTTGCCCACCTTTGCCACAATGAGGTCCAGCAGCCTGGCTATGGATAGCCACCTAACAGGGCCTCAGTTGGAAAAGAGAAAAAGATTATATAGCACATGGAGGTTAAGTGGAAGATTCATCTTCTGATACTTATTTAGTTAGGCATTTGCCAGGAGTCAGATACTATAAGTGAAAAAGCAAGGGGAATTCTTTCCAGAAGCAGACAGGCTGGAAACGAATGTATGCAATGTGTCACCTCTGCACTGTTGGAAGTCTACAGTGAGGTGAGAATGTAGAGGAGGAAATAGCCCATCCCATGTGTGGGATGAAGAAAAAAGAGCTGAAATCTTGATGGGTATTGAAGTAGGAGGCAAATGCTGAAGAGTAAGTGAGCAAGGAAGGAGCTGGGCTCCAGGAGTGTGGGGAGGGAGGAGGCTTTGCTTGTGAATATCCCCTGCAGAGGAAGTTGTATGAGAGAACAGAAGGCAGTGTGAAAGAGAATGACATGTTTGGGAAACTGCAAACAGCTCCACATGGCTCATGAGTAGTGGGGTTACATGGAGAAGTCCACAAGGCCATGTATTTTGAGGGTCTTCAGTAGCCATTGCTAGATTCTGTCATTCTGGTGACTTATTTCCAGTCATGAAGTCTCTGAAGTCGTGGCTTCTCCATCCTCTTCCCAGAATGCACTTGTCCGCTGGTTCTTTGCAGGCCCTCTTTGCCCCACGCAGAAAATTATACATATACATACAAACTCTTCAGGCTTATTAGTCCAGTCTACTCCCTCCATCAGCATGGTCTGCCATCCATTCAAAGGCAGCCTTGCATCCAACCTTGCAAGGTTACAGCCCCTTAGAGCTATGTCCACCTAGACTTTTCTAATATGCCTTTTTTTCCCTCTTTGCTTTGGTTTATAACTACCTGGCCCCTCAGTAGCCCTTGGCACTTTTACCACTCCTTTCCTTTGGCCTTGGTCAGTTCATTTTCACTGGGGCTTCTTCCTACTTCTTGGACCGCTCTTTGGTGTTCTTTGTAGATGGTACTTCTCTTTTTTTGATTTGGTCCCGATTAATCTTTATTCTATCCACTCTCTTTGTTTCTTCATTTCCTCTAAGCTATCTCTCTCATTCTCATGCCTTCAGTACTATCTATGCACTAAGCCCTTACAATCTCTCTCTGGGGCAGCATTTTATCCTAGCTTTAGGTAATATGGCCAACTGTTTACTGGACCTCTCCTTTTGAATAGTTCAAATTCAACATGCCAAATGAATTTGATTATTTTTATCTTCAATGAAGTACACTTTATATGCCAGAAAATTATCTCATTTCAAATGTTCAGTAATTTTTAATAACTTTACAGAGTTGGGAACTATCACCACCATAATACTAATTCGGATCATTTTCATCATCCCCCAAAGATCCCTCAAACCTATTTATACTCATTCTCTAGTCTCATCCCTGAATCCAGAGGATCAATAATCTTCTTGTTACTATAAGCTTGTCTTTTCTGTACATGTCATAATGGTGGGTCCACCATTATGATTTTTTTTTTTTTTTTTGCCAGTTCTGAGGCTTGAACTCTGGGCCCTGGCACTGTTCCTGGGTTTCATTTGCTCAAGGCTAGCACATTACCACTTGAACCACAATGCCACTTCTGGCTTTTTTTGAGTAGTTTATTGGAGATAAGAGTCTCATGGACTTTCCTGTCAGGCTGGCTTTGAACCAGGATCCTCAGATCTCAGCATCCTAAGTAGTTAGGATTGTAGATGTGAGCCACCGGTGCCCAGCTCATTGTTATTTTTTGTTTGGCTTTTCCACTTAGCATGTTTTTAAGGTTCTTCCACATAGTGGCTTGGCATGATACTTTATTCTTTCATTATTGCCAAACCATATACCATTGTATGACTCTACCATCTTCTGTTCATGCGTTCATTGGTTTGCTACTATTTGTTTGTCCACTTTCTGTGGCTTAATGAATAGCGCAGCTATAAACATTGTTATAGCAGTCTATGTGGACATATGTTTTTATTCTCTTGGGTTCGTATTCAGGGGTGACACCCTGTGTTACATGATAAATTTATATGTAACTTTTAGAGAACTGCCAAGTTGTCTGGTGATTTTCTTATTTTTGTTTGCTATTTCCTAGTGGTCTCTATTTCAGTTCTTTTTTTTTTTTTTTTTTTTTTTTGTCAGTCGTGGGGCTTGAACACTGAGTCTGGGCACTGTCCCTTAGCTTTTCAGCTCAACGCAAGTGCTCTACCACTTGAGCCACAGTGCCACTTCCTGTTTTCTGGTGGCTAATCGGAGATAAGAGTCTCACAGACTTTCCTACCCAAGCTGGCTATGAACTGTGATCCTCAGATCTCAGCCTCCTGAGTAGCTAGGATTACAGGCGTGAGCCACCTGCGCCTGGCTTATTTTAATGTTTTTAGCCTTCACTCAGTGAATAATATAGAAACCCTTTACACCTCCCTTTTTATGTCTTTATATTCCATTAATCACTAAATCTCATCAATCTGCCCCCAAAGTATCTCTAGAAGCACTTCTGCATCCTTATCCACATTGTGAGTATCCTCACTCAGACCACTAATTTTTCTGTTTTTGTAACTTTGTTCATCTATGTCACCTTCTCCAAACCATTTATTTTTAAGAAAAAAATGTCCATGAAATATTTAGTACGAACCAGAGAACATATAAAAACAGTTGATGAAACATAGGAAAACAATGGGGCCAGGTGCCCAGTGGCTCACGCCTATAATCCTCGCTACTCAGGAAGCTGAGATCTGAGGATCCTGGTTCAAAGCCAGCCCGGTCAGGAAAGTCTGTGCGACTCTTATCTCCAATTAAACACCAGAAAACTGGAAGTGGTGCTGTAGATCAAATGGTAGAATGCTAACCTTGAGCAAAAAAGTTCAGGGACTATGCCCAGGCTCAGAGTTCAAGCCCCACTACTAAAAAGCAAAACAAAATACAACACACAATGGAAGCCTTGTAGGGTCATCATCCAAATCAGGACATGGATATTATTAATTGTTAGAGCTGCTTGGATTAACAGCCCCTCCCCACATCCTCTTCTCACGCCTGAGCCCAGTAATCACCTGACTGTTAATCACCTGACTGTGAGTCAGCAATAGACCCCAGGCTCTGAGGTCACTTCCTCATCTACAGAGGTCACTTCTCGAACTGACCAGATCATCCCTCCCTGGGACAGTGAGAGGCTTCCCAGGCTCTGAGATCACTTTCACAGTGCTGTGATCCCACCTCATGCTTTTCCCTATATAATCCCACTCACCCATAGTCCCCTCCCTCCTTTTCCTTCCCCTTCATCTCCTGTGGGCTGGCAGTTTGCTCTGTCCCTAATAAACTCTTTTATGCCTGAACCATGGGGCAGTTCACCTTCAGCCAACCTTGCACTAGTGACCTTCCTTGTGGATTCCAATCCGCTCATTTCCTCACACTGTGGCTGACCAGTGCCATTTTCAGTTTCAAAGGATTCAATGGTTCCCTGCTGTTCTTAGGATAAAGTCTCAAGTTCCTAGTTCAATTTTGTAAGTTCTTCTTGATCTTTGAAGTCTTTTAGCTACAACGGTGTGGATGCTAACTTGTCTCTCCTGGGCAAGATGCTCCCCGGGCTGGATACTTCTCTTGCTATCTCACTCATCCCTTTTTCAACCCATTAACTCCATCTTCCCCATTAGCCACAGCTCTGGGAGGGCAAAGGACCTGCCCATCATGCTTGGTGGCTCCATCATCTCCTGTTAGCACTGTATGTGGTATACAGTAGGTGCTCAATAAGCATCTTATGAGTGCTACTGAATGAAGTGTCCTCGAAATATGTAGATGGTAGGTGTCCCTTAGGTATTCAAAGCTTAGGGGAGAAGCCTAGGCTAGAGAGAGAGAGAGAGAACTTTGGAGAAGCCTAGGGCTAGAGAGAGAGATCTTTGGGAAACTGAATCTACTTAAGTTAAAGTTGAAACCAGATTGAGAGAGAGAGAGAGAGAGAGAGAGAGAGAGAGAGAGAGAGAGAGAGAGAGAGAGAGAGAGAGAGAGAGAGAGAGAGAGAGAGAGAGAGAGGCAGAGAGAGGCAGAGAGAGAGATAGAGAGACAGAGAGAGACAGGGACAGAGACAGACAGAGAGAATACATTAGGAAACTTTTTGTCTGTGACAGACTGCTGGGTGGAGCATCTTTTCAGCTAGTGGGAAAGATCCCATAATACAGAATGTAAGGACAGCAGCACCTCTGTGAAGTCGTGATTTATGGAGTCCAGTTCCAGACAACATGGCACAAGGCTTTGGAAAAGGAGCCCACAACTGACAATGACTGACTGAAGAGAGAGTTTGGCTGTGGAGCCCTCCGCTTCTGCTTCCAAATTCAGTGAGTTATTTTGGTATCACTTTTCCCCCTCTTTCCATGTTTTTGGAAGGCAGATGCATGTGGCTTCCCCATCTACCCATAAATCTTGAGGGAGGGTGAGGAAAAGAAGGTGGGGAGTTGAATTCCTTAAGAGCTTCCTCTCAGTCTTGGCCATCATGTGGGCCTCTCATTTTCCCTGTTTGCCTCATAGCACTGCTTCCCAATATCCACATTCCTTATGAGGCAGGAAAGTCTTTCCCACGTTTAATTTTCCCGTTTCAGTCTGATGGGAGGGTTCATGAAGTTTGAGAGCTTGACCACAGCCCTGCAGAATGATCCAGTTAATACGGAAGAATTTCTGGGTTTAGGATGCTGAAAGTTTGAACAGCTTCTGCCAGCAGAGGGAGCCCTAGGAACGAAAAGGAAGCCCAGACTAGAGGTTTATGGCCAGAGAGCAAGATATAACTTTTATTTTACTTAATATGTTTTCAGTAGTCTTAAGGGACTTGTGGATTAAGATAAAAGAGAATGCCAGAGGGAGGGTGAGGATATAGAATCATAATACACTGATTGTTAGCCCAATGAGCTCCCTTCCCAATAGCTTAGCATGCTCCTTTCCTAGGCAACACTAGGCCTATTTAGTAAAGGCAGTAAATAATCAGCCTCCAACCCCCCTCTACCTTGAGATAGAACTCCTCCAGGGTAGCTACCACCATATAAGGCAGCGAATTCTCCTTAGAGTGATCTTCGGGTCTGGGCAGCTACAGGGCCCCTTATCTACTACTTGGGCTCCAGCCATAAATCCTAATCCACCATGATGAATCTCTGGTCCTCATGTCCACACCAGTGCCTCCTCCTCCTAGCCCCGTCTAGCCCCTCCTAGACTCAGTAGGTTATATAGGTCACCTCAGACAATAGCCAGCACTGCTTCTCACATCTCTCTTGTGGGAAGGGGGTCTTGCTGGTCCCTTTGCTGGCAATAAATCTTGTCTTTGTTCTTTGTACCTGGATGTCTGTGTGGTTTTCTGGCAAAGCCTAATATACTCTAACACTGATATATACCCAGAAATAGTTACATAAAATCCATATTACCAGACTCCTGGACTTGACTTGCTTTAGTGGCAATTCCCAAACCTCACTGAGTACCTGGGGCAGGGGGCTGGGGGGGAGTGGGGAAAGGGGGCCCACACTAAATGGCAGATTCTCAGCCACCATCAATGCCTGTGTGGGCCCCAGGAATCTGTATTTTCACAAAACCCTCGAGGAAGGGTCTCTGCTGAGCCCAACGGCAGTCAGGATTCCAGGCCTTCTGTTAGACTCATCTGTGCTCTTCCTTATACAATCCAGCTAAATCAGTCATTATCAGTTCACCTCTGATAGCTAGTCAGTTTCTTGGATGTCCTCCTTCCCCAGGTAATGTCTGGTGACCTTGGCAGTGTTCAGCAAGAATCCTGTTAGGTCAGTTTGGTCTAAATCCCTCCCTCCCCCTTACTCTTACTCTTGATGGTTCCTTTTAGTAAATTTCCACCCACCAATCACAACCATCTTGCAATTTGGCTATAAAGTCTTACTTGCCCATGCGGTATTACCTCTGAGCTTGGTTTTACTCTGAGGTCTCTCTTGCCCTGTAGCAATCATTCTAAATAAAATCAGTTCCATTTTAACCACCGTCTAGCTCTGTGGATCATTTATTTATATGTACTTAAAAAAATATTCCTCAGGTGATTCTGAAGTAACCTGTGGGCAAACCAGAGAACTTCTGTGTTAGGTAGTTAGGTAAATACCTTAGCCAAACCTGGTTTGAGGCTTAAGTAAATGGTTGCAGTCATCAGCATGCTAGCTGTTAGTAGTTTGCAGCCCTCCGGAGACTGCTATGTTATGACTGAGCCATTAAAAAATTAATTCCTCTGTCAATATAATACATGATGAAGATTTTTAAAGCCACTGATATCAAAAAGCATAAAATAAATGATAACTTTTGCTTTTCCCTTCCCCATGGCCTACTCCCACTCAGAGGTGATCACTTTTAAAAAAATTACTTTTGTTCAAAATTTAATTTATTTTTATTATTATTATCTTTAAGTACTTGTACATAGGAGTTGCCATTTAAGGAAGCAGTTTATGAATACAATATGTCTTGGTCAATGTGTCCTGCCAAACACTCTTAAACTCTTTATCTTTTCCCCAGGAACCAACTCCATATTTGTTACAGGATATAGGTTTTTACTGTTATTCCTTGGTTTTTGCAATTTACTAAATTTATTAATTTTTTTTTTACTAAGGAGATTCTTCCTTCTCTTTTAGTTTCCTAATCCTATCACAATTTTAATGAAGTCACTACTCAATATCAATATTTTTATAATTCATTTGCAACTGAGTGATACCGTTTACCTTGATTGTATTTCTGTTCTCATTTTCTTTTGGGAGTTAATACTCATCTCCATTTTTATTTATTTTCTTTTTTAGTTGTTCATGTTCTCCAAACCATCTGACTAGAGCAAATAAATGGTCATGTTGACTGGGTAATCTATCAGTTCTTTTTTTATTTGGGGAGAGGGGATGGGAGGTGTACTGGATTTAAACTCTAGGTTTTCTGCTTGCTAGGGAAGTACCCTACTACTTGAACCATACTTCTAGACTTTTTTTTTTTTGCTTTAATTTATTTTTTACGTAGAGTCTTGCAATTTTCTCAGGGCCAGACTCAGACTGTGATTTTTCCTATGTTTACAGTGTGTATAAGTGGGATTACAGGTGTGAACTACCACTCTTTGCTGTGTGTGTGTGTGTGTGTGTGTGTGTGTGTGTGTGTGTGTGTGTGTGTGTGTGTGTGTGTGTGTGTGTGTGTGTGTGTGTGTGTGTGTGTGTGTGTGTGTGTGTGTGTGTGTGTGTGTGTGTGTGTGTGTGTTTTGGGCCATGGGGCTTGAGCTCAGAGCCTGGGTGCTGTCTCTGAGCTTTTTGCTCAAGGCTAGCACTCTAGCACTTTGAGCCACAGTGCCACTTCTGGTTTTCTGGTGGCTAATTGGAGATAAGAGTCCCATGGACTTTTCTATCTGGGCCTGGCTTTGAACCATGATTCTCAGATTTCAACCTCCTGAGTAGCTAGGATTCCAGGCATGAGCCACCAGTGACCAGCTTTCTTTGCTGGTTTTAATGAGATAGTCTTAAGTGCTATTTATTTTTGCCTAAAACTGCCATTCTCCCTGTTCTGCCTATTCTGTAGTTGAGATTACAGCCATGTCTGTTTCCTTTCCTTTTTTTTTCTTTTAACTGGAGACATCTCTTTTGGAGTCTTCCAACTGGGCTCTCTATGACGACAGCCCTTTACTATGGCCTGGGAACTCCTATTTTTCCTCTTTCTTGTTGTACTTCTTTGTGAATAGTAGAGTTTGGGGGGGGGGGAACATAGCATGCAGGAGTATTATTTCACAATTTAAACATCTTTATGTAGATATCAATTTATCTGACCTTGTTACATACAAAACAGTGTGGCAGTTCTGGTCGACCCTGTCTGCTTGTCCTTACTTTACCTTCCCCTTGATTGTTTTTGGCTGGGTAGGGATTTCTAAAGTGAAGATTATTTTCTCCCCAAATTGGAAGACAGTGTTGTATTGCCTTTCAGTGTCCAGCTTCCCGTGTTGACACTGAGAAGTCAAAATGCTTTTAGGATTTCTGATACTCGGTTTGTGAATTGTTTTTTTTTTTTCTAGAACTTTTAAGATAAAAAAAAATCCTGGGGTTCTACCATTTCCAATAACAATGTGCTTTGATGAAAGCCTTTCTTCTTTTTGTTTTTGGAGGAATTATTTCCATTCCTTTTCATTTTCTCAGTGCTGACTTTTGGGAATTCTTATTAGACTTGACTGATCTTTTAAGTTTCATACTTTTTTTGTTTTCCTTTTTGGTCTTTTTTCATGTTTTTCTTTTTTGTCCTACTTTTTTGGGGGAATTCCATAATTTTATCTTCTGAGGCTTCATTATAATTTTAAAATTTTCAGTTGTATTTTTAGATTAAAGAGCTGTTTTTTTTTCTTGTTCTCTGCACTTTAAAAAAAGATGGCTTCGTGGTCTTAATTCATGCGTGTCCTAGCTTCCCTTATGTCTTTGGAGACAGTGATATTGCTGTGGCTGCTAATGGTTTCCTATTTGGTGGATTACCTCTGCTGGGTCTTTAGTATCATTGCCTTTCATCCCAACCTCATCATTCTTATACTTCATCCCTTGGCTGTTGGACACTTCTATCTCTCTGTGTTTGTTAGTTTTTGTTGTTGTTGTTGTTCTCTTTGGTTGGATTCTTTCTGCAGGGATGACTTCTTAATTCTTTTGCTTGCTATGGACTTGGGTAAGGTGGGTGGAGAGGGGTTAGAAGCGAAGCTGCTCTTGTTCTGGGAGCTGAGCCAGAAAAAGGGGCTGGAGAATCTCATCTTTCAGTATGAAGGCTTTCTGTCCCACTGTTTCTCTGTATATAACCCCACCCTCTACCATGCCTGGTGTCTCTGAGTCTGCTATCTGGCTTCTGGTATCTATCTATCAATTTCTCCTCCAAAGGAAAGTTTTCCTTCCTTGGATGGAAAGGAAGTATGGATGGCAAGTGTGTCCTCCTACTTTTACTCTCATCTCTCTCATTGCTCTTAATGCCCTCATCTCCTGGACCCTTCTGGGGTCCTGGCTTCTTATCAACCTTCCATCGTGAGTGCTTGGACTTCAGAGATCTCAGGTTTGCTCAGTCACTTATCACTTGCCCGTCTACTTTACATCTTCAAAGACGGTGTTGACATCTCTCACCTGCTGTTCTCATGCTCTGTTCTCATTGTCCTTGTGGTTTATTGCATGGGAATTCTTCTACTGTAATCGGTGTACTTTTAAGGAAACATAAATTAATACCTTCTTTTGATGCCACATTTAACCTTGGATAGACTTTTAGGAGTGGCCTGCTGGTTTCAAAAAGAGAGAAGATTCTAATAATGACATCTTTTGTTTCCCCTTCCCAAGTTACACAAGAATGAGACTTTACTAAATCATTTTAAGGGAAGAAAAGGACAGGAAATATTTCCATTGTTTGCTCATCCACTTTTCATAAAGTGTTTGAGCCTAATAAAGATCTGAAATTGTGCAAGGAGCTGGTGATATGAAAACACTGATATGTGGATTCTGCCTTCAATATTAGAGTCATAGCTGTATATACTGTGATAATAAATCACACTGGGAGTATACATGGAGCGCAACAGAAACACAGGATGTGACCCAGATCAGCCAGGGTAACAGGAAAGGCTCCTGGGTAGAGATGGCCTTCCAGCTCAGTTTGGAAGGCTAAGTCTGACTTGTGGAGATGAAATTAGGGTAAGACATTGCAAGCAGAGAGAACTGCATGTGGTCAACTAAGGAGTCAAGAGACTGCATGGCATGTCAGAAGAACCTTGAATACATTGAAAGGGATAGAGCCCTGAGGAGGGGACTGACTGAATAAGTCCTTTCGTTATTGTCCTTTAGTTATGTGTATTCATTAGTCTAGAGGACCTGCGCCTCCCAACAAGTGATCCAGAATAAACAGGATCTTATTCCCTCTGAGCAAACTTAAAAATATTGTGTGTAAAATGAGGATAGCTGGGCACCAATGGCTCATGCTTCTAACCTTGGCTACTCAGGAGGCTGAGATCTGAGGATCTTGGTTCAAAGCCATCCCAGGAAGGAAACTCTGTGAGACTCTTTATCTCCAATAAAATTCTCAGAAAAAACTGGAAGTGGCACTGTAGCTCAGGTTGTAGAGTACTAGCCTTGAGCAAAAGAAGCTCAAGGACAGCACCCAGGCCCAGAGATCAAGCGTCAAGAGCAGCATAAAAACAACAACAACAAAAAACCATCTAACAAAAAAAGAAACAAACAAAAAAAACCCCAAGATAATATGAAGATTATAGAAAAAGAGATAAGGATCATTAATAGATATAGAAGAATATTCTAGTTCTCTCATGAAAAATCTGCCTTAGATCCTTTGCCTACTGTCTGGTCACCTAACAGTTAGAAATAGTCTGGAATGGTATAACCAGAAAGGAAATCTTTCTTGCTGTTTGACCAGGCGAAGTTACTTGAACATCTTTTAACGAAATATCCCATTCCATCAGCAGATGCAGTCTTTATGAGCTCTTGGGCATCTAGGGTACTCGTGTAAATTTGGGGTGATTTCTTGAAAGGACCCTGGGTCAGGACAGGGGAGGTTCAGTTTCCCCTCCACTGATGGATGTGACTATGAGCAAGGCCCTTCCCTTGTCTTGGCTTTGATTTCTTCACCTGGCAAATGAGAGGAATTAAATTAGATTTGTTCCAGCTCAGAAATTGAATGCAAGGAGATTTTAGCAGTACTGGAATGAATATTAAGAAAGAGCTAGGATTTGGGGATTTTATTTTCGTACCATACTATATAGTGGGGAAGGCAATTCCTTTAAAATCTTGGCAAACAAGCAGGAGCAAGATTGTTCCGTTTTTCCTTTCTTCTCCCACCCTCCTTTCAGCTTCTAATGAACTCATACAAACCTCAGAGAGAAACACTCACGCACACTCACACACACACACACACACACACACACACACACACACACACACACACACACACATCCCCAAAACAAAATACACAAAAAAGCACAAACCAAACCAAAACCCACTTCAAGTATATTCCTCTGATACTGTTAAGCTCTATTGGAAAAGCTGAGGGAACATGACTCCTAAAGCCAACATTCGTGAAAACACAGCATCATCATCTATAGATGTTTTCTGAAGCACGAGTCTAGCTATTTTAATCCCTTCAAGTGATTGGATCAGTCAACCACAATCCTCTGGTTGATTCTCTGTATTGATGGCAAGTGAGGGTTTGGGTAAGCGGAGAGGGTGGGGAATGGCATTTCCTTTTCCTGTCAGGGTTTTTCTAATTTGTTGCCCTGAGGGGGAAAAAGTGTTTTGGAATTCTCTCTGAACAGGCTCTTTTAAGTGTAGAAGGTCAATATCTTGAGCAGCCAGGCTGGGCTGAAGGGAAAGGTACTAGCACATGAAGAATTTGGATTGTCAAACTTAGGCCTCCCGTGGTGCGTGCGACAAGAAAGCCTTCTTGTGATAATAATAATAATAATAATAATAATAATAATAATAATAGAACCATCCCCCGAGCTCTAGAGTTCACTGTGAATAATATTAAACCCGCTGATGATTCCATATCACATAAGGATATCAGCCCTGAGATACAGAATAGTGTTTCTCTCTGTCATCAGTTTAAAGCTGATGCTAAAAATTAAAACAACAGCAGCAACAAGAAGAAACTCGCTTATGACCTGCAATCATTTTCTGATTCCAAGTGAGTTTTGGACTTGCAGAATTTCTTTTTTGCACTAACGTTTGCAAGACTTTTTGCTCCAACTTAACTTTCTGTCCCCAAATGATGAGATTGTGCTCAGTGCCAGCAGCTGCCGCCCGGCCCATCTGTATCTTATCATGTCTTCCCTCCTACGCAGCCGAAAGCTCATTGGGCATTCCTTTCTTTTTTTTTGACCAGCATTTGACATTGAAATTTCTTTTCATCCCATCCCTCCTGTTTATTTCAATAGGATCATTTTTTAAAAAATAGTAGTTCTTTTTGACCTTCTATCTTCAACACCCACCTACCAGTGATGATACTATTACATATAATGCCATTTTGAAAAGTCTTACCGTGAGGTTCCAAGTAGGTTTGACTTCTTTTTGATTGAACTCCTTTCCTCTTTTGCTCCTCTTCTCTCTTTCCCTCCTCTGCTTTTCCTTCTGTTTCATTTCTCTCTTCCTTTGCGGTTTCCCCCTCTTTGGGGAGGGGCAAGATTTCCTGCTCTGAAGTTGGTTGGTTTCTGGGAGGAGTCAGAAGGCCTGATTTGGGACTGAAACCAGCTGGTCTGCCACCTGATACAAGTAGGTGAAACCCAGGCCAAGGAAGAAGGCTCTTATGTGAGGACCCAGCTGACAGCCAGGAGGTGCCCGTGAGGAAACCCCAGGGGGAAACCAAAGTGGGCCAGTCCTGGGCATCAGGCTTCAGGGCTGCCCAAAGGACAGAGGTCTCCCAAACAGCCCAGGATGGGAATACTGAGAAGTTGTCCTGGTTGCTCCGGGAGACTTAGTCATTACTATTGTTAGCTCTAAACATGGGGGCCAGGGGAGCGGACCAAGCAGAGCCCTTGTCCCTCACATAGCAGGTGCTCACTCTGATTCTTGGCCTTGCCTCAAAAGAAGTTACTGAAACAAGAACTGGGTTTGGGCAGCATTTCCTTCCCTACAAGGAGAGAAATACAATGACTTTCAATCCCAGCAGCCAGGGAATGCAGAGGATGGTGGTGATGGTGGTGGGACCCATAGTGGTAGGGACAGTGACTTCATCCTCATTCACATCGATGGGTGGAGGATCCCATCCCAGCCAGAGGTCTGAGTTGTTCCACACTAAGGAACTGACTGTAGTAGATGTATACACGCACACTTCCTGTATGTGTCTATGTCTATAGATATGTGTATAAGCACAAACTCACTTTCTTCATCCATATTCAGCAAATATATAAAAAGCATCTCCTCTGTCCCTGGCACTGTGCTGAGATCTGGGGCTAGAGTTGTAAGAGCTGTAGCTCTGTTCCCATGGGGAGTTGAACTGGGCACTCTTGAGATTTGAAGTCATAACTTTGAAGAAGAAAAGCCTGGACTTGTTGGCTGCTGATTGGACAGCTTTTCGATAATCATCCTTCTATTTCTGAGCTCTTATGGGATGCTGGTTCTTTCAATGACCCTTCGACTTGCAGTATGGATGAGAGCCCCTATCAATATGCTCCTAATGATTAGAGAACACGAGTTTTTTCGACCTTGTTTCTAACTCAGGGGCCAGTTGGTTTCTCTTGAGAACCATAAGTTCTATAGATGTCTGTCTTATTTTCTACAGCTCTCTGATAATTGGACAGCTTTCTGAGAATATTGGATATCATTGGGCTTTAAAAAATGACTGAGTCAATGAGCTGTCTTTCTGTCTCTGTCTCTCTGTGTCTGTCTCTGTCTGTCTGTCTGTCTGACTCTTTCTCAATGTCTGATATATATATACATATACATATATATATATATATGTCTGACTCTCTCTCTGAATGTGTGTGTGTGTGTGTGTGTGTGTGTGTGTGTGTGTGTGTGTGTGTGTTTCCCAGTACTAGGGATTGAACCCAGGGATTTGAGTGTGCTATACAACAGTTGGCCTCATGGGCTCAGCTCTTTTGTTTTCATTCTGTTTCTGAGATAAAGTTTCAATAACTTTGCTTTTTGACCACCCCAGTAACTGGGATTACAGATATATACCACAACACTTAGTTCTACTATTTGTTTTCATTAGAATATAGTACAAGAGATAACTGACATGTAGCTCAGTGGTGGAGCACTTGCCAAGTGCTTAGGCTCAAGTCTTGATGTCTAGTACCATCCTAAATAAATAAATAGTATAAGAATTGATATAGCACAAAATTACATGTTTATTTATATTAATAGACTATAGTTTTGTGGTGTTTTGAAAACAGTAAGTTAACTAATGGGCATTTCACTATGACCAAGTTTGCAACTATGAGTTTCAACCAATAGGTTAAGATATTTTTCTAGGAGGGAAGAATAATTAGATAATTAGATAGTCTTCAAACAGAACAGTAACTTCCATGAACTGAAAGCCTATTGTATTCTAGGTACTGCTTTAATAACTTTAAACGTATTACCACATTTAATCTGTAAAATGATTCCTTGTGGAAAGTACTATTTTATAGACAAGGAAAGAATTTAAGTAGTCAGAGCAAAGCTTAGCAACTTATTTTAGAACTAGGTTCTAGAGCTAGCGTAACAGAGTCAAACCTAAGGAAATTCAGATGGGTCTGACTAAGCTTTTTTATTTTTCATCCTAATGGATTGTAGTGTATAACAAAATACCTATGGTCTTCTGTTTCTGGACATTCTACTTCCATTAATAGGGCATTATTGGGCTGGAGGCATGGTTCAGGAGGTAGAGCACCAGCCAGTAAGTGAAAATGACAGGTAATGAATTGGAGTCCTGGTCTTGGACAAAAAAAAAAAAAGAAAAGAAGTAATAAGGCATTAATTTGTTTTTAGCAGCTTGAGCACAAGCCCTTTTTAGTATTCACTGAACTTATAATCAATCATTGAAAATACCTAAGTAATTTTTGCATGACTAGAATAAGTCTACTTCAAAGCAATTGGAGTCATGGATCAATTGGTAGAGTGCTAGCCAATGAATGAAAGCAGCAGGTACAGATTTTGAGTTCTGGTCTCAGACCTAAAAAGAAAAAAAGGCTAGAATAAGACTAATTTTGGGGATCATCTAATAGATTTGGGTGTGCCTGTGTGCATGTGTGTGTGTGTGTGTGTGCGTGCGTGCGTGCGTGCGTGCGTGCGTGCGTGTGTGTGTGTGTGTGTGTGTGTGTGTGTGTGTGTGTTGGTACTGGGGCTTGAACTCAGGGCCTCAAATTCTTGCTTTCATTTTTTAAATTATATTGTATTTTGTTGTAGAGGTGCTGTACAGAGGGGTTACGGTTACATAAGTAAGGTAACAAGTATATTTCTTGTTGAACATTGTTGCCCCCTCCTTTGTTTTTCTCCCACTATCCCTCACCCCCATTCCTCTTTCCCGCCACCTTCCTGAAGTTGTAAAGCTGATTTCCAACCTAGCGTCTTGTGAGTGTTATTGTTGTATTGGGTCACTCTTTGTCCTGTTTCACCATCTTGTTATTCCCCTTCCACTCAAGGTTATCACTCTACACGTGAGTCATACTTCTACTTTTAGCTTTTTGCTGGTTAATTGAAGAGAAGAGTCTTGTGGACCTTTTTTTTTTTTTTTCATGAGCTGGCTTTAAACCTAGATCCTCAGATCTCAGCCCCCTGAGTAGCTAAGATTACAGGCATGAGTCACCAGCACACAGAGCCTAATGGATGCTTTGAATATGAAGTGTGTGCTGTATTTTCTTCCTTATCCAGTGTCCATCCATTTGTGTCAGTGCACAACTCAGCTCCTAAATTATTCTCAATTCTGACTCTGTTATCTCAGTTCTGTGTCTCTAACACAAATGATAAGTATATCATCTGCCAACCTCTCCTAGGTTACTGATAAAGTTACTGAGTAGAACAAGAACAATTTTTGTTCCTGTGCTGGGAGAGGGATTTATTATGCTTGACTACAACCAACGATTATCTCATGAGACGATCTCAAAGTCATGGTTCTGAAAGCATTAGGAAAACATTTTCCTTACTTTCTTATGACTTTCTAAACCTCAGGCCTATTAATAATTTGGACTAGAGAATTTTTTGCTGTGGGAAACATTTTTGGTACAATGTAAGAGGTTTAATAGCATCCCTGGCTTCTGCCCACTAGGTACAAATAATGGTGTTCCTACTCCCACCTGACAATTGGTGATGTCTCTAGATATTGTTGGATGTCTCCATTCATACAAAAACACTTCCTCTATTCTGTACAACCACTGCTCTAACATTAAAAATAGATTAGTTGACAATCAATTATTTGCCTAAGCCTTGATGATTTCTATGAACACTAAAGAAGACATGGTCCTTGATTTCAGGAAGATTATATTAACAGAGACATGACCAACTCCACAGACAACTGTAGAAAAATTGCCCACTACTGAGTGATCCTGTATTACCATAAGCATTCAGAGAGCCTGGAGGCCTCAGTGACAGAACACCTGCCTAGCAAGCATAAGGCTCTGAGTTCAAATTCTAGTACTGCAAACAAAAAATTATTAGCTAAGTGCTGATGGCTCATGCCTGTAATCCTAGTTCCTTAGGAGCCTGATATCTGAGGATCACAGTTTGAAGCCAGCCTGGGCAAGAAAGTCCATGAGACTCTTATCTCTAATTAATCATAGAAAAAGCCAGAAGTGTCGCTGTAGTTCAAGTGGTAGTGTGCTAGCTTTGAGCAAAAGGAGCTTATAGACTGTGTCCATGCCCAGAGTTCAAGGCCCAAGACCAGCAAAAAAAAAAAAAAAAAAGAAATTATTAAATAGGTATACAATACAAAAAATAGAGAAATGAGAACAAAAATTATATAAGCATAATTAATATATTTAGGCATCTATATTTTTATACATAGGAAAATCCTCAGATATAGGCATCTTCTACGCCAAAAACCAGAACATGTAATTTGATATGTAGTTTGATAGTAGGTAGAATATTTATAGTCCTCCCTCTCCTGGGGAATTTGAAGTTTATAGTTTCAGAAGATTCAAAGATCATGGATGACAAGACATTCAGGAGGAAGAGTAATGCTAAAGAAAAGAAAAAAAGCAGGTATAGTGGCTCATGCCTCTAATCCCAGCTATTCAGAGATGGGGAGGATTTGGATTTGAGATCAACCCTAGGACAAAAAAAGTTTAGCAAAACTTATCTCAATCAATAACTGGGCAAGGTGCTGTGCAAATGTAAAAGGGAGGATCTTGGTCTAGAAGAGACCCTACTCCAAAAATAAATAAAGCAAAAGGGACTGGGGGCTCATGTGCCTGTGTGGGAAGGGCCTGAGTCCAAGCAAGCCTCAGTACCACCAAGGTAGGAACAGGCCTGAGTCCAAGCCTCAGTACCACCAGGGTGGGAACAGGCCTGAGTCCAAGCCTCAGTACCACCAGGGTGGGAACAGGCCTGAGACCAAGCCTCAGTACCACCAGGGTGGGAACAGGCCTGAGTCCAAGCCTCAGTACCACCAGGGTGGGAACAGGCCTGAGACCAAGCCTCAGTACCACCAGGGTGGGAACAGGCCTGAGACCAAGCCTCAGTACCACCAGGGTGGGAACAGGCCTGAGTCCAAGCCTCAGTACCATCAGGGTGGGAACAGGTCGCGGACGCACTGTAGTTGAGTCTTAGGTTCTTGAGTAGAAGAACACCAATATGAAAGGTATGGAAAACAGGCTATCTGGAAGTGGGTGGTTTGGAGTGAACATGCTTCAGGGTATAGGAGATATGGTTTGCATTGGTGAGAGATGGTCACAGGATGCTCAGGAGGGCAGAGGAGAGGGGTTTTGGAAAGCCATCTGGAAGGATAAGGTAGAGAAAGCTCCGAAGGTCTATTTTGGACATTTAAGATTAGCTACTGTCTTAATAGAGCCAAAGTTCTTGTTTTGGACATAGAACAGTCTTGTCATTATTTTCCTTTAAAAGTGCCTACTATGTTTCTTTTCCTTCATTCACCATATTCCTATTGCTCTTTCCTTTGGGATAAGGGAGAGCTGGTTAGGAATGCTGGGTAGGATCTGAGCTGGAAGGAATGAAAGAAATGACAGTTTCTCCATATGTGTAGGGGAAAGAACCTGACCAGTGGCGACAACATGAGCCACTGTTAGGTCTGGCAACAGCTGCTGATGGCAGAGTAAAGTGGCAGCACCTGGTTAATGTAGGTGGCATTAAACATCTGAGGAGGGTTGTAGCAGGCGGGGCCTTTGACCCCTGACTGCCTATTGGCTGAGTCTACAAAAGCAACTGAATGAGGCATTACCACAGAACAAGCTCTGTCCCTGGAGGAAGAGGACTCACACCTGCGATGCCGGTCTTTTCTTGTTTTAGTTCAGAACGTCTACTAGAATCTGAGTTTCTTGGGATGGGGGGAGATGAGTGGGTTGGGGAAGGGAGGGGTGGTTTGAGCTAGACTCTGATTAGGCACGCCTCTGAACCCACCAGGTAGCTTCCTTTCTCTTATTTATTTATCTCTTTCTCTCGTTAAAATACAGTTTAGAAGGGAAACTTGTCAGTCATGGAATCCGGCACTACCTAGGGACAAATATTGGCTGCTTCAGTATAAAATGGTTTTTTTTTTTATTTCAAAATGCAAAATGGTGATCATAGTAACAACAACAACGACGACAGTAATAATAACGGTATAGATATATAAAAAAAGCCATTTCTCCTTCCTCCCTAGTGCAAAACCATAGACTCTCAGAGAGCTTTAAAGACACAGTTTGTCTTCATCTTCACAACACGTAGCTGCACGGCAGCAAAAAGTCGATCTCGAACCCCTTCTGGGTGGATCTTGGTGGTGGGTCGGTGCCAGACGCGGCGGGGTGGCGGGCGGGGCTTCTCCACGCAGCCGGGGCTCCTGCCCGCTCCGCCCCACCTCCTCCCCGGGGCCCTAGGAGGCGTGCTGCCGGTCGGCGCGGCTGCAGGGCTGGGCCTCGGGCGGCCGCTTCGGGCCCGGCCGGGCCTGCGGCGGGCGGAGCGCCTGTCGCGCCTGTCGCTCCCGCGCGTCCCGCAGCTCGGCCGCCGCCGCCTCCTCCTCGCGCAGACGGCTGGCGGCGGCGAAGGGGCTGCACACCGTCTCCACCAGGCCCAGCACGGCGCCGACCAGCGCCAGCACGCTGCCCAGCACGTACAGCTTCACCAGCTTGCCTCTGGGCTTCTGGGCCATCATCTCCTTGGCCAGGGGGATCAGCTCCTGGACGGTTTCCATCTCAGCCCCGGGGTGGAGGGGGCGTGTGGGGGGCGGGCGGGACCTGCAGGGGTCGGGGCTGCGGGGTGGAGGGGGGGCGTCCGTCAGTCCCGGTGGGTAGATAGGGAGGATGGCTTATGTTTCCCGGGGTTCCCTGGGCAGCGCCCCCTCCCCCTTCCCGGGCACGGGGGGGGGGGGTGGGCCGGGGAGGTGGTGGTGGTGGGGGATTCACCTTCGTGACAGCCTGGGCTGGAAGCGGCCAGCGGGAGCGAGCTGGTGGCGGTCAGTCTGTGCGTCAGTCCGTCCTGGCCGGCCTGGGAGCTCTCCACCTCGGCCTCTTCCTCCTCCTCCTCCTCCTCCTCCTCCTGCTCAGCAGTCCTTCTAGATGGAGACACTGCAGCTGGCACCCCATCCGCGTCCCGGGCCGCTTATATCTTCAGCCGGAGACACGCCTCCCCGGCTGGAGGGCTTGGCTGGCTCTGGCCCGCGCCAGAGACCCGAGGGGGCGGGGAGGAAGGTGAGGAGGAAGAGAGGGAGGAGGGGGCTGGGAGGGGGTGACCGAGAGGGGGATTGGAACGGGCTGGGGCCTGGCTGGAGGCCTCCGCAGAGCCCGGCTCCCCACGCAGGTCCCAGGCCGGGAGGGGGGGGAGGGGAGGGAGGGAGGGAAGGGGGGAGGAGGGAGGGAAGGGGGGAGGAGGGAGGGAGGGAAGGGGGGAGGGAGGGGGGAGGAGGCATCCACCTGCATTTCTGCCAGGGGCCCTTTCTTAGTGGCCTTCAGTGTGTGCAGAGGCAACCTGAGGAGGGGCCCACTGATGAGGAAATCTGGGGATTCTAAGGGACAGATGTATAGATTTCTTATGTTTCCTCCCGACAGTCACCTTCCCACGGGGGATACGGGGTGGTGGGGACCCCAAGAGAATGCAGGGGGGTGGGCGGGATCCTACAAGTGAACAGATCTCCATGTGTGCAACAGGTCACCTCCATCCAGTGCACAAAGCAGTATGTTCTCACATTTTCTTGGCCTGATGGGTTGTAATTCAAAGGTTGCATACGTTGCTAGAGTAGATCATTTAATAGAAAACTATTCGTTGAGGGTGTTCTTTAATGCATAGAGGTGTGTGTGTGAGAGAAAGATATATATATAGAGAGAGAGACAGAAAGAGAGACACACAGAGAGAGACAGAGAGAGACAGTGAGAGAGAGAGGCTGCTTTTTGAACTATATGTACTTCGATGTATCAGGGAACAGCTATCGGTCCCCAATTTTCCCCACTTACACTGGAGAAGTGAACTCTGGGGCTGGAGAATGCAAGCATGGAATGGGGCTCTTAGTTTAAAAAAAAAAAAAACAACAAAAACCGATCTGTTTGTCCAAAATGAAATATTTCATGTTCTTTTCAATAATTCTCTGCCACTCCTTTGAGCCAGTCGGTGAAATTCTCCTGTGCTGGTTCAGCTGCATAATAAATGACAGGAGAGGTGCAGTAGAGAGCTTGGGTAAGAAGCTAGGGTTTAAAAAAGAAAAAAAAGACCCCAGAAGGTGAGAAGGGGGCAGAAGCTGGAGTTAGATATAGGATTAAGGATTGGACAAGGATGAAACACAATCCCCTGATTGGATGGTTGGAGGTTGGGGTGGGGGCTCTAATTTAGCTTTGGTTATGCATATACCTGAGTTAGCAAAGTACAGAGGGAAGGAGAGGCAAATAGGCCAAAGGGCTTTAAGCAGGGAAAGGGGAAGAGCAGGGGGAGGAAATCAAACTGGCCAGAAAATTGCAAAGGTCACTGATGCAATCTTACAACAGCCTTCCCAGTCAGTCTGGCTGAGCCCCGTAGTCATAGGGGAAAGGGTGCTTCTCTTGGGGGTCTGAGGTTGCTTCCCAGGCAATGCAGTAATAAAGGCAAGTAAGTATTAGCCATAAGTTCTATCCTTTTCCCCTGCCCTGAGTAGTTCAGGTAAGGGTTTGTGGGTGGAGAATGAGATTATTCTTGGAGCATTGTGTCCTCAGTGTATTATTCTTTGAACCTAGTCTGGCAAGGAAATTCTGTAACTAGGGTCCAAGCCAAGTTTAGTTTCAGTCTTGGCATTTTCTTCCACATAATTTTTAAGCACTCCCTAATAATTGGCAGAAGTGATTTGTGAGTTTTCCCAGTACCCATGAGTGTTCCATACAAGGTGGCAACCTGGTGGGGCTATGCTGTGCCTCTTTATATAAGGCCCTGACTTGGTTTCTGCTCCAAAGGTGAGTCAGCCAGCCTTTGAACCCCAAACTCCAAAACTGACCAAGCAGCAGTGAGCATTTCCTGTCTTGCAGTTACTCAAAGACGCAAACCATACATGTATCCTCCGTGGTCAACAGGTTGCAATGCATCTGAAGTTCCCCTTTCTTGTTGATTTCCCAAGGTATAGCACGTCTAAAATGAGCATCCTTCTTCACTTCTTTGATAATCTGGCTTTTACCCCCAGGTTCTACCAGCTTGCGTCAAGGGCTAAGGCAGAGGGAAGAGCATGTGGCATGGATTGAGGTCACTGGTATCTGGTTTAGGTGGTAGTGATAGGGCAGTCACAGGCAAAGAAGTTCAGGGTCAGTTCATGCCCAGGAATTTTTGAGCACAGCTCCTAGGTCTGGGTGGGAAAAGACAGCCCAGTTCCTGGGTGGGAGGTGGAGAGGCCAAGAAGCACTTGGGAACTAAACAGGTACTTTGGCTGGGGTAAGTTTACTTTTAGAGAAGTGGTTTATTGTCTTACATGGGTCATTCACTGGTTATAGCCACGAAGGAAGGTCAGAATAAGCTATAATGACAACCCATCCTTCCTTTTTTTTTTTTTTTTTTTTTTTTGCCAGTCCTGGGGCTTGAACTCAGGGCCTGGGCACTGTCTGTGAGCTTTTTTTGCTCAAGGCTAGCACTCTACTACTTGAGCCATAGAGGTACTTCTGGCTTTTTCTGTTTATGTGGTACTGAGGATTCGAACCCAGGGCTTCATGCATGCTAGGCAAGCACTCTACCACTAAGCCCCATTCCCAGCCAGACAACACATCTATTTTACTCAGGGTTGAGGTGTGTGTGTGTGTGTGTGTGTGTGTGTGTGTGTGTGTGTGTGTGTGTGTGTGTGTGTGTGTGTGTGTGTGTGTGTGTACAGTTTTTTTTTTTTTTTTTTTTTTGTCGGTCATGGGGCTTGAACTCTGGGCCTGGGCGCTGTCCCTCAGCTCTTCAGCTCAAGACGAGCGCTCTACCACTTGAGCTACAGCGCCACTTCCTGTGTGGACAGTTTTGAGAAAACTGGAACAGTTAGTCATCCTACTTGTATTAGCCTATATTCTGTTGCTGATAACATAATACCATAAATTAGGTAAGATAATAGGCAAAGAGACTTAGTTTGGCTTCTGGTTCTGGAGGTACAAGGGCAAGGGGCCATATTGGTGATGACCTTGCTAGTGAATTCTCAATAAAATACAGGGAGCAAGAGACAGGGCTATGTGTGCTTATGTGTCTCTCCTCCTCCTCTTCCTCTTCCTCCTCCTTCTTCTGCCATCAGGGTTCAATCAAGGGCTTCACCCCGATGACTTTATCTAATCCTAATCACCTCCCAAAGATCATACTTCTAAATGCCATATTTAGATTAAGTAAGCACATTTGATACTTCATAATGAGTATTAAAGTCCAACTCCCCTCCACGCCCCCACTCAAACCATATCCAAACCACAACACTGTCAAGTCTATCCAGCATTTCATTCTTGTCCTTCCTAAGAACTGGTAGGACCAGTTTAAAATTCATTTAATTTGTATTCCAAAACTCTCTCTCCTACACATTAAAACACAACCATCTGTTGAAGGAGGAAAAAAAAAATCACAATAGGGTAACATGTAGTCCAAGCGGTGAATAAATGCTGAACAGGAAGAGCTATTCCTGCAACTATGCCTGATATTGATGGGACAGAGGACAGAAATTTTTCAGATGGTTTGTCACGAATGTACTTCTGTTTGTTTGTTTGTTTATTTACTTACTTACTTACTACTACTACTAGCTGCTTGCTACTTGTACCATCACTGTCCACCACTGGAATTCAAAAGACTGAAGAGAAGGAAGAAGTCACCATTGGATACTCTATAATTAGCTGTGTGTTTTGTACTTCACTTATTTTTTTTCTTGTTTTCACTGTTTGATTTAGTTATTTCATATCAATGAATTTTACAGAGAAGGATTTTTGTGACTCAAATATTAATGGATGGTTTAATTTTTCTATTCAGTACTGAAGATTGAACTCATGGCCGTGTGCTTGTGAGCACCTGCTCTACCTAACCCACAACAGATGATTTTTAAAGGTACATGTCTATTCTTTATCTCCTCTGGTCTTGAGAGTTTAGACCTTTCTGTGTGGATATCCACTGTGGTAACAGACTTGGCATACTGAACATAAGATTCCTTGCCATCTCTGTACTTTCAAACGCAGTTCCCTTTCAATATCCTTATTCCTTAGCATTGCCAATGCAATTTATTGGTTCTTGGGCCTGAAATGTTGTGCCAGTTTCCTGACCAGGCCTTCTCTGACTTTACCATCTTGTCACTTTCTCTTTGGTGTCCTGCTTTGTCACCTAATCTTATGTAGATAGAAGTATTGGTTTGGTCTTGAATTGTCTTTCAGTTCCATTAAAGGATGAGTTTCATGAGGGCTGGAACTTTGTTTTGTTCTTTACCATGTTCCTGTGCCTGGTATAATCATTGGCACATAGTAGGTCCTCAATAGTTAACTATGGGTTTAATTTCTCCGGTGGACTTGGATTTTGGCAGGGATGGGACTATATTATATTCACATGTAGTCAGACTTTGAGTGGATACTCAAAAAAGCATTTGAGTCTTTCGATGGACAGCTTTTAGCCCTAAATCCTTTCTTTTCTAATCCATTTTGAAGACTCCAACCAAACATCTCTTTTTAAACTTCTAGATTCTATTGTTAATTACTTTAACATACCAGGAGATAACTTCCTAGATTATGCATACTGAATTTTCAAGACCTAATATTCTTGGAAAAAGGACTCATTTGGTCTGATCTTTCCTATTCATCTGATTTGTATCTCCTATTCTTCTCCCACAAGAAGTCTTTACTCTACTGAGGAGTTTTTTCTAAGCCCCCAAACAATCCCTTCTCATTACTGTTGAGGAAAATGCTCAGCCATTCTCATTGCTCATGCCTGCACACACGGTTGTCCCTATCCTCTTTCTATTCTATCTTCCTTTTTTCTTGGAGACCAAGTTCAAATTAGTGAGCTCCGAGAAGCCTCCACTGCCTATGCCAGCACACCTTGCTCTCTTCTTTCTGTGAACTGTAGCTGCCTTTGTGGTTCCTTCTACATGCATTGGCACTGGATAGCACTGTTTTAAACAATGCTCTCATTGTTTCTTGTGGGCTTCATCTCAGTGGAAGACCAAATCTATATTTTTTCATGGGGTCATATATAATGGGTCCCAAATCAATATCAACCTAAAAGTCAGTGTGGGGATAGAGATTGCAAAATGACCAGTAAAGACTCTGGGGAAAGTTATTTTAGGCATAGTAGCCCGTCCTTGGCTCAGTGCCTTGGGACTGAAGTTGCCCAAGATCTGGCAAGTTGGCTTCATTCCCTCAACTCTAGCCTGCTCACCTTTCACTTCCACTTCCAACTTGGTGTCTGGCACTGCACTCATTGGCTCACGCTCAGGCATCCTTCCAACCTGCCCCTGGGACAATCTACTGAGGAACAGACCCTTCATAGGCATTGGCTTTTGGTCTTCATGGCTCCTGGTCAAGTAGAGCTACCAGACAATGGAGCAGGCAGGCAGGGCTAGTCCCCTTGATCTGTGCTGAGTAGCAAATGTGGTTAGGCTCACATGCTCCTTGCTGCCTGCATAGTATTTATGAATTGCAACAGTATACTTTACAAGTCTGAATTGACACAGAAAACTTCCTTACACTTAAATGCCAAGTAGATTTAAGTATTTAGGGCTCTGGAGTTGAGCAGACTTGGGTACCTTCAAGTCCCAATGCCTCCGCTTATCAGAATCTGACCTTGAACATGGGACTTAACTTCTGGCTCCTACTTCCTCATCTGTAAAGTGAAAGTGATGAGAATCCTCTTGGGGAATGGTGTGGTGAAGATGAATTGAGATCGAGCACTGTAAATGGTGTGTGGCAGGAAGGAAGCCATCGGTTATTCAGTTGTTTTTGCCACCTGCCACATATATGCACCCTGCCACACATATGCCATTCCTACGATCCTTGGTCCCAACTCAGGACACTCACACTTTCTGGGTGACAGTTAGACAGCTTCCAAGAAGGTTCACAACATTGGTCGAAGCTATCCATAAATCTGACTCTGTGTTAAGCATAGTTACAGAAAGCAGAATAGAAACTTCTCTTCTCAAGAAGCTGTTAGTCACTTGGCGCTGGTGGCTTACCCCTGTAACACTAGCTACTTAGGAAGCTGAGATCTGAGGCTTTCATTCAAAGAATTAACCAGCAAAAGGTTGAACGTGAAAGTGTGGCTCATGTGGTAGAGCGCCTACTTTGACAAAAAGCCATGTAAGAGCGCAAGGCCCTGAGTTCAAGACCTAATATCCAGCACAAAGGAAAATAAAAAGCTTATAGTCAAGTAGAGGACACAAACATGCAAACACATTATTACAATGTGCCAGGAGAAACACAGTAGTAGAATATGATAGGTAAACAATGAGAGTACAATGAGAAATCTGTTGATTATAGTTGGGGAGGAGGTGGTCAAAGACGGCCTAGGAGTGAATGAGTCCTGAGCCCGTCAGCATGTGAAAGGTTGGACACAGTTCACCAGGGGACTCTGGGAGGGAGCAGTGCTCTGGGGTGGGGGATGCCTTGAACAAGGGGGTGTCGCATATGAAATGGGGACGACTCATGAGAAAGCATTTGCACAATCTAAGAGCAGTTAGGCCAGACGGGTGTTGGGGCATAAAGAAAGAGTTTTTGGAAATGCTACAAATGAGGAGGATGTAGTAGGCAGAAGCAAGGTTCGGCATAAATACGTACATGATCACCTGCCTAGGAACTGGAGACTACTATTTCCTTCCTTCCTTCTGTGATTTCATATTCTCTTAGTTTTCCTCCAGACCCATTCCCTAGCAGGTTTTCCTTTTTGCCTGACTTATAAATGGCAACAATTCTCAGGACAGTCCTGGAGCATCTCTTCTGTACTTTATCTCCTCTATCATCTCTTCTTGTTCTTTTTCTACTGGGGCTTCCATTTCTGGCTCTTTATAGACTACACAAAGATCTGAATGCTGGAACTGCATAGCCCCCTGCCTCTCCTGTGTTTCAACTTGCGTGTCTTGCAGGGATCAGACTTACCACATCTAAAGCTAAATTTGACGAGTCTACCCTGTAGTTTTTACTATCAGCTTTTTGAATCTGAGCTTCACCATCCCTGGCCTGGTGGCTGCGGTTTGGATCCTGGATCCATCGTTTACTTTCCTCTCATGTGAACAGCCACACATCTCAGCTATCTATTAACTATAACTGCTTTCCATCCTGTCTGCTGCCTCGAACTCATCTTTCAAGTGTCTGTGTCTTCTCTTTCCCTAGGGACAACTTCCCTTCCACATAGGCAAGGCTCGCACCCTTGTTACACCTTCCTACAGACACCTCATTGTCCTTTTCTAACTCCGTTGTCTGTCTGTAGTGCATGACTATAAGCTCCACAGAGAGTAGGAACTGTCTGTCTTGTTTCCTGTTCTGTTCAAAGGTTTGTCTATTTGTCTATCTGTCTGTAGTGTTCTCAGACAGAGCAAAATATGAGGTTTCCTGGTGTGTTTCCAACTGATGCACAACTATCAATTTTTCTTAGACTTGGATAGACAATGGGAAACACTGATGCATTTTAGGCAGCAAAATGCATGATCTCCTCACCTCTTACAGTTTCACAGTTGGCCTTTAGCTCAGGTCTATTTTCTCTTGCCATGGAAGAAAAATCCCTGATCCTTCCTATGCACAGCTTCCATTCCTTTTCTTTCTGGACCTTTTGGTTAAAGTTCTGGATGTCTGTGAGTGAGTTAAGCTGTGATTACAAGTAACAAAATAGAATTCAAAATCACTTTAACTATAAAGAAAATGTAGGGGCTGGGAAGGTGGCTCAGTGGTAGAGCGCTTGCCTTGCATGCCTGAGGCCCTGGGTTCGATTCCCCAGCACCACATAAGCAAAAAGAAAAAAAAGCCGGAAGTGGCGCTGTGACTCAAGTGGTAGAGTGCTAGCCTTGGGCTGAAGAGCTGAGGGACAGTGCCCAGGACCAGAGTTCAGGCCCCATGACCGGACCCCCCCCCAAAAAAAAAAAAGAAAAGAAAAAAAAGAAAATGTATTATTTCCCAGGATGTGGGTTCTAGGATTGATTAATTCATTAGCTTGATCCTCTCAAGAGTTCAAACTCTTCCCTCTTTCTACTAAGTTACCTTCAACATATGGAGGACTATAAAAGTCTAGCTCCCCTCATTCCAGGATAGCTGTCACAATTTCCTGATCGGATTCCAGATGAAAACATCCAATGAAAGATATATCTATATCTATATCTATATCTATCTTTTTATCATCTTATACTGAGGTTTGAATTCAGGGCATTGAGTTTGCTAAGTAAGCACTCTACCACATGAACCATGCCTCTGGCCACTCATTCTTTTTTTTTTTTTTATCACTAAGGAAATCTATCCTATGAATAAAATCTCAGGAAGTCATTGTTTTAGACTGGGCACCACAAGACCAGGCTACAAATCAAAATGGAGTCATTCATGCTAAGAATTTTGTCTGACCAAGTTGAAACTTATCTGTTTATCTGGCCTTCAGAGAAATGGAAAAATAGCAGTCACATTTCCCAGGCAACCTACTTTCAGCTGGCAAGGTAATGAAGTTACCTTTGTTTTAATCCTTTTATAAAGGAAGAAACTGGAGGTAACCTGATGAAAACTAACCAGTTATTTTTCTGTAGTTCAGTCTTCCTGTCCCTGCCTTACAAGAAAAATGATTGTTCAGAACCCTGATCTGCTTTTGTTCTCTGCTTCTCCTTTTTTTTTCTCCCACCTGTTATACCAGCTTCTTTTGTTCACTCCATCAGTACACTTAATCCATTTTATGGCATTATATGGTGCCAGAATTCCAGAATAAAAAAGAAAGCTAATTAAAATCTTTGGACTAAATTGTTGTAATTCTGTTCTTTGATACCCAGAATCCCCCAGAAATTTATCTTCACTAACCAGAACTGGATCACATGTTCATCCCTGACTACTGATGAAAAAAAGGACTGGGACCATATGCTTAGATCAGCGAGTCTTAAAGATTCTCCCTAAAACCACCAGCAGCAACAGCAATACCTAAAGACTTGTTATAAATGAAGATTCTTAGGATCTACCCCAAACCCATAGAATCAGAAATTCTGGATAGGGGCCTAGCCATCTGTGTTTTTAAAAAGTCCTCTAGGCAAGCCTGGTGCTGGTGGCTCATGCCTATAATCCTAGCTACTCAGGAGGCTGAGATCTGAGGATTGCAGTTCAAAGCCAGCCCAGCAGGAAAGTCCCTAAGATGCAGGAAAGTCTGCAGGAAAGTCCGTAAGACACTTATCTCCAATAAACCACTCAGAAAATAGGAAGTAGCGCAGTGTCTCTAGTGGTAGAGCGCTCACCTTGAGCTGAAGACCGGAAGGACAGCATTCAGACCCAGAGTTCAAGCCCCATGACCGACAAAAAAAAAAAAAAAAGTCCTCTAGGTAAGTGTGATACAAGATCAAATTTCCAAACCAATATACAATATACACCCCTGTTCATATGATGAAATTTAATCCCAAATGCAATGGGATTATCAGTGATTAAATTATGGCAGAAGAACCCTCAAGAATGAGATTAATGCCAAAGGAAAGGGGCAGAGGGGAGCTCATTGGCTCCTACCTCCTGTGGATACAGTTGGAAGGTGTCTCTATAATGCAGAAAACAGATTTTTACCTGATAACAGATCTCGCTACAACTAATGCTGTCTTGGTCTGGGATTTCTCAATACCTAAAACTGTGAAAAATAATTTTCTGTTGTTTATAAGTCATCTAATTTAAAGTATTTTGTTCTAGCAACCTGAACAGACTAAGCCAATTTGTTCAGGCTAATAAGAGTTTAACTCTGAGTAACTCTGGAGACTTGGTAGCATGCATCTTCTAGCAAGAAGGGAACATGGGTATATTAATCTTCTTGGGCTGATATAATACTACATATTGGGTGACTTAAATAAAAGCAATCAACTTTCCTTTTGGTTCTGGAGGTTAGACATTCAAGATCAAGATTCTGGCCAGTCTGTTGTGTAGTGAGACCCTCTTCCTGACTTGCAGATGACTACCTGTATCTGTTCCCTGTGTCCTCTCATGGTGGGAGAGAGGAAAAGTGAGAAGATGGGATGATGGATTCTCTGGTATTTCTTCTTATAAGAACACTAATTCTATTGGATCAGCATCCCACTCTTATGATCTCATTTAATCATAAGTACACCCTTGGAGGCCTCATCTCCAAATACATCCATACCTGTAGTTAGTGCTTTAACATAGGAATTTGTACATTCAGTTTCTAACATCAGGTAGATATTTTAGATATGAATTCAACTTCCAGATTAACCTTCCACTCTCCTGTATCATCATTTTCTCCATTATTATCACATAAAAACACACTCTAATACCTCTCTTTAAAATCTTGGCTGATAGGGCTGGGAAGGTAGCTCAGTGATTGAGCACTACTTATCTAACATGAGTGAAGTCCTAGAATCCATCAAGAAAGTAAATAAATAAACAAAACAAAAAAACTTAATTTATGACCCACATGACAATTCAGCTGTTGCCAGAATTCTTCTCTTCATAAGTAAAATGGCTTATTCGTAGCCCTCTACAACTAATGTGCTGATTCATTCATCTATCCATCACCGTTCTGTGTGGTCCCACCTAGATTCTCTTTCTACTACTCTACCAAGCTTGTAACATTTAATAGTCAATGATAATTTATTTCTTCTATGAAAACTTTTTCCTTGTTTCAAAGACATCACACCTTCCTGTTTTTTATTTATCATATCTGATTTTGTTTCTTTATCCTAGGTCTTTTTTTTTTTTTTTTGTCAGCTGTAGGGCTTGAACTCTGGGCTTGGGCGCTGTCCCTGTGCTCTTCAGCTCTACGCAAGCGCTCTACCGCTTGAGCCACAGCACCACTTCTGGTTTTCTGGTGGTTTATTGGAGATAAGAGTCTCATGGACTTTCCTGCCTGGGCTGGCTTTGAACTGTGATCCTCAGATCTCAGCCTCTTGAGTAGCTAGGATTACAGGTGTGAGCCACCTATGTCCGGCTTAGGTCTTTTTTTTTTTTTTTTTTTAATCTATCTATCATTTTTTAAAATCTATCATTGGTTAGCAACCTTGGGTGGACAAAACTTTAAAATTTCATGAGCAGACCAATTAAATCAGAAACTTCTCTGAGGAAATCCTAGGCATCAGTAATTTTTAAAGCTCCACTCAATGTCAGTTCCATATTGACATTGATTCAATGTGCAGCCAAGGTTGGGAGTCACTGCTGTTAATATTGGAACTCTCCAGGGCCTGTTTGTGATCTTTCCTTGAATGGTTAGTCCTTCTCAACGCTGCTTCTTTACAATCATTCCAATAGCTAGGCTCGATCTCAGGGCCTCATGTTCTCATTTTGCTTTTTCAAATTCCTGACTAGTGCTTTAGCACTTGAACTGCACCTCTAGTCCAGCTCTTTTTCTGGTTAATTGGAGATAAGATTCTCACAGTCTGCCTAGACTAGTTTTAAAACTTCATCCTCATATCTCACCCTCCTGAACAATTAGAAGTTCAGGCATGAGCCACTATCATCCAGCTCTAGGAACTTTTTAAACAACTGCCAAGATGTGGCCATCCCAAAGAGGAACTGAGTCTGAATTCCTGGGGGTGATTTTCATGTGTTCCTAGAACTGTGAGCTACTTTCTAGATGGTTTTCTATGGTTCCTGGTTTGAGTGTCTCTCCATGCTTCCTAAATAAGTGTCTGGAGCAATGGAAATGTTTCTTGTCTGTGCTGCCCAATATGGTAGCTGCTAGCTATTAAATACTTGTGACTGGTGAACTAAATTAATTAATTTTACAATTTAACTTAAGTAACCTCATATGTGCAGCTAGTAGCTACTATATTGGACAACACTATTCTATAATGTAATGGCTCTGAAATTTACATGTCCTGAGTTCTGGGCCTCCATTTAGTTGGTGTCTCTTTTTGGATATCTAATAGCTATCTTTCACTTAATACACACTAAATGAAAATCCTTATTTTTTTTTTTCAAAGCATGTTCATTTCCCATCTTAGGAAATAGCATCACTTTCTACTGAATTGCTAGAAACCCCAGATGGAAATCATCTTTTATTTCCTTCTTCCCCATATCATTTTTATCCTTTTTTTTGTGATTGAGGACAAGATCCTGCCAGTTCTGCTTCCAAATAGATAATAGATGATTTGATCTCTCTACTTCTCTCTACTTCTACTGCCTTTAGGCAAGACAAAGCTGTCATTGTATATATGGCCATTTACCCTACATACAACTCTATAAGATGGATGAACTATTATCCCCATTTTTCAGGGGGAGAAACTGAGGAATAAAAAGCTTAAATAATGTACCTGAGATCAGCAGCAGATAGGATTTTCAAACTGGACTGTCTGATTCTGGGGTCTATGTTTTTCACCATTTAATGCTCTGTCTTTCTGGCTGGTCACAAAGCCTTATGACAATTCTATACCCTTGCAGCATGATAAAATCATCAGAAGAACAAAAAAAATACCAATTTCCCAGCTCCATCTCAAGCCTGTTATATCTCTTGGCATAGAACCTATGCCTTAGGAATTGTAAAAACATAGCAAGGATTTCTCCATAACTAGGATTGAGAATTATCCCCTCAATGTGACTTTAACCCTGCCTGTTCCTCCTAGCTTCATTCAATTATTGGTCTTGCTTGTGTTTTCATTCTTTCTTTCTACTCATAAAAGAAGCCATGTTCTGTTCTGCCATGGGACAGAACAGAATGTCTTATGCTTGCTTTTCTTCTGCCTGGAATAACCTTTTCTAATATCATTTAAATGATGAGTGTAAGTTTAAAGGTCTAATCTCTAAAAGATAAAGTAAAAGCAATATTAAACTTTAAAATAGGTGCAGAGAGGGACCTACAGCATTTGACCCTTTTTTTTTTTTTTTTTTTTTTTTTTTTGTCTGTCATAGGGCTCGAACTCTGGGTCTGGGCACTGTCCCTCAGCTCTTCAGCTCAAGGCTAACACTCTACCATTTGAGCCATAGCACCACTTCTGGTTTTCTGGGTGGCTTATTGGAGATAAGAGTCTCATCGACTTTCCTGCCTCGGCTGGCTTTGAACTGTGATCCTCAGAGCTCAGTCTCCTGAGTAGCTAGGATTACAGGTATGAGCCACTGGCGCCCAGCCCTTGACTTTTTAAAAAATATGCTAATTCTTCTCTTTTTTGAATACTAAAACAAAAAGCTAAACAAAACAAAAATTAAGGAATTTTGGTGCCCTTCACTTTGTTGCTACTTTAAATTGTATTTAGCCAGCTTTGAGGACTCCATCCCTGAACTTCATGGCTCATCTCAAGTGTCACCTCCTCAGAGAATTTCTCATCCCTTTAAAAGTGTTTCCCCACCACGTCTGCCCCTCCCCCAGCTACAGTATCATCCTGCTTAAAAAATACGTCTTAGCATTGAAATTTAGATTCAGTTTCGAATTTACTTGCTTATTTATCTCTTCTATGAAGGCAAGGTCTTGTCTCTTTTATCTGCTAACATATTCTCTTCACCTAGCACCATGTCTGGAACAAATTAAGTGCTCAGTTTATGTTTCTAGAATGAATGCACTCAGGCTGATATATGCCAGATAGCAAGCAAATGCATCTCCAGGCAGATTGGCCAGCCTGGATTGTTACCATGTAAGAAGCTATCTTTATATTTTAGGGAAGAAGTTCTGCACTGTGGAGGGTTCTATTAAAGGAGAAGGGCTCTGGCTTCAGCAACCAAACACTAAGAGGCAAGGAGGGACCTGGCAGCAGGAATGTCCTCTCACACTGTACATATTCTAGGGGCAGGAAAAGTTAACATTTATTTTTAGGTCATAATTTCCCTGTGGTACATCCATCTTTTCTGTAAAGTATCTTCTTACCTCTACCTTCTTTTTGGAGATACTAGAGTTTGAATTCAGAGCCATTCACTTGCTAGACGAGAGCATTGAGCCATATTCCCAGCCCTTTCTTTGTGCTTTATTTTTCCAGGTAGCATTTCGTGCTTTTGTCTGACCTAGCCCTGGACTTCAATCCTCCTATCTCCATCTCCCACATAGCTGTGATTACAAGAGTGAGCTACCAAGTCTGGCCCTCAGTAATGTTTCTTTCTTTTCTTTTCTTTTCTTTTTTTTTTTTGGTCTGGTTGTGGGGCCTAAACTCTGGGCCTGGGCACTGTCCTTCAGCTCTTCAGCTCAAGGCTAGCGCTCTACCACTTGAGCCACAGTGCCACTTCTGGCTTTTTTCTTTTTGCTTATGTGGTGCTGAGAAATCAAACCCAGAGCCTCATACATACAAGGCAAGCGCTCTACCACTGAGCCACCTTCCCAGCCCCTCAGTAATGTTTCTTACAAGCAACAGATATGAGTTTTGTTTTATGGAGAATAGAAGAAAGAGCCGGTGTTCAGGCTTTGCTTAGAGGGACAATCTTGGTTGGCAAGATGGGAGCTGGCAAAAAAAAAAATGGTTGCAAGTAAGCTTGATGTGTTTGAGGGCAGCAACAACTGCAGTGAATTTATATGTAAGCGTTTAGCCTTAGAATTCCTGGAATTATTGTTATTGGCCTAGTAGAGAAAAAAATTGATATTTGGATGGCAAAAGAAGTTGAGGTAACTCTGGTTGCAAAATTAATAAAACATTTGGTAATTATGTGCTTAATATCTGTGTCCCACGAGACAGTTGTCTTCCGATGAACAGTGATTGTGCCTGGCTTGCTCATTATTGTGTCATTGTGTGCCTGGCATTGGATGGGCATACAATAAATGTTTGTTGAGTTAATGAATGGTTTTGGATGTTTTTGTGTTTCTAGGTTAAAAGTCAGAAGGGTCTGCTGAGAAGAGATGAGCTGGAAGAAAAGTCCAGGCCTTGAGGATGAGAATCAGACAGAAGCTGGAGAGGAGGTGAGGGTGTGTGTGTGTGTGTGTGTGTGTGTGTGTGTGTGTGTGTGTGTGTGTGTGTGTGTGTGTGTGTGTGTGTGTGTGTGTGTGTGTGTGTGTGTGTGTGTGTGTGTGTGTGTGTGTGTGTGTGTGTGTGTGTGTGTGTGTGTGTGTGTGTGTGTGTGTGTGTGTGTTTGTGTGTGTGTGTACAGATTGACTTACCAAGAGGATTCAGATCCTGGGTCCATGTCCTTATAACTGCAGAGATAACTGGCACCATCAGGCAGAAACCTCCCAACTTTAGCAGCTTGGACACTGGCTATAGAAGAAAGAAGTTTCCCTTCAGTGCTCATGTTTGTCTCTGGAACACTGCTGATGCCCGGGCTTAGAGAAATAAATAATCCTAAACTTTGAGAAATAAATATTCCTTGCTTTCATTTGACTTTGGAAAGAGGATTTTTAGTGTACTATCTTAGGCTTAGCACTCATTGGTCAAGGGTTGGGATGGGCCAGAAGCTCCCAGTAGGCAGACACATTATCACCAGCAGCACAGAAATGAACAACATGGCAGAACTTCTGCTTCACATGTACCTCTGATTCTTTGAGAGAGACATGGAATCCATAACACATGTTTAGTTTTACATCCTAAGATTGTCTACCTGTACCTACATCTTCTTTAGATCCACATGTTCCTTTCATTACTACTCAAGGTTGTAAGTGCTAAATCTTAATATCTGTAGTGCCAGCCTCCATAGCCTGACCTGGTAAGTATTTCAGTTCTGAATATGAAGTTAGCATCAATCTGAGACCTGGTATTCCCAATCTAAAACCTCAGTGATAAAGATAGGGTAGGAAAGTGGTATTCAACTCAAGGCTTCCTAGGCTTAGAATTCCGCTGGTGAGTAGACCAGCTCATTATAAACTTTATCAAGCTCTATTTCTGTTTTTCTTAGTAGAGAGGAGATTCTGAGAGGGATTCTACTTAGAGGGTACTAGTCATGGAATCATATTCTTCAAGCCATAATTAAAATTAGGGTTTCCCCTGTCCCAACAATCCATAGTAATGAATCAGTATCTACTGTATACAAACACTAAGTTACAAACTCATAAGGAATTTACATTCCACATTTGAAGACAACCACAAAGTAATTAAAAGTTAAACACTAGGCACTGGTGGCTCAGGCCTGTAATCCTACCTACTGGGGAGGAAGAGACCTGAAGGAGCATAGTTCAAATCCAGCCTGGGCAGAAAACTCTGTGGGACTTCATCTTTAGTAAACCAGCTAAAAGAAAGTCACACTGAAGGCATGGCTTGAGTGGTAACGTACCAAATGAGAGTGCCAGGATCCTGAGTTTGAGCCTTGTTACCAGACCAAAAAGTTAAATAAACTTAACTATGGAAATTTGAGATATTTACAAAATGGATTTACTTGAAAAAAAAAAAAAGACTGATAATTGAATTGGTTAGGTAAGATCTGCTTCCAGAATTTGGGAAGAATTTAACCGAAAAGAAGAATTTAAAAAGAATTCAATAGAGAAGCTATTATTAACTTAGGAATCACACCAAATGTTGGCTTAAGATTTTACAGAGAGGGTAGAATAGACAGGCGGAGGTGATGAGTCAGGCCAGAGTCGCAGATAGATCAGTGTACGTGTGGGAAGGGGGCTATGTGAGTGGACCTGAAAGGTCACTTTTGCCCCTGGACTCTGAGTACCTGAGATGTGGTTGACTTTAAGTTGGAGATGACAGAGAGGGCAGGACTAAGTCCACACCAAATGCAACTCATAGCAAACAGACCATGGGCCAAAACTAACAAAACGTAGCAGGCACAAGTGCAAAGGTGTGTGTGTGTGTGTGTGTGTGTGTGTGTGTGTGTGTGTGCTCACGTATTTAAAGAATGGCACAAATTCAAGATAGGGAACCTATTTTAACAGTATATAACTTGAAATAAACATAGTAGTTAAAATGTCAGGATGGTCAGAGTTGGCCCAGAAGAGCCTACCAGAGTACAACTGCAGTAGTAGAGTTGGCTCCAGAACAAAGCCATGCTGGCATGCTGTTTTCTCCCATCCAGTGACAGAAAGGTTGCTTTGCCCAGGTAAGCCACCATTCATCCAGGACCTTCTCAGTTTTTTTTTTTTCCTTTGGGAGAGTTTTATTCCCATGCACTGTTTTCACCAGGTTTTTTAAAAGGCCTCAAGGCCAGTATTTTTGTGTTTATGTGCCCGTTCTAAGCTTGAACTCAGAACTGAGTACTGTCCGTTAGCTTTTTTTGCTCAGGGACAGTAATCTACCACTCTAGCCACAGATCCAGTTCCAGCTTTTTGCTGGATAATTGTCTGGGCAGGCTTCAAACTGGAATCCTAAGATCTCATCTTCCTGAGATGATAGAATTACAAGCAAGAGGGACTGGCCCCTGGCTTAACTGTAAAAAATTGTAATAAATAAAAACTTAAATGATTAAAAACACGTAAAACACTAACAAGTACCCCAAAAGAAGGAATGACAGAGTAACATTGATCACTAAATTCAGACAAGGATTCAAAAATTGTTATAGGGGATTAAAAAAAATTAACAATTTTAAACAACTCTTGAATTTCTCTTCCATTATTACTTTTGTTGTTCGCAAGGTGTTTTGTTACAATATTCTATATTCTAGTCATTTTTGCCACTAGAGTTCACAGAGGTGTCATTAGCTAAGTTAAAACTATTAAATTCATGTTAATAGGAAAAATAAATATAAAAGTAACAAAAAACCACATAAAATACAGTAATAATTGAAATCTTTAGTTGATAACATTCTACAAAGCACAATAATTCCATTTTATTGGCAAAGTAGAAGAAGATGCTTGTTCATTTTCAATCACGAAATGTTTGGTGGCTGAACAGAGCTGTGGAAAGACTAGATGTAGGGTCCAGAGATCTGACCCCAGTGTCCTGGGCATCCATTAATTAATTGTCCATGTGACTTTTAGTAAATCACTTCATCTTTTTTATATCTGGTTTTTGACAATTTCCAGTATTGTCCACTTACTTTTGTTCAAGTAACAGAGAAGCATAGGCTAAGGCTAGACAATTTGTGTAAACTTTTCTGTTGGAGTCAAGAGACCCATAAACAGGTGTTCCATCTGCTGAATTATAATGTCCCTGAACTATAAAGTCCTATGAAGCCTTAAGTATAAGACTCCAAAGAAAGTACTAGAGTGCTTTTTGAATTAACTTCCAGTCTCATGTCTGGAATGTCAAGGTTTTGGCTCATATGTTTTGGCACATATATAGTTCTTTTTGGTAGCCATTTTAATCTAATACAATTTGATATATAAAAGTCTAAGCTGACAAAACATTTAAAGCAGTGAGTTATATAGAGCAATATTGTAAAAGACATGTATTTGTCGAAGGATTTCCCGCTGGGTTTCTTTAAATAATTGTTTCTTGTATAGCATTATTTTAGCTCAATCTTGTCATGGATTCTTTTTTTTTCCTTCTATTTGTGTGAGGGTGCTGAGGCTTGAATTCAGGGCTTTTCATTCAAGGCTGGTGCTGTACCACTTGAGCCACAGCTCCACTGTCTGCTCATTATTTTTGGAGGTCTGTTACATGTCAGCGGGAATGCTCATGGCCCCAGAAGCAAGAATGTGAACCCATTCTGGTAGAGCAGCAAGAGCCTGTATTCAGGCATAAGGCCCTCAGAGCCTACCCTGAGTGATAGTGTGTCTATGCAGGGTTTATTTAGCCACTAGAAGTGACTTTTTCAAGAGCTATCTAAGAGGGAATATGGTGGAAAACTAGAGTGACCAACAGTTCCGGTTTTCCTGCGACTAAAGGGTTTCCTAGAACATGGAACTTTGGGAGTTAAAGTCCTGGTCAAATAAAAAAATGTCAGAATCTTCTCTGAAAATTTACCCTCAATAGTTTCTCTTTTAGAAACTGAGGTGGCATATAGGACTGTTTTATTTCTGGCTGTGATTCACAAAGGTCTTGTTGTCTGTTTTTAGGACTTTTCAGAAGCAAGAAGTGATCTAGGTTTGGAATACTCACCAGAACCACTTTTCTTATTTGTGTCCTCTTCTGGTGGTGGTAGTGATAGAGGTACTGGGGTTTGAACTCATGTGTTTACACTTGCTAAGTACATACTCTACCACTTGACCTACACCCCAGCACAATTTACCATTTTCTTTAAGGCAGTTCATTCTACAAATTCTTCAATATTACATATTCTTTCAGGAAAATAAATTGCTTCAATTTTGGGAGGCCAGATATTATAGTGGAAATAGACTTTGGAAGCTTCTAGATCTGCCATTAAATTTTGATTTAATCATATACTGACGGTGATGGATGATGCTAGATGTTCTCAACACAGAGGAAGATTACTCAGGGGCATTAGGAATGGTGGTGGCCAGTGGGCTGTGTGCCATTGTCATTTCTGGGCTGAAACATGGAATTAGTGGGGAAAGTTCCTCCTGTCTTCTCTAATTTTGCTGCTGTGACTTTTTAAGGTTCTGTATTCTGATTGGGGTAGCTATCAGACAACAGAGTTCCTGGAGTGGAGCAGAAGAACCCTCCCTCACCATTATCTGACATGTTAGTTTGTGTGAGCAGCACCTAAGCCGTTATTGTGTTAAGCTGCTGAAATTTTATGGTTTATTTATTGCCACAACACGTTACTGCCTAGAACATTAGCTTTGCTACTACAAGCAATGCTGCTGGACTTAGCAAAGAAAAAGATAGGCAGTCCAGTAAAATTGGAATTTCAAATAATCAATGAATAATAAGTTAGCACAAAGTATGTCCTATGTAATAATTGGGGCCTGCAATATTCTACCACAGTGTTCATTGTTTATCTGAGATTGAGTTTTAATTGGGATTCCCATGATTTGTGCAGCAGTTGGAATTACAGGGAGCTTCTGGTCTTACATTGGGAATAGTGTTCATATGTGAGCTAGAAATGTATAACATCACAGCCACAAACGTATATACACATATGTAAATGAACAAAGTGAGTTACTAGGGGTACAGTTTTCTGAGTGAGCAAAAGGCACAAAACAAGGATCAGGTGGCATTATCCTGAGACAACTGCATGGGAGAGTCAACTTTGGGTGAGAGTAGTGATTTTAGCTGTCTTTACTTCTTTCTCTCCCAATATAAATGAAAGAAAATTGACTCTCTGTGGTCAGCTCTATGCTATATAAGCAGTTACAAAGCAGGAAGCTAAGGCCCTGGTAGTTACTGGTCACGTCTACAATTCTCCCTCCTTTCCTGTCTTCTTGCTTCTGCAAGGGTCACTGACCAGGGTCACTGGTGCGTGTATTTATGAAGAACTGCTCTTGTGTTGTTACGCCTCTACCAATCCCTGGGAACAGTACTTCATAAGAATGGAAATTCACATCTTAGAAGATCTGCAACTCAGAGCAAAGCTCCGGCAGTCTGGAGGTTCAGTACAAAGAGGCTCAGAGTAAGGCTGGGGAGGAACATCAAAGCTGACTTATCCCAGACACAGGTTCCTCACCCTGGAGCTGATGCTTCACTCTTACTGATCGTTCTACCAAAATAAGTTCACTGCAGAAACGGAGAGGACACAGAGGTGCATAAAGAGATGGGAAATGTTAACTTTTGGATGGTTTCTTCTATTTATTCTGTGAGTACTTTAGAGTTGATTTTTTTGTTTGTTTTTTGTTTACTGTCAGTCATGGCACTTGAACTCAGGGCCTGGGCACCATCCCTGAACTCTCTTTGCTCAAGGCTAGTGCTCTACCACTTTGAGCCACAGTTCCACTTCCAGTTTTGGAGTGGTTGATTGGAGATAAGCGTCTCACAGACTTTCCTGCCCAGGCTGGCTTTGAATTGCAATCCTCAGGTCTCAGCCTCCTAAGTAGGTAGGATTACCGACGTGACCCACCAATGCCGGGCTTAAGTTGATTTTTATATTGATTTATCTCCCTTTCTTATATACACAATCAACAGCATCTCATAAACACTTCCAGAAGTTTTTTTTTTGATAATTTTTTTCATGTACTGGTCCTGGAGTTTGAATTCAGGGTCTGGCCACTGTTCCTAGCATGCTACCACTTGAGCCACACAGCTCTGCTTCCAGTTTTTTGGTGGTTAATTGGAGATAAGTGTCTTAGGGACTTTCCTGACCCAGCAGGCTTTGAACTATGATTTCAGTTCTCAGCTTCTTGAGTAGCTAGGATTACAGGTGTGAGCCACTGGTGCCAGGCTATAAGAATCTTTTAATCAGTATTTTAGATCAGAAGGAGATCTATTTTGAATTGTTTTTCAAGGGGAAAGAATTACACTAGGTAAAGGAGGAGGCTGCAATGCTTGGTAAGAAATGTATGCATTATCCTGCCCATGTAATTGTTGCCCCTCTGTACAGTATGTTCTCAAATAAAATAAAATACAATTAAAAAAAAAAAAAAGAATTACACTAGGTAGAGACTAATCATCCTGTCCATGGGAGAGTGACTGTAAAGGCCTCAAAGAAATAAAAGAAAAAGGCCTTTCTCTGCTGCCCAAAGTGCTGGGCATGTGTGAGTTCAGCTGAAATTTGCACACAGACTAGTTTTGATTCCAGTTCTATAAGGTATTATAGTCTGGTTCTTCTCTCTCTCTCTCTCTCTCTCTCTCTCTCTCTCTCTCTCTCTCTCTCTCTCTCTCTCTCTCTCTCTCTCTCTCTCTCTCTTCTATTCCTTCCTTCCTTCCTTCCTTCCTTCCTTCCTTCCTTCCTTCCTTCCTTCCTTCCTTCCTTCCTTCCTTCCTTCCTCCTTCCCTCCTTCTCTGTAGCAGTAGAGCTTACTCAGGTACTGAGTCTCTAGAGAGATGCTCTGCCATTTGAGCTGAGCCCTCCGCCCTTTTTGCTTTAATTATTTTTCAGCTAGTCTCACATTTTTTGCCCAGGCTGATATCAAACCAAAATCCTCCTAAGTAGCTAAGATTATAGGGATAAGTCACCTCCCTTGGTAGCTGTTCTTACTGTCTCTTGAAAGCCATAAAACAAAATGCCTGTCACTTTTACATGTGTTCCTTTGCCCTTTGGTCCTCTGTGTTTGTAAATATTCCTCCCCTGCCCCTCCCCTTTGTCCTTTCCTGTCCAGGCAGGCCAGAAGCATAGCCCTACTCCCAGAGTGTCTCTCCTCCCTCCTGGCCCAGTCATGGCTTCTGTGAAGTTTCAGCCCCTAAGGACTAGGGTAGAATACACAAAGCACAGCTCCTCAATTTGGAGCCTGGGGCTCCCCTTGGGGAGCCGCCCAACCCAGCTCACTGCCTGCCAGAGGAGTCATGAAACATCTGCAAAGCATTGCTATTTACTTCTTGCTAACCACTGCAGACTGCTGATCCCAGCTCCCAACACCTGTGTGTGTGTGTGTGTGTGTGTGTGTGTGTGTGTGTGTGTGTATGTGAGAGAGAGAGAAAGAGAGAGAGAGAGAGAGAGAGAGAGAGAGAGAGAGAGAGAGAGAGAGAGAGAGAGAGAGAGAGAGAGAGGGGCTCATGTGGAGAGACACCCTCTGTAGAGAAACCACTTAGACAGGCACTTTGCCAAGAGAATTATGTATGCATTGCTGTCCTCAATCTCCACAGACTCCATGAGGTAGATTTGTCATGCTTCTCCCTGCAGAAATGGGGCTTCCAGAGGTGACCAGGAGGTGTCCAAAGTCATCCCAACAGTGAGTGTTTCTTACCCTAAATTCTAGGCTTTAACTAAGAGGAGAGCATGCAGAAGCTGGAGGGACTTCTGTTTCCCACTCATGCATGTCCCTACCTGTGTGCAAAATATACTCTCTGGGTAAGGCCTTGCCTGGCCTTAGCATTTGAGGTAGAATCCATCTTCTTTATTCTCAGATGATGAAAGTGAGCCCAGACTTGCTTAAGATGTGTGTGTGTGTGTGTGTGTGTGTGTGTGTGTGTGTGTGTGTGTGTGTGTGTGTGTGTGTGTGTGTGTGTGTGTGTGTGTGTGTGTGTGTGTGTGTGTGTGTGTGTGTGTGTGTGTGTGTGTGTGTGTGTGTGTGTGTGTGTGTGTGCCTCATTCCCCCCCAGCCCCAAACTTTCTCAGGTTTATACTTCTGTTGAAGTATCACAGAGCTGGTTACATCCACACACACACACACCCCTGCATAGCTACAGCTGCTGCACAGAATGCTGATTAAAAGATTTTTAGATGCTGCTGATTCCTGACAGGTAGGCAGACATGCCTTGTTACTTTCTCAAACCACAAAGTGCTTATTTTTCCAGGCTGGGGCCCCCTTCCTCCCCCAAAAATGCCAGTTTGAGTTTTAGGAGATTTAGTTTGTCTCCCTAGTGGACTCCTCTCATGCATCACACTTAGAGTCTTGAAGTCCCATGGGGCAGCCCTCTGGTATCACGGGGAGTGGATCTTACTCTCAGCAATGCCTCTGTTCCCTCTCTGTATGGCCAGAGTGGTGGCATGTTATTCCTTTAAAGGTTTCTCTTGGTGGCCACACAGCCTGCTCCACATGGCAAATCCATGGACAAAGTTCACAGTCTGGACTTAGTTCCCAAGAGACGGGGCTGAATAGAGTAGAGGTAGAAGCCTGTAGAGGAGGGAGCCTGTCTTCTGGAGGAGGATTAGGAATCTGGGAGGAAGGGAAGCGGCAGAGGTCTCCATCTATGTCTCCCTTTTCTCTGGGAGCTAGTCAGCCTCTGCCAGCATACAGTTTCTCCTAGCTGTGGGCTGCACTGGGCCATGCCTTTTCTGAGAGGCAAAACAGGAAGAGTAGATGCTCCAAGGTGAGCCTGACCCAGAGCTCAGAGTCCAGACCCCATTCTTGGTTGAGGCAGAATGTGTCCTCCTCTCTTTTTTTGGGGGGGGGGTCCAGTCATGGGGCCTGAACTCTGGACTTGGGCGCTGTCCCTCAGCTCTTCAGCTCAAGGCATGCGCTCTACCACTGAGCCACCTTCCCAGCCCCATCCTCTCTTTTTCTTTGTCTGAGACTTAGCCTTGAACTTGCTGATGTTTACTTTTGCTCATTGGCTGGTGCTGTTCCATTTTAGCCACACCTCTAACCCTCACCTTCTTATCATTGCATTGACCTTGTCAGCTTACCCCTGATGCTTGCCTAGCCCCTTTCTCTGTCATCCCTCCCCTCCTTGCATGCTCACTCAGAGAAGCTTCTGGTTTATGTGAGGGTTTATGGGGGGGGACCTGTGTGGGCATGTGCTTAAGCCTCTGAAGGGAGGTACCTTGTCCATTGGTGGCCACACAAGAGGACTTGTGAATATGGAAAACCCAGGAGGAGACACCTCACAGTGTCTATTCTGGATGTTTCCATAGCCGCATTGTCACCTCTGGAACCCTGGCTAATATGAGTACTCCAAGGATTAGAACAAGGGCACAAAGAAATGTTTTAAGCTACTGGGTCTTGACCAGGCTTGAGAGACATAAAGTCTAGAGTACAGTGGACTCTGTTCAAGGTTTCGTGAGGGTGGGTATTTAGGAGAGAGAGGTGGCATTAAGTATGGCTAAGGACATGAGTACTGGAACTAATTGATCCAGCTGAAGTCAAAGTTTACTAGATGGGACCAAGTTATTGAAAATGGGCTTCATTTTCTTCATCTGTGAAATCAGGACGGCCACGTGTTGGCGTTACATGAGTTAATACACGGAAAGGGCTGAGAATGGTACCTGGGCACAGCAGTAAATGTTATCTGCAGTTATTTTAGGCCAGCTGCCCAAGTTCCCCAAGACCTCAGGCCCAGCCTAGTGTGCGTGGCTTTCTGCTAGGCAGCCATTCAGGTTGGGCAGGTTAAATGGAAAGAAAAGTGTGTGTCCTCCATGATTGGCAGCTCCAGGTTCTTCCCTGCTTGCTGCGGGCTCCTACCTGTGGATGGCTCCCGTCAGTGCCTGTGGAAGGTCTGCCTTTTCTCTCTGGATCCTGGTGAGGGACACAGCAAAGGTGACCAGTTGTCTGGATGGTTGCAGTAAAGGGCCACGCCAGCATTAAATCACAGGGAACATATCCTGGGGTTATTGCTGGAACCCACCCTTGTCCCACAGACAAAGACTCAGTCATGACTCATTCTGTTCAGTGGTACTTGTACCTGAGTCACTGGGTGCCCCGTCCTTCCATGCCTCAGTGTCGTAGCCTGGATTAGACCCTGTCTTCATCTTTTAATCTCTTCTCTCCCTTTCTTCTTCCTCTCTCCCTTGCTCTCTATCACCTGATTACTCATTGATCAGATCTTGGCTGATCTCTCTTGGTGACTTGCTTAGTTTGAGCCTGGCAGATGGATAATGGAGACGGTTTCTAATGCCACCCCCACACTTAGCAGGAACAGTGTCTGGAGTGACTGATAAACAGGCAAAAAGAACATACACCTATATTAATATGGTGATATTTCAGTGATCTGGAGAAGAAACCTCAAAAGAAAGACTCTATTGTAGTGGACTGATGTAGAAGTTATCTAGTTAGCAATCCATCTTGACAACCAAAAGCCCAGCTTGGGCTGTCCTCTTTGAGGAAGGTAGCTGGGCAAAAAGGTATAGGAGACTCCTAAGTGATATAATGTACACTCCAGAGTGAATCCCTTCATTCTACAAATAGTGCACACCTACTATGTGCTAGGCACTTGGAAAACAAGAATGAATAAAATAGAGGATAATCCCTGGCTCTTTGGACCTTACATCCTAGTCAGAGAAGATGGAAAATAAGCATGATAAATAGGTAAATCATGTAGGTTAATTTTTTGTTGCCAAAAACATTAAACATTAGTGTAGGGTAGATGGGATGGTCGGGTGTGCTAGAGGGTGCATCCAACATGAGGTAGGAAAGCTGGTTATAATGTCAAACAGAATGGTCATAGAGAAATTAGGATCCAGAAAGAAGAGAGAGTGCGCAAGAGAGAGCTTTGCAGATGTCCAGAGCATGAGCGTTCTAAGCTAAAGGATCAGCTAGAACAAGGCCCTGAGGTAGAAACAGGCCTCTGGTTTTGGTGTAACAGCAAGGAGGAGAAGCAGTAGAGGAAGAGAAGCATGTGGGGTGCTTCTGGCCCTTTAGGCCTCCCAGACTCTCTGTCTACCACCCTGTGGCTTTAGCTCTGAGAAAGGTGGGGAGCTCACACAGGGTTTCTGAGCAGAGGGGAGAAAACTGTTGTGTTTGGCTTTGACTGGAGACCAATGGGGAGGCGGTAGCAGAAATTCAGGGCAGAGCAGCTCAGCCAGGAGGTTAGAAGTGAATTCTGGTTACTTGTGGAAGGGAGGAGAACTAATACAATTTGCTGGTCTGTTGGTGTGGCTGCAATAAAAACAAGAGTGGAGAATGACTCCTGACTTCATTCCTAAGTAAGAAGCCGAGGCTCAGGGGAGATGAGAACTTTGAAGCAGGAGAGAGGCTACCTGGGGAAAAGGAAAAGGGTACCCAGAGGGTATATGGGCCATGTCCCCAGCTCCCTCCTTGTTAGCTTTAGTCAGACACTAACTGATCCTTGGCCTCTATCTTTGAACACACTGGGCTTGCGTCAGCACCCTGCTCCCTGCTTCTGAAGGGTCTGATTTTGAACTTGGGAAGGGGTGCTGCTTCTGAAGAGTGGGGCTATTCTTGGAGGTCGGAATAAACAACTTCCAGAAGTTTGCTTGGGAGTGTGTAGGAGGCCCAAGAAGAGTAACTGAGGGCTTCCTTCCTATGAAGCCAAACCATGCTGGAACCTGCCCCAGCTTGTGCAGTCTCACACAGCAAATGCATATTTACCTGAGCTCCTGGCCTCAGAAAGTGGAATGGGGGGGGTTGGGGGGGTTAAAGGGCCTCACCCACTTCAGGTGAGACCTGCCCTCCCCCTCCCCCACTTAGGAATGGAGATTGCAACACCTGCCCTCTTTGGCTGAGCTAATTATTAGTGAGCTCTTTGTCACATCCTCTGGTGATGGGCAGAAGATGAAAATTTCCTAAAGTCTTAAATTCAGGGAATTGGGGGGTAGGGATGGAGAGAAAGAGACCAAGGTAGAAGGGTTTAAAATGCATAGGAGTCAGAGGTGACTCTTCTCTGGGCAGTGTGCTTGCTGGGCTGGGGCAGGGGCTCTTCTGTTTCTGTTCTCCACAGGCCACAGGGTCTGATGAAGGGACGCTGCTGAGTTAAGGAAGATTTCACTGGAATGCTGACAGACAACAAGAGGCTAACATTTATTGGAATCTCAATTATACATCTAGACAACTGATCGTCCATTTGCTAATTACAGTTTCCCCCCCATTAACCTGAACTTGTGCTAGATTAGAACCTGAAAATTAGACATGCTCAGTTTCATCCACAGAATAATGTCTCTCCCCCGCCCCCCACCCAGGGTTCTCTAACCAATTCCTCTGTGTAGCCCTTTCATGGTAGAGAACTTGCTGCTTAGAAGTCACTTACACATGGGAGTGGAGAAATTAAAGGGATGCCTTTCAATGGTGTCTTTGAGGCAACAATGTTCCAAAAGCATGCAGGTGTAGGCTCTCCAAGGCCAGCCAAATCAGAGACGAGGTCTCCCTTTCAAAGCCCTCTGACACAACCTGGAGGGAAGGGGGTGCTAGAACAGCCCCTTTCCATCCCGGGCTGTTTCTACCATATATTTTACAGTGGCTCTGGAGCTCTAAGCAGGAGCCCGCCCCACACAAAGCTTGCTGTGTTTTCTGGCCTGGCAGGGGGGGCCAGGGGGCCAGGGGAACTCTGCCTTGACTTTATTAGTCCAGCTCTGCTCAGCCTTTCCTTCTGCCACCTAGATGGTCAGGTCTATTTTCTGGCCCCCCAGGCGGGCATTCCTGCCCGGGAGGGAGGGGCTCCGAAGCCAACCCTCCCTGTGGTGGGGCAGTGTGACTCACAAGTAGTTACCTGTTCCTGGGCTTCCTGCCAGGGCTGCGGAGGGAGCCCAAGGCCAGGCACGGAGCCTTTCTCTGTTCATGTCTCTTAAACTTCCCCTTGGGTGAGTTGAGCTTCTTGATCCTTTTAAGGCACCACTAAATTCCCCCAGGAAGCGGGGATTTTCCACTTTTCCCCCCTGGGAGGGGTCTGGTGCTTTCCAGGGTCCTGGCACAATGACAGGTCTGGGGCTCTAACAGTGCCTACAGGGCACTGTGTGTCTTCTGCTTGGTATATCAGTAGTGATCTGGACACAAAAGCAAGCTGAACCCCTGTATTAGTCTTGGGAAATGCCAAGCACAGTGCTTGCAGCCAAGGTGAGGGCCCTTCCTCACCCCAAGAATCCTGGTCTAAGGATCAGTGATGGCTGTCCCGTCCAGCTCCTGCAGACACCCACAAGCAGGTGGGCACTGTGGTGCTTGCTTCCAGGTCTCTAGGACAGACCCACTTGCCCAGTCCCGTCCTAAGGGTGAGGAGTAGTGACGTCAGATGGGCGTGGCAGCTGCCAGATTCCTGAGGCCGCCCTGCAGTGGGCTACGCCCAGCCAGGGAGTCTCCACAGGCTCTTGTTTAAAACCCCAGGGCCAAGAGAGGAGACCCCCCTACATTCCAAGGAGCTCTCAGAAAGGCAGTCTGGAGAAAGGAGGGCAGCACTGGACAGGTAAGTTACCTGTGAGGCGGGGTGGGGGTGGGGAGAAGACAGTATCTCTGGGTGCCTGGTTGTAAACCCTGATTGATTCCTCTAAATGCTTGGGTAAAATGTCTGCTGCTTTTCACACAAGCAACTCAGTAAATTTAGAAGAAAGCAGATTCAGGTCTGAGGTGAGCACAAGAGAAATGGGTAATGGACCAGCTCAGAGTGCCCTGGGCTGGGAGCGCAGAGCGCATTGGATCAAAATCAGGGATGCTTTCTCTCTTAGGCCATCATCGGTCCTGCAACCTCAAGCCCCCTGTGCCTAACCTTGGCTCCTTTCTCTCCGGGGAGGGGATTGGAAGGGATGATTTTTGATGCATTAGGATTTAAAAATAGAAAGGTGCCAGGAATGCCCCCCTCACCTCACCCCAGATCCTCCTGTGCCCCTGCCTACCTGACCTCTCAGCTCCACCTCAGTTAACAGAGCCAGTAGCTGACTTTGGAGCAGAGCAATCTCCAATCCAAAGCACAAGGAGACAGTGCTTTGATGGAGCATGCTTCTGGGGGGCTGGGGGGGGGGAGGAGGGCAGGTCATCTCTCAGAACCCCAGCTTCTCTTTAATCTCTGTTTCGAGCTACCCTTGGATTCCCTGCCAATAATTAGAGGCATTTTTGCATTGCTCTCAGTTCAGATGAAATCCTCTTCCATTGTCCTTGAAACTATCAGGCTCACTCAACTCCTCATCACCTACTTAGCCCAGAACTGTGGTCCCACCATCAAGACTCAATTCAATGTGGCCCTGGGTGATACTGAAGACTCTGACAATGGTCGGCAGCCTTTTGACCTGCTTACCTTTGGGCCTGAAGGCTGGGCTAAGTTGTAGTTGCTGGTCTGAGAAAGACCAGTCCTCTCTCTTTGAGGCAGATATACAATCTTAGACCTTCCCATAGCTCTTCTCCAGTGAAGGCCCTGCCTCTTCCTACTGCCCACACGACCCTGTGGGGTGGGCAGTGTGAGTCTTCCCTCTCATACAATCCAGAGAATGAGCTGAAGTCTGAGAGGGGATGGAGTTTTCTCAGGACATCCTGGGACATACATGCCAGCTGGGCTCTAGGTCTAGAGCTCTGGCATTTTCTAAGCCTTTGGCTTCAGATAAATATACCTACTGGGAGAAATATCCTCAGTCATGACCCTTACTAGAGACTGCTGAGAGAAACAAGTTCAGAAACAAGGAGAGGAGCCGGTGTTCCCTGGGGGATTGTATCATTTTTTTTTTTTTTTACCCGTGTTGCTTTGCTCTGTCCTAGGTAAAATCCTCTCTGAGGATCCCATTGGCTAATGATGAGACAGCTCCTTCTCCTGTATTTTGGTGAGTATTGCTTCCCATCCACCAGGACCTGTTATTTAGTCTTTCTTGGAAAGGCTCCCCAGTGCCTTCTTCTTAACTTCCTGAAGGTTTTGTGCAGTTTAGTTCCCATCTTCTCCCTCTCAAGATGTTCCAGAGTTCTTAATTTACCAGTACATTCTAGCTGGACATTCATAAAATCGGTGGGACCACCTTTGCTGACAAAGGAATAAGAATAACACAGACCTCTCTCAGTGTCCCCCCCAAATGACTCAGCCCTCTGGGCTGTGGACAGGCTAAAGAGGTATAGACCAGTTCTGGTAGCCAAGTACGCATCTCCAGCTTGATGTCGTATTTCAGGGTCACTTGTATTGCTCCTCCTCTCCTTTTCAAGTCTGGGCTGATAAGGTGTGAAACTAGCCTCATTACTAGTAGCAGAGCACAGGGGCATGAGTGAGGTGAGGGGCCCGTTTTCCACACATCATCTCTCTTGCGTGAGGGATACTGGGATAGGCAGCTAGGCCCTCCTCTCTTTGGCTCCTACTCCAAGACTCCTCTGTGATTTCAGCATTGCCCAGCCTCCTCTGTGACCAACACGCTTGCTCCCGTGGGGCCTGCTATCCACCTGTTGGGGACTTGCTCATTGGGAGGACCCGGTTTCTCCGAGCTTCGTCCACCTGTGGACTGACCAAGCCTGAGACTTACTGTACCCGGCATGGAGAGGTAAGGCTCCACTTATACAACCTCTAGGATTAGAGAAAGGAAGGATGGGATGGGACCACTGAGCCTGCTGTGTGTTCACTGGATGCCTTGAGCGTACTTGGTACAGGTCAGGCCCTGTGTGTATGGGGAGTGGGAAAGTAAAAGACAAATATAAGCTCAGATCACTGCCTTGATGGAACTTGCATACTGACTGGCCAAGTGACTGGCACTCTATCGTTTGAGTCATGCCTCTAGTTCATGTTGATTTTAGTTTATTTTTCAGGTAGGGTCTTTTGCTTGTTTGCCTGGGGAATGCCTGGAACCATAGTCTTCAGATGTCTCTGACTCTTGGATTATATATAGCTGGAATTATAGGCCTATGCCACAATGTTCATCTTGTTTTATTCTGGGATGAAAGGCATGAGCACCATACCTAGTTCAAAGAATGAATTTTCAAATCATGGCAATGAACAAATGGACAAATGTTAGGTTTCTGGTGTCTAAATGTGCCTTTTTTTTGTTTTTTTAGCACACACAGACAGGAGATCTAGGGTGTGTGCACTGACTGGTTTTTTTGCTATAGTATGGCCTAAGTTGTGCCACAGTCCCTCTCTCAAAGGACTCCGAGCTACGATCTTTGTGACCTTTTCAGGAGAGCACTGTTTTGCTACTGTCCTGTATACACAGCAACTGACTCATTTGTTAGCTTTGGTGATCCAGGGTTTATCAATCTGGGTAAGTAGAAAACATTGCTAAAGGATCTGATCAGGGAGATAAGTAAAGAAGTGGGGTTACCAGGGAGGGTCATATTTCAGCCCATCAACTTGAAAAGGAGCTGAAAAAATATCGAGCCTTGTGGGCTGGGAAGGTGGCTCAGTGGTAGAGCGCTTGCCCCACAACCAGACCCCCCCCCCCCAAAAAAAATATCGAACCTTTAAAAGTCTTGGATGATGTCCATTGCCTAATAGACAATTGGCTTTTCCATAGAGCTGTCATGTCTTTTCTTCCACATTGCCTGTGAATATTATTATTATTATTATTATTATTATTTGGGTCCGGTCGTAGGGCCTGAACTCTGGGCCTGGGCGCTGTCCCTCAGCTCTTCAGCTCAAGGCTAGCACTCTACCACTTGAGCCACAGCGCCACTTCTAGCTTTTTTTTTCTTTTTGCTTATGTGGTGCTGAGGAATCGAGCCCAGGGCTTCATGCATGCAAGGCAAGCACCCTACCACTGAGCCACCTTCCCAGCCCCCCTCTTATTATTATTTTTTTGTAGGAACTTTGTTTTTCTTTTTTCTCAACTAGCTGAAGGTCTTTCTTTGCTCCTTGTAGTTACCAAATTGAAATTACTGAGTGTTGTCTTGTCTCCCCTTGTGGCTTCCCCTTTCCAGACTGTCCTTGTCCTCAGGATCTGGAAGGTACTATCCGCTGTGGCCTCTAGTTCTCCCTTGTCCTTCTAGGCCACAATGTTCTCTTGGCTATTTTTAATCACGGGTAGTACTAGGTAGTGACTTTGGAGGTGCTGAGCAGAGAGAGCCATAGTTCTGCATCTCACCCACTTGGTTTGGAAAAAAACCCATTTGACAAGATTGGGTAAAGCACAGACTTCGTCCCTGCGGACCCAGATTACTCCACACCATCAGGGGACCTGGCAGTGTTGAGCTTTCTAGGCAACAGAGTCATTTTAGCTGTCCCCCTCCTCCTCCTCTTCTTCCTACCCCCCAAATTATGAACCATCAAGCCTCTGTCTGGAAGTTTCGGGAAGATGGGCTTCGGCTGGCTCTCTTTCTCAGATTGACTCATCTTCTGGAAGGTGGAAAGATCAGCCCCAGGCTGACAATGGGCCCTTGCTCCCAGCCGTGTCTGGACAGGCCTCTTTCTTGCTAGGCCTGGACTTCTGGCTTATCCTAGGCCTGTCTTCTGCCTCTCTCAGCTACTCCCCGGAGCCAATTGCTTTACTCTGTTCTTAAGTAGCCTCTTGAGAGAGCAAAACAGGGTGCTTGCAAAAGAGAAGTCTAGACTTTTGCAACCCTGGGGATGGATAAATCTTAGTTATTTTTCTGCTGTGAAAGCTGAGAAACTTTTTTTTTTTTTTTTTTGGTCATTTTCTGCAAGAGAAGCAAATTTAGGTAGCTTTTCAGAAAAGAGGGAATTAGAGTGTCTTGAGAGTGGTGTGTCATTTCAGGTCTGCCACTAACATAGGGTATGACCTTGGTTAAGAAATCACGCCCTGTTCTACAAGTATTACATGAAGTGGTCTAGAGTACCCATACTCTTTGGGATTGAGATGACTACAAACAACCAGCAATCTCTCCTTTACCTTTCATCTCTCTGTCTGGTTTTATTCCCTTTCCCTTACACGCCTGCCCTTCTCCCTGTCCAGGGCTTCCAATGATGAACACATATGGAGTCCAGGAGAGTCGATTCTAGTCCTCTGTACAGATATACCCCAAACCCTTGCTGGGCAGTGGTGGCTGTGCAATAAATACTAACAATTCAAATTTTAACTACGTTGAGTTCTAGTTTCCATCTTTAAGGTTATGTTCCTTTTAAATAATAGTAATGGCACTGATCACTCATTTATTTAGCACATGTTGCATGTTGAAGGTATCATGCTAAGACTTGCTTCTAAAATATTCTGAGTAATTGTCACAATATCTAATGAGGTGGTTCTTGTTATTCCTATGAACTACAGGAAGGTTTTAGGTGCATGCTGGGATGCCAGACTTCTGATAAAAACACTCAGATGTTGGGTTTTATAAGTAGAGACAGGGAAGTGCATGGGAGAGCCGTAGCTTGGAATGAGGGCGGCCTGAGGCAGACCTACCTCCCCTAGTTTCTACCTCTTTACCCTTCAGCTCCTCACCCCAGTCTACCAGCTCCCATTCCCTCTAGTCAAAGGGTTCTGGCTGGTGCTTCTGTTCTATTTCCATGCAGGGGTGACATAGCCCTGAGCTCTGAGCCCAGGACAGAATCACCAAGTCCCTTCTGCCTGCTGCTGATGTGGCATAAATGCCAAGTGTAGTGGGGATTTATGACCCTCGGTTATTTCTGTCTCACTTATTCTTACTTCTGCCCTTAACTGGAGCCAGACTTGGCAGAATAGGAATTGCAAGAGTCCTGGGGACACTTTCCAGTCCCTGAGTTGTCTCTCCTAGTTCCTGACCTCTAGAAATCTCTCTCTCTCTCTCTCTCTCTCTCTCTCTCTCTCTCTCTCTCTCTCTCTCTCTCTCTCTCTCTCTCTCTCTCTCTCCTCTCTCTCTCCCCCTCCCTCTCTCTCTCTCTGGCAAACCAGTCTTAGCCTGTTTGCAAGTTACCTTCTTTGCCCAATTCTGTCTCAGTGGTTAATTTTATTGGCCTCAAGGACTTGTTTCTGTGGATTTTGGATCCATTTGTAACCCTTGTAGTAGACATTAGACTTGACCAACTTTACCTTATGGCACTTCCTCCCTGCCCGCCCGGACTTTGCCCTTCTGAGTTCACTTGCCCATCCATTGTCTGGGCCTGGGTCTAGTCTATTCTTTACCGAAAAGGCCTGAGGCTACATTCCCAGCCAGCCTTACCTACCTTCTTCCTTCCAGTTCCTGGATAACTCCTGGCTAAATCCACTGCACCATTGCTCCCTCAGTCTCAAGGCAAGGGTGAAAATGTATATGATGACTCTCCAAGCTGAGCTCAGTTGAAAAATGGAAGCATCTACTCCAAGGGCTTGTCTGAAGATTGTGTAACAGAGTGTGCAGAGTGAATGCATGGTCCTGGCACATGCTAACTGCTCTCTTGGGCCCCTTCCCCCTCCTTGCCTCCTGGTAGCTGTGTCTGCTTACAGCAGCAACCTCATCTGCCTCTCAGGCTCCTGGGAACTTCTCTGCTGGCCAGGATAAGCACTCACTGAAGTCATCCATCCTGGAGCACTCATGGTCAGTGCACCAGATTGGGGGGGGGGGGTGAAGATTCTCTAGTTCTGGTTTTGGTTCTGACACTTAGGAAAGGACTGTGACCTTCTAAAGTTCTTAATTCTTGTTTCCACCACCACCTCCCATTTGGGAAGTGATGGGGTTTGGTTACTATGCCTCTACCATTTGCTCATCTCTGGGGTCTTTGCCTGCTTCTTAGAGACATCTGGCTTTTTTGGTGATTCATTAGAGGTAAGAGTCTCATGGACTTTCCTTCCAGGACTGCTTTGAACCATGATTCTCATAGCCCAGACTCTTGAGTAGCTAGGATTACAATCATGAGCCACTGGTGCCTGGCCTCATTTTTATCTCTTGCTGGAGAAAAGGGTGCAGTAACCAGGTGGAGGTCTCTTCTTCTACAACATACACATGTACACATGCATGTAAGGTGCCTATACACCCACCTGTGCCCACATTAACGGCCTCTGCTTTGCTTTGTTTTGCAAATGTCTGCCTTCTTGACCTTCGTAAAAGCTAATTTTTAGGCAGTTGTGTTTGTATAAATATACTGATCCCTGTCCCTCACCAAAATATTGACGTCCATGCTTTCCAAAAGCTCTGAGAAGGTCTAAATCTTCAGAGGTTCCTACCACTGAGGTTTTACTGTTTGGGTGAAGTCCTGTTGTATTCCTTGTTTTAAATGAAGTCACCCTAAGGAAGGGCACCATGTCAACCTCAAGCAACTGTTTTTACCCCAGAAAGGGTTCATTTATCAAAATCTTAACTCTGACTTTGCAAAGGATCCTGAGAGAGTAAGATCAAGAATGAGTCATTTTTGAAGGAATGGCAGAAAATAGAAAAGGATATGAGAGAGGAAAGAGTTGATATCAGAAAGTAGACAAACTTGGGTTGTGGACTATATGATTCTAGGGTCTTAGCTGTTATGGGTTAGGAAGTGGGGCTTATGATCTAAAAGGAGAGAAGATGGGGGAGGGATACAGAGGGAAGACTAGAGACACCTGATATGACCTCACAACAGCACTGTCCTGAATTCTCATCCCATTTCTCTTTTGGGTGCAGGCCTTGGAAAACTGAGCAATGTCTTGCAAGCCTACTTTGCTTCATTCCCAGCCTAGGCCTTCTGCTTTTGGCCAGGGCAGGAATTTATTGTTACTGATGGAATTTGCAGCATTTCCAGACAGAGAAAGCAATCTTTCACTCTCAGGACTAGGGAGACATCTTTGATGTTGGAGCCCTCTAAGCTGGAGTTGATGCTGTCTTTCATAGGGTGTGGGACAGCTTCTAGTTTTGTAGTTTCCAGTGGTCACCATGCCATCCAATCAGAATGGCACAGGTAGATTTGAAGATGGATGGCTGGGACAAGAATCCTTGCTTCATCTTTTACAAACTCGATGGGCTTGGGGCATGTTTCTTAAGTTCTGAAGGGCTTACAGAATGGAGGATCTCCACCATCTGGAAAATGTCTTATGCCTACCACAGAGATTTTGGAAGGATAAAATAAATGTGTGTGTGTGTGTGTGTGTGTGTGTGTGTGTGTGTGTGTGTGTGTGTGTGTGTGTGTGTGTGTGTGTGTGTGTGTGTGTGTGTGTGTGATGCTCAGCAAATAGGCTGGTGTAATATAATTTTGAAAGTGTGTGGTATATATCATCTCAATAATCAACTTCAGAAAATGACCTGTCTGAACTTAAACATAGTGTGGGTGAAGATTGGGCTATATTGAGAATTTGGTCAAAATATTACTTCATGATAAGGAAGAACATGGAGTTGAAAATGACTCAACTCGTCAGAACCCTCTTGCCACCCAGCAGGAGCAGCAGGCTCTGACTTTCGTCATTTATCTCTAGTGCACATCGCCATGGTAGTTCAGAGAGAGGCTTCTGGAACATTACGGAAAGCTTGCTGACCCAGCACCCCACTCCCGCTCCACTGGCCTCTTTGTGGAAAGAGAGCTTCCCAGCACAAAGATATTTGGCCAGTGTCTTATTTGTCTTTTGCTTCCTTTGTGTACTTGCTGGAATTCTGGGCTTATAAACTAGAATAAGAGAGAATTCTGATAGTAGAAGGGTTTCATTATCTCACAAATCCTGCATTTTACCAATAAGGAAGCTGGCATGGAGGAAATGGCTTCTTTACTTGAAGACAGCTAGATTCTTTTTTCTTTTTGGTTGGTTGTATGGCTCGAACTCAGGGCCTAGGCTCTGTCCCTGAGCCTCTTTGTGCACAAGGCTAGCTCTCTACCACTTGAGCCACAGTGCCACTTCCTGTTTTTGAGTGGTTAATTGGAAATAAAATCTCACAGGAACTTTTTGCCTGGGCTAGTTTGAACTAGGATTCTCAGATCTCAGCCTCCTGAGTAGCTAGGCTTACAGGTATGAGCCACCAGCTAGATTTAAAAAAATATTCTATTGGCTTTGTTTTAGTCCTGGCTTCCTTCTTTTGGCCCTGACTGGTGGCTACGGCCCTTTCTGTGGCTTCTTCGATGGACCCAGGCAGCCCCGTGTCTCACTGACGGGAGAAAGTTGTGCCATGTTATAACCAGAGCCTGTTTTTCTATTTCACTCCAGAGTTAGCCCTGTGTTCTGCATAGGCACAAAGCTTTCATTTTCATGTACCTTCCTGCTTCATCCCTCTCCACTGTGATTCAGGCCCCTGCTGGCTCTTTGCTTACTCGCTTGCCCTCCTCCACTGCTGTGGGAGGGGTTGTCTTCCGGCCAGACTTGCTGAGCATCTAGAAGCTCCAAGAGAAGGCTGAGTCTTTCCAGCTGGAGAGAAAGCAGGAGCCAAACTGGCTGGAGGCCTGACAGGCTGAATTGATAATAGGGCTGCATCTCTGAAGTAGCACAGCCAGGGGAATGTTGGCCAAATGACCCCAGAGCTAGAGACAGCTGCAGCCCAGAGCTGCCATCACTGCTAAGAGACACAGGCGTGTAATGTGTGAGAAGAAGAGCCTCACATGGAAACTCACACACATGCAAGCGTCCTTCCATGTATACACACACTACAGATATGCACACCGTCAGAAAACAGAATGGGAAACTGAGGCCCAGAGAACAAGAAGAAATGCACGGTGTGTCTTACATGGGCTTCTGCCATAGCTGCTCTATTTCAGGCCTCCCTCCTGCTAACCCGTTGACAAGCAGAGATACTTAACATACCTGTTTGAAGCCCTTGGTTTAGCATGCCTCTCAGGGCTAGCTGAAATCCCTTCTTTAGCTATGTTGCTATGATCAGCAGCACCTGGTTTATAAGTCCACGAGGCCACCTCATGCTTCTATCAGTAGCTGAGCACGTGGAAGGGAGCATGGAGGAGGCACAGAGGCCCCCACCCTGTTCCACAGAGACAGGCGGGAAACAAGCCCATGCTGGATACTCTGGACATTTTAGCTTATTTAACTTTTATAAGGCTGCTTATTTTTCTGAGGATAAAAATTTATGGACACTCAGATGTAAATGTTCAAACATACTAAAAAATAAGAATGACAGCACAAACTACCGATGATCCTACTATACAGAGATAATAGGTTGAACTGGCAACGGAGCATATAGGTGTCATGTGTATAGGTCAAAAAAGAATGAAGCTCAGAAACTTCATAAAGTTTCACTTGCTATTCTGCTCTATTTCCTCCCAGACATCCTCTCTTCCTTTAATGTGTGTGTGTGTGTGTGTGTGTGTGTGTGTGTGTGTGTGTGTGTGTGTGTGTTTAAGGTCATAATGTATACGTAAATTTATGCAAAACTTTCATTTTTTCATTAAACATTAGTATAATCACTTCTCCAAGCAAGTAGAAGTTTGCTTTTCTGTAAGCTTTTTAATAGTTACATAATATTCCATCATTTGGGAGCATCAAGGGCATTTCTGCAGTCTCTATTTCTTTGTCCCAGAACTCAGAGAAAGAAAGAGCCCCTTTTTTTTTTCCGGCACTTTCCTGGCCAGGGGAGGGCTAGGATCTGCGCCCAGCAGTGCCAAAGGCAGGGCGCCATGGTGACAGGGCATGGATGCTGGAAGGCAGCTGGCCCTTGTCCCTCCTCGGGACATGTGCTGAGTGCAGACAGGATGAGGAGTGGAAAAGTTTGCCCCTAGGCTGAATGGAGAGTGTGGAGAAGGGCATGTTCATGGCCAGAGACCAAAATAGGGTCTTAAGTGGAGTCTGACTTCAGTTAGAGCCTTCTTTGGCCAGAAAGGATTATGCTAAATTCCCAGGTACTTCAGCAGGGACAAAGCTCTGGTCTCCTTGGGGACTGAGCTGGGTTAGCCTGGAGGAGCTGGATTGGTCGACTGAAAGAGCTAAAGAGTCCAGAGGCCTTTCCCCTGCCATAGGTTTCCCAAGGTTATCTTCAGGGCCAGCAAAGCCCTTCTTAGAGTCCATTGGGAAGGGCAGAAATGGCCAGGCTTTCCCATGCTTCCCACAAGGTCTGCTACTCATGCTGTTTTCTAGTGGAAATGAGAGGTACCAGAGATGGAAGATGAGAAGGAGGGAGGATCAGAGAAACAGACGCAGGCAGGCAGGCAGGCAGTGTGGGACCTGCTCTGTGCTGACATTGGTGAAAAGTCAATGGAAAGTCCTGTTACCTCTTAGCTTTCTCATCTGTAAAGTGGGATACTAGGGATACTGTCAAATGTAACAGATTCATATAATTAAATTACCTTCACACATAGTAGGCACTTAATTTTTTTCCCCCAAGGAACAGGGTCTCACTACATTGCCCAGGATGACCCCTTGCCCTGGGGTTCAAGCTATCCTTTTTATGTCAGCCTCCTGAGTAACTGGGACTACAGGGCCATCACTTAATACTGATGTTTGATTACTTCCTTACTCCCTGCCCCTGTTTTGAACTCCCTGATTACAGGAAGGAAGTTCTATCAATAATGTTATTAAGAATAACCAGCATTCATCAAGCATTTACTATTCATTCATCCATTGATTTATTTATTAAATATGTTGTGTGGGTCTGCTCTGTGTTAGGGAATAAAGCAGCAAAGGAAGGCAGGCTTCTGCGCTCCTGCAGTAGATACTCTAGAAGAGGAATGCAAAGTGCAGTCCATGCCTCCAGCCATTAGGAAGGGTGACAGTTCTCTTCCTCTTCAGATTGGAGGTAGGAGCTGGAGAGTGGGTAGATGAGAAGCAAAGGCCCAGAAACCATGATGCTGGCTTGTCTTCCTATGTTTTCTGTAGGCCCAGCTTGTCAGCTGGGTAGGAGGGAAGATGGTGCTGGGCAAGGTATTTCTATGCCTCAAGGCTTACCATAGTTACTTCATCTCTTTAGAGCTGGGCTATTGGGTGAGTCCATTTAGTCCAGCAGCTCCTACCTATTCTGAGACTTTGCCTAATCAGGATATGGCCCTCCCTGGACAAGGCAGAGTACAGGGAACGAGAAGACTACAGAGAGTCTACTACAAGTCCCTTTTGGTTCTAAGGAAAGGAACTTTAGGAGAAAGCAGAGGCTGTGTGTGTGTGTGTGTGTGTGTGTGTGTGTGTGTAGGTAGAGGCTGTGTGTGTGTGTGTGTGTGTGTGTGTGTGTGTGTAGGTAGAGGCTGTGTGTGTGTGTGTGTGTGTGTGTGTGTGTGTAGGTTCAGTTGTCCCTACCCAGAAAGACTAGCAAGAATGATCTTGTCTAAGTCTAGCTTCTACTGAATGAATGTGCAGCTCCCTGGGAGGGATCTTGGAGCAGGGCCTTGTGATTACTCAGAGAAAACAGATTTTTGATGTATTTAGCCTGAGAGAGTTGGGACAGAGTCAGGTATATTTGTGTTTTCTGAGTGTGTGTGTGTGTGTGTACGTGTGTGTGTATATGAATGTGTGTGTTCGATATTGGTTAAATGACTGGATGACTAGTCCAATTCAATTGGAGGAGAAAACTGAGCCTATGAAATGGGGCAGCACTAAAATCCCAAATGTCTTTGTTTTTACTTGCTTGGTTCTCAGCATTTCCCTGGATTCCAGGATAAAATGAGATCAGACATTCTGGCCTAGATGTCTAGAATGTAAATGCTAAATTAATGTGAATTTCTCCTCCCCCCTGCTTTTACAACACAGCATTCTTCTTAAGTTTTTCTTTAAGGTGATGTGTGTACCAAGAATTTTTTTTTTCCCACCATCGTATAACTCTTCCCAGCCACAACATCCATTCGCTCTTCCCTTGCTGTATCTTAGGAGGGACATAGAAGAATGGAATGAGGAGATGGCCAATAGCCATGTGAAGAAGTTCATCCTGCTAAGTGGATCAATAATGCCAGTGGATCCCGGAGGGCAGGCTTTCCCTGGATGGTATGGGTAGGGGTCTGGAAGGATCTCGTGAGGACCCCCACCCTCTAACTTCTGCCCTCTCCTCCTCCCACAGTGGCAGATGAAATGCTGCAAGTGTGACTCCAGGCTGCCTCACAGTTACAACAGCCACCGAGTGGAGAATGTGGCTTCATCTTCAGGCCCCGTGCGCTGGTGGCAGTCACAGAATGGTGAGAATCTGCCACCTACAGGGGACTGGACTTGTAGAGGTGTCGCCGGCTTGGGGGAGGGGAGCGGGTGGGAGAAGGTAGGCAAGTGGAACCTCACTGCTCTATATTTGAGGTTGGTTGGAGGCTAAAGGGGAAGAGGTCGTCGAGATTAAGGAAAGAGTGTGTGAGCAGAAGGCTGCGTTTACCGCACTCTCCACGGTCTCCACGGCTATGGCACATGGAAGGAACTGTGTTGAGTAGACAAGTTGAACACCACTCAGGCTTAGAGGCATCGGGTGATGGTGGGGGAGGGAATTTGGCAAGAGCAGAGATCTTGAAGAGTTGAATTGTACTGGTCTACTCCTCTCCCAGAGGTAAATTGGAGAGTCGAAGTTGGAGAGTTTCAGACTTCTTAGTCCAGTCCAGGCACTTCTGTAGGGTTGAAAGTAGGAAACTTCTGGCCTAATGTTCCTACTTTTTGTCTTCCCAGATGTGAGCCCCGTCTCTCTGCAGCTGGACCTGGACAGGAGATTTCAGCTTCAGGGCATCATGATGGACTTTAAGGTGTGCTTTTGGGGGATAGCAGTAGATAGGAGAGGGGACCTGGGCCATCTGGATTCAAGCCATAAAGAAGCACAGCGTTCTTGTCTCCTTGGGCTGGGATAATAGCACCACACGCAGGGTGGGCTGGCCTCCTCCAGGCAGGGCCTGCATCATAATGACAGCATGAGGACTGGGAGAACAGTGGTACTTCTGAAACTTCTGTATATTCTCATCCCTTCTGTACCTATATCTTTTTTTTTTGGTTTGCCGTGGGTCTTGAACTCTAGGCCTGGGCGCTGTCCTTGAGCTCTTCAGTTCAAGGCTAGTGCTCTACCACTTGAGCCACAGTGCCACTTCCCATTTTCTGGTGGTTAATTGGAGATAAGAGTCTCACAGACTTTTCCTGCCTGGGCTGGCTTTGAACCATGATCCTCAGATCTTAGTCTCCTGAGTAGCTAGGATTACAGGCGTGAGCCACTGGCACCTGGCTGTAACCCACATCTCTAACCTGTCTAATCAATTCAGCTCTACCAAGTGCTAATTCTATTGGGCTTGGTTGCTATGATGGTTTGGATACAAAATGTTTCCCCCCACCCCAAAGACTGATATGTTAAAGATTTTCCCCCAGCTGATAGATTCAATCATCAAGAGGTGATTGGATCATGGGGGCTCCAATAAACAATGGATTGATCCATGGATGGATTCATAATGTCATGGCATATTGGAAGGTGATAGAAACTTTTGAAGTGAGGTCTTGTTGAAGGAAGTAGGTCTCTGGGGATATATCCTTAGAGTCTGTGTCTTTCCCCGGGTGCCTCTGTCTCTTTCTCTCTGCCTCATCTCAACTGTAAGGTGAGCCACCTTGTCCTACTACTTGTTTCCACAGGTTGTTGTCACTATGGGTCTATAGCGGTTGGCTCAGTTGAGTATGGACTGGAACCTGTGATGCCATTAACCGCAGTAAATCTTTTCTCTTTTAACTTATTTCTCTTAAATATTTGTCACAGCGGTGAACAGCCTGCCTAACACAGTTGTTCATTGCACAGTTGTCTGTTCTTGGTGTATTCTGTTTCAGTAACTTTGCAGACGAGTTTGCATGTAACCAAGCACCTGGCACTCACCTCGGTGAAGCATTCATCCCTGGAACAGCTCTCTCCATAGTCAAGCCACTCATGCAGTGCTTTAACTTCCCAAAGTGCTTTCTCATCTTCTCTTAGCTCAACCTTAGATACTCCTTTTAGAGAGTGGTGGGTTTTTCTTTTTCCCTTCAGAAATTTTATTTTTTTATTTATAATTAGTCAAGTATGATAGGATCAAGTTTGGTTAACAGGATTGGATGATCAGGAAAGGCAGTATTATTTTCAGGAGTCAAAAATGAACTTGGAGTAAAAAGTAACAGGACCTAATTTCTTATGTGACTGAGGAAGTTGTTTCTAAGAGCTATACCCTACAAAAAGATCAAAAGTATTTTGAGAAATGCCAGCATCATTTGAACATATGCCCTGTGACAGATTTGAAGGGCAACATTCAATTGAATACTTGCTTTTTTTCTTCCTGGTATCAGGGTTTAAACTCAGGGTCTTGAGCTTACTCAGCTTGCCTGACTAAATGGTTCTTACCCCATAAGCCATACCTCTAGCCCAGATTTTTGCTGATTATTTTGAAGATGGAGACTCACAGACTTTTCTTCTTGACGCCAGCTTTAAACTGTGTTCCTCTGGATCTTGGTCTCCTGTGTAGCTAGGATTAAGCCACTGGTGCCTTGTTTCACTTGGATACAGTTAAATGGTCTCATTGATTTATATTCTTCCATGCACTGGTTTGACCATTCTTACCACATACTTACTGAACACTGGTTGTGTGTTAGGTTTGGTGTCAGACATTAGGAATAGAAAGATGAATGAAACTGAGTCACAGTCCCTAAGTTGCTTTTTCTACAGTAGGAAAGACAAAGACCCAGCAGTGAGGAAGTGTGAGGAATTCTGAGACATGGGCAGGAAGATGTGTTGGTGAGCCTGGGAGGCATATCTGGCTGGCTCTGCCTTGGAGTCTGGGAGAGGTGGTCAGACAATGCACTTGAGGGAAGATGACACTCCAAAGGCCAGTAATATCCAGGGGAAGGGCCGTGTTCATTCTGGGTGGAGAGAACAGCAAACGCAAAGGCTAGGAGATAATATATAGTTGGGGTGGGGTGGGGGACAAGGAAATGCACATCTGATGTGGGGTGACTTCATAGATGTGAATGTGTAGAGGGAGTGACTAAGGGTGTACCATTTATCCAGCAAATATATCCTATATACCCATTGCGTTCTAGGTTCTGGGGAACCACTGTGAACAAAACAGGTGAGAGGGTCTATAATCTAGTAGATCTACTATACTGTTTTTCAGCCAAGGGCAATCCTGCCTTCCCTCTCTCCACTACAGGCGATTTGACAAATTCTGGAGATAATTTTGGCCCTCCCAACTGTGGGCATGTTATTGACACCTGGTAGGTAGAGGGAAGGGGTGCTGATAACTATCCTAAAGAGCATAAGGCAGCTTTTACATTGAAGTTATCCACCCACAATAATAATAGCGCCAAGAGGGAAAAGTCCTGGTCTAGTATGAAAACTAGAGTAAGAAACAGACAAATAAACAGATAAAAATTGTGGTGATATTTGTGAAGGAGAGAAGATGCTAGAATACGAAATAATTGGGTAGGCTAGGCATGTGTGGGCACATGAGACAGATAAGAGAAAGATCTGCATGAAGAAATGACATTTGAACCGAGAACCAAAGAGGAGAAGGAACTCATGGGAAAGGGGGTGGGAGCATTCCAAGCAGAAGGAAAACAGGTTCAAAGGGTCTGAGGAGGGCATGATGTGGGGTACCGCAGAGCTGGTTGACGTGGAGGTGGGCTGACCTGGGGTGAGGAGGCAGGCAGGGCTCAGCGAACACTCATTCTGGCACTAGCTTAGTTTTTATTTGGGAGCAGTGGATGTGTTAGCTCACTTTTGGTCACCATGACAAAGTACTTGAGAGGAAAATTAGGAGGAGGAGGGAATTTATTTTGCTTGGTGGTTTCAGACGTTTCCTTCCATGGCCAGTTGGTTCCTTCACTATGAGTCTGTGGTAAAGACAGACGTCAGGGTGGAAAGCTAGTGGTAGGGATAAATTGCTCACATCATGGAATCCAGGAAGGAGAGAGAGAAAAGATAAAGAGAGAGAGAGACACAGAGAGAGGCAGAGACAGAGAGAGAGAAGAGAAGAGGAAAGGGAGAAGAAGCCGGGAAGGAAGAGGGGAAGGAAGAGAGAGAAGAGGAAAAGTGCTCAGGTCCCAATGTATTTTCAAGACTATGTTCCCAATGACTTTAAATTAGACCCTACCTCCTAAAGTTTCTGCTACCTCCCAGTCACGCCATCAGCCGAGAGCAAGCTTGAACACATAAGCTTTTGAAGGACATTTAAGAACCAAGCCGTGACATTCTTTCCCCAGTTCCCAGTTGCTGGTGTTCATCTCAAAATGCAAAGTGCATTTAGTCCATCCCCAAGAGTCCCCATTATCCCAACAGTTCCAGCCAAATCCAAAGTCACTTCTGAGAGTCAAGACAAACTTTCAGCTATGAACCCCTGTAGAAATGACGGCAATATATATATATATATATATATATATATATATATATATATATATATATATATTTAATTCAGGTTACATACTCCCTACAGACAATGATGGTAACTGGTACATTTCCAGTGGAAAAGGGAGAAACAGGGATATGGAAAGGAGGGACTGGACTAAAACAAGATTAAAAACCCAACAGGCACACATTAAATCCCAAAGCTCTATGTCAGGCATTCAGGATACACAGTACAGATGTGGGTTCCCAAAGGTTGGGGCAGTAATATGCCTCTGGCCTTGCTGGCTGTAGGCTACAAGGGGTTGGAGTGATAGGTACCCTATTCTGTTTTGTAAAGAAGGTTCTTTATGGTAACAGGTGTGACTGAGGTGAGAATGAACAAGGGGGGAATCAGATGGAGCGCCTAGAAAAGTATGATGGAGAGGAGGCACTAAGGCTAGAGAGATGGGCCTTACTCGGGATTTATATGGGAGGTGGAGTTTATGAACCTGTAGTGGGAGGAAGAGGTGCATGCTGGGAAGTCACTGGATGGAATTGCCTTGAGAAGGAGCAGGGTCACAGTACGTTGTGCCATACAAGTGGCTTACGTTTCATGTTAGGCCTGTGTAGACTGAGATCAGGTATCACCATCAGAGCATCATTTAGAAGATCTTTCTGGTGAAAGATGGTTTGGAGCACCAGGACAGAGGCTGGACAGGAGTTTCAGGCTGTGGCACTAATTCAAGTTCATTGTGACCTTTGGCTTGGGAGGCCTGGGCTATGGACCAGTCTTCTGGAATACAGAGATTGTTGCAATTAACTTTCCACCGTTCCCATAGGGACAGACTTCTCTGGCTGTGGCTGGCCAGGAGAATTGAACCCGGATGTTCTTCAGCCCATGTGTTGTTTCTGGCTTCTTTTCTCCCTTCACCCTACTAGGATGATCTTCCTGTGATTGTGTCCCATTGGGTACAATCCTTCCTTCCCATCGGTCTCTCAGAGCCCTGCTCTGTCCTTGTTCCTGCAGGGTCCCATGCCAGCAGGCATGCTGATTGAGCGCTCTTCAGACTTTGGCAGGACCTGGAAGGTGTACCAGTACCTGGCTTCTGACTGTGCGTCTGCCTTCCCCCGGATCCGTCAGGGCCAGCCTCAGAGCTGGCAGGATGCTCGGTGCCAGCCTATTCCCCAGAGGCCGAATGGGCGTCAAGATGGTGGGAAGGTAAGTAGAAGGAACCTTCAAAAAGGAGACGGAGAAACCCTACCTCCCCCAGCGCTCAGGCGCTGCCTTCTTTCCTTGGCTGAGTGGCACTGCAGAGCTGCTCTCTAGAGACCAAGGGTCAGAGTGTGTTCTCTCTATGGATGGTGCATCTCCTGCCTTCGGGCCCAGCAGCTTCTTCTTATGCCCTTCTCCACTCTATGCTATACTCCTGCTCCAGACCCCAGATCAGAGCACAGAAATTTTCCCAGAAATTTTCACAGAAATTGAAAACTTTTGGAGATATTCAAGGGAACTCAGCTCTAATGAGTGGTAAGAAACATAGTCAGTATTGGGTTTCTAGAGTTTTCTAGGTAGAGTGGCCACTACATCCATGCATCCTTGGATATTAGATCTTCTCATCCATCCTTGGTCATTGGAAAAGTATTCTCCCCTGAACCTTCAGTTGTAGATAATGTCTTTCACCATGATTTTTGACCCAAGAAAATTAGGCAATTCTTGTATTTTCTACTGGAGAAAAGATCTTATATACATGTATGTGTACACACACACACACACACACACACACACACACACACACACACACACACACACACACACACACACACACACTCACACACACAGAGTTAGGGCCCTGTTAATACCTGCTGGCCCAGATCAGGTAGCAGACCTCACATCCATGATCTTTCCCATGTTGTTCCAAGCAAGAAGGGGGCTAGACTTAAAAGGAAAGGCATGGAAATGGAGCGGAAGCCTTCTTCTGAGCTTGAGGTAGACTCTACCTCTTGTATAATTTTTCCCATTTCCCTCTCTATATAGGTCCAACTTAACCTTATGGATTTAGCATCTGGGATTTCAGCATCTCAAGGTCAAAAAATTCAAGGTCAGTTCAGCTACATTCTTTGCTCATGGAACTGTGGGTGGGGAATGATACAAACTGAGACCACGGTCATGGAAATTTCCTGTTCCTGCCTGTTTGTCTAACAAATGGGGATTCAGTACTTGCCCTGTTTACCCTGTAGGGAGGGATATTGTATGTGTGAAGCTATGAGCAGGTTGAGGCCTGGTGTAAGGAACATGAAGGCAGCAAGGAGGGGTGGTGAGACAAGAATTCTTTTCCTTGTCCTAATTCATCTGATGGCTCCTAATGGAACAGCCATGTCCGGAGCTGGCTTCACTCTGATCTCTTGTGCAGCCTAGGGCAGGGGTTCTATTTGCCATGTTCCCTTTACTCTTCGCTTCATTTTCCTTCACTCTTTACTGTTGCCCTCTCAGAGTTGGGAGACATCACAAACTTGAGAGTCAACTTCACCAAATTGGCTCCTGTGCCCCAGCGGGGCTTCCACCCTCCCAGCGCCTACTTTGCCGTGTCCCAGCTACGTTTGCAGGGCAGCTGCTTCTGTCATGGCCATGCTGACCGCTGTGCCCCCAAGCCTGGCGACTCTGCACATCCCTCCACTGCCGTGAAGGTAATGGACCAGAGTGAGGAGGGAGGCTGGGGAGAAGAAGGACGGGGCAGACCCAGCTTGTTCAGGTTCCTGTGAGGCAGGTAGGCCACTAATTTAAGAGCAGTCATGAAAATAAACCTAAGGTGAGTACTGTGTCCGCAATCAGAATTATACATTACTTCTGCAGGAGTCCTTTGTGACTGGATGGGCATAGCTTTAATTTTCAGTTGTATGTGGAGCAAATGTGCAGGCATCAGTGAGGAACCTGGGTTACACATGGCAATTACAATACGTGAATTCTTATTTATAATATTATTATGTAAATTTGAAAACATTTACTATGAGTTATAACTGCCTTGGGAGCTTAAAACAACAACAACAAACTAGCCCAGGCTTCTACTTTGAGATATTCTGACTTTGTTACTGGTTTTTCAAGCTCCAAGTGATTTATTTTTACTGCCCTGTCAAGGTTGATATCTACCGATCTAGGGATTCTAAAGGTTCGTCTGCGTGGTAAGATCTGCACTGATGAGGGATAACTATTAATACACACAGGAAGTTTATCCTGACTAGCTGAATTGGGTTCAGCAGAGATAGAGGTAGAGAAGCTGCGGTTCAGCTCCCCAGAGGATCACTCTGAATCCAGATGTGTGAACCCTGAGCATAGGAGACAGAGCCTTGAGCTAAAAAAATGCACAAGGACCTTTCCCTGGCCTTTTTCTGGGGCTTTGATTCTCCTAGCAAACATGGGAGCACCATGTGAACCTTAGCATATATGCGTGTGCACGCGCGCGTGCGTGCGCGCACACACACACACACACACACACAACATCAAAGAAAATGGTCTGTAAGGGAAGTACAGAAAAACGAGTAGCAATTGGTTCTGTTCCTTCCACTTCTGGTCCATTTCTTTCCCTTGACGGCAGAGGAGCCCGGAAGGAGGCTAGCTCAGAGGACAAGGGTTCTGTTAGAGCCTGTAAGAGGAAGAACAAGAAGCTAGGATAAATAGGATGGATGGCTGAGATGTGTGCTGGGCATGTGAAGGAGGTAGTGAGCCATCGGCTCTGGTGGGTCTCGTTTATGACTCCCCAGTAGTAGAATCACTGGTTTCCTGGCCTTGTCCCTCAGGGCTCTGGTTGAATTCGTTCTGGCCATTGCTGTCTTGAAAAATGTTCCCTGATACTTGTGAAGTTCCACCAGGGTTAAAAGGAGATGGTATTCTAGTTGGAAGTTACTGGGTAGGATTTTGCTGGTGAATGCAAAAGTAAGAGAATTCTAGACAGAAGGAAAGAACCAGGAAGGGCCAGAACATGGTGAAAGAGTAGGGCTTGTAGAGGGAGCGCCTGGAACTGATGAGAATGAATGAACATGGTACAGGCCTCGAATGCCATGCTGAGGGTGCTGGGCTTCATTTGGAAGGCAATTAACACACAATAGCTCTTCTATTTTTACTGCCTTCATGAATCTACTAGCAATTCATCCTATGAGTCCCATCTACCAAACACCTTAGCCCTGGATTGCTGGAGAGGATACCCCAGAACCTCTAGCATCTCACCAAGTGTGTGAGCACCTCTCAGGAGCACCTTAGACTGGTCATCTTGGGGGTGCCCAAGTAAAAACAATGAGCTTGAAAAATCTTTGCTAGAGGAGCATTTCAGCATGCATACACACACACACACACACACACACACACACACACACACACACACACACACACACACACTCATGCCTGTGTGCTCACATATACAGAGACCAAGGCAGGTGGGCAGGCCAAAGTCACAAGAGCTGTAGAGAGGAGTCTGAAGAGGAGTCCAGGGACAGCTGTAAGGGCTGAAGTCTAGCCTGGAGTCCTGGGCAGGAGAGTCAGAGGGGAGAGGGCAGGTTTTCCCTGCTGGTTTCCTGTGTTAATTATCCTGGTGACCCCGGCCCCTTCTCCCAGGTCCATGATGTCTGTGTCTGCCAACACAACACTGCTGGCCCCAACTGTGAGCGCTGCGCACCCTTCTACAACAACCGGCCCTGGAGACCTGCAGAGGGCCAGGATGCTCATGAATGCCAAAGTAAGAGTCTGGGAGTCACTCTCTATCTCAGAGTGACTAGATTTGGGGCTCATCTTTCTGTATCTTAACTGACCTTGCCAAGAACCCGGGGGGAACTGCTTTTGATTCTTTGAATGAGACTCACATGTCAGGCCTGTGCCTTAAGGCCTTCTGGTTATGCTTGTGGTGCGGGATGGAGGAGGGAATTGAGGTGCCATCCATCCCCGACTCCTCTACCTCCTCCACAGCCAGCTTCGGAGGGACCAAGGTTAGGTCTCTGTTGGTGCCGCTTGGCTTTCATGGTGGTGTCCCCAGAACCTTCCTGTGGCCTTTCCAGTTTCCTGACTCTGATTTAGGTATCTCTGAGTGTGTGTGGGGGGGGCACTTACTTCAAATGCCCTTCTGGAGTCTAAGCCTTTAACGTCACAGTCCACAGAGAGGCCACAGCTCAGCAGGTAGCTGTGGGCAGGACTGTGCACAGACCTCTCCAACATGGCCCCATGTGTCCTCTGTTCTGAGTCTGCCTAACACTGGTGATTAGAGGGCCTAGTTCTCATCTGCTCTGCTTCCTTCTGCTCATGGAGCTTGACTTCACTTATAGAACCCTTCTGCGCTCTCAGTTTCCCCATTTCCCCTTCCTGGGCATCTGGAAGAGTTGTTTGAGATGTGAGCGTGCTATCTTGGCACGTTCCCTGTGAATGGCAATGGTGCCGGGCAGAGCTCAGCCTCAGGACTTTCTCTCTCCAGGGTGCGATTGCAATGGGCACTCGGAGACCTGTCACTTCGACCCAGCTGTGTTCGCTGCCAGCCACGGGACCCAGGGAGGTGTGTGTGACAACTGCCGGGACCACACGGAGGGCAGGAACTGCGAAAGCTGTCAGCTGCACTATTTTCGGAACCGGCGACCTGGTGCTCCCATTCAGGAGACCTGTATCCGTGAGTAGGGGCTCCAGGGATCCAGTGTGACATCTGTCCATGACTGCCCATTTGCCCTAGTGGAACCTATGTCCTTGGGAGACACAGAGCCATCATGAAGGGATGAAGACTTTGTGGTGGCTTGGGACTTCAGCGGGGTTGTTTTAATTGAGCTGTTATTTAGTGATGAAGCGAGTCATTTGTTTGGACCACTACCCAATGAGCTGATGGATCAATATACAACCTTTGTTAGGGGCATGGGAAAAGCACAAAACTAATGCATAATCCCTGTCCGCAAGAGCTTGGGGCAATAGGATACAGAATGAAACAGAGGGCTAGAAGCTGCTGCTTTTACCATTCTGTAATGGGCCTCGGTGTTTATTTTTTCTGTTTTCCCCAACATCAAGAACTCTTCCATGGCAAAGATTATGCCTGCATTCTCTGCCAAATCACTGATGTTCAAGGAATGTTATTGGCTGAATGTATCCATGGAGTGGAATGGAAGAGAGCCAGGGGTGTCTAATATTCTCACTAGTGCACAGAGTTGGTATAGGAGTATGCACAGTAGAGAGAAGCAACTTGATGGAGGCAGCTTTCCTCAGGAAAAGACTTTCAGGGTGAAGAAGTTTGGTGTTTTAAAAGTCATGAAGGGGGAGGGGCAGAGCCAGATGACTTCCTGTTGATATTCTTGGTTTGTGGGAAACATGAGGTAGACTTGAGTTTGACCCCCTGTTCCCAGAGCTTACTAGCAATGTGCTCTCCAGTAAGTTCTATGCCATCCCTGTCATTCTCCACATTTGTGAGAAAACCTTCACCTTTACAGTCAGTCAAGAGGCTTGCATAAGGCAAAATGTAAGGGTGCCTGGCTCCTAGTAGTTACTTAGGAAATAAAGGCCACAAAAGTGCTTCTACAGTGTTTAACATGTACTTGCTACTGTCTACTGGCTGTATATATGCTCATTTATCTGTCATAAGAGGCCGATGAGGGCTGTATTGTTTTTCCACTTGGAGAGGAATGACACAGAGGCGCAGCACAGAGTACGACTTTGCAGAGGTTGGAAGTAAGAAGCAGGCCGACTTGGCTCTTAAACTCATCTGACCTCTCGACTTCTCTTCGTTCCTACCCTGGTGGCTGCCGTTTTGGCTGTCAGCTTGTGAATGTGACCCGGATGGGGCAGTGCCAGGGGCTCCCTGTGACCCGAAGACTGGGCAGTGCGTGTGTAAGGAGCATGTGCAGGGAGAACGCTGTGACCTGTGCAAACCCGGCTTCACTGGGCTTACCTACGCCAACCCCCAGGGATGCCACCGTGAGTCAGGGGCCCCCGGGGCCTGGGTGGTGTGGGGCTGTTCATCGCGCTTGCTTCAGCTGGAACCCCACTCCAGGGCACACAGTGGTGATGTGCCAGGCTTTCATTTGCCTGCGAGTCTGATTTCTTGTCTTTCCCCTCCCCGGGCGCGGTGTCACTGTTATCCAGCAGGTGGCAGCACATGCCTGGATTGAATTGAGCCTGAGTCAGCCAGAGCAAGCAAGGGTGGGCAGGAGAGCCTCCAAGCTGCCAGGTGGAAGGCATAGTGGCTATGAGTCGGCCATATTATCCACAGTCCCGGTCTTCTGCCCCAGTACCTGTGTCACCTAGGCAACTGGTCTACCTGGAGGCAGTCACCAACCCCTCCTCCAAGGCCACATCCTGGGCTAAGGTCACATCCTGTCTGGTCACACCTCCTATCAGACCGTGGGAGGGTCCTAGGCCCTGAGGTCACATCCGATTCCAGTGTGGCCACACCTTCCCCCCACCTGGCCACACCTGGTGGCACCTTCTCTTACCCCCTTCCCTACTTAAACCAGGCATGACATGGTCTTGCCCCTTTTGGCCATGTGCTCCACCATGCACGTCGGCGAGGGCAATGACAAACTTGTCTTCCTGCCTGAATACTGCATAGTGTTCTCTTCATCAGCTAATGAAACCCACCTATTTAATTTACCTTACACTCTCTCGTGGTTTCCCCCCACCTCCCAGGCTGATCCCCCTCCTGTGGATGTGGGAGCCCTCCTGGGCTGAGCAGGCCTGAGCCCAGCATCTCCCTCCCTCTCTCAGGCTGTGACTGCAGCGTCCTAGGGGCCCGGCAGGACATGCCCTGTGATGAAGAGAGTGGGCGCTGCCTGTGTCTGCCCAATGTGGTGGGCCCCAAGTGTGACCAGTGTGCTCCCTCCCACTGGAAGCTGGCCAGCGGCCGGGGCTGTGAGCCATGTGCGTGTGACCCGCGCAACTCCCTCAGCTCCCAGTGCAACCAGGTATGAGGTGGGGATCATCCTGGGAACCTCGCAGCAGCAGAGGGGTCCTGCCCCTTGGCATCTCTGTCTCAGCTGCGCGCTGCCCTCCAGGCCCTTCCACGGTCAGGCAGGGCCGCATCTGTCCCCATTCTCCCTGGGAGAGACCATCAGCCTGCAGCAATGCAGAGCACCTCTGGGCTTTGACTTCTGGCTGGGTAGACCATGTGTTGGGGGGGGGTGGGGGCGGTGGCTGCGTCCACCAGGACTACAGGCAATCAGTGAGCCTGGGATGCTGTCTGTGGAGTAAGGTCTGGGTAGGACATGAAACACCCCCTCCCTCAAGATACCAGGGCCAAGCCAGAAGCCTGGGAAGACGTGTCCCCTGAATGGGCTTTTCCTCTGCGCAGTTCACAGGGCAGTGTCACTGTCGGGAAGGCTTCAGTGGCCTGAAGTGCAATGCTGCAGCCATGCTCCGGTGTCCTGACCGGACCCACGGAGATGCGATTACCGGATGCCAAGGTAAGCACTCTCCACGCAGTGGAGTGAGTGTATGGGTGGGGAACAGGCCGTCGGCACCTGGTGGAGGGTGTGTCTATGGTTGGTAACGTCCTGTATTGATTGGTTGGTAACACATCCTGTCTTGGCCCAGGCAGTCCCATGAGTACCCGTGTCCTCACACTTCCTGGCCATCCCGCCTCCAGGTCAGGCCAACCTGAGGCAACTCCCACGTAGCGAAAAGACGGTGGCCTTGATGGTATCTCCCTGAGCAGAAGCATTTCCCAGAAGCAGCAGCCGCAGTCAGGGAGGACGTGAGCTCTCTGGGGCAAAAGTGTATCATTTTCCAGAGTCAGTTGGATAGTGACAGGAACATAGGACTTAGACTTGGCAGACCCTGCCTTGGATCACAGTGACTAAGCCAGCCCCTTTCCCCTTCTGGACTGGTCTTCTGAGGGAGAAGACACATTAATCCAGCTCTCTGTGTCTCAGTGGCCTCCTCTCTCATAGTGGAAAGACTTACGTAACAGGTCAGGCCTAGGTGGAGCTATCAGAAGTTGGAGGTAGGAGGAATGCTATCCAAGGCCAAACCCGGTAAAAGCACGAGACCCTTGTGTGAAAGCACAAGGACTGAAGTTTTGGTTCAAGTGGTAGAGTGGCTGCCTAGCAAGGGTGAGGCCTGGGGCCCTTCTGCTCCAGCCTCTCTCCCCCAGACACCATCACCTCCCTGTTCTCCTCTGACTGTCATTTCTCCCGGCTGTAGCCTGTGACTGTGACTTCCGGGGAACAGAGGGTCCAGGCTGTGACAAGGCCTCGGGCCGCTGCCTCTGCCGTCCTGGCGTGACCGGGCTCCGCTGTGACCAGTGCCAGCGAGGCTACTGTGACCGCTACCCGGTGTGTGTGGCCTGCCACTCCTGCTTCCAGTCCTACGACGCGGACCTCCAGGAAAAGGCTCGGCGTCTTAGCAGCCTTCGCAATGCCACCGCCAGCCTGCGGCCAGGGGCGGGTCTGGAGGACCCGGGCCTGGCCTCCCGCATGCTGGATGCCAGGAGCAAGATCCAGCAGGTCCAAGCAATCCTCAGCAGTGCCTCTGCCACAGAGGAGGAGGTGGCCCAGGTGGCCAATGCCATCTTTTCCATCAGGTAGTCCCTTTCCCTCCCCGGTACGTGCGAGGATCATGCCATGTGCACACACATTGGGGCCATCCTTACCTTCATTTGTGGGGCCCATTGTGCTTCAGATGGCATCTTCCCATGTGCTGTCTTTCCTAGCTTCTGCAACAGTCCCAGGAGCCTGGAATGGGGGCTGATCCTACTTATGTATACATACATACATACATATGTATGTGTCTCTCTCTCTCTATATATATATTTGATGCTCATCCTGGGGCTTGAACTCCAGGCTTGGGCACTATCCCTGAGTGCTTTTGCTCAAGTCTAGTGCTCTACCTCTTGAGCCACAAATCCACTTCAGGCTTTTTGTGATTAATTGAAGGTAAGTGTCTTGTGGACTTTTCCTGCCTGAGCTCGCTTCCAACTGTGATCCTCAGAGCTCAGCCTCCTGAGTAGCTAGGATTAGGGGCATCGGTGTCTGGCTATTAAACAGGTCCAGATAAAAGTGATGGGACCTTGCTCTGCCTCTCCCAGGGGCCCAGAGCCCCGTGCTCTGAGAGCCCCATGCTCAGTGCTCTTTCAAGTGCTGCATGCGGACTGAGGGAGAGGATCAGCTCTGGAGTAGTCGCCCTGAAGGAGGGCATCCGAGAGGCGGAAGTGCTAAAAATAGTCCCCAACTTGGAATGGACACTGTCCCTTGCCCCAGCAGAGGTGCCTTCTTCGTGAGATTACTTTCGGGAAGCTTCTATTATTAGTTTGCCTTTTCTGAGCACTAGCCAACTTCTGGCTCAGAGCAGTCCACATGTGTAATGGGCAGCAGGGAAAAAGACAGTTTGAGACTAAAGACCGAGGCTGGATCATTTATGGAGGGGGGGAGGTGGGAGGACTTCTTTTGGGGAGGGCGCGGCTAGGTATGTTGGAAGAGTGTATTGGGAATTGTTCATTCACTTGTTCACGCCACATGTGTTTTAGAGCATCTACTAGCATTCAAGCATTATCCAAGGTATTGAGGATAGTAAAAATGAATATCCGGAGGCTCAGGCAGACATGTGCATCGTGTGGCCACAAGGAACATGCTAGAAAGGAGCTGAAATGCCCATAGAGGGGTGGGTGCTCCTGGCAGGCTTCACAGGGGTGGGGCTGCCCGATCTCAGGACTGGGCAGTCTTGTCCAGCCACACATGTAGCTGGGAAATGTCTGCGTGGAGTGCCAGGCTATGGGAGGGTGCTCTATGCCTGAGCAGAGCTTCTGCATGGAGAATGTGGGTCCTAGCAGGGAGTCAAGGGTGGCAAAGCCGCAGAGGACGTGGGGGGGGGGGAGAGGACTTTCTTAGTCAATAGCTGAGAGCCTGAGGGGCATCCTGACCCCCGTCAGGTGGGAATGACCTGCAGGCAGGGGGCGGGGGCAAGCCTGCAGTGGGGAAGTGTGAGCTGCAGAAGGGATTTGAGAGCCACGGCTGAACAGGTGTGGAAACAGGTGTCTGCCTGGAACCAGCCTGGAGGAGCAGGGCAGGGTGAGGGAGGCCTTCCCTGAGAGCAAGAGCAGGGAGAAGGGGGAGGGGGTGGTCAGGACTGTCAGGCTCACAGAAGCCAAGAAGATGAAGGCTTCATGCCTGCATGGGGACGGGTGGAGGCCACGCCCCCTGCTCCAGTGTGTCCCCCAGCCTGTGCCCGGCAGCACATCTGCAGCTGGTCTCTTCTTTCTGCCTCCTTTACCCAAGTCCCTTCCCTGAGGGAGCTGTTTTTTCCTGGACTCAGTAGCAGCTTCTCCGAGAGGATGCAAAGCCCCCTTCCTGCCTGTATTGTAGTGAATGCTCTTCTCTCATCTCAGGAGAGCTCTTCAGGGTCTGCAGCTGGACCTGCCCCTCGAAGAAGAGATGGCCACCCTCCCAGGAGACCTGGAGAGTCTGGACAGAAGCTTCAATCGCCTTCTCATTATGTATCAGGGCAAGCGGGAGCAGTTTGAGAAAATAAGCAGTTCTGACCCATCAGGTGAGGGGAGGGCGCACAGATGGTTTCCCTTACTCCCTGGTCCTGGGCCTGGCCCTGCCCACCTCCTCGCCCTCCTGCTTCCCCAGCCCTGCTACCTCCGGGCTTCCAGGCTCAGTGCCATCTCTGTGTCCTGTCCTCTTCCCTCAGGAGCCTTCCGCATGTTAACAGCAGCCTATGAGCGGTCGGCCCAGGCTGCTCAGCAGGTGTCTGACAGCTCCCACTTGCTGCGCCAGCTCAGGGACAGCCGTCGGGAGGCAGAAGATCCAGAGAGGCAGGTGGGAGCTGGAGGAGGTGCTGGTGGTCCCCAGCTCGAGGCCCTCCGGCTAGAGATGGCTTCCTTGCCTGACCTGACACCCACCATTAACAAGGTGATTTGGGGGGGCACTGGAGTCTTACTTCCTGGAGCCTACTTCCTTCGCTCCCCACGAAGACAAATCTACCCCCAATGAGAACCTACCTGACTCATCTTGACCCTTGTGCCCCTCACCCCCTCACCGTGTGCTCAGGGGTTGCCAAGGAAACCTGGTTTCAGGGCCTGGTTGTCATGGAGATGTCTGGTTGTTTATTTCCTGGTGTGGGATGGGAATAGTTGCTGAAGAGCCTCTTTGACACTGCCTTGCCCCGACCCCCCTCCACCTCCCACCCCATCTCTCAACAGCTTTGCGGTGGCTCCAGGCAGATGGCCTGCATCCCAGGAGCATGCCCTGGTGAGCTGTGTTCCCAAGACAACCACACGACCTGTGGCCCCCACTGTAGGGGTGCCCTCCCTAGGGCCGGAGGGGCCTCCCGCATGGCGGGGCAGGTGGCTGAGCAGCTACGGGGCTTTAACCTCCAGCTTCAGCAGACCAGGCAGATGGTAGGTACAGAGGAGGAGGGGTAGATAAAGCAGAGGGGATAGGGTGAGTCAGGCAGTGCAGGATCCTTCCTCTAGTCTGGAGAGCCCGGAGAGCATACGTGACTTGTTAAGGTGTCTGAAACAAGTACAAGATAGTTTGGAGCCAGTGTCAGGTGTTTTGTTTAATCCAATAGCCATGTCACTTTTTCCTAGGGTCAAACGAGGTTGGGTGGTTAGGTCTGGAGGTAGAGGGTCATCGTCCACATGCTCCTTAGGGGTGGCTGGGAAGCTTGCCGGGGGCTCTCACCCCTTCTGACCCATAGGGTGTGTCAACAGATCAGGGCAGCTGAAGAAGCTGCCTCCCAGGTCCAATCAGATGCCCAGCGTCTGGAGACCCAGGTGAGCACCAGCCGCTCTCAGATGGAGGAAGACGTTGGCCGCGTTAGGCAACTCATCCAGCAAGTGCGGGACTTCCTCTCGGGTGAGCTGGCCTCTACCTCCCCTTGGTTGATGTCCCGGTCCCTGCCTGTCCCCTTCATCAGCCTTCATCAACCTTCTGTGTCTGTCTCCATGCTCTCCATGACCCTAGCCAGACCCTCTCTATTCCTCATTTGGCTCACAGCCAGGGCTTTCTCTTTGTTCTTCTTCTTCGCTGCCTGCTCCCTGTGATTCCATTCTCCATGGAACAGCCTGAAATACCTCTTAAAAAATATATCCGAGTCAGATCACATCGCATTCTTGTTTAATACCCTTCAGTGGCTTCACCTTGTTCTTGGATAAACTCCCAGCTCCTTCTTGGCTTGCAGAGTCTGGCCCCTGTCCATCTCCTGGATGTGACCTTGTATACCTCTTTCCTTCCCTCATTGGATGTCCTTGAATCTGTCAGGCCCTTGCCTGCTACAGGAGCTTTTATTATTTTCTTTGATTGTCTGGGATTCTCTTTCCAAGGCTGCTAGTTCTGATCCTGCAGGTTTTGTTTAAAGGTCATCTTTAAGTAAGAGGAAGCCTTTCCTGCCTTCCTTATCTCTGGTTACCTCCCTCCTGCCCGTTTCTCCTTTGGTGTCTTAACATCATCACATTGTACAGACTCTGTGGGAATTGAGATCATCTGTGAATGTACTGTGTGTCTTCCTACTAGACTGTAAACTCCAAGGGGGCAGAGCTGTCTGTCTGTCCTGTTTATGTCTTCTAATGGAGCACCTAGCCTAGGGCCAGATCCAGAAAGCATCTACCATTCTGGAACCTTCCCTTGCTGCCCTGGAGAGTGAGACAGGACTTAGGAGTCTTGTGTGGCTTTGGGCAGGTTGCCCTTCCTCTTTGCCTCGTCTTCCATTTGTACACAGGGATGGTAGTATTTCATACGCTTCTTCTGAGGATCTGGCATAAAACATGCTTTGAAAAATTAGAGGTGCCTTCAGAATGTGAGTTGATATTATGAGATTTCCACTCTCTGCCAGGAATTTGCTTGGCTGGGGGCCCAGTTAATGTGGCTGAGAGCTTTGGGTAACAGTGGGTCTCCTTGCTACTTATTGCTATGTTTGGCCCCATGTAGGCCAAAGCTCTCTCCTGAGTGCAGATGGCAGGTCAGACAGAGGCTCAAAGGATACACAGAGGCCCCGTGATTTGCTTAAGGCCATGAGGCCCAGCTGGGGAAAATTTTACTGGGATATGGGGAGATGAGGCCCAGAACATAAGGACAAAGGGATAGAAAAAGTTTGGGGCTCAGATTCTAAGAGTCCCAGAGTCAAGCCCGGCAACACCAGATGACCACTCATCCTGCGTTAACCTGTATCCAGGGCTTAGGGCCTGAGGGGTAGGAGAGGATTCAATATTTTTCTCTTCTAGGGGTAGCCAGGCTCTCAGGAGCAAGCAGGGAATAGAAGGTCCCTTTTGTTAACTTCCTTAGAGCACGTAGAAATGGTGTCCCTAGGATTCAAACTCACTGAGCTCCCTCGTCTACAAGCTGTTTTATTGTGGCATTATTGGATGGACACGTGTGTGTATGTGTGTGTGTGTGTGTGTGTGTGTGTGTGTGTGTGTGTGTGTGTGTGTGTACCTTGCTAGTGCTTTTCCTTTCACTGGATTCTTTCCCCTTTCCTACTTCTGCCTTACTTAGCAAATTCCCCCTCTAAGAAGCTGTCTGGGAAACCTACTCCCCAGATGGTCTCCCTGGACTTGTCAGCTTCGGGAGGCACCATTCTGCTTCTATTCTAGCGCTTGTGTTTACCCCAGTTTTTCTGTCACTCAGTATTTTACTTCTGTGTTTACGAAACCATCTCTACCACTAGATTTTGAGCTCTACGGGGGCAAGGACTGAGCCTAACTTGATTTGCAGCCTCAAGTCCTTGTGTAGAGCAGTAAATATCTATTAACCCCCCTCCTACCCTGGGGAGGCAGAGAACCCAAGCCTTTCCTGCAGCTGAAGTTTGGCAGAATACAGGAAGGATGGAAGGAAGCTAGATGGGGCGATACTCTTCAGCAGGAGGCTTTTAGGGGAGCAGATGTGTGTCAAACCATGTCTGGAGAGCAGGACACTGGGTTAGAAGTTCAGGTGGTCAGAGGGGACGAGCCCTTTTAGTTAAACTCTACCAGTCTTGGGCTACAGCTGGCTGGAGGGACACAGCAATGACCAGGCCTGGCTTCCACCTTCCAGGAATGGTCTTCCACAGGAAGCCTGGGGAGGGGTGTGGGATGGGACTCACGTAACCAGCTGGTGAGGAGAACTAGCTGTGGAGCAAGGCTGGGCTCGCAGCCCCACAGGCGCTCTAGCCGAGTGCAAATCACATGGGTGAATGGATGCTTCTTTCCTTCTGAAACTCTTCCATTCCAGGGAGATGTGTGAAGTAAATATGAGGAAAGAAGGGGGCAAAGATGTCATTTCTATTCTTCTGACCTTACTCTCCAACTCAGCGTTTGTTGGTAAAACCTCTTGCTAATTGGTTATGACATGTCATACCATACCTTCAGCATGGGGATCATTAGTCTCATTTTACCTCCCAGAAATCTTGAGGTCAAAGCTGAGCACCAGTGGCTCATGCCTGTAACCCTAGCTACTCAGGAGGGTGAAATCGAGGATTATGGTTCAAAACCAGCCCAGACAGTAAAGTCCACGTTAGCTCCAATTAACTACCAAAAAGCCAGAAGTGGGGCAATGGCTCAAGTGGTACAGTGCTAGCCTTGAATTAAAAAAACAGCTAAAGGACAGTCCTCAGGCAGCTTTGAATTCAAGTCTTAGTGCCAAAGAAGGAAAAAGAGAGAGAGAGAGAGAGAGAGAGAGAGAGAGAGAGAGAGACAGACAGACAGACAGACAGACAGACAGACAGACAGACAGAGACAGAGACAGAGAGACAGAGCGAGCAAGCGAGAGAGAAAGAGAGAGAGAGAGAAGAAAGGGAAGGAGAAAAGAATGAACAAAGGGATGGAGGGAGGCAGGGAGGGAGGGATGAGGGAGGGAGGGAGGGAGGGATGAGGGGAGGGAAGAAGGGAGGGAAGGAGACATGTAAGCTCAGAGAAACAATTTGATCCCAGGTTGCTTGAATAGTAAAAGGAAACCAGGACTGAGCCTGTGTGCACTGGGTTAGGATCTGTGGCTGCAGCTCTGAGCAAAGCCCAGACCCTGTACTGAATACCCACATTTTTATGGGGGGAGAGAAAGGTAAACAAGCTCAAGCCACTCTTCCCATATGGGTGATGCTAAGATTGACAGGGAAAGACTGAGGAGGCCTGGTCTGCGGTGAACAGAGGTTATGGTTCTAGAACTGATGGGTGCGGATGGCCTCTTTGAGACCGTGATATTCCAGCAAAGAATGATAATCCTTGTCTGCCTTGGCAAAAGTGAGCCTAAGGAGGGGTGTGGGGAAAAGGGGTCTTCTTGCCAAGGAAGCAGCTCCACTTCCTGTCTGCTCCCTCCAATTTAGGGCTGATTATGTGTGCGTGGCAGGCATTGTTCAGCACCAGCTGCCTGGTGCCACCATCTCCTCCTTTGGGCCCTCAGCTTCCTGTGGCACCAGACACTTTGCTGCCACAGCTGTGCTGACACTCCACCTCCTCACAGCATGGTACCCAGGACAATCATCCTCCTACAGTGTTCCCCCAGATTCCCCGAGCTATGAGTGCAGCTCAGCTGGAGGGGCTGGCGATCCCTGGGGAGAGGAGTGCTCTCCCCCTCCCCTCCAAGCTGATGGATGGATGACGATTGTCTTACAGACCCCGAAACAGATGCAGCCACCATCCAGGAGGTAAGCGAGGCTGTGCTGGCTCTGTGGCTGCCCACAGACTCTGCAACCGTCCTGCGGAAGATGAATGAGATCCAGGCCATCGCAGCCAGGCTCCCCAATGTGGACCTGGTGCTGTCCCAGACCAAACAGGACATTGCCCGGGCCCGCAGGCTGCAGGCTGAGGCTGAGCAGGCCAGGTATGGCCGTGGGTTGACCAGGCTGGAGCTGATGCTTTGCTTTCCAGTCCTATTGTTAGGAGAGCGTTAGGATCAGAGGGTGGAATCCACGAAGGCAGTTGTGCCCAGGGGCAGGGGCATCTCCGACAGTACTCATTCTCACCGTGTGCCCTGGGGGGGGGATCCCCAGAAGTAAGAGTGACTGAGCTGTCCCAATGTAGCTCTTGCTCTTTGTCTTAGCTGGGAAGGGCAGGCTCCTAGGTGGGTGTGTGAGTTGAAGCGGGCATCTGTTCCTTGGCTGTTCCCTCATTCTGTCTCTCCTTCCCTGCCCTCTTCCCTCCCTCAGGAGCCGGGCCCACACGGTGGAAGGCCAGGTAGAGGAGGTGGTTGGGAACCTAAGGCAAGGCACTGTGGCGCTGCAGGAGGCTCAGGACACCATGCAGGGCACTAGCCGCTCCCTGCGGCTTATCCAGGAGAGGGTCGCTGAGGTGAGACATGATGGCTTCCCCGCCCCGTATTTGGGAATGGACAGATTTAGGCATAGACGATGCTACAAAGCAATCCGGTAGAAACTGAGCTGGAGGTTTTAACAAAAGCCTCAGCCTGATTCAGAGAGCCGTATGTTGTTCTCATCTTATGGAGATGCAGAAGGCCCCACCCAGGTGGACTCTGAGCTATGGCGCGGCTGGGGTCAGCTGAAATGATGGATGAGGAGGCTTGGATGTCCGTGATCAGCTACGGGTTTGGGAGGAAGCCATCACGATGTCCTGGTTGGGGAGATACTTTGCCACCAGAAGTGTGGAAGAAAAGACGGGGGCTGGGGGGGGAACACTTGTGAGATCCACCACAAGCCCAGATTCTTCCCTCTTTCCACAAAGGTTCAACAGGTCCTGGTGCCCGCAGAGAAGCTGGTGATGAGCATGACAGAACAGCTGGGCGGCTTCCGTACTCGGATGGAGGAGCTCCGTCGCCAGGCCCAGCAGCAGCGGGCTCAGGCAGCCCAGGCCCAACAGCTAGCAGATGGCACCAACGAGTGGGCACTGAGTGCCCAGGAGGTACCGGGAGAGTGAGGGCAGAGTTAGCCCAGCGGTGCATAGCCAGGGAAGGGGTCCTGAGCAGGATAGGACTGCACATTTTGAGATTATGACTCAAGCACATGTAGAATAACAGGACCAGAGGGGCTCCTGAGGAGCCCAGACTTTTCCAGGCATCTGAATTCCACCTCTGGCTGCCTCTGATCCTTGCTCTTCTAATAATGTGGCAGGAAAGCAAAGCAAAGCAAAACATAGCTCGTTCAGAGACACTGATCTAGCTCGGACACTCCTGTTCTGCAGATTTGGCAATGACTTGTCCACAGAACTAAAGCTCATCTACAAAGCAGACTCCTTGGAACCCAGAGTGGGGTTTGTCTCCTTTATCCCCAGCCTGTCCAGACACTCAGTTTAGGCAGATACTCTGGGGTCCATCACTATCAGAATTACATCAGAGAAGTTCAAAGAGCCAGTCTCAGTGCCCTTGAGTACTATCTGCTTCTCCAGGAACACTGGCACGTGCAATCCTATTATACTAAGTACATTCCTGAGTAACACTTTTAATATTAGCCTACTATTTTTTTTTTTTTTTGGTTGTCATGGAGCTTGAACTCTGGGCCTGGGCGCTGTCCCTCAGCTCTTCAGCTCAAGGCTAGTGCTCTACCACTTGAACCACAGCACCACCTCCGGTTTTCTGAGTGGTTTACTGGAGATGAGAGTCTCACAGACTTCCCTGCCCAGGCTGGCTTTGAACTGCAATCCTTAGATCTTAGCCTCCTGAGTAGCTAGGATTACAGGTGTGAGCCATCGGCGCCCGGCTTAGCCTATTATTTTGTGCCTGGGATTATGCTTGGAGTGAGGCAGGGAACGACAGTAGAGATGAAAAGAGTGAAGTCTGGAGTTTTTACAGAATTTTAACATCATCTGTGGCCTAGGGGTTTTACTGGCAGGCCCAACTCCCTGAGGAATACTAAGAGGCACCTAATCATGGGGCCTACTTGAGTGATGTCGAGAACCTCAGCCACGGGTCTTTAGGACTTCGGATAATGGTGGCGGGGACACTGAGACCAGTCTACTTTCTCCAGGGATTTGAGAGAATAAAGCAAAAGTATGCCGAGCTGAAGGACCGTCTGGGTCGGAGTCCTATGCTGGGTGAGCAGGGCAGCCGCATCCTGAGCGTCAAGACAGAGGCAGAGGAGCTGTTTGGAGAGACCGTGGAGATGATGGACAGGATGAAAGGTGAAGGGTGGTTTTGTTGTGGACTACGGGAGTGTCCCCAAAGGCTGGTTTGCCACCCAGGATTCCCTGAGGCCCCATTCTTGTTGGAGGCACCTGGCTAAGGGGAATGAGGTCAAATGTGACTTAGTGAGCACCTAGACTACGTGATGGGGCGGTGGGCGACCCACGGATGTTCACATGCGGTAGCTGAAGAAGCTCACCATCCAGGTGTGGCCATTTGTTCCTGTCACCTGTAAGAGACTAACTGTACTTAACAACACAAGATAATATGTGACAGGTGATGAGTAGTAAGAGCTTTAATGGTTTTGAGTAGAAATATTCAGCAAAGGTAAAGTTTAGGAAGATTAATGCTTGAGAGGGGCCTGGAAGGAAGTATAGGTTTGTGAGAGGCTCCAAGGAGAAGAAAAAACATCAAGCTACCAAGAGTATGCTAGGCATCGTGGCTCACACCACTGCGGCCTTCGGGAATAGCGCAGTTCTGAGTCAGCCTAGGGCAAAAGTTTATGAGACACCAATAAAGTTGGGTGAGGTGGTTGCTTGCCTGTCATCCAGGCGAAGCAGAAATCGTAATAGGAGGATCATGGTTCAGGCTGTTTCTGAACATACATGTAAGACTATTTGAAAATGAAGAAAGAAAAATGGACTCGGGTAGAGTGCGTGTTTGGCATGTACCAAGGTCAAACTCCAGTATACCACAAAGGAAAAGAAAAACAAATCAAAGGTGGTGAGAAGGAACGAGGTATGTTCCAACTATGGAAACAGGACATACGCAGTGGGAGAGGAGGTTTGAAGGAGACCCTGTGGAGGAGAAGTGGTGTGGCTCTATCTACCCGGTATGGAGGAAAGATGGCTAAGCTGCAGTACCCAGGAGAGTAGGATACACTTGGTTTGGAAGCAGTAGGGAACCAGGCTCTGAATATGGTAGAGACCAGACCTGATAATAGCTTCTGAGAGGTTCAGAAAGAGGACTGGAGGTTTCTAGAAACCAGATGATTACTAAAATTTGATGTCGGGGGTCACTGACCCAGTGTCCAGTGCACGACGCAAACATAGTTCCTGATTTTCAGCCGGAGTGTTTGGCAAAAATCTCACCGGGTGGCCAACTGGACACCACAAAGAAGGTTAGGTTTGGGGGTGCATGATGAATAGATGTGAAGCTATAGTCATCTATCCCCCAAGAGTAAAGCAGAAAGAACCAACTTTGAGGAAGGAGATGAGACGGCGGCTGGGTCAATTCTTGTCCTGGTCTCGCCCATCAGTGGTTTGTATAAAGATAAAGAATTGTGATGACTGACAGTAACACACCGGAAAACAGCATCAGCATTCTAAGGGAACATCAAATGTCTAAGTGAATGGGCTGAAAACAACCAGATGAGATTAAATAAGGAGAAAAGTTACCCCTGGCCTTGTTTAGGCCTCACCCAGAAGTATAGCTCCCGTGAGGCCTGGCTTGTTAGTGGCTCATGTTGTTGCAAACACAATATAACCAGTAAGTAAGAGGCAAGCACAAGTTGTTACTCACCACACAGAGGCCGAAGACTTTTGAGCAATTGCAGGCTTGTTGCAAGTCAACATTGTCTTGCTACTGCCCCCAGGGCATTAAACAAAGCAGCGGGAGTAAGGGAGGCTATAGCTCAGGGGGTGACATCAAATCAGCGTAGCCCCTGATGTGGCATGAACCTACCAACCAGAAGAGGCTCAGCTTGTACCATCGGAAAAGGGGTTTGCCTGCTTCTATTCCTTTTCCTTGAACTGGAGGATGGGGAGGGAGGGTCATGTCCACAGCAACTCTGAGAATGGGGCCCAGGAAACACAATGGCAGCTGTTTAACAGCCACTGTGGATGAATTTCAATATCTTATGAGCCTGGAGTTCCCATTGGCTCAATGTCAGTCCAGGGACAGAACTGTTCTGTTCGGGGGAGGGATGGTGTTCAAGTGATGGGTAGCTACTGTGTCTTCAGAAAGAGTATTGGCAAACCTTTGTACATCAGGGAGAAAGAGACCTGGCTGGATAGAGGTGTTTAGCCTGGAGAAAATAAAGCCAGAAAGATGTGCAAGTCTGACATGTGGGAATAAACCAGATCTGTTTCTGTAACCCCAGAACACAGACCTGGATAATTGTGTGGGTGGAAGGAAGACTCACTATTTGGCTTCAAGAGAAGATGACTGTTTCTGAGGGGGTGGTGGGAATACTGGAGTTTGAACTCAGCGCTTTGTGCTGATTAGGAAGGGGCTTTATCATTTGAGCTATATCCCTAACCTTTCTTGCTTTAGTTATTTTCCAGACAGAGTCTTGTGTTTTTGCTGGGGCCAACCTGGACCACAATCCTCTTAACTTATGCTTCCCACATAGCTGATGACAATAACATGCTGTTGTGCCTGGCTTGTGTAAAGATGGCTACTTCATTAAATATAACCAGACTGAGCTGGGTGCTGGTGGCTCATGCCTGTAATCCTAGCAACTCAGGAGGCTGAGATATGAGGATCCAGTTCAAAGCCAGCCCAGGCAGCAAAGTCTGTGAGACTCTTATCTCCAATAAAAACCACCAGAAAACTGGAAGTGGCTCTGTGGCTCAAGTGGTAGAGTGCTAGCCTTGAGCTGAAGAGCTCAGGAACAGCACCAAGGCCCAGAGTTCAAGCCCCATGACTGACTATATATATATATATATATATATATATATATATATATATCGCACCAGACTGGCTTCTTAGTGTAATCCTGCTAATCTCTGCCTCCCAAGTAGTTAGGATTTCAAGTGTGACCACAGCACCTGGCTAGAAAATGACATTCAATAACCAGAGTTAACAAAAGTTAGAGCCTTGTATGGTAGTACGTATTCCTGCCTATTCCTGGAGAACTTTCAGGCTACCCTTAGTGGGTGTTGGCTGGCCTGGATTGCTTTGGTGTCCTTCCAACATGGAGATGGTATCTGCAATGAACCAGGGAAAGACTATTGGAAGTAGCATTTCAGAGAGGAGAAAGTAGGGAAGGATTCTGGCTACTAGACTAGCTTTGGGGAGACCTTGCTTGTATGAGGGTCATTTGTAGGATGGCAGCTGTCTGGGTCCAGCAGTATTGGGCTGCTCATCTTGGTGACAATAACCTACTCCCTATGTACCTGGTATCACTAAGACCGCCTAGAGCAGAGGAGAGGAGCTGAGGTGAGGGAAATATTAGGAGTGGGGGCTCCTGGGTCCCCCAAGAAAGGGGTAAAGGCTGAGATGCGGCTGGAGAGCCCCCTGCCTTCTGAGCACGCTCCTGTCAGAGGGATTCTCTTGCGGGTGGTCCCTTGGGGAGGGGAAGGGGCAGGAAGGGGGGGAATCTTTAGGGGTCGCTATTTACTCCTCCCTTCCTGGCTGTTCCCTCTTGTCTCAGACATGGAGTCGGAGCTGCTGAGTGGGAGCCAGGACATCGTGCTGCACTCGGCGCGCCTGACGGGGCTGGAGAAACGTGTGGAGCAGATCCGTGACCATATCAATGGGCGTGTCCTCTACTATGCCACCTGCAAGTGATTCTCCAGCTCCAGCCTCCTCCCACCCCACTCATCAGCCTCCCCCCCCCACCACCCCGGTTGCTTTTGAGGGGGCAGGTTTGGCTCCAGGAGACTCCGATGCCACCTCCAGCCTGATCGGCACTACCCTGGGTGTGCAGCTGTAGGATCACCGTGGGCTACGGCAGTGGCTGCGCTGACAGGACCGCTGCATTTAAGGGACAGAGATGCTGGGGGTGTCATTATGGCTGGGAGTTCTCCAGCCAGGAACAGCTGAACTGGGCAAAGTCCCCACCCCTTGTCCTCCATTGTGACTGAATCCTGGACCAATACAAACACTTAACAAAAAGTGAGGTGCAAATCGAAAACCCAATAAAAACCTTTGGAAAGAAACGTGGAAGATCAAAGAAAGAGGGTCTCCCTATCACGTGAACCTTCCTCACCATTTCCACCTCCCATGTGGCGTTCCTATGAGCTCAACCCCTTAGGCTGCCCAATCACGTGGTCTGGCTTGATTCCTTCCATGAGAAACTAGAGGAACAATTTTCCCTGTGGAACAGCAGTCCAGCTTCTGATTTACAGAGGAGGAAATAGAAATCCAAAGAAGGAAATAATGTGTTCAGATTTATAGAGTTCCCAAAGGTGTTGCCTGTCAGCTGGTTGGATCGTTTTGTTCTTCTTCTCTCTTTCTGGTGATCGTGATAGATAACATCATGGTAGGCAAGGTGAAGCTCTTCTAGTTGGCAATCTCCAGACCTAGACGTTAGACTGGCAGACCCAGAGGTTTACAGCCCTAAGCCTGGAGAATTAAGGGCCTATCGCTCCTAGCTTTAGAAGCAAGAGACTTATCTCTCAAGCACTGGTTTTAGGCTTTTTGTTCCGTACTTTAGCCACCAGCATTCGACAGCTGTTTTCATCCTGGCTTCTAGCCCTGGTGAGCAGCAGCAGCAGGCAGCAGGTTCAAGCATCAGGTTTTAGATTCTACAGTAACTTCTAACACTTAGCAGCTACTGTTCTAGCTCTTGGGCCAGAGTATTGGGATCCATGACCTTTAAGGTTTGGCGGATTCCTAGAACTCTGCTAGCCTGCAGTTTCTTGTTTGTTGCTTTGCACAGCCTTCTATTTTTTCATCAGCCTTGGCTCTCCACTCTTCCTTATCTCTCTTGACTTCTGCTGTTCCTTGTTACCTTCACTGTCTGCTCCATGGGGAGTAGAAACTCTTACACTGTCCTTTTGCTGCTATTACTGCTGATGTCACCAGAGCCATCTGCTCTTTGTGTTGCCAGCTCAGCCTGCTCTACTAATGACAAGAATCAAAAGTAGGTAAAGAAAGACCACTGGAATGAAGCCTGTTGGGGGGCTGGTAAGACCAGGATGTTGTCTTCTGGTTGACATGGAAAGTGGAGCAGTGCTTTGGTAGCAAGCATCTGTGTTTGCAGTGTTGCTTCTTCAAGGTATTCATGGAATGTATAAAGCAGCCAGGCTGCCATTGGGCCAATCCCAGCTGTGGAGAGGGGCTGCTTGGCTGGTAGTCCTCTACTCAAGACAGCTGGATATCAGGGAAGGATCTAGCAATTGTCAGCTGGGGAATTAAATCACCTAGCCTTTCAGGGAATATAGCTTATTTGAAGGAAAATTAAGCATTGACGAAGCATTGACAATAAAGGCCTATCATTAACAGTAGTTAACCATGATCCACTCTTGGGGAAGATTGGGCCATTTTATCTGTCTTATAGACTGGACTGAGAGTAGAGCTAGCTACATCTCCTGGGCTCTCAAAGAGAAGTTGTAAATGAATGTGTGTTTTTGTGTAGGTGAGCAAATGTGGAGTAACATTTATGTGCTAACAATGGCCCAGGTGCTAGGAGAGACACTTTATCTACTTTTGTTGTTGTTGAAGCTTGAGACAGGGTCCATGTGGCCCAGGTTGGCCTTGAATTCCTTTTGCTTTCGCCTCCTGAGTGCTAGGCTTACCGATGTGGCTGGTACCTCCAACCTACATTAACTTCTTCATCATTATTAGTTATTACTTATTGAGCACAGTGTTAGGTATAGCACCTGCATCATCTCATGATACAGACGAAGACACCGCTTACCCAAGATAACAGAGGTGGCAGGTGAGGCCAGAGCCAGTTTTCTAATACAGTCATGAAGAGAATGGACGCTGGAGTCAGTTGGCTGGGCTCCACAGAACCTACTCCAAAAGGTCATGAATTAGGAAATTCACACCTCTAAGTGTTCAGCACATTGTAGGTGCCCAGCACATACGTGTTCTGACACATACGGATCAGCTACTGTTGCTCATTCTGGCTGACCTCAGGCTGTCCTTAAGTTGCTTCTGACTCTGAAAGAACCAATTGAAGCGATGTAGAGAAAAATATGTCCATTTTATTGATCACAACACTGAGCAGGAAGCCGGAGAAAGTGAGGGTAGGAACACAGGGAAGGACAAGAGCGATGAACTTGACCTTCAGTGGAGTGTGGGAAGGGAGGCCGAGACAGGAGTAGAATTCCTGGCTGGAATGAAAATAGTCTCTAGTATAATTATTTAAGGGGTGAGGAGGACCGTGTGGTCACAATAAGAAGTCCTGATGGTCCCTAGTTATGGACTTCCTTCTATTTCCACCTTGGAGGTTGTGACACCGCTTTGGGGTTGCAGCAGGGAGGAGGGATCCACAGTGTTCTGGGAATGGGCTGGCTGGGTCTTGGTGCAGTTGGGAACTAATCCTGGAGGGAAGGATTAGAGCGTTGAGCTTTCCCAGGCAGATCCCAGAAGCTGCCTAGCGTTCATGCAGAAGGACAGGCAACTACAATAGTGGGTTCAGTCTGGCCAAGAGGCCAGAGGCCAGAGAGGCAGGAGTGAGTGTATGCAGAGCGGGGGGTCTTGAGTAGAGGCCTCCATATGGCTTTACTTGGAGAAGGTGGTGCAGCCTGGCCAGCCCACTAAGCTTTTCACAACAAACAACACAGACCCAGGTGAGCGCTATCTACAGACACTGCATGGAGCCACGACACACGTAAGGTATAGGGTCATAGAACAGGCAGGTCAGGGAGACCTGGAAACCAGCAGCTGCTTTTCCTCCTGCCCATAGCTTCAAGGACCCTCCAGGCCTCGGGGCTTCCTCCCGCACTTCTGTGAACATCTGACCCAGGTGACATCAGGCTGCTGCTTCTGACCAGAACCCGCTCCTGCCACGCCCTGCTCCATGGCTCCCCATCCTCCCTCTTCAGGGTAGATGCCAGGGTTGGAAGGGCAGAGAAGAGTCGGACATGTCTCCTACAAAGGAAAGTGGTCCAGATGATGGTGGGGTTTCTATCTCAGGTCCTTTCATCCCATCATGTATGGGATCGGGCTTTCTTTCTGGGGTGGAAGTTGCTCTGAGCCCAGTATCCTGGCCTTCTGCCCTTTATCCTCACCTGAAAAACTGCAGAGACACAGACAGGAGCTCCCGCGATCACATAATGAGACAGACCCCCGTCTGCCCTGTCCGGCAGTGGGAGCTACCTCCAGCTTTAACTGGCACCATGACCTCTGATTTGAAGTTCCTGGAAAGGAGACCGGGCAATGGTCTTAACATATTTGAGGAAGAAAGAAAATCTGGGGTGGTGGGGTGGGGGAGAGGGCAAATGCTTTCTCTATCAATGACGTCCACTCAGCTTTTTCTTTCTGACATTCAGCTAGTACAAGCTCCTCTAGAAACACATGAGACATTCGGGTCCCCTACTCCCCACCTCTCCCAAACAGGGAGGACTTAGACACTTGGGTCTGATGCTTGCCACTCATACACACCCAGTGTGGGGGGGATTTTATCATCTCTGTTGCTTCACTGAACTTTTATACTACCTCGATGTGAGGCGGGCTGAGCAGGAAAGGGTCCTTTCATAGACCCATTGTACAGATGGCTAAAGCAGAAGCGGAGACAGACACTGAGTTATCTTGAGCTAACAAGTGTTAGGGACAGGATCAGAAGTCTTTCCCGTGCCAACGGTCTAGACTTCTTTGCACCCTTAGACCAGCCTGAGAGGGGCCTTTAAAAAAAATAATTGCCTCTGTCCCTTGCCTGAGTTCCTTCAGATCAGGTAGAGTGGGGATAGGGCTTTGTCTTTGCCAGGAAATACGTACTGTTTTTTGTTGGCCTTTTTGAGGAGCGTGGGCTCGGAGCAGTAGGAGGACTTTCCTTTGTTCCCAATACTCAGGCAGCTGGAACAGCAGCCACAGGGGCCTGTGGCCAGCGGCCCCTGATGCATGGGCACCAGGCTGCTGCTGATACGCAGGGAGCCATTGACCAGGCAGTTGAGGGACCTGCCCCCGGGGGCGGCGGGCTGGAGGCCTTTCTGGCAGGGCATCCTGGGTAATGCAGAGAAGGACACGCTGGGATCCAGGACGGGGGCTTCTGTGATGGTGATCTCAGGGGAGCTGGCTCTAGAGTCTTCCGAGGCTGGGGGCACCGGAGGCCTGTTCTCCACCTCTGGGCGGGCACCGGGGCTGTGCAGGCTCACGTGCAGCTTTCTCATGTGGTGTACCACGGCTGCCGCATTGAAGGCTTGCTGAGGAGACAGCGAGAGCAGGTATGGCCTCGGCAGCCCCCGGGTGCCCAGCCCACTGCTCATTTCAGAGAGGGACCAGGAGTCGGAGGGGATGCCTGGGGAGGCCTCCCCACCTGCCCCGCCACATCCTAGCCTCTCAACCCACCCAGCCCAGAAGACCATAACTCACCCTCCACTTGCTCTTGGCAAAGTTCTTTTGGATCTGGAGGCTGACGGATGGGTAGATGTCCCGGTGGAGGGCCGTGTTCCCATCGATCCTGTGTGTGAGAAAAGGGACCCTGGCTTTTGAGTGGCTGTGGACACTCAGCCAGGGGGATGGACAGGGCTCTGGGCATCTAGGCCCATGTCCAAACATGTCCTATTCCTTGTAATAGGAGACAGCTGGAAAGCATAGTGCTCCATATCCCTCCCCAGGCATACCAGAGGAGGGCTTATGTGTTGGAAAAAGTACTTTTAGAGCAAACTGTAGCCTGGGAAACGAATCTGCCTATTGTCTGCTTACTGGGGATTGAACTCAGGGCTGCATACTTACTAGACAAGTGCTCTATCGCTTGAGCCACGCCCCTGGCCCCCACCCCATTGCTTGCCTTTATAAGTAATATTTTACTAGGATACCTCCTGTGCATTCACTCAGGGGTTATGGCTGCTTTTGTGCTACTCAGCAGGGCTGAGTCAGTACCACAGAGCTAGTATGGCCAGCAAAACCTCAACTATTAACTAGTTGAGCCATTATAGTAAAAGTTTACAGATCCCTACATCACCAGGCATTATATTATCACTTGGGTTCAAAACCTTGCTTGGAAGTTAGCCTCTCCTGGATTCTTCCTCTGTGGGGCCATCGGATACAGCTGCCCCTCTTTCCTTTCCTTTAGCCTCTTAGTTACCAGCTGCTAAGTGTTCCTCAAACATATGCCATGTCCGCAATCCTGGAACAGCTAACTAGTAATGAGAGCCCTGGTCCCTGATCCCTAGGAAACTATAATCTGGGTATGTGGAGTTTCACCCTATGGGTTAGAAAGATGGACAGTGATCTGGTGATTAATCGAGAAATGGGGAGTTTGGCATGGGAAGTGTGGGTTTCAGGGGCTCTAGGGAAGGGGACCTGGATCCTAAATTAGAGGCAGGACCTTCTCAGTGGTTCACGGGATAGTTAGGAAAGAGCTTGGTTTATGGGATGGAGGGCATAGAGATGTAGTTCTTAGATCTTTCTGGAATATAGGAAATGTGTTGAAAATCTTTGGAAATACTGCTGGAGTGAAAGGGCCAGAACAGATTAGGCAAAACCCGGAGAGAGAAAGGAATCTTGTTTGCTGTGGCAGATTCTCAGGTAAGGGAGATTCTCAGGTAAGTGTTTCAAGAGCTCTTTGCCTGTTGGACCAATTGGCTGATTGTGATTGTGCTTAAAACCCTTCCCATGGAACAGGTTTTGCTCTTAGTAACAGGAGGTTCTTAAGAACAGAAAAGGGCTGCCTGCTGAGTAACTAGTTTCAGTGTGGCACCATGCCACCCAGTTCTGAATGACAGCCTCTGGTACTGACTGGTCCCGTCAGCTGCCAGTGGGAGGTCAGATCCTCTGGACTCAGTTCTGGAGATGTCTGCATCTCCAGGAGGCTCTGAGGAGCAACTGTGAGTCCCTTGAATGTCGCGGTCGTCACTGGCTCAGGACTAGCAGTTCTAGGAAATAGCTCTGTGAATGACTCGGAGTGACTCTGGGGACCCAGGCTCAGCGCTTAGGACCCACCCCATTTTTCACTCACCAGGGGTGCCTCAGGGCCTTGTCACAGGTGTACCGCTCGTTTGGGTCCTTTTCTAGCAAGTGGCAAATGAAATCTTTAGCTAAGGGGAACAAGCAAAGACACGACAACTAAGGACCAAATTTCATGACTGATGGAAATTCACTTCCGGGCTGGTGGGTGGCTGTGAATACATCTTTAGCTAATCTTCCAAGGAGGTAATTTTAAGAGTCTTAGAGAAAGAGAGAGAGAGAGAGAAAAAAGAACTCCAAACCTCCTTACAGCAACCCACCATAAGCCACCCAAGAAGCGAGGCTCTGCACAGCCTCACCCACGCAGCGTCGTGGAAATCACAGGAGTCACGAGGCACCAGTGTGCCCGCACACCCTGCGTGTGTGTGTGTGTGTGTGTGTGTGTGTGTGTGTTTGTGCTGATATATGGGCCAGCATTGGCAGGTGGGTTCGCATGTGAGCGCTGGCCCTAATCTCTACATAAGAAGCCCAATAGGCATGTGTGATTTTCTTCACGCGGACATGGTGTTCTATCCTGATAGCTAAGCCCTTGGTTTTGCCACTCCTGCCTGGAATCCTTCTTTCCACCAGGCTCTGCTTGCCTGGCTTTTCAGCTAAGCTCCCTCCCTCTGCCACCTCTGTCCCTAGGCACAAACAAGAGCATCCAAATATTTCTCTCTAGCCTTTGAACCAGGTGAAAATGTATCTACTTCTCCTGGAAGTGTGTCCTGTTAAGATTCCCAGGGACTTCCAAGAGTCAAGACTGTCATCCTTTGCTAAGAGATTTTTTCTCTTGGCAGCCTCTGCCTTGAGCCTGTGACCTTGACCGTCACCTCCACTGGCCTTACCTGACTCAGAAATGTCATCCCAGAATGGAGACTCAAACTCATAGTAGCCTTCTTTGATCTTCTCAAAAAGCTTAGACTCGGTTTCTTCATAGAAAGGAGGGTACCCACACAGCCTGCAGGGGGACAGGAGGAGGCATGCTGCTGGGTAGACTTCCCTTCTTTGCCCAGCCTCCCACTGCATACACAGGTGAACAGGGAGGGTCCTACACCCACAAGGTGACCAGGATGTGACTCTGATTCAGGGATGGTTGAGGTCTCATGAAGAGTATGTGCAAGGCACCCATGTTCACTGCTGCACTATTCAACCTAGCCAAGGTGTGGAAACAGCCCAGATGCCCTAAAATGGATGAGTGGGTGAAGAAAAGGTGATCTCTATGGAGTCAATTTTACTCATCATAACATTATGTCCTTTGTAGGAGAATGGATGGGCCTGGGGAAAAAATGGATGATGTTAGGTAAAATAAGTCATGGTCAGAGAGACAAATGGCAAATGTCTTCTCTCATGTGGAAGTTAGATTTAAATCATGAACATATATGTGAAAAACATATAGAGGTAATCTAAATTCATGCATGAAGAAACTGGCTGGGGCTGGGAAGGTGGCTCAGTGGTAGAGCACTTGTCTTGCATGCATGAGGCCCTCAGTTCGATTCCTCAGCACCACATAAGCAAAAAGAAAAAAGCCGGAAGTGGTGCTGTGGCTCAAGTGGTAGAGCACTAGCCTTGAGCTGAAGAGCTGAAGGACAGCGCCCAGGCCCAGCGTTCAGGCCCCACGACCGGAACCCCCCCCCCAAAAAAAAGAAATTGTCTAAGATATGCTATACTTAGGGGAGGATTCTAGTAGTGTAGCTCCTTTGAACAACTAGCTTATAATAACAAAATGAATACCAGGACTCCAAAACATGTTTTGTTGTGTGTGTGTGGGGGGGGGGGGGGAAAGAGGTGGGGAGCATGGGATCTAAGGGAAAGGGGCAAGATAAAAGGAGGGAGGAAGGTGGGGTGAAAACAGTCACAATATTCAATGTATGTACATGAAAATGGAACAAGGTAAACCTGAGGGATGGTTGGTGATGGGAGAGATGCAGGAGAGTAATGGAAGAGGTGATACTGATCAGGATGCACTTTACTTATAAACTGACAGGGAGAATTGAAACCCCTTTGTACAACTACTTAAAGATCATAAAGACTTAACGTGAGGGCTGGGAAGGTGGCTCCGTGGTAGAGCGCTTGCCTCGCATGCACGAGGCCCTGGGTTTGATTCCTCAGCATCACATATGCAGAAAAAAGCCAGAAGTGGCACCATAGCTTAAGTGGTAGAGTGCCAGCCTTGAGCTGAAGAGCTAAGGGACAGCGCCCAGGCCAGTTCAGGCCCCACGACTAACAAAAATAAATAAATAAATAAACAAAAAATAAAAACTTAAAGTTAAAAATTGTAATAATAATAATAAACTACATCCCAAGAGTATGTGTAGGAGCCGAAGACTGAATGGTATTCCCTCCAAACCCTTGGCACCTCTCCTTGTATTTCCTCAGACTCTTCCCTGCTCTGTGCAAAATACCTTTCAGAATGTGCAGTAACTGTCTACCTGAATGTAAGTTTCACAAGAGATATATTCAGGCTCTGTTCTTTTGTTCAGTGCCCTATTCTTTAGCACCTAGCCCAAGGATTGTTGAGTAAAGGAATGAATGAGAGTAATTATTCAGCAGAAATGGGAGAAATAGAGTCAAATCCATACTGAGAGATTAATGTCTAATAGTAGGGAGGTTATTTTCCTAAGGAGCAAAGTTGTTGTTGTTGTTTTTTGCAGGTGAGGAAGGACAGTAGAGAAGAGGTGATAAACAGGTGAAGAAAGAGAGAGAGCTCAAGAAAGTACAGGGGAGTAAAAGGGAGGGAATCTGACCAACTTCATACAGGCCATATCTACCTTGGGTGCCACGGGAGAAGGCTGAGGTTGAGGAGAATTAGGTCTACATGTGATCCAAGCCTAGCTTGGCCTCTTTTTTTTCCTTGCTGTTCTCATCCAGTGGGACTCAGTACATTTATATATGGCACAGAGGGGGAAAGTCAGGTGCCTAATCAGTGGGTTGGTACACGCTGGGCTGTATTTGTATCACTTGTTGGAGATCAGGACAGGGGAAACCTTGGAGTTATCAGCCTAAATAAGCTCATGTATGTGTATGCATGTCTGCATTTGTGATGGGTACGGGGATCTGAGACAGGACAGAGAGGAAGAAAGGGCAAGCAGGCCCTGAGACTTTTCAGGGACTGAGCCAATGCCAGTTTTTACTCACAATATGTAGGTGATGACGCCAATGGACCAGCAATCCACAGCCTTGCTGTAGGGTTTCTGGGCCAGCACTTCCGGAGCTGCAGCAAACCAATGGCAGAGTCAAGGCTGGGGGCAAGAGAAGAGGGCTATGGGGTGGGGCTGAAGGCCAGGAAGAGGCTTAGAGAGGTGGATAAATGCAGCCCAGGGGATAGTGGAGTTTTCCATGAGACTGACAACTCCCAGTGACAGGCTGCATTACACCCGTATGAATACATCTTATTGTGATAATGAATTCTCCATCAAACTACAAGTTTACTGTGTCAGTCAAGGTCTATATCATTCTTCCATTATACTGGAGGTCTCTAGAGCACCAATTTCCCCATCAGACTGAGTACTCTGTGAAAAAGAGCCGCATGTCCCTTCACACTCTTTCTACAAGGCAGGCTCTCATTTTCTCTTTTGGTTAGGATGCTCCAAGAGTAGGCAGTAACTTTGCCATCAGACTATGGGTACTTGGTGAAGGCAGATGTTTAGTCTGCTCCTATCTGATTGAGAAGGTTATGATGACAGGTAGCATGTCTTCCTCTGATTGGGATCCCTCCTGTTGATCCCAGATACAATAGCTTTCTAACCGGTGGTACGATGTGTCTTCCAGGGAGCAACTGACTTTTCCTTTCTAGGAAGAGTGTAGGTTCCCTTTCTAAGTTAGGGCTCTGCTTTCCACTTCCTGACTCCAAACAGGTGTTGCGTTGAGGACAGGGATGCTCTCACTAGTACTCTGTCTTCTCTCACCTTTTTGGGAATCCTGGAAGGATACAGGGCTGTTCAGGCAGGATACTCCATCTTTGCCAGTTCCTGAATTGCTTCCTAGGTATATATTCAGGGCCCATATCTGGGTTTCTTAGGCATAAACTCAATACTTTGTGTATCCAGGTACCTAAAAAGTTTCTTCTAGAGTGGGATGAAGGAGAAGGAGCTGGTGTTCAACCCTTTAGCTCTCTACTGACTTCTGGGGTTGTGATCTTGTCTCTGGAAGGAAGTGTCTTTGGAAATAGCAGTAAAGAATGTCTGGAGACTGCGGGAAGGAGCAGCTTGTTTTTAAGGATGTAGGAGGATTTCAGAGCCGTAGGGATAGTTCCAGTGATGGATGAATTGGCTGGCCTTAATATCCTAAGTGAAAGTTATGCCTGCATAGCCTCTGAAATTAAACTGTCTCTGTACAATCACCCCTCTCTTGAATTTCAACCATGGGATTGAACACAGTCTGCTAATCAACCTCCCCACCACGCCCAGACTTACCCACATAGCCAGGGGTCCCACAGGCTGTGGACATGACACCACTCTGCTCCATCTTTGACAGACCAAAGTCTGTGATCATGATCTTTGAATTATCTTCCGGGGTGAGGTATAGAAGGTTCTCAGGCTATAGGAGAAGGAAATACAGAGTATAAGACTTGATCATCTGAAGCACAGAACATTTTCTAACCCATTTATATATAATCTCTTCGGGAGCTGAGCCCTAGGCTCCTAACTCCAAGGCCAAGTTCATCTTTCCCCATGTATGCTTTCCTCCCTCCTTCCCTCCTTCCCTTCCTCCCTCCCTCTCTTTCTTCCTTCCTTCCTTCCCTCTCTCTGTATGTTTACTCTTTCACCTCAGAACTTTATTTATAGACTTTGCTCAGTCCTATAACCCTTTCCCCTTCCCTCTCAACTTTCCTAGAATATTTGGTGGAATCAACCCTGGGCTAATTATCTCTGATCTCATCTAAGCCTGTTGCAATGCCTGGGACCCCACAGATCCTTGATGAATAATCTGTTAAACTTGATTTTGGCTAATGTGTATTTTGACATCCCATTGACAGTGAAAGGTTCAGGAAAAGACTGAAGTTCAAATGAACAGTTATTACTTAGCCACTTACGGTTTATTTAAGGAATGAAGAGAAGACTGAAGTTCAAATGAACAGTTATGTTCAAATGAACAGACACCTGAGGTTTATTTAAGGAATGAAGAGATGAAGAGGACTTGGAAGTCCAACTCATCCCATCTTCTCATTTTAGAGAGCTTGATTTCCTGTGACCCACATAGCTGAGGAGACTTTGTTTCCCACTGAGTACTCTCAGCTTGGCACCTTTAAGTCTCTGTGGACGATGCCATTCTCATGAAGGTACTTCACTGCTGACAAGACCTGCTGGATCACCAGGCTGGCATCCTTCTCTGTGTAGACGCCTCGTTCCAAGATCCGGTCGAAGAGCTCCCCTCCAGAAACGCTGTGGGCACAGGGGCAAGAGTAAGAATCTAGCTCTTATTTCAGGTGAAAGGAATGCAAATGTGTCTGCTTTTGTAGCCAGGTGAAATACAGCTCTACTGGAACAGGCAACTGCCCATCAACTACAAAGGGTGTAGGGGGAACCATTTCTGTCTTAGAACACTTCCTCTGGGTGCCTAAAATGATACCACTAGGCCAATATCATTTCTTTGATCCAAGCATTGACTTCTCTCTAGAAACTTACTTTAAAATTCAAGTGTCCCTGGTTGGGTTTATATGAGGAGTCAA